>NW_026871011.1:0-1200000 GCF_033118175.1 Dama dama | reverse complement strand
ATTGGAAATAAAAGCAAAACTAAACAAATGGGACCTAATGAAACTTAAAAGCTTTTGCACTACAAAGGAAACTATAAGTAAGGTGAAAAGACAGCCCTCAGATTGGGAGAAAATAATAGCAAATGAAGAAACAGACAAAGGATTAATCTCAAAAATATACAAGCAAATCCTGCAGCTCAATTCCAGAAAAATAAATGACCCAATAAAAAATGAGCCAAAGAACTAAACAGACATTTCTCCAAAGAAGACATACAGATGGATAACAAACACATGAAAAGATGCTCAACATCACTCATTATTAGAGAAATGCAAATCAAAACCACAATGAGGTACCATTACATGCCAGTCAGGATGGCTGCTATCCAAAAGTCTACAAGCAATAAATGCTGGAGAGGGAGTGGAGAAAAGGGAACCCTCTTATACTGTTGGTGGGAATGCACACTAGTACAGCCGCTATGGAAAACGGTGTAGAGATTTCTTAAAAAACTGGAAATAGAACTGCCATATGACCCAGCAATTCCACTTCTGGGCATACACACTGAGGAAACCAGATCCTCTTATTTTTCAGACCGTTTCAAACTCCTCATATTTTTTACACCTTTTGAAGCTCTTCATATATTTCACACCTTTTCAGGCTCTTCATGTTTTTCAACACCGCTTCATGCTCCTCCTATTTTTCAGACCGTTTCATGGTCCTCATATATTTGACACCTTTTGAAGCTCTTCATATTTTTCACATCTTTTCAGGCTCTTCATATTTTTCAACCCGCTTAAGCTCCTCCTATTTTTCAGACCGTAACTTGCTCCTCATATTTTTGACACCTTGGAGGATCTTCATATATTTCACACCTTTTCAGGCTCTTCATGTTTTTGAACACCGATTCATGCTCCTCCTATTTTTCAGACCGGTTCATGCTCCTCCTATTTTTCAGACCGTTTCATGCTCCTCATATTTTTGACACCTTTTGAACCTCTTCATATTTTTCACACCTTACAGGCTCTTCATAGTTTTCAACACCACTTCATGCTCCTCCTATTTTTCAGACCGTTTCATGCTCCTCATATATTTGACACCTTTTGAAGCTCTTCAGATTTTTCACACCTTTTCAGGCTCTTCATGTTTTTCAACACCGCTTCATGCTCCTCCTATTTTTCAGACCGTTTCATGCTCCTCATCTTTTTGACACGTTTTGAAACTCTTCATATTTATCACACCTTTTCAGGCTCTTCATGTTTTTCAACACCATTTCATGCTCCTCCTTTTTTTCAAACCGTTTTATGCTCCTCATATATTTGACACCTTTTGAAGCTCTTCATAATTTCCACACCTTTTCAGGCTCTTCATGTTTTTGAACACCGTTTCATGCTCCTCTTATTTTTTTGTTTTTATTGTTATTTTATTTTAATTTTTTTTTGTATTATTTTTATTTTTTTTTCCAGTGGGTTTTGTCATACCTTGATATGAATCAGCCATGGATTTACATGTATTCCCAGTCCCGATTCCCCCTCCCACCTCCCTCTCCACCCGATTCCTCTGGGTCTTCCCAGTGCACCAAGCCGGAGCACTTGTCTCGTGCATCCTACCTGGGCTGGTGATCTGTTTCACCATAGATAGCATACATGCTGTTCTTTTGAAATATCCCACCCTCACATTCTCCCACAAAGTTTAAAAGTCTGTTCTGTATTTCTGTGTCTCTTTTTCTGTTCTGCATATAGGGTTATCGTTGTCACCTTTCTAAATTCCATATACATTTGTCAGTATGCTGTAATGTTCTTTATCTTTCTGGCTTACTTCACTCTGTATAATGGGCTCCAGCTTCATCCATCTCATTAGGACTGATTCAAATGAATTCTTTTTAATGGCTGAGTAATATTCCATGGTGTATATGTACCACAGCTTTCTTATCCATTCATCTGCTGACGTGCATCTAGGTTGCTTCCATGTCCTGGCTATTATAAACAGTGCTGCGATGAACATTGGGGTGCACGTGTCTCTTTCAGACGAACCTATGGACACCTTATCTTTGACAAAGGAGGCAAGGATATGCAATGGAAAAAAGACAACCTCTTTAACAAGTGGTGCTGGGAAAACTGGTCAACCACTTGTAAAAGAAGGAAAATAGAACACTTTCTAACACCATACACAAAAATAAACTCAAAATGGATTAAAGATCTAAATGTAAGACCAGAAACTATAAAACTCCTAGAGGAGAAGATAGGCAAAACACTCTCCGACATAAATCAAAGCAAGATCCTCTATGACCCACCTCCCAGAATATTGGAAATAAAAGCAAAACTAAACAAATGGGACCTAATGAAACTTAAAAGCTTTTGCACTACAAAGGAAACTATAAGTAAGGTGAAAAGACAGCCCTCAGATTGGGAGAAAATAATAGCAAATGAAGAAACAGACAAAGGATTAATCTCAAAAATATACAAGCAAATCCTGCAGCTCAATTCCAGAAAAATAAATGACCCAATAAAAAATGAGCCAAAGAACTAAACAGACATTTCTCCAAAGAAGACATACAGATGGATAACAAACACATGAAAAGATGCTCAACATCACTCATTATTAGAGAAATGCAAATCAAAACCACAATGAGGTACCATTACATGCCAGTCAGGATGGCTGCTATCCAAAAGTCTACAAGCAATAAATGCTGGAGAGGGAGTGGAGAAAAGGGAACCCTCTTATACTGTTGGTGGGAATGCACACTAGTACAGCCGCTATGGAAAACGGTGTAGAGATTTCTTAAAAAACTGGAAATAGAACTGCCATATGACCCAGCAATTCCACTTCTGGGCATACACACTGAGGAAACCAGATCCTCTTATTTTTCAGACCGTTTCAAACTTCTCATAATTTTTACACCTTTTGAAGCTCTTCATATATTTCACACCTTTTCAGGCTCTTCATGTTTTTCAACACCACTTCATGCTCCTCCTATTTTTCAGACCGTTTCATGGTCCTCATATTTTTGACACCTTTTGAAGCTCTTCATATTTTTCACACCTTTTCAGGCTCTTCATGTTTTTGAATACCGTTTCATGCTCCTCCTCTTTTTCAGACCGTTTCATGCTCCTCATGTTTTTGAGACGTTTTGAAGCTCTGCATATTTTTCATACCTTTCAGGCTCTTCATGTTTTTGAAACACTGTTACATGCTCCTCCTATTTTTCATACCATATCATGCTCGTCATTTTTTTGACACATTTTGAAGCTCTTCATATTTTTCACACATTTTCAGGCTCTTCATGTTTTACAACACCACATCATGCTCCTCCTATATTTCAAACTGTTTCATGCTCCTCATATTTTTGACACCTTTTGAAGCTCTTCATTTTTTTCACACCTTTTCAGACTCTTCATATTTTTAAACACCGCTTCATCCTCCTCCTATTTTTCAGACCGTTTCTTACACCTAATAATTTTTACACCTTTTGAAGCTCTTCATATTTTTCACACCTTTTCAGGCTCTTGATGATTTTCAACACCGCTTCATGATCCTCCTATTTATCAGACCATTTAATGCTCCTCATGTTTTTGACACCTTTTGAAGCTCTTCATATTTTCCCAACTTTTCAGGCTCTTCATGTTTTTCAACACCACTTCATACTCCTCTTATTTTTCAGACCTTTTCATGCTCCTTATATTTTTGACACATTTTGAAGCTTTCATATTTTTCACACCTTTTTAGGCTCTTCATGTTTTTAACACCGCTTCATGCTCCTTCTATTTTTCAGACCGTTTCATGCTCCTCATATCTTTGACACGTTTTGAAGCTCTTCATATTTTTCACACCTTTTCAGGCTCTTCATGTTTTTGAACACCGCTTCATGCTCCTCCAATTTTTCAGACCGTTCATGCTCCTCATATTTTTGACACGTTTTGAAGCTCTTCATATTTTCACACTTTTAGAAGCTCTTCATATTTTTCACACCTTTTCAGTCTCTTCATGATTTTCAACACCGCTTCATGATCCTCCTATTTATCAGACCGTTTCATGCTCATCTCATTTTTGACACCTTTTGAAGCTGCTCATATTTTTCACACCTTTTGAATCTCTTCATTTTTTTCACACCTTTTCAGGCTCTTCATGTTTTTCAACACCGCTTCATGCTCCTCCTGTTTTTCAGACCGTTTCAAGCTCCTCATGTATTTCATATCTTTTGAAGCTCTTCATATTTTTCACACGTTTTCAGGCTCTTCATGTTTTTGAGCACCACTTCATGCTCCTCGTATTTTTCACACCATTTAATGCTCCTCATATATTTGACACCTTTTGAAGCTCTTCATTTTTTTCACACGTTTTCAGGCTCTTCATGTTTTTCAACACTTCTTCATGCTCCTCATATTTTTCACACCGTTTAATGCTCCTCATATATTTGACACCTTTTGAAGCTCTTCATTTTTTTCACACCTTTTCAGGCTCTTCATGTTTTTGAACACCGCTTCATGCTCCTCCTATTTTTCACACCGTTTAATGCTCCTCATATATTTGACACCTTTTGAAGCTCTTCATATTTTTCACACCTTTTCAGACTCTTCATGATTTTGAACACCGCTTCATGCCTATCCTATTTTTCAGACCTTTCATGCTCCTCATATTTTTGACACGTTTTAAAGCTCTTCATATTCTCACACCTTTAGAAGCTCTTCATATTTTTCACACGTTTTCAGGCCCTTCATTTTTTCAACACCGCTTCTTGCTCCTCCTATATTTCAGACCGTTTCATGCTCGTCATATTTTTGACACCTTTTGAAGCTCTTCATATTTTTCACACCTTTAGAAGCTCTTCATATTTTACACACGTTTTCAGGCTCTTCATGTTTTTCAACACGGCTTCATGCTCCTCCTCTTTTTCAGATAGTTTCATTTCTCTCATGTATTTCACACCTTTTGAAGTTCTTCATATTTTCACACCTTTTCAGGCTCTTTATGTTTTTGAACACCACTTCATCCTCCTCCTATTTTTCAGACAGTTTCATGCTCCTCATGTATTTCACACCTTTTGAAGCTCTTCATATTTTTCACACCTTTTCAGTCTCTTCATTTTTTTTCAACTCCGCTCATGCTCCTCCTCTTTTTCTGATCTTTTCATGCTCCTCATATTTTTGACACCTTTGGAAGCTCTTCATATTTTTCACACCTTTTCAGTCTCTTCATTTTTTTTCAACTCCGCTCATGCTCCTCCTCTTTTTCTGATCTTTTCATGCTCCTCATATTTTTGACACCTTTGGAAGCTCTTCATATTTTTCACACCTTTTCAGTCTCTTCATTTTTTTTCAACTCCGCTCATGCTCCTCCTCTTTTTCTGATCTTTTCATGCTCCTCATATTTTTGACACCTTTGGAAGCTCTTCATATTTTTCACACCTTTTGAAGCTCTTCATATTTTTCACAGCTTTTCAGGCTGTACATGTTTTTGAAGACCACTTCATGCTCCTCATCTTTTTCAGACCGTTTCATGCTCCTGATATTTTTCACACCGATTGAAGCTCTTCATATTTTTCACACGTTTTCAGACTCTTCATGTTTTTGATCACCGTTTCATGCTCCTCCTATTTTTCAAACCGTTTCATGCTCCTCATATTTTTGACACCTTTTGAAGCTCTTCACATTTATCACACCTTTTCCGGCTCTTCATGTTTTTCAACACCGCTTCATGCTCCTCCTATTTTTCAGATCTTTTCAGGCTCCGCATATTTTTGACTCCTTTTGAAGCTCTTCATATTTTTCACACGTTTTCAGGCCCTTCATGTTTTTGAACACCGCTTCATGCTCCTCCTATTTTTCAGACGTTTTCAGGCTGCTCGTATTTTTCAGACCGTTTCATGCTCCTCATATTTTTGACAATTTTATAAGCTCTTCATATTTTTCACACTTTTTCAGGCTCTTCATGTTTTTGAACACCGCTTCATGCTCCTCCTATTTTTCAAACCTTTTGAAGCTCTTCATGTTTTTCACACCTTATCAGCCTCTTCATGTTTTTGAACATCTCTTCATGCTCCTCATATTTTTGATAATTTTTTAAGCTCTTCATATTTATCACACTTTTTCAGGCTCTTCATGTTTTTGAACACCGCTTCATCCTCCTCCTATTTTTCAAACCTTTTGAAGCTCTTCATATTTTTCACACTTTTTCAGGCTCTTCATGTTTTGAACACCGCTTCATGCTCCTCCTATTTTTCAGACCGTTTCATGCTCCTCAGGTATTTCACACCTTTTGTAGCTCTTCATATTTTTCACGCCTTTTCAGGCTCTTCACGTTTTTGAACAACACTTCATGTTCCTCATACTTTTCAGACTGTTTCATGCTCATCTCATTTTTGACACCTTTTCAAGGTCTTCATATTTTTCAAACTTGTGAAGATCTTCATATTTTTCACACTTTTTCAGGCTCTTCATGTTTTGAACACTGCTTCATGCTTCTCCTATTTTTCAGACCGTTTCATGCTCCTCATGTTTTTCACACCTTTTGAAGCTCTTCATAATTTTCACACCTTTTCATGCTCTTCATGTTTTTGAACACCGTTTCATGCTCCTCCTATTTTTCAGACCTTTTCATGCTCCTCATGTATTTCACACGTTTTGAAGCTCTTCATATTTTTCACACCTTTTCAGGCTCTTCATGTTTTTGAACACTGCTTCATGCTCCTCCTATATTTCAGACCGTTTCAAGCTCCTCATATTTTTGACACCTTTTGAAGCTCTTCATATTTTTCACACCTTTTCAAGCTCTTCATGTTTTTCAACACCGCCTCATGCTCCTCCTATTTTTCAGACAGTTTCATGCTCTTCATATTTTTGACACCTTTTGAAGCTCTTCATATTTTTCACACTTTTTCAGGCTCTTCATATATTTCACACCTTTTCAGGCTCTTCATGTTTTTGAACACCATTTCATGCTCCCCCTAATTTTCAGACCGTTTCATGCTCTTCATATTTTTGACACCTTTTGAAGCTCTTCATATTTTTCACACCTTTTGAAGCTCTTCATATATTTCACACCTTTTCAGGCTCTTCATGTTTTTAAACACCGCTTCATGCTCCTCCTATTTTTCAGACCGTTTCAGGCTCTTCATATTTTTTTTACACCTCTTGAAGCTCTTCATATTTTTCACACCTTTTCAGGCTCTTCATGTTTTTGAACTCCGCTTCATGCTCCTCCTATTTTTCAGACCGTTTCATGCTCATCTCATTTTTGACACATTTTGAACTTCTTCATATTTTTCACACCTTTAAAGCTCTTCATATTTTTCACAACTTTTCAGTCTCTGCATTTTTTTGAACACCGCTTCATGCTCCTCCTATTTTTCAGATCGTTTCATGCTCCTCATGTATTTCACACCTTTTGAAGCTCTTCATATTTTTCACACCTTTTCAGGCTCTTCATGTTTTTGAACACCGCTTCATGCTCCTCCTATTTTTCAGACCGTTTCATGCTCCTCATGTATTTCACACCTTTTGAAGCTCTTCATATTTTTCACACCTTTTCAGGCTCTTCATGTTTTTGAACACCGCTTCATGCTCCTCCTATTTTTCAGATCGTTTCATGCTCCTCATATTTTTCACACCTTTTAAAGCTCTTCTTATTTTTCACAACTTTTCATGTTCTTCATGTTTTTGAACACCGCTTCATCCTTCTCCTATTTTTAAGACCGTTTCATGCTCCTCATATTTTTGACACCTTTTGAAGCTATTCATATTTTGCACACCTTTTCAGGCTCTTCCTGTTTTTCACAAGCACTTCACGTTCCTCCTATTTTTCAGAACGTATCATGCTCCTCATATTTTTGACACCTTTTGAAGCTCTTCATATTTATCACACCTTTTGAAGCTCTTCTTATATTTCACACCTTTTCAGGCTCTTCATGTTTTTGAACAAAACTTCATGCTTCTCCTATTTGTCAGACCGTTTAATGCTCCTCATGTATTTCACACCTTTTGAAGCTCTTCATATTTTTCACACCGTTTCAGGCTCTTCATGTTTTTCAACACCGCTTCATGCTCCTCCTATTTTTCAGACCGTTTCATGATGCTCATATTTTTGACACCTTGTGAGGCTCTTCATATTTTTCACACCTTTTCAGGCTCTTCATGTTTTTGAACACAGTTTCATACTCCTCCTATTTTTCAGCCCAATTAATGCTCCTCATATTTTTCACACCTTTTCAGGCTCTTCACTTTTATTAACACCGCTTCTTGCCCCTCCTATTTTTCAGACCGTTTCATGCTCCTGATATTTTTGACAACTTTTGAATCTCTTCATATTTTTCACACATTCTCAAAGTTTTCATGTTTTTCAAAACCGCTTCATGCTCCTCCTATTTTTCAGACCGTTTCATGCTCCTCATATTTTTCACATCTTTTAAAGCTCTTCATATTTTTCACACCTTTTCAGACCTTTCATGTTTTTCAACATCACTTCATGCTCCTCCTATTTTTCAGACCGTTTCATGCTTTTCATATTTTTGACACCTTTTGAAGCTGTTCATATTTTTCAGACATTTTCAGGCTCTCCATGTTTTTCAACACGGCTTCAGGCTCCTCCTATTTTTCAGAACGTTTCATGCTCCTCATAATTTTCACACCTTTTGAAGCTTTTCCTATATTTCACACGTTTTCAGGCTCTTCTTGTTTTTCAACACTTCTTCATGCTCCTCTTATTTTTCAGACCGTTTCATGCTCCTCATATTTTTCTCACCTTTTGAAGCTATTCATTTTTTTTTAAAGCTTTTCAGGCTCTTCATGTTTTTCAACACCGCTTCATGCTCCTCCTATGTTTCCGACCTTTTCATGCTCCTCATGTATTTTACACCTTTTGAAGCTCTTCATATTTTTCACATCCTTTCAGGTTCTTCATATTTTTTACACCGTTTCCTGCTCCTCCTATTTTGCAGACCATTTCATGCTCGTCATATTTTTGACACCTTTTGAAGCTCTTCATATTTTTCACAAATTTTCAGGCTCTTCATGTTTTTCAACATCCCTTCCTGATCCTCCTATTTTTCAGACCGTTTCAAGCTAATCTCATTTTTGACACTTATTGAAGCTCTTCATATTTTTCCCACCTTTTGAAGTACTTCATATTTTTCACACCATTTCAGGCTCTTCATGTATTTCAACACCGTTTCATGCTCCTCTTAATTTTCATACCGTTTCATGCTCTTCATGTATTTCACACCTTTTGAAGCTCTTCATATTTTTCACACCTTTTCAGGCTCTCATGTGTTTGAAGACAGCTTCATGCTCCTCCTATTTTTCAGACCGTTTCAGGCTCCTCATATATTTCACACCTTTTGAAGCTCTGCATAATTTTCACACCTTTTCAGGCTCTTCATGTTTTTGAACACTGTTTCATGATCCTCCTAATTTTCAGACCGTTTCATGCTCCTCATATTTTTGACAACTTTTGAAGCTCTTCATATTTTTCACACCTTTTCAGGCTCTTCATATTTTTCAACACCACTTCATGCTCCTCCTATTTTTCAGATCGCTTCATGCTCATCTCATTTTTTACACCTTTTGAAGCTGTTCATATTTTTCACACCTTTTGAAGATCTTCATATTTTTCACACCTTTTCAGGCTCTACATGTTTTTGAAAACTGCTTCATGTTCCTCCTATTTTTCAGACAGTTTCATGCCCCTCATACTTTTGACACCATTTGAAGCTCCTCATATTTTTCACACCTTTTGAAGCTCTTCATATTTTTACACCTTTTCAGACTCTTCATGTTTTTGAACACCGCTTCATGCTCCTCCTATTTTTCAGACCGTTTCAGGCTCCTCATATATTTCACACCTTTTGAAGCTCTGCATAATTTTCACACCTTTTCAGGCTCTTCATGTTTTTGCACACTGTTTCATGATCCTCCTAATTTTCAGACCGTTTCATGCTCCTCATATTTTTGACAACTTTTGAAGCTCTTCATATTTTTCACACCTTTTCAGGCTCTTCATATTTTTCAACACCACTTCATGCTCCTCCTATTTTTCAGATCGCTTCATGCTCATCTCATTTTTTACACCTTTTGAAGCTGTTCATATTTTTCACACCTTTTGAAGATCTTAATATTTTTCACACCTTTTCAGGCTCTATATGTTTTTGAAAACTGCTTCATGTTCCTCCTATTTTTCAGACAGTTTCAGGCCCCTCATACTTTTGACACCATTTGAAGCTCCTCATATTTTTCACACCTTTTGAAGCTCTTCATATTTTTACACCTTTTCAGACTCTTCATGTTTTTGAACACCGCTTCATGCTCCTCCTATTTTTCAGACCGTTTCATGCTCCTCATATTTTTGACACCTTTTATGCTCTTCATATTTTTCACACCTTTTCAGGCTCTTCATGTTGTTGAACACGGTTTCATGCTTCACCTATGTTTCAGACCGTTTCATGCTCCTCATATTTTTGACACCTTTTGAAGCTCTTCATATTTTTCACACCTTTTCAGGCTCTTCATGTTTTTGAACACCGTTTCATGCTCCTCATATTTTTGACATGTTTTGAAACTCTTCATATTTTTGCCACCTTTTGAAGCTCTTCATATCTTTCACACCTTTTCAGTCTCTTCATATTTTTCCCACCTTTTCATGCTCTTCATGTTTTTCAACACCACTTCATACTCCTCATATTTTTGACACATTTTGAAGCTCTTCATATTTTTCAAACTTTTTGAACCTCTTCATATTTTTCACACCTTTTCAGGCTCTTCATCTGTTCAACAACGCTTCATGCTCCTCCTATTTTTCAGAAAGTTTCATGCTCCTCTTATGTTTGACACTTTTTGAAGCTCTTCATATTTTTTACACCTTTTGAAGCTCTTCATATTTTTCACATCTTTTCAGGCTCTTCATGTATTTCAACACCAAGTCATGCTCCTCCTATTTCTCAGAACTTTTCCTGCTCCTCATATTTTTGACACCTTTTGAAGCTCCTCATATATTTCACACCTTGTCAGGCTCTTCATGTTTTTCAACTCCGCTTCATGCTCCTCCTATTTTTCAGACCGTTTCATGCTCCTCATATTTTTGACACTTTTTGAAGGTCTTCATATTTTTCAAACCTTTTCAGGCTCTTCATGTATTTCAACACCGCTTCATGCTCCTCCTATTTTTCAGACCGTTTCAAGCTGCTCATATTTTTGACACCTTTTGAAACTCTTCATATATTTCTCAGCTTTTCAGGCTCTTCATGTTTCTCAACACAGCTTCATGGTCCTCCTATTTTTCAGACCATTTCATGCTCCTCATATTTTTGACACCTTATGAAACTCTTCATATATTTCACACCTTTTCAGTCTCTTCATGTTTTTCAACTCTGCTTCATGCTCCTCCCATTTTTTAGACCGTTTCATGCTCCTCATATTTTTGACACCTTTTGAATCTCTTCATATTTTTCACACCTTTTCAGGCTCTTCATGTTTTGAACAAAACTTCATGCTCCTCCAATTTTTCAGACCGTTTCATTTTCCTCATATTTTTGACACCTTTTTAAGCTCTTCATATATTTCACACCTTTTCAGGCTCTTTATGTTTTTGAACACCGTTTCATGCTCCTCCTATTTGTCTGACCGTTTCACGCTCCTCATATTTTTGACTCCTTTTGAAGCTCTTCATATATTTCACAGCTTTTCATTCTCTTCACGGTTTTGAACAGCGTTTCATGTTCCTCCTATTTTTCAGACCGTTTCATGCTCCTCATATTTTTCACTCCTTTTGAGGCTCTGCATATTGTTCACACCTTTTCAGGATCTACATGTTTTTCAACACCGTTTCATTCTCCTCCTATATTTGAGACCGTTTCAAGCTCCTCATATTTTTGAAACCTTTTGAAGCTCTTCATATATTTCTCACATTTTCAGTCTCTTCATGGTTTTGAACACCGTTTCATGCTCCTCATTTTTTTCAAACATTTTGAAGCTCTTCATATTTTTCACACCTTTTCAGGCTCTTCATGTTGTTGAACATGGTTTCATGCTTCTCCTATTTTTCAGACCGTTTCATGCTCCTCATATTTTTGACACATTTTGAAGGTCTTCATTTTTTTCACACCTTTTCAGGCTCTTCATGTTTTTGAACACCACCTCATGCTCCTCCTATTTTTCAGACTGTTTCATACGCCTCATAATTTTTACACCTTTTGAAGCTCTTCATATTTTTCACATATTTTGAGGGTCTTCATATTTTTGAACACCGCTTCATGGTCCTCGTATTTTTAAGACCGCTTCATGCTCCTCCTATTTTTGACACCTTTTGAAGCTCTTCATATATTTCACACCTTTTCAGGCTCTTCATGTTTTTGAACACCGGTTCATGCTCCTCCTATATTTCACACCATTTGAAACTCTTCATATTTTTCACACCTTTTGAGGCTCTTCATATTTTTCACACCTTTTGAAGCTCTACATATTTTACACATATTTTCACCCTCTTCATGTTTTTCAACACCTTTTCATGCTGCTCCTATTTTTCGGACCGTTTCATTCTCTTCATATTTTTGACACCTTTTGAAGCTCTTCATATTTTTCACATCTTTTCATGTTCTTCATTTTTGTCAACAAAGCTTCATGCTCCTCCTATTTTTCAGACCGTTTCATGCTCCTCATCTTTTACACACCTGTTGAAGCTCTTCATATTTTTCACACCATTTCAGGCTCTTCTTGTTTTTCAACACCATTTCAAGCTCCTCCTATTTTTCAGACTGTTTCATGCTCCTCATATTTCTGACACCTTTTGAAGCTCTTCATATATTTCACACCTTTTCAGGCTCTTCATGTTTTTGAACACCGCTTCATGCTCCTCCTATTTTTCACACCTTTTGAAGATCTTCATATATTTCACACCTTTTCAAGCTCTTCATGTTTTTGAACACCGCTTCATGCTCCTCATATTTTTCACACCTTTTAAAGCTCTTAATATTTTTCACACATTTTCAGGCTCTTCATGTTTTTGAACACCGATTAATGCTCCTCCTATTTTTCAGAACGTTTCATGCTCCTCATATTTTTCACACCTTTTGAAGCTCTTAATATTTTTCACACATTTTCAGGCTCTTCATGTTTTTGAACACCGATTAATGCTCCTCCTATTTTTCAGACCGCTTCATGCTCCTCATATTTTTCACACCTTTTAAAGCTCTTAATATTTTTCACACATTTTCAGGCTCTTCATGTTTTTGAACACCGATTAATGCTCCTCCTATTTTTCAGACCGTTTCATGCTCCTCATATTTTTCACACCTTTTGAAGCTCTTCATATATTTCTCACCTTTTCCTGTTCTTCAGGTTTTTCGACACCGTTTCATGCTCCTCCTATTTTTCAGACCGTTTCATGCTCTTCATATTTCTGACACATTTTGAAGCTCTTCATATATTTCAGACCTTTCAGACTCTTCATGTTTTTCAACTTCGCTTCATGCTCCTCATATTTTTCAGACCGTTTCATGCTCCTCATATTTTTCAGACAGTTTCATGATCCTCCTATTTTTCAGACCGTTTCATGCTCCTCATGTTTTGACACCTTTTGAAGCTCTTCATATTTTTCACACCTTTTGAAGCTCTTCATATTTTACACATATTTTCACCCTCTTCATGTTTTTCAACACCTTTTCATGCTCCTCCTATTTTTCAAACCGTTTCATGCTCCTCATATATTTGACACCTTTTGAAGCTCTTCATATATTTCACACCTTTTCAGACTCTTCATGTTTTTCAACATCGCTTCATACTCCTCCTATTTTTCAGACCGTTTCATGCTCCTCATATATTTGACACCTTTTGAAGCTCTTCATATTTTTCACACCTTCTGAAGCTCTTCTTATTTTTCACACCTTTTGAAGCTCTTCATATTTTACACTTATTGTCACCCTCTTCATGTTTTTCAACACCTTTTCATTCTCCTCCTATTTTTCGGACCGTTTCATTCTCTTCATATTTTTGACACTTTTTGAAGCTCTTCATATTTTTCACACCTTTTCAGGCTCTTCAACTTTTTCAACACCGTTTCATGCTCCTCCTATTTTTCAGACTGTTTCATGCACCTCTTATTATTGACACCTTTTGAAGCTCTTCATATTTTTCACACCTTTTCATTCTCTCCGAGTTTTTCAACAACATTTCATGCTCCTCCTATTTTTCAGACCTTTTCATGCTCCTTATATTTTTCACACCTTTTCATGCTCTTCTTGTTTTTCAACACAGTTTCATGCTCCTCCTATATTTCACACCTTTTGAAGCTCTTCATATATTTCACACCTTTTCAGGCTCTTCATGTTTTTGAACACCGCTTCATGCTCCTCTTATTTTTGACACCTTTTGAAGCTCTTCATATATTTCACACCTTTTCAGGCTCTTCATGTTTTTGAACACCGCTTCATGCTCCTCCTATATTTCACACCTTTTGAAACTCTTCATATATTTCACAGCTTTTCAGACTCTTTATGTTTTTCAACATCCTTTCATACTCCTCCTATTTTTCTGACCGTTTCATGCTCCTCATATATTTGACACCTTTTGAAGCTCTTCATATTTTTCACACCTTTTGAAGCTCTTCATATTTTACACATATTTTCACCCTCTTCATGTTTTTCAACACCTTTTCATGCTCCTCCTATTTTTCGGACCATTTCATTCTCTTCATATTTTTGACACTTTTTGAAACTCTTCATATTTTTCACACCTTTTCAGGCTCTTCATCTTTTTCAACACCGTTTGTTGCTCCTCATATTTTTCAGACCGTTTCATTCTCCTCATATTTATGTCAACTTTTGACACTCTTCATTTTCTTCACACCTTTTCATGCTCTTCATGTTTTTGAACACTGCTTCATGCTCCTCCTATGTTTCAGACCGTTTCATGCTCCTCATATTTTTGAAACCTTTTGAAGTTCTTCATATATTTCACACCTTTTCTGGCTCTTCATGTTTCTCAACACTTTTTCATGCTCCTCCTATTTTTCATACAGTTTCAGGCTCCTCATATATTTGACACATTTTGAAGCTCTTCATATTTTTCAAACCTTTTCATGCACTTCATGTTTTTCAACAACGTTTCATGCTCGTTTTATATTTCAGACCGTTTCATGCTTCTCATATTTTTCAGACCGTTTCATGCTCCTCATATTTTTGACACCTTTTGAAACTCTTCATGTTTTTTCACACCGTTTCATGTTCCTCTTACTTTTCAACCGTTTCATGCTTCTCCTATTTTTGAAAGCTTTTGAAGCTCTTCATATTTTTCACACCTTTTCATGCTGTTCATGTATTTTCAACACCGTTTCATGCTCCTCATATTTTTCAGACCATTTCATACTTCTCATATTTTTGACACCTTTTGAAGATCTTCATATTTTTCACACCTTTTCATGCTTGTCATGTTTTTCAACAAAGTTTCACACTCCTCATATTTTGACACCCTTTGATGGTCTCCATATTTTTCACACCTTTTTAGACGCTTCATGTTTTTCACCACCGCTTCATGCTCCTCCTGTTTTTCAGACCGTTTCATGTTCCTCATATTTTTGACACCTTTTGAAGCTCTTCGTATTTTTCACACCTTTTCAGGCTCTTCATGATTTCAACACAGTTTCATGCTCCTTCTATTTTTCAGACCGTTTCATGCTCCTCATATTTTTGAAACCATTTGAAGCCCGTCATATTTTTCACACCTTTTCATGCTCTTCATGCTTTTCAACACCATTTCATGCTCCTCCTATTTTTCAGATTGTTTCATGCTTCTCATATTTTTGATACATTTTTTATCTCTTCATATTTTTCACAGCTTTACAGGCACTTCATGTTTTTCAACACCGTTTCATGCTCCTCCTATTTTTCAGACTGGTTCATGCTCCTGTTATTTTTCAGGCCGTTTCATGCTCGTCATAATTTTGAAACCTTTTGAAGCCCTTCATATTTTTCACACCTTTTCATGGTCTTCATGTTTTTCAACAACGTTTTATGCTCCTCCTATTTTTCAGACAGTTCATGCTGGACATATTTTTGACACCCTTTGAAGCTCTTCATATTTTTCACACATTTTCAGGCTCTTCATGTTCTTCAAAAACGTTTATGCTCCTGTTATATTTCAGACAGATTCATGCTCCTCATATTTTAGTCACATTTTGAAACTCTTCATATTTTTCACACCTTTTCATGCTCTTTATGTTTTTCAACACCGTTTCATCCTCCTCCTATTTTTAGTCTGTTTCATGCTCCTCATACTTTTGACACCTTTTGAAGCTGTTCATATATTTCACACCTTTTCAGGATCTTCATGTTTTTTACACCTTTTCAGGCTCTTCATGTTTTTCAACACCGCTTCATGCTCCTCCTATTTTTCAGACTGTGTCATTCTCCTCTTATTTTTGACACATTTTGAAGCTCTTCATATTTTTCACACCTTTTGAAGCTCTTCATATTTTTCAAACGTTTACAGGCTCTTCATGTATTTCAACACCGCTTCATGCTCCTCCAATTTTTCAGACGATTTCATGCTCGTCATATTTTTCAAACGTTTTAAAGCTCTTCATAATTTTCACACCTATTCATGCTCTTCATTTTTTCCACACTGTTTCATGCTCCTCCTATTTTTCAGACCGTGTCATTCTCCTCTTATTTTTCACACCTTTTGAAGCTCTTCATATTTTTCACACTTTTTGAAGCTCTTCATATTTTTCACAGTTTTCAGGCTCTTCATGTTTCTGAACACCGCTTCATGCTCCTCCTATTTTTCAGACCGTTTCATGCTCTTCATATTTTTCACACCTTTTCAGGCTCTTCATATTTTTGAACACCGTTTGCTGCTCCTCCTATTTTTGAGAACGTTTCATGCTCCTCATATTTTTGACACGTTTTGCAGCTCTTCATATTTTTCACACCTTTTCAGGCTCTTCATGTTTTTCAACACGGCTTCATGCTACTCCTATTTTTGATATCTTTTGAAGCTCCTCATATTCTTCAAACCATTTCATGCTCTTCTTTTTTTTCATCACTGCTTCATGCTCCTTCTATTTTTCAGACGGTTTTATGCTCCTCATGTATTTCACACCTTTGGAAGCTCTTCATATTTTTCACCCCTTTTCAGGATCTTCATGTTTTTGAACATCATTTCATGCTGCTCCTATTTTTCAGACCGTTTCATACTCCTCATATTATTGACACGTTTTGAGGCTCTTCTTATTTTTCATACCTTTTCAGGCTCTTTAAGTTTTTGTCACCGCTTCATGCTCCTAGTATTTCTCAGACCGTTTCATGCCCCTCATATTTTTGACACCTTTTGAAGCTCTTCCTATTTTTCACACCTTTTCATGCTCTTCATGTTTTTCAACACCGTTTCATGCTCCTCCTATTTTTCAGACCGTTTCATGCTCCTCATATTTTTGACAGCTTTTGAAAGTCTTTATATTTGTCACACCTTTTCAGGCTCTTCATGTTTTTCAAGACCGCTACATGCTCCTCCTATTTTTCACACCGTTTCATGCCTCTCCTATTTTTCAGACGCTTTCATGCACGTCTTATAATTGACACCTTTTGAAGCTCTTCATATTTTTCAACCTTTTCAAGCTCTTCATGTTTTTCAACGCCGCATCATGCTCCTCCTATTTTTCACACCTTTTCATGCTCTTCAAGTTTTTCAACACCACTTCATGCTCCTCCTATTTTTCATTCCGTTTCATGCTCTTCATATTTTTGACACCTTTGAAGCTCTTCATATTTTTCACACCTTTTCAGGCTCTTCATGTGTTTGAGCCCAGCTTCATGCTCTTGCTATTTTTCAAGCCGTTTCATGCTCCTCATATATTTCACATGCTTTGAAGCTCTTCATATTTTTCACACCTTTTCAGGCTCTTCATCTTTTTGAACAAAGCTTCATGCTCCTCCTATTATTCAGACCGTTTCATGCTCATCTCATTTTTGACACCTTTGGAGCTCTTCATATTTTTCACAGCTTTTGAAGCTCTTCATATTTCTCACACCTTTTCAGGCTCTTTGATTTTGAACACCGCTTCATGCTCCTCCTATTTTTCAGACCGTTCCATGCTCATCTATTTTTTGACACCTTTTGAAGCTCTTCATATTTTTCACACCTTTTCAGGCTCTTCATGTTTTTCAGCACCAGTTCATGCTCCTCCTATTTTTCAGACCGTTTCATGTTCATCTCATTTTTTACACCTTTTGAAGCTCTTCATATTTTGCACACCTTTTCAGGCTCTTCATGTTTTTCAGCTCCACTTCATGCTCCTCCTATTTTTCAGACCGTTTCATGCTCCTCATATTTTTCATTCCTTTTGAAGCTCTTCATATTTTGCACACCTTTTCAGGCTCTTCATGTTTTTCAGCACCAGTTCATGCTCCTCCTATTTTTCAGACCGTTACATGCTCATCTCATTTCTTACACCTTTTGAAGCTCTTCATATTTTGCACACCTTTTCAGGCTCTTCATGTTTTGCAGCTCCACTTCATGCTCCTCCTATTTTTCAGACCGTTTCTTGCTCCTCATATTTTTGACACTTTTTGAAGCTCTTCATATTTTTAACACCTTTTCTGGCTCTTCATGTTTTTGAACACAGCTTCATGCTCCTCCTATTTTTCAGACCGTTTCATTCTCCTCATGTTTTTGACACCTGTTGAAGCTCTTCACATTTTTCACACCTTTTCAGGCTCTTCACGATTTTCAACACCGCTTCATGATCCTCCTATTTTTCAGACCGTTTCATACTCTTCCTATTTTTGAGACTGTTTCAGGCTCCTCATATTTTTGACAGGTTTTGAATCTCTTCATATTTTTCACACCTTTTGAAGCTCTTCATATTTTTCACACCTTGTCAGGCTCGTTATGATTTTCAACACAGCTTAATGCTCCTCCTATTTTTCAGACCGTTTCATGCTCATCTCTTTTTTGACACCTTTTGAAGCTCTTCATATTTTTCACATTTTTGAAGCTCTTCATATTTTTCACATATTTTCAGGCTCGTTATGATTTTCAACACAGCTTAATGCTCCTCCTATTTTTCAGACCATTTCATGCTCATCTCAATTTGACACCTTTTGAAGCTCTTCATATTTTTCACACCTTTTGAAGCTCTTCATATTTTTCACACATTTTCAGGCTCTTCATGTTTTTCAACACCGCTTCTTACTCCTCCTATTTTTCCGACCGTTTCATGCTCCTCATATTTTTGACACGTTTGAAGCTCTTCATATTTTTCACACCTTTTCAGGCTCTTCATGTTTTTGAACACCATTTCTTGCTCCGCCTATTTTTCAGACCGTTTCATTCTCTTCATATTTTGACACCTTTTGAAGCTCTTCATATTTTTCACACCTTTTGAAGTTCTTCATATTTTTCACACCTTTTCAGGCTCTTCATGTTTTTGAACACCGCTTCATGCTCCTGCTATTTTTCAGACCGTTTCATACTTCTCATATTTTTGACATTTTTTAAGGCTCTTCATATTTTTCACACCTTTTCAGGCTCTTCATGTTTTTGAACACGGTTTCATGATCCTCCTATTTTTCAGAAAGTTTCGTGCTCCTCATATTTTTGACACCTTTTAAACCTCTTCATATTTTTCACACCTTTTCAGGCTCTTCATGTTTTTCAACACCGGTTCATGCTCCTCCTATTTTTCAGAAAGTTCCATGCTCCTCATATTTTTGAAACCTTTTGAAGCTCTTCATATTTTTCTCACATTTTCAGGCTCTTCCTGTTTTTCAACACCATTTCATGCTCCTCTTATTTTTCAGACCGTTTCATGCTCCTCCTATTTTTCAGACCATTTCATGATCCTCATATTTTTGAAACTTTTTGAAGCTCTTCATATTTTTCACACCTTTTCAAGCTCTTCAAGATTTTCAACAACGCTTCATGCTCCTGCTTTTTTTCAGACCGTTTCGTGCTCCTCATATATTTGACAGCTTTTGCAGCTCTTCATATTTTTCACACCTTTTCAGGCTCTTCATGTTTTTGAACACCACTTCATGCTCTTCCTTTTTTTCAGACCGTTTCTTTCTCCTCATATATTTGACACATTTTGAAGCTGTTCATATTTTTCACACCTTTTCTGGCTCTTCATGTTTTTGAACACCGCTTCATGCTCCTCCTGATTTTCAGATCGTTTCATGCTCCTCACATTTTTGACATTTTTTAAGGATCTTCATATTTTTCACACCTTTTAAAGCTCTTCATATTTTTCACACCTTTTCAGGCTCTTCATGTTTTTCAACATCACTTCATGCTCCTGCTATTTTTCAGACCGTTTAATACTCCTCAAATTTTTGACATTTTTTAAGGATCTTCATATTTTTCACACCTTTTCAGGCTCTTCATGTTTTTGAACACGGGTTCATGATCCTCCTATTTTTCAGAAAGTTTCATGCTCCTCATATTTTTGACACATTTTAAACCTCTTCATATTTTTCACACCTTTTCAGGCTCTTCATGTTTTTCAACACCGGTTCATGCTCCTCCTCTTTTTCAGAAAGTTTCATGCTCCTCATATTTTTGAAACCTTTTGAAGCTCTTCATATTTTTCTCACATTTTCTGGCTCTTCCTGTTTTTCAACACCATTTCATGCTCCTCTTATTTTTCAGACCGTTTCATGTTGCACCTATTTTTCAGACCGTTTCATGCTCCTCATATTTTTGACACCTTTTGAAGCTCTTCATATTTGTCACACCTTTTCAGGCTCTTCATGTTTTTCAACACCGTTTCATGCTCCTCATACTTTTGACACGTTTTGGGGCTCTCATATTTTTCACACCATTCCAGGCTCTTCATATTTTTGAACACCGCTTCATGCCCCTCCTATCTTTCAGACCATTTCATGCTCATCTCATTTTTGACACCTTTTGAAGCTCTTCATATATTTCACACTTTTTGAAGCTCTTCATAATTTTCACACGTTTTCAGGCTCTTCATGTTTTTCAACAAGATTTCATGCTCCTCCTGTTTTTCAGACCGTTTCATGCTCCTCATATATTTGACACCTTATGAAGCTCTTCACATTTTTCATACCTTTTAAAGCTCTTCATATTTTTCATATTTTTGAAGCTCTTCATATTTTCACACATTTTCAGGCTCTTCATGTTTTTCAACACCCCTTCATGCTCCTCCTATTTTTCAAATTGTATCATGCTCCTCATATTTTTGAAACCTTTTGAACCTCTTCATATTTTTCACAACTTTCAGGCTCTTCATGTTTTAGAACAACACTTCATGCTATTTCTATTTTACAGAGAGTTTCATGCTCTTCATATATTTCACACCTTTTCATGCTTTTCATATTTTACACATTTTTTCAGGCTCTTCATATTTTTCAACACCGCTTCATGCTCCTCCTATTTTTCAGACCGTTACATGCTCCTCATATTTTTGACACCTTTTGAAGCTCTTCATAATTTTCTCACCTTTCCAGGACTTTACGTTTTTCAACACCATTTCAAGCTCCTCCTATTTTTCAGACCTTTTCATGCACTTCATATTTTTGACACCTTTTGAAGCTTCATATATTTCACACCTTTTCTGGCTCTTCATGTTTTTCTACACCGCTTCAATCTCCTCCTAATTTTAAGACTGTTTCGTGCTCTTCATAATTTTGGCACCTTTTGAAGCTCTTCATATTTTTCACACCTTTTCAGGCTCTTCATGTTTTTCAACACCGCTTCATGCTCCTCCTATTTTTCAGACCGTTTCATGCTCCTCATATTTTTGACACCTTTTACAGCTCTTCATATTTTTCACACCTTTTCAGGCTCTTCACGTTTTTCAACACCGCTTCATGTTCCTTCTATTTTTCAGACCGTTTTATGCATCTCATATTTTTGACTCCTTTTAAGTTCTTCATATATTTCACACCTTTGCAGGCTCTTCATGTTTTTCAACACCGCTTCATGCTCCTCCTATTTATCAGACCATTTCATGCTCCTCCTATTTTTCAGACAGTTTCATGCTCTTCATATTTTTGACACCTTTTGAAGCTCTTCATATATTTCACACCTTTTCAGGCTTTTCATGTTTTTGAACACCGTTTCATGCTCCTCATATTTTTCAGACCATATCATGCTCTTCATATTTTGACACCTTTTGAAGCTCTTCATATTTTTCACACCTTTTCAGGCTCTTCATGTTTTTCAACGCCGCTTCATGCTCCTCCTATTTTTCAGACCGTTTCATGCTCCTCATATTTTTGACACGTTTTGAAACTCTTCATATATTTCACACCTTTTTAGACTCTTCATGTTTTTGAAAACAGTTTCATGCTCCTCCTATTTTTCTGACCGTTTCATGCTCTACATATTTTTGCCTACTTTTGAAGCTCTTCATATTTTTCACACCATTTCAGGCTCTTCATGTTTTTCAACACCGCTTCATGCTCCTCCTATTTTTCAGACCGTTTCATGCTCCTCATATTTTTGACACCTTTTGAAGCTCTTAATTTATTTCACACCTTTTCAGGCTCTTCATGTGTTTGAACACCATTTCATGCTCCTCCTATTTTGCAGACCGTTTCATTCTCCTGATATTTTTGACACCTTTTGAAGCTCTTCATATTTTTCACACCTTTTAAAGCTCTTCATATTTTTCATATTTTTGAAGCTCTTCATATTTTCACACGTTTTCAGGCTCTTCATGTTTTTCAACACCGCTTCATGCTCCTCCTATTTTCCAATTGAATCATGCTCCTCATATTTTTGAAACCTTTTGAACCTCTTCATATTTTTCACACCTTTCAGGCTCTTCATGTTTTTGAACACCACTTCATGCTATTTCTATTTTTCAGAGAGTTTCATGCTCTTCATATATTTCACATCTTTTCAAGCTTTTCATATTTTACACATTTTTTCAGGCTCTTCATATTTTTCAACACCGCTTCATGCTCCTCCTATTTTTCAGACCGTTACATGCTCCTCATATTTTTGACACCTTTTGAAGCTCTTCATATTTTCACACCTTTTCAGGCTCTTCATGTTTTTCAACACCACTTCATGCTCCTCCTATTTCTCAGACCGTTTCATGCTCCTCATATTTTTGACACCTTTAGAAACTCTTCATATTTTTCACACCTTTTCAGGCTCTTCATGTTTTGAACACCGCTTCATGCTCCTCCTATTTTTCAGAACGTTTAATCCTCCTCATGTATTTCATACCTTTTGAAACTCTTCATATTTTTCACACCTTTTCATGCTCTTTATGTTTTTGAACACCATTTCATGCTCTTCCTATTATGCAGACCGTTTCATTCTCCTCTTATTTTTACACCTTTTGAAGCTCTTCATATATTTCACACCTTTTCAGGCTTTTCATTTTTTTCAACATCACTTCATGCTCCTCCTATTTTTCAGACCGGTTCATGCTCATCTCATTTTGACACCTTTTGCGGCTGTTCATATTTGTCACACCTTTTCAGGCTCTTCATGTTTTTGAACACCGCTTCATGCTCCTCCTATTTTTCAGACCGTTTAATCCTCCTCATGTATTTCATACCTTTTGAAGCTCTTCATATTTTCACACCTTTTCAGGCTCTTCATGTTTTTCAACACCACTTCATGCTCCTCCTATTTCTCAGACCGTTTCATGCTCCTCATATTTTTGACACCTTTAGAAACTCTTCATATTTTTCACACCTTTTCAGGCTCTTCATGTTTTGAACACCGCTTCATGCTCCTCCTATTTTTCAGAACGTTTAATCCTCCTCATGTATTTCATACCTTTTGAAACTCTTCATATTTTTCACACCTTTTCATGCTCTTTATGTTTTTGAACACCATTTCATGCTCTTCCTATTATGCAGACCGTTTCATTCTCCTCTTATTTTTACATCTTTTGAAGCTCTTCATATATTTCACACCTTTTCAGGCTCTTCATTTTTTTCAACACCACTTCATGCTCCTCCTATTTTTCAGACAGTTTCATGCTCATCTCTTTTTTGACACCTTTTGAAGCTCTTCATATTTTTCACATTTTTGAAGCTCTTCATATTTTTCACATATTTTCAGGCTCGTTATGATTTTCAACACAGCTTAATGCTCCTCCTATTTTTCAGACCATTTCATGCTCATCTCAATTTGACACCTTTTGAAGCTCTTCATATTTTTCACACCTTTTGAAGCTCTTCATATTTTTCACACATTTTCAGGCTCTTCATGTTTTTCAACACCGCTTCTTACTCCTCCTATTTTTCCGACCGATTCATGCTCCTCATATTTTTGACACGTTTGAAGCTCTTCATATTTTTCACACCTTTTCAGGCTCTTCATGTTTTTGAACACCATTTCTTGCTCCGCCTATTTTTCAGACCGTTTCATTCTCTTCATATTTTGACACCTTTTGAAGCTCTTCATATTTTTCACACCTTTTGAAGTTCTTCATATTTTTCACACCTTTTCAGGCTCTTCATGTTTTTGAACACCGCTTCATGCTCCTGCTATTTTTCAGACCGTTTCATACTTCTCATATTTTTGACATTTTTTAAGGCTCTTCATATTTTTCACACCTTTTCAGGCTCTTCATGTTTTTGAACACGGTTTCATGATTCTCCTATTTTTCAGAAAGTTTCGTGCTCCTCATATTTTTGACACCTTTTAAACCTCTTCATATTTTTCACACCTTTTCAGGCTCTTCATGTTTTTCAACACCGGTTCATGCTCCTCCTATTTTTCAGAAAGTTCCATGCTCCTCATATTTTTGAAACCTTTTGAAGCTCTTCATATTTTTCTCACATTTTCAGGCTCTTCCTGTTTTTCAACACCATTTCATGCTCCTCTTATTTTTCAGACGGTTTCATGCTCCTCCTATTTTTCAGACCATTTCATGATCCTCATATTTTTGAAACTTTTTGAAGCTCTTCATATTTTTCACACCTTTTCAAGCTCTTCAAGATTTTCAACAACGCTTCATGCTCCTGCTTTTTTTCAGACCGTTTCGTGCTCCTCATATATTTGACAGCTTTTGCAGCTCTTCATATTTTTCACACCTTTTCAGGCTCTTCATGTTTTTGAACACCACTTCATGCTCTTCCTTTTTTTCAGACCGTTTCTTTCTCCTCATATATTTGACACATTTTGAAGCTGTTCATATTTTTCACACCTTTTCTGGCTCTTCATGTTTTTGAACACCGCTTCATGCTCCTCCTGATTTTCAGATCGTTTCATGCTCCTCACATTTTTGACATTTTTTAAGGATCTTCATATTTTTCACACCTTTTAAAGCTCTTCATATTTTTCACACCTTTTCAGGCTCTTCATGTTTTTCAACATCACTTCATGCTCCTGCTATTTTTCAGACCGTTTAATACTCCTCAAATTTTTGACATTTTTTAAGGATCTTCATATTTTTCACACCTTTTCAGGCTCTTCATGTTTTTGAACACGGGTTCATGATCCTCCTATTTTTCAGAAAGTTTCATGCTCCTCATATTTTTGACACATTTTAAACCTCTTCATATTTTTCACACCTTTTCAGGCTCTTCATGTTTTTCAACACCGGTTCATGCTCCTCCTCTTTTTCAGAAAGTTTCATGCTCCTCATATTTTTGAAACCTTTTGAAGCTCTTCATATTTTTCTCACATTTTCTGGCTCTTCCTGTTTTTCAACACCATTTCATGCTCCTCTTATTTTTCAGACCGTTTCATGTTGCACCTATTTTTCAGACCGTTTCATGCTCCTCATATTTTTGACACCTTTTGAAGCTCTTCATATTTGTCACACCTTTTCAGGCTCTTCATGTTTTTCAACACCGTTTCATGCTCCTCATACTTTTGACACGTTTTGGGGCTCTCATATTTTTCACACCATTCCAGGCTCTTCATATTTTTGAACACCGCTTCATGCCCCTCCTATCTTTCAGACCATTTCATGCTCATCTCATTTTTGACACCTTTTGAAGCTCTTCATATATTTCACACTTTTTGAAGCTCTTCATAATTTTCACACGTTTTCAGGCTCTTCATGTTTTTCAACAAGATTTCATGCTCCTCCTGTTTTTCAGACCGTTTCATGCTCCTCATATATTTGACACCTTATGAAGCTCTTCACATTTTTCATACCTTTTAAAGCTCTTCATATTTTTCATATTTTTGAAGCTCTTCATATTTTCACACATTTTCAGGCTCTTCATGTTTTTCAACACCGCTTCATGCTCCTCCTATTTTTCAAATTGTATCATGCTCCTCATATTTTTGAAACCTTTTGAACCTCTTCATATTTTTCACAACTTTCAGGCTCTTCATGTTTTAGAACAACACTTCATGCTATTTCTATTTTACAGAGAGTTTCATGCTCTTCATATATTTCACACCTTTTCATGCTTTTCATATTTTACACATTTTTTCAGGCTCTTCATATTTTTCAACACCGCTTCATGCTCCTCCTATTTTTCAGACCGTTACATGCTCCTCATATTTTTGACACCTTTTGAAGCTCTTCATAATTTTCTCACCTTTCCAGGACTTTACGTTTTTCAACACCATTTCAAGCTCCTCCTATTTTTCAGACCTTTTCATGCACTTCATATTTTTGACACCTTTTGAAGCTTCATATATTTCACACCTTTTCTGGCTCTTCATGTTTTTCTACACCGCTTCAATCTCCTCCTAATTTTAAGACTGTTTCGTGCTCTTCATAATTTTGGCACCTTTTGAAGCTCTTCATATTTTTCACACCTTTTCAGGCTCTTCATGTTTTTCAACACCGCTTCATGCTCCTCCTATTTTTCAGACCGTTTCATGCTCCTCATATTTTTGACACCTTTTACAGCTCTTCATATTTTTCACACCTTTTCAGGCTCTTCACGTTTTTCAACACCGCTTCATGTTCCTTCTATTTTTCAGACCGTTTTATGCATCTCATATTTTTGACTCCTTTTAAGTTCTTCATATATTTCACACCTTTGCAGGCTCTTCATGTTTTTCAACACCGCTTCATGCTCCTCCTATTTATCAGACCATTTCATGCTCCTCCTATTTTTCAGACAGTTTCATGCTCTTCATATTTTTGACACCTTTTGAAGCTCTTCATATATTTCACACCTTTTCAGGCTCTTCATGTTTTTGAACACCGTTTCATGCTCCTCATATTTTTGACACGTTTTGAAACTCTTCATATATTTCACACCTTTTTAGACTCTTCATGTTTTTGAAAACAGTTTCATGCTCCTCCTATTTTTCTGACCGTTTCATGCTCTACATATTTTTGCCTACTTTTGAAGCTCTTCATATTTTTCACACCATTTCAGGCTCTTCATGTTTTTCAACACCGCTTCATGCTCCTCCTATTTTTCAGACCGTTTCATGCTCCTCATATTTTTGACACCTTTTGAAGCTCTTAATTTATTTCACACCTTTTCAGGCTCTTCATGTGTTTGAACACCATTTCATGCTCCTCCTATTTTGCAGACCGTTTCATTCTCCTGATATTTTTGACACCTTTTGAAGCTCTTCATATTTTTCACACCTTTTAAAGCTCTTCATATTTTTCATATTTTTGAAGCTCTTCATATTTTCACACGTTTTCAGGCTCTTCATGTTTTTCAACACCGCTTCATGCTCCTCCTATTTTCCAATTGAATCATGCTCCTCATATTTTTGAAACCTTTTGAACCTCTTCATATTTTTCACACCTTTCAGGCTCTTCATGTTTTTGAACACCACTTCATGCTATTTCTATTTTTCAGAGAGTTTCATGCTCTTCATATATTTCACATCTTTTCAAGCTTTTCATATTTTACACATTTTTTCAGGCTCTTCATATTTTTCAACACCGCTTCATGCTCCTCCTATTTTTCAGACCGTTACATGCTCCTCATATTTTTGACACCTTTTGAAGCTCTTCATATTTTCACACCTTTTCAGGCTCTTCATGTTTTTCAACACCACTTCATGCTCCTCCTATTTCTCAGACCGTTTCATGCTCCTCATATTTTTGACACCTTTAGAAACTCTTCATATTTTTCACACCTTTTCAGGCTCTTCATGTTTTGAACACCGCTTCATGCTCCTCCTATTTTTCAGAACGTTTAATCCTCCTCATGTATTTCATACCTTTTGAAACTCTTCATATTTTTCACACCTTTTCATGCTCTTTATGTTTTTGAACACCATTTCATGCTCTTCCTATTATGCAGACCGTTTCATTCTCCTCTTATTTTTACACCTTTTGAAGCTCTTCATATATTTCACACCTTTTCAGGCTTTTCATTTTTTTCAACATCACTTCATGCTCCTCCTATTTTTCAGACCGGTTCATGCTCATCTCATTTTGACACCTTTTGCGGCTGTTCATATTTGTCACACCTTTTCAGGCTCTTCATGTTTTTGAACACCGCTTCATGCTCCTCCTATTTTTCAGACCGTTTAATCCTCCTCATGTATTTCATACCTTTTGAAGCTCTTCATATTTTCACACCTTTTCAGGCTCTTCATGTTTTTCAACACCACTTCATGCTCCTCCTATTTCTCAGACCGTTTCATGCTCCTCATATTTTTGACACCTTTAGAAACTCTTCATATTTTTCACACCTTTTCAGGCTCTTCATGTTTTGAACACCGCTTCATGCTCCTCCTATTTTTCAGAACGTTTAATCCTCCTCATGTATTTCATACCTTTTGAAACTCTTCATATTTTTCACAACTTTTCATGCTCTTTATGTTTTTGAACACCATTTCATGCTCTTCCTATTATGCAGACCGTTTCATTCTCCTCTTATTTTTACATCTTTTGAAGCTCTTCATATATTTCACACCTTTTCAGGCTCTTCATTTTTTTCAACACCACTTCATGCTCCTCCTATTTTTCAGACAGTTTCATGCTCATCTCATTTGACACCTTTTGAAGCGCTTCATATTTTTCACACCTTTTGAAGCTCTTCCTATTTCTCACACTTTCTCAGGCTCTTCATGTTATTCAACACCGCTTGATGCTCCTCCTATTTTTCAGACCGGTTCATGCTCATCTCATTTCTTACACCTTTTGAAGCTCTTCATATTTTGCAAACCTTTTCAGGCTCTTCATGTTTTGCAGCTCCACTTCATGCTCCTCCTATTTTTCAGACCGTTTCTTGCTCCTCATATTTTTGACACTTTTTGAAGCTCTTCATATTTTTCACACCTTTTCTGGCTCTTCATGTTTTTGAACACAGCTTCATGCTCCTCCTATTTTTCAGACCGTTTCATTCTCCTCATGTTTTTGACACCTGTTGAAGCTCTTCACATTTTTCACACCTTTTCAGGCTCTTCACGATTTTCAACACCGCTTCATAATCCTCCTATTTTTCAGACCGTTTCATACTCTTCCTATTTTTGAGACTGTTTCAGGCTCCTCATATTTTTGACCGGTTTTGAATCTCTTCATATTTTTCACACCTTTTGAAGCTCTTCATATTTTTCACACCTTTTCAGGCTCGTTATGATTTTCAACACAGCTTAATGCTCCTCCTATTTTTCAGACCCATTCATGCTCTTCTCATTTTTGACACCTTTTGAAGCTCGTCATATATTTCACATTTTTGAAGCTCTTCATATTTTTCACACCTTTTCAGGCTCGTTATGATTTTCAACACAGCTTAATGCTCCTCCTATTTTTCAGACCCTTTCATGCTCTTCTCATTTTTGACACCTTTTGAAGCTCGTCATATTTTTCACATTTTTGAAGCTCTTCATATTTTGCAAACCTTTTCAGGCTCTTCATGTTTTGCAGCTCCACTTCATGCTCCTTCAATTTTTCAGACCGATTCATGCTCCTCATATTTTTAACACGTTTTGAAGCTCTTCATATTCTTCACAGCTTTTGATGCTCTTCATGTTTTTCAACACCGCTTCATGCTCCTCCTATTTCTCAGACCGTTTCATGCTCCTCATATTTTTGACACCTTTTGAAGCTCTTCATATATTTCACACATTTTCAGGCTCTTCATGTTTTTCAACACCGCTTCATGCTCCTCCTATTTTTCAGACCGTTTTATGCTCCTCATATTTTTGACACCTTTTGAAGCTCTTCATATATTTCACACATATTCAGGCTCTTCATGTTTTTCAACACCGTTTCATGCTCCTCCTATTTTTCAGACCTTTTCATGCCCCTCATATTTTTGACACCTTTTGAAGATCTCCATATTTCTCACACCTTTTCAGGCTCTTCATGTTTTTCAACACCGCTTCATGCTCCTCCTATCTTTCAGACAATATCATGCTCATCTCATTTTTGACTTCTTTTGAAGCTCTTCATATATTTCACACCTTTTGAAGCTTCATATTTTTCACAACTTTTCAGTCTCTTCATGTTTTTCAACACCAATTCATGTTCCTCCTAATATTCAGACCGTTTCATGCTCATTTCATTTTTGACACATTTTGAAGCTCTTCATATTTTTCACACCTTTTGAAGCTCTTCATATTTTTCACACCTTTGCAGACTCTTCTTGTTTTTCAACACCGCTTCATGCTCCTCCTATTTTTCGGACCGTCTCATGCTCCTCATATTTTTCACACCTTTTGAAGCTCTTCATATTTTGCACACCTTTTCAGGCTCTTCATGTTTTTCAACACCGCTTCATGCTCCTCCTATTTTTCGGACCGTCTCATGCTCCTCATATTTTTGACACCTTTTCAATCTCTTCATATACTTCACACGTTTTCAGGCTCTTCATGTTTTTCACCAACACTTCATGCTCCTCCTATTTTTTAGGCCATTTCATGCTCATCTCATTTTTCACACCTTTTGAAGCTCTTCATAATTTTCACACATTTTGAAGCTGTTCATATTTTTCACACTTTTTCAGCCTCTTCATGTTTTCAACACCACTTCATGCACCTCCTATTTTTCAGAGCGTTTCATGCCCCTCATATTTTTCACACCTTTTGAAGATCTTCATATATTTCACACCTTTTCAGGCTCTTCACGTTTTTGAACAAAACTTCATGCTTCTCCTATTTTTCAGAGCGTTTAATGCTCCTCATGTACCACACACCTTTTGAAGGTCTTCATATTTTTCACAACTTTTCAGGCTCTTCATGTTTTTCAACACCGCTTCACGCTCCTCCTATTTTTCTGAACGTTCATTCTCCTCATAATTCTGAAACATTTTGAAGCTCTTCTTGTTTTTCACACCTTTTCAGGCTCTTCATGGTTTTCAAGACCGCTTCATGCTTCTCCTATTTTCCAGACCGTTCATGCTCCTCATATTTTTGACACCTTTTGCAGCTCTTCATATTTTTCACACCTTTTCAGGCTCTTCATGTTTTTCAACACCGCTTCATGCTCCTCCTATTTTTCAGACCGTTTCATGCTCCTCATATTTTTGACACCTTTTGAAGCTCTTCATATATTTCACACTTTTTCAGGCTCATCATGTTTTTCAACACCACTTCATGCTCCTCCTATTTTTCAGGCCGTTTCATGCTCATCTCATTTTTGACACCTTCTGAAGCTCTTCATATTTTTCACACCTTTAGAAGCTCTTCATATTTTTCACACGTTTTCAGGTTCTTCATGTTTTTCAACACCGCTTCAGGCACCTCCTTTTTTTCAGACCGTTTCATGCTCATCTCATTTTTGACACGTTTTGAAGGTCTTCATATTTTTCACAAATTTTCATGCACTTCATGTTTTCAAGCACCGTTTCATGCTCCTCCTATTTTTCAGACCGTTTCATGCTCCTCATATTTTTCACACCTTTTGAAGCTCTTCATATTTTTCACACCTTTTTAGGCTCTTCACGTTTTTCAACACCACTTCATGCTCTTCCTATTTTTCAGACAGTTTCATGCTCCTAATATTTTTGACACCTTATGAAGCTCTTCATATTTTTCACACCTTTTCAGACTCTTCATGCTTTTCAAAACCGCTTCATGCTCCTCCTATTTTTCAGACCGGTTCATGCTCCTCATATTTTTCACATCTTTTGATGCTCTTCATATTTTTCACACCTTTTCAGGCTCTTCATGTTTTTAAACATCACTTCTTGCTCCTCCTATTTTTCAGACCGTTTCATGCTCCTCATATTTTTGACACCTTTTGAAGATCTCCATATTTCTCACACCTTTTCAGGCTCTTCATTGTATTCAACACCGCTTCATGCTCCTCCTATCTTTCAGACCATTTCATGCTCATCTCATTTTTGACACCTTTTGAAGCTCTTCATAATTTTCACACCTTTTGAAGCTCTTCATAATTTTCACACGTTTTCAGGCTCTTCATGTTTTTCAACACGGCTTCATGATCCTCCTATTTTTCATACCGTTCATGCTCCTCATATTTTTGACACCTTTTGAAGTTCTTCCTATTTTTCACAACTCTTCATGCTCTTCATGTTTTTCGACACCGCTTCATGCTCCTCATATATTTCAGCCTGTTTCATGCTCCGCATATTTTTGACACCTTTTGAAGCTCTTCATATTTTTCACACCTTTTCCCGCTCTTCATGTTTGTTAAATCCGTTTCTTGCTCCTCCTATTTTTCAGACCGTTTCATACTCCTCATATTTTTGACACCTTATGAAGCTCTTCATATATTTCACACCTTTTCAGGCTCTTCATGTTTTTCAATACCACTTCATGCTCCTCCTATTTTTCAGAGCGTTTCATGCTCCTCATATTTTTGACACCTTTTGAAGCTCTTCATATTTTTCACACCTTTTTTGGCTCTTCATGTTTTTCAACATCACTTCATGATCCTCCTATTTTTCAGACCGTTTCATGCTCCTCATATTTTTGACACCTTTTGAAGATCTCCATATTTCTCACACCTTTTCAGGCTCTTCATGGTATTCAACACCGCTTCATGCTCCTCCTATCTTTCAGACAATATCATGGTCATCTCATTTTTGACTTCTTTTGAAGCTCTTCATATTTTTCACACCTTTTCAGTCTCTTCATGTTTTTCAACACCAATTCATGTTCCTCCTAATATTCAGACCGTTTCATGCTCATTTCATATTTGACACATTTTGAAGCTCTTCATATTTTTCACACCTTTTGAAGCTCTTCATATTTTTCACACCTTCAGACTCTTCTTGTTTTTCAACACCGCTTCATGCTCCTCCTATTTTTCGGACCGTCTCATGCTGCTCATATTTTTCACACCTTTTGAAGCTCTTCATATTTTTCACACCTTTTGAAGCTGTTCATATTTTTCACACTTTTTCAGCCTCTTCATGTTTTCAACACCACTTCATGCACCTCCAATTTTTCAGAGAGTTTCATGCCCCTCATATTTTTCACACCTTTTGAAGATCTTCATATATTTCATACCTTTTCAGGCTCTTCACGTTTTTGAACAAAATTTCATGCTTCTCCTATTTTTCAGAGCGTTTAATGCTCCTCATGTACTTCACACCTTTTGAAGGTCTTCATATCTTTCACAACTTTTCAGGCTCTTCATGTTTTTCAACACCGCTTCATGCTCCTCCTATTTTTCAGACCGTTTCATGCTCCTCATATTTTTGACACCTTTTGAAGCTCTTCATATATTTCACACTTTTTCAGGCTCATCATGTTTTTCAACACCACTTCATGCTCCTCCTATTTTTCAGGCCGTTTCATGCTCATCTCATTTTTGACAGCTTCTGAAGCTCTTCATATTTTTCACACCTTTAGAAGCTCTTCATATTTTTCACACCTTTTCAGGCTCTTCATGTTTTTCAACACCGCTTCATGCTCCTCCTATATTTCCGACCGTTTCATGCTCCTACTATTTTTGACACCTTTTGAAGCTCTTCATATTTTTCACACCTTTTCAGGCTCTTCATGTTTTTGAACTCCGTTTCTTGCTCCTCCGATATTTCAGACCGTTTCATTCTCCTCATATTTGTGACACCTTTTGAATCTCTTCATATTTTTCACACATTTTCAGGCTCTTCATGTTTTTCAACACCGCTTCATGCTCCTCCTATTTTTCAGACCGTTTCATGCTCCTCATATTTTTGACACCTTTTGAAACTCTTCTTATTTTTCACACCTTTTCAGGTTCTTCATGTTTTTCAACACAACTTCATGCTCCTCCTATTTTTCACACCGTTTCATGCTCCTCATATTTTTGACACCTTTTGAAGCTCTTCATATGTTTCACACCTCCTCAGGCTCTTCATGTATTTCAACACCATTTCATGCTACTCCTATTTTTCAGACTGTTTCATCCTCCTCATATTATTCACACCTTTTGAAGCTCTTCATATTTTTCACACCTTTTCAGGCTCTTCATATTTTTTAACACCATTTCATGCTCCTCCTCTTTTTCAGACCGTTTCATGCTCCTCATATTTTTGCCACCTTTTGATGCTCTTCATATTTTTCACACCTTTTCAGCCTCTTCTTGTTTTTCAACTCCGCTTCATGCTCCTCCTATTTTTCATACCGTTTCATGCTCCTCATATTTTTGACACCTTTTGAAGCTCTTCATATGTTTCACACCTTTTGAAGCTCTTCATGTTTTTTAACACCGTTTCATGCTCCTCCATTTTTTCTGATCGTTTCCCGCTCCTCATATGTTTCACACTTTTTGAAGCTCTTCATGTTTTTAAACACCTTTTTCTGCTCCTCCTATATTTCAGACAGTTTCATGCTCCTCATATTTTGACACCATTTGAAGCTCTTCATATTTTTCACACCTTTTCAGGGTCTTCATGTTTTTCTACACCACTTCATGCTCCTCCTATTTTTCAGACCGTTCCTGCTCCTCATATTTTTGACACCTTTTGAAGCTCTTTATATGTTTCACACCTTTTGAAGCTCTTCATGTTTTTTAATACCGTTTCATGCTCCTCCTATTTTTCAGACTGTTTCATGCCCCTCATATTTTTGACACCTTTTGAAACTCTTCATACTTTTCACACCTTTTCAGGTTCTTCATGTTTTTGAACTCCGTTTCTTGCTCCTCCGATATTTCAGACCGTTTCATTCTCCTCATATTTGTGACACCTTTTGAAGCTCTTCATATTTGTCACACATTTTCAGTCTCTTCATGTTTTTCAACACCGCTTCATGCTCCTCCTATTTTTCAGACCGTTCATGCTCCTCATATTTTTCACACATTTTGAAGCTCTTCATATTTTTCACACCTTTTCAGGTTCTTCATGTTTTTCAACACCGTTTCATGCTTCGCCTATTTTTCAGACCGTGTCATGCTCCTCATATTTTTGACACCTTTTGAAGCTCTTCATATTTTTCACACCTTTTCAGGCTCTTCATGTTTTTCAACACCACTTCATTCTTCTCCTATTTTTCAGACCGTTTCACGCTCCTCATATTTTTGACACCTTTTAAAGCTCTTCATATGTTTCACACCTTTTGAAGCTCTTCATGTTTTTCTACACAGCTTCATGCTCCTCCTATTTTTCATACCGTTTCATTCTCCTCATATTTTTGACACCTTTTGAAGCTCTACATAATTCTCACACCTTTTTGGCTCTTCATGTTTTTCAACACCCCTTCTTGCTCCTCCTATTTTTCAGACTGTTTCATGCTCCTCATATTTTTGACACCTTTTGAAGCTCTTCATATGTTTCACACATTTTGAAGCTCTTCATGTTTTGTAACACCGCTTCATGCTCCTCGTATTTTTCAGACCGTTTCATGCTCCTCATATTTTTCACACCTTTTGAAGCTTGTCTCAATTTCACAGCTTTTCAGGAACCTCATGTTTTTCAAAACCGCTTAATGCTCCTCCTATTTTTCAGACCGTTTCATGCTCCTCATATTTTTGACACCTTTTGAAGCTCTTCATATGTTTCACACCTTTTTAAGCTCTTCATGTTTTTTAACACCATTTCATGCTCCTCCTATTTTTCAGACCGTTTCATGCTCCTCATATGTTTCACACCTTTTGAAGCTCTTCATGTTTTTTAACACCTTTTCATGCTCTTGATATATTTCAGACAGTTTCATGCTCCTCATATTTTGACACCGTTAGAAGCTCTTCATATTTTTCACACCTTTTCAGGGTCTTCATGTCTTTCAACACCGCTTCATGCTCCTCCTATTTTTCAGACCGTTTCATGCTCCTCATGCATTTCCAACCTTTTGAAGCTCTTCATATTTTTCACACCTTTTTTGGCTCTTCATGTTTTTGAACACCGCTTCATGCTCCTCCTAATTTTCAGACCGTTTCATGCTCCTCATAATTTTCACACCTTTTGAAGCTCTTCATATTTTTCACACCTTTTCCGGTTCTTCATGTTTTTGAACACTGCTTCATGCTCCTCCTATTTTTCAACTGTTTCATGCTCCTCATATATTTCACACCTTTTGAAGCGCTTCATATATTTCGCTTGTTTTCAGGCTCTTCATGTTTTTCAAAACCAATTCATGCTCCTCCTATTTTTCAGACTGTTTCAGGATCCTCATAATTTTGAAATCTTTTGAAGTGCTTCATATTTTTCACACCTTTTCAGGCTCTTCATGTTCTTCAACACTGCTTCATGCTCCTCCTATTTTTCAGACCGTTTCATGCTCCTCATATTTTTGACACCTTTTGAAGCTCTTCATATTTTTCACACCATTTCAGGCTCTTCATGTTTTTCAACACCGCTTCATGCTCCTCCTATTCTTCAGAACTTTTCATGATCCTCATATTTTTGAAATCTTTTGAAGCTCTTCATAATTTTCACACCTTTTCAGGCTCTTCATGTTTTTGAACACCGCTTCATGCTCCTGATATTTTTCACAACGTTTCACACTCCTCATATTTTTGACACATTTTGAGGCTACTCATATTTTTCAAACCTTTTCAGGCTCTTCATGTTTTTGAACACCGTTTCATGATCCTCCTATTTTTCAGAACGTTTCATGCTCCTCATATTCTTGACACCTTTTAAAATTCTTCATATTTTTCACATCTTTTAAGGCTCTTCATGTTTTGAACTCCGTTTCATGCTCCTCCTATTTTCAGACCGTTTCATGCTGTTCATTTTTTGACACCTTTTGAAGCTCTTCATATTTTTCACACCTTTTGAAGCTCTTCATATATTTAAACCTTTTCAGGCTCTTCATGTTTTTGAACACCGCTTCATGCTCCTCCTATTTTTCAGACCGTTTCATGCTCTTCATTTTTTTGACACATTTTGAAGCTCTTCATATTTTTCACACCTTTTGAAGCTCTTCATATATTTCACACCTTTTCAGGCTCTTCATGTTTTTCAACACCACTTCATGCTCCTCCTATTTTTCAGACCGTTTCATGCTAATCTAATTTTTGACACCTTTTGAAGCTCTTCATATTTTTCACATTTTTGAACTCTTCATATTTTTCACACGTTTTCAGGCTCTTCATGATTGTGAACACCACTTCATGCACCTCCTATTTTTCAGACCGTTTCATGCTCATCATATTTTTGACACCTTTTGAAGCTCTTCATATTTTTCACAACTTTTGAAGCTCTTATATTTTTCACACCTTTTCAGGCTTTTCATGATTTTCAACACCGCTTCATGCTCCTCCTATTTTTCAGACCGTTTCATGTTCCTCATATATTTGACACCTTTTGAAGCTCTTCATATATTTCACACCTTTTCAGGCGATTCATGTTTTTCAACACCGCTTCATGCTCCTCCTATTTTTCAGACCGTTTCATGCTCATTTCTTTTTTGACACCTTTTGAAGCTCTTCATATTTTACACAACTTTTGAAGCTCTTCATATTTTTCAACACTGCTTTATGCTCCTCCTATTTTTCAGACCGTTCATGCCCCTCATAATTTTGAAACATTTTGAAGCTCTTCATATTTATTACACCTTTTCAGGCTCTTCATGTTTTTCAACACCACTTAATCCTCCTCCTGTTTTTAAGACCGTTCATGTCCCTCATATTTTTGACACCTTTTGAAGCTCTTCATATTTTCACACGTTTTCATGCTCTTCATGTTTTTCAACACCTTATCATGCTCATCGTATTTTTCAGACCGTTTCATGCTCCTCTTATTTGTGACACCTTTTGAAGCTCTTCATATTTTTCACACCTTTTCAGGCTCTTTATGTTTTTTCACCACCGCTTCATGCTCCTCCTATTTTTGAGACCGTTTCATGCTCATCTCTTTTTTGACACCTTTTGAAGCTCTTCGTATTTTTTACACCTTTTGAAGCTCTTCATATTTTTATAACTTTTCAGGCTCTTCATGTTTTTCAACACCGCTTCATGCTTCTCTTGCTTTTCAGACCGTTTCATGCTCCTCATATTTTTGACACCTTTTGAAGCTCTTCATATTTTTCACATCTTTTCAGGCTCTTCATGATTTTCAACACCACTTCATGATCCTCGTATTTTTCAGACCTTTTCATGCTCCTCATATTTTTGACACCTTTTGAAGCTCTTCATATTTTTCACACGTTTTGAAGCTCTTCGTATTTTTCACACCTTTTCAGGCTCTTCATGTTTTTGAACACCGTTTTATGCTGCTTCTATTTTTAAGACCATTTCATGCTCCTCATATATTTTAAACCTTTTGAAACTCTTCATATTTTTCACACCTTTTCAGGCTGTTCATGTTTTTCAACAACGCTTCATGATCCTCCTATTTTTCAGACCGTTTCATGCTCCTCAAGTATTTCACACCTTTTGAAGCTCTTCATATTTTTCACACCTTTTCAGGCTCTTCATGTTTTTCAACACCGCTTCATGCTTCTCCTGTTTTTCAGACCATTTCATGCTCCTCTTAATTTTGACACCTTTTGAAGCTCTTCATATTTTTCACACCTTTTCATTTTCTTCATTTTTGTCAACAAAGCTTCATGCTCCTCCTATTTTTCAGACCGTTTCATGCTCCTCATCTTTTACACACCTGTTGAAGCTCTTCATATTTTTCACACCATTTCAGGCTCTTCTTGTTTTTCAACACCATTTCAAGCTCCTCCTATTTTTCAGACTGTTTCATGCTCCTCATATTTCTGACATCTTTTGAAGCTCTTCATATATTTCACACCTTTTCAGGCTCTTCATGTTTTTGAACACCGCTTCATGCTCCTCCTATTTTTCACACCTTTTGAAGATCTTCATATATTTCACACCTTTTCAAGCTCTTCATGTTTGTGAACACCCCTTCATGCTCCTCATATTTTTCACACCTTTTGAAGCTCTTAATATTTTTCACATATTTTCAGGCTCTTCATGTTTTTGAACACCGTTTAATGCTCCTCCTACTTTTCAGACCGTTTCATGCTCCTCATATTTTTCACACCTTTTGAAGCTCTTCATGTATTTCTCACCTTTTCCTGTTCTTCAGGATTTTCAACACCGTTTCATGCTCTTCCTATTTTTCAGATCGTTTCATGCTCCTCCTATTTTTCAGACTGTTTCATGCACCTCTTATTATTGACACCTCTTGAAGCTCTTCATATTTTTCACACCTTTTCATGCTTTTCATGTTTTTCAACAACATTTCATGCTCCTCCTTTTTTTCAGACCTTTTCATGCTCCTCATATTTTTCACACCTTTTCATGCTCTTCTTGTTTTTCAACACAGTTTCATGCTCCTCATATGTTTGACACCTTTTGAATCTCTTCATATTATTCACACCTTTTCAGGCTCTTCATGATTTTCAACACCGCTACATGCTCCTCATATTTTTGAGACCGTTTCATGCTCCTAATATTGTTCACACCTTTTCAAGATCTTCATGTTATTCAACACCGCTTCATGCTCTTCCTATTTTTCAGACCGTTTCATGCTCCTCATATTTTTGATACCTTTGAAGCTCTTCTTATTTTTCACACCTTTTCAGGCTCTTCATGTTTTGAACACCATTTTATGCTCCTCCTATTTTTCAGACCTTTTAATGCTCCTCATATGTTTGACACCTTTTGAATCTCTTCATATTATTCACACCTTTTCAGGCTCTTCATGATTTTCAACACCGCTTCATGCTCCACATATTTTTGAGACCGTTTTATGCTACTCAGATTTTGACACCTTTTGAAGCCCTTCATATTTTTCACACATTTTCAGGCTCTTTATGTTTTTTCACCACCGCTTCATGCTCCTCCTATTTTTGAGACCGTTTCATGCTCATCTCTTTTTTGACACCTTTTGAAGCTCTTCGTATTTTTTACACCTTTTGAAGCTCTTCATATTTTTATAACTTTTCAGGCTCTTCATGTTTTTCAATACCGCTTCATGCTTCTCTTGCTTTTCATACCGTTTCATGCTCCTCATATTTTTGACACCTTTTGAAGCTCTTCATATTTTTCACATCTTTTCAGGCTCTTCATGATTTTCAACACCACTTCATGCTCCTCGTATTTTTCAGACCTTTTCATGCTCCTCATATTTTTGACACCTTTTGAAGCTCTTCATATTTTTCACACCTTTTGAAGCTCTTCGTATTTTTCACACCTTTTCAGGCTCTTCATGTTTTTGAACACCGTTTTATGCTGCTTCTATTTTTCAGACCATTTCATGCTCCTGATATATTTTAAACCTTTTGAAACTCTTCATATTTTTCACACCTTTTCAGGCTGTTCATGTTTTTCAACAACGCTTCATGATCCTCCGATTTTTCAGACCGTTTCATGCTCCTCAAGTATTTCACACCTTTTGAAGCTCTTCATATTTTTCACACCTTTTCAGGCTCTTCATGTTTTTCAACACCGCTTCATGCTTCTCCTGTTTTTCAGACCATTTCATGCTCCTCTTAATTTTGACACCTTTTGAAGCTCTTCATATTTTCCACATCTTTTCAGGCTCTTCATGTTTTTGAACACTGCTTCATGTTCCTTCTATTTTTCAGACCGTTTCATGCTCCTCAAATTTTTGAAAACTTTTGAAGCCCTTCATATTTTTCACACCTTTTCAGGCTCTTCATGTTTTTGAAGACCGATTTATACTCCTCCTGTTTTTCAGACCGTTTCAGGCTCCTCATATTTTTGAAACCTTTTGAAGCTCTTCATATTTTTCACATCTTTTCAGGCTCTTCATGATTTTCAACACCACTTCATGCTCCTCGTATTTTTCAGACCTTTTCATGCTCCTCATATTTTTGACACCTTTTGAAGCTCTTCATATTTTTCACACCTTTTGAAGCTCTTCGTATTTTCCACATCTTTTCAGGCTCTTCATGTTTTTGAACACTGCTTCATGTTCCTTCTATTTTTCAGACCGTTTCATGCTCCTCAAATTTTTGAAAACTTTTGAAGCCCTTCATATTTTTCACACCTTTTCAGGCTCTTCATGTTTTTGAAGACCGCTTTATACTCCTCCTGTTTTTCAGACCGTTTCAGGCTCCTCATATTTTTGACACCTTTTGAAGCTCTTCATATTTTTTACAAGTTTTCAGGGATTTCATGTTTTTGAACACTTCTTCATGCTCCTCCTATTTTTCACACCTTTTGAAGCTCTTCACATTTTTCACATCATTTCAGGCTCTTCATGTTTTTCAACACCGCTTCATGCTCCTCCTATTTTTCAGACCGTTTAATGCTCCTCCTGTACTTCACACCTTTTGAAGCTCTTCATATTTTTCACACCTTCTCAGGCTCTTCATGTTTTTCAACACCGCTTCATTCTCCTCCTATTTTCAGACCGTTTAATGCTCCTCCTGTACTTCACACCTTTTGAAGCTCTTCATATTTTTCACATCTTTTCAGGATCTTCATGTTTTTCAACAACACTTCATGCTCCACCATTTTTCAGACCGCTTCATGCTCATCTCATTTTTGACACTTTTTGAAGCTCTTCATATTTTTCACACCTTTTGAAGCTCTTCATATTTTTCACACATTTTCAGGCTCTTCATGTTTTTCAACACCGCTTCATGCTCCTCCTATTTTTCACAACTGTTGAAGCTCTTCATATTTTTCACACATTTTCAGGCTCTTCATGTTTTTGAACACCGCTTCATGCTGCTCCTATTTTTCAGACCGTTTCATGCTCCTCATATTTTTGAAAGCTTTTGAAGCTCTTCAAATTTTTCACACCTTTTCAGGCTCTTCATGTTTTTCAACACTGCTTCATGATCCTCCTATTTTTCAGACCGTTTCATGCTCCTCATGTATTTCACACCTTTTGAAGCTCTTCATATTTTTCACACGTTTTCAGGCTCTTCATGTTTTTCATCAATGCTTCATGCTCCTTCTCTTTTTCAGACCGTTTCATGCTCCTCATATTTTTCACACCTTTTGAAGCTCTTCATATTTTTCACACCTTTTCAGGCTCTTCATGTTTTTCAACACCGTCTCATGCTCCTCCTATTTTCAGACCGTTTCATTCTCCTCATATTTTTGACACCGTTTGTAGCTCTTCATATTTTTCACACCTTTTCAGGCTCTTCATGTTTCTGAACACCACTTCATGCTCCTCCTATTTTATACACCGTTTCATGCTCCTCATGTATTTCACACCTTTTGTAGCTCTTCATATTTTTTACACTTTTTCAAGCTGTTCATGTTTTTGAACAGCGCTTCATGCTCCTCATATTTTTCAGACAGTTTCATGCTCCTCATGTATTTCACACCTTTTGAAGCTCTTCGTATTTTTCACACCTTTTCAGGCTCTTCATGTTTTTGAACACCCCTTCATGCTCCTCATATATTTCAGACCGTTTCATGCTCCTCTTATTTGTGACACCTTTTAAGCTCTTCGTATTTTTCACACATTTTCAGGCTCTTCATGTTTTTCAACATGAGTTCATGCTCCTCCTCTTTTTCAGACCGTTTCATACTCCTCATATTTTTGACCTCTTTTGAAGCTCCTAATATTTTTCACATCTTTTGAAGCTCTTCATATATTTCACACTTTTTCAGGCTCTTCATGTTTTTCAACACCGCTTCATGCTCCTCCTATTTTTCACAACTGTTGAAGCTCTTCATATTTTTCACATCTTTTCAGGCTCTTCATGTTTTTCAACAACACTTCATGCTCCACCATTTTTCAGACCGCTTCAAGCTCATCTCATTTTTGACACTTTTTGAAGCTCTTCATATATTTCACACCTTTTGAAGCTCTTCATATTTTTCACATTTTTGAAGCTCTTCAAATTTTTCACACGTTTTCAGGCTCTTCATGTTTTTGAACACCGCTTCATGCTCCTCATATATTTCAGACCGCTTCATGCTCCTCATATTTGTGACACCTTTTGAAGCTCTTCGTATTTTTCACACATTTTCACGCTCTTAATGTTTTTCAACATGACTTCATGCTCCTCCTATTTTTCAGACCGTTTCTTGCACCTCATATTTTTGACACCTTTTGAAATCTTCATATACTTCACACCTTTTCAGGTTCTTCATTTTTTTGAAAAGAACTTCATGGTCCTTCTATTTCTCAGACCGTTTCATGGTCGTCTCATTTTTGACACGTTTTGAAGCTCCTCATATTTTTCATTCCTTTTGAAGATCTTCATATTTTTCACACGTTTTCAGGCTCTTCATATTTTTCAACACCGCATCATGCTTCTCCTATTTTTCAGACAGTTTCATTCTCCTCATATTTTTGACACTTTTTGAAGCTCTTCATATTTTTCACACGTTTTCAGGCTGTTCATGTTTTTCACACCTTTTCAGGCTCTTCATGTTTTTAATCACGTTTCATGCTCCTCCTATTTTTCAGACCGTTTCATGCTCCTCATATATTTGACACATTTTGAAGCTCTTTATATTTTTCACACATTTTCAGGCTCTTCATGTTTTTGAACACTGCTTCATGATCCTCCTATTTTTCAGACCTTTTCATGTTCTTCATATGTTTGACACATTTTGAAGCTCTTCATATTTTTCACACATTTTCAGGCTCTTCATGTGATTCAACACCACTTCATGCTTCTCCTATTTTTCAGACCGTTTCATGCGCCTCATGTATTTCACACCTTTTGAAGTTCTTCATAATTTTCACATCTTTTCAGTCTCTTCATGTTTTTGAACACCATTTCATGCCGCTTCTATTTTTTAGACCGTTTCCTGCTCCTCATATTTTTCACACCTTTTGATGCTCTTCATATTTTTCACACGTTTTCAGGCTCTTCTTGTTTTTCAACACCGCTTCATGCTCCTCCTATTTTTCAGACCGTTTCTTGCACCTCATATTTTTCTCACCTTTTGAATCGCTTCATATTTTCCACAGCTTTTCAGGCTCTTCATGTTTTTCAACACCGCTTCATGCCTCTCCTATTTTTCAGACCGTTTCATGCTCCTCATATTTTTGACACGTTTTGAAGCTCTTCATATTTTTCACACGTTTTCAGGCTGTTCATGTTTTTCACACCTTTTCAGGCTCTTCATGTTTTTGAACACCATTTCATGATCCTCCTATTTTTCTGACCGTTTAATGCTCCTTATAATTTTGACACCTTTAGAAACTCTTCATATTTTTCACACCTTTTCAAGCACTTCATGATTTTCCACACCGCTTCATGCTCCTCCTATTTTTGAGACCGTTTCATGCTCTTCATATTTTTGATACCTTTTGAAGCTCTTCATATTTTTCACACCTTTTCAGGCTCTTCATGTTTTTCAACACCACTTCATGCTCCTCCTATTTTTCAGACCGTTTCATGCTCATCTCATTTTTGACACCTTTTGAAGTTCTTCATATTTTTCCCACCTTTTGAAGCTCTTCATATATTTCACACGTTTTCAGGTTCTTCATGTTTTTCAACACCGTTTCTTGCTGCTTCTATTTTTCAGACCGTTTCATGCTCCTCATATTTTTCACACCTTTTGAAGCTCTTCATATTTTTCACACGTTTTCAGGCTCTTCATGTTTTTCAACACCGTTTAATTCTGCTTCTATTTTTTCAGACCGTTTCATGCTCCTCATATTTTTGACACCTTTAGACTCTTCATATTTTTCACACCTTTTCAGCCTCTTTATGTTTTTCACACATTTTCAGCCTCTTCATGTTTTTGAACACCCCTTCTTGCTCCTTTTATTTTTCAGAGAGTTTCATGCTCCTCATGTACTTCACATCTTTTGAAGCTCTTCATATTTCTCACAACTTTTTAGGTTCTTCATGTTTTTGACATCGCTTCATGCTCCTCCTATTTTTCAGAGAGTTTCTTGCTCCTCATGTATTTCACATCTTTTGAAGCTCTTCATATTTCTCACAACTTTTTAGGCTCTTCATGTTGTTCCACACCACTTCATGCTTCACCTATTTTTCGGCCTGTTTCATGCTCCTCATGTATTTCACACCTATTGAAGCTCTTCATATTTTTCACACCTTTTCAGGCTCTTCATGTTTTTAATCACCGTTTCATGCTCCTCCTATTTTTCAAGCCGTTTCATGCTCCTCATATATTTGACACATTTTGAAGCTCTAAATATTTTTCACACATTTTCAGGCTCTTCATGTTTTTGAACACTGCTTCATGATCCTCCTATTTTTCAGACCGTTTCATGTTCTTCATATGTTTGACACCTTTTGAAGCTCTTCATATTTTTCACTCTTTTTCAGGCTCTTCATGTTTTTCAACAGCACTTCATACTTCTCCTATTTTTCAGACCATTTCATGCTCCTCATGTATTTCACACCTTTTGAAGCTCTTCATATTTTTCACACCTTTTCAGGCTTTCATGTTTTTGAACACCATTTCATGCCCCTTCTATTTTTCAGACCGTTTCATGCTCCTCATATTTTTCACACCTTTTGAAGCTCTTCATATTTTTCACACCTTTTCAGGCTCTTCATGTTTTTGAACACCGCTTCCTGCTCCACCTATTTTTTAGATCGTTTCATGCTCGTCATATTTTTCACACTTTTTGAAGCTCTTCATATTTTTCACAATTTTTCAGGCTCTTCATATTTTGGAACGTCGTTTCATGCTCCTCCTTTTATTCAGACCGTTTCATGCTCCTCATATTTTTGACACCTTTTGAACCCCTTCATAATTTTCACACCTATTCAGGGTCTTCATATTTTTCAACACCGCTTCATGCTCCTCCTATTTTTCAGACCATTTCATGCTCCTCATATTTTTGACACGTTTTGACGCTCTTCATTTATTTCACACCTTTTCAGGCTCTTCATGTTTTTCAACATTGCTTCATGCTCCTCCTCTTTTTCAGACCGTTTCATGCTCCTCATATGTTTGACACCTTTTGAATCTCTTCATATTATTCACACCTTTTCAGGCTCTTCATGATTTTCAATACCACTTCATGCTCCCCATATTTTTGAGACCGTTTTATGCTACTCATATTTTGACACCTTATGAAGCTCTTCATGTGTTTCACACCTTTTCAGGCTTTACATGTTTTTCAACACCGCTTCATGCTCGTCATATTTTGAGACCGTTTTATGCTACTCATATTTTGACACCTTTTGAAGCTCTTCATGTATTTCAGACCTTTTCAGGCTCTTCATGTATTTCAACACCGCTTCTTGCTCCTCCTCTTTTTCAGACCGTTTCATGCTCGTCATATTTTTCAGACAGTTTCATGATCCTCCTATTTTTCAGACCGTTTCATGCTCCTCATGTTTTTGACACCTTTTGAAGCTCTTCATATATTTCACATCTTTTAAGACTCTTCATGTTTCTGAACACCGCTTCATGCTCCTCCAATATTTCACACTTTTTGAAGCTCTTCATATATTTCACACCTTTTCAAGCTCTTCATGTTTTTGAACACCGCTTCATGCTCCTCTTATTTTTGACACCTTTAGAAGCTCTTCATATATTTCACACCTTTTCAGGCTCTTCATGTTTTTGTACACCGCTTCATGCTCCTCCTATATTTCACACCTTTTGAAGCTCTTCATATATTTCACACCTTTTCAGACTCTTCATGTTTTTCAACATCCCTTCATACTCCTCATATTTTTCTGACCGTTTCATGCTCCTCATATATTTGACACCTTTTGAAGCTCTTCATATTTTTCACACCTTTTGAAGCTCTTCATATTTTTCACACCCTTTGAAGCTCTTCATATTTTACACATATTTTCACCCTCTTCATGTTATTCAACACCTTTTCATGCTCCTCCTATTTGTCGGACCGTTTCATTCTCTTCATATTTTTGACACTTTTTGAAGCTCTTCATATTTTTCACACCTTTTCAGGCTCTTCATGTTTTTGAACATCGTTTCATGCTCCTCCTTTTATTCAGACCGTTTCATGCTCCTCATATTTTGACACCTTTTGAACCTCTTCATATTTTTCACACCTATTCAGGGTCTTCATATTTTTCAACACCGCTTCATGCTCCTCCTATTTTTCAGACCGTTTCATGCTCCTCATATTTTTGACACGTTTTGAAGCTCTTCATTTATTTCACACCTTTTCAGGCTCTTCATGTTTTTCAACATCGCTTCATGCTCCTCGTATTTTTCAGACCGTTTCATGTTTCTCAAATTTTTGACGCCTTTTGAAGCTCTTCATATTTTTCACACCTTTTCATGTTCTTCATTTTTGTCAACAAAGCTTCATGCTCCTCCTATTTTTCAGACCGTTTCATGTTCCTCATCTTTTACACACCTGTTGAAGCTCTTCATATTTTTCACACCATTTCAGGCTCTTCTTGTTTTTCAACACTACTTCAAGCTCCTCCTATTTTTCAGACTGTTTCATGCTCCTCATATTTCTGACACCTTTTGAAGCTCTTCATATATTTCACACCTTTTCAGGCTCTTCATGTTTTTGAACACCGCTTCATGCTCCTCCTATTTTTCACACCTTTTGAAGATCTTCATATATTTCACACCTTTTCAAGCTCTTCATGTTTGTGAACACCCCTTCATGCTCCTCATATATTTCACACCTTTTGAAGCTCTTAATATTTTTCACATATTTTCAGGCTCTTCATGTTTTTGAACACCGTTTAATGCTCCTCCTACTTTTCAGACCGTTTCATGCTCCTCATATTTTTCACACCTTTTGAAGCTCTTCATATATTTCTCACCTTTTCCTGTTCTTCAGGATTTTCAACACCGTTTCATGCTCCTCCTATTTTTCAGATCGTTTCATGCTCCTCCTATTTTTCAGACTGTTTCATGCACCTCTAATTATTGACACCTCTTGAAGCTCTTCATATTTTTCACACCTTTTCATGCTCTTCATGTTTTTCAACAACATTTCATGCTCCTCCTTTTTTTCAGACCTTTTCATGCTCCTCATATTTTTCACACCTTTTCATGCTCTTCTTGTTTTTCAACACAGTTTCATGCTCCTCATATGTTTGACACCTTTTGAATCTCTTCATATTATTCACACCTTTTCAGGCTCTTCATGATTTTCAACACCGCTTCCTGCTCCTCATATTTTTGAGACCGTTTCATGCTCCTAATATTTTTCACAACTTTTCAGGCTCTTCATGTTTTGAACACCATTTCATGCTCCTCCTATTTTTCAGACTGTTTCATGCTCCTCATATTTCTGACACCTTTTGAAGCTCTTCGTATATTTCACACCTTTTCAGGCTCTTCATGTTTTTGAACACGGCTTCATGCTCCTCCTATTTTTCACACCTTTTGAAGATCTTCATATATTTCACACCTTTTCAAGCTCTTCATGTTTTTGAACGCCGCTTCATGCTCCTCATATATTTCTCACCTTTTGAAGCTCTTAATTTTTTTCACACATTTTCAGGCTCTTCATGTTTTTGAACACCGTTTAATGCTCCTCCTATTTTTCAGACCGTTTCATGCTCCTCATATTTTTCACACCTTTTGAAGCTCTTCATATATTTCTCACCTTTTCCTGTTCTTCAGGTTTTTCAACTCCGTTTCATGCTCTTCCTATTTTTCAGATCGTTTCATGCTCCTCTTATTTTTCAGACTGTTTCATGCACCTCTTATTATTGACACCTTTTGAAGCTCTTCATATTTTTCACACCTTTTCATGCTCTTCATGTTTTACAACAACATTTCATGCTCTTCCTATTTTTCAGACCTTTTCATGCTCCTCATATTTTTCACACCTTTTCATGCTCTTCTTGTTTTTCAACACAGTTTCATGCTCCTCATATGTTTGACACCTTTTGAATCTCTTCATATTATTCACACCTTTTCAGGCTCTTCATGATTTTCAACACCGCTACATGCTCCTCATATTTTTGAGACCGTTTCATGCTCCTAATATTTTTCACACCTTTTCAAGTTCTTCATGTTATTCAACACCGCTTCATGCTCTTCCTATTTTTCAGACCGTTTCATGCTCCTCATATTTTTGATACCTTTGAAGCTCTTCATATTTTTCACACCTTTTCAGGCTCTTCATGTTTTGAACACCATTTCATGCTCCTCCTATTTTTCAGACCATTTCATGCTCCTCATATGTTTGACACCTTTTGAATCTCTTCATATTATTCACACTTTTTCACGCTCTTCATGATTTTCAACACCGCTTCATGCTCCCCATATTTTTGGACCGTTTTATGCTACTCATATTTTGACACCTTTTGAAGCTCTTCATGTATTTCACACCTTTTCAGGCTCTTCATGATTTTCAACACCGCTTCATGCTCCCCATATTTTTGGACCGTTTTATGCTACTCATATTTTGACACCTTTTGAAGCTCTTCATGTATTTCACACCTTTTCAGGCTCTACATGTTTTTCAACACCGCTTCATGCTCGTCATATTTTGAGACCGTTTTATGCTACTCATATTTTGACACCTTTTGAAGCTCTTCATGTATTTCAGACCTTTTCAGGCTCTTCATGTTTTTCAAACCGCTTCATGCTCCTCCTATTTTTCCGACCGTTTCATGCTCCTCCTATTTTTGACACCTTTTGAAGCTCTTCGTATTTTTCACACATTTTCAGACTCTTCATGTATTTCACCACCACTTCATGCACGTCCTATTTTTCAGATCGTTACATGCTCCTCTTATTTTTGACACATTTTCAAGCTCCTCATATATTTCTCACGTTTTCAGGCTATTCATGTTTTTCAACACAACTTCATGCTCTTCCTATTTTTCAGAGCGTTTCATGCTCATCTCATTTTTGACACCTTTTGAAGCTCTTCATATTTTTCACACCTTTTGAAGCTCCTCAAATTTTTCACATCTTTTCAGGCCTTCATGTTTTTGAACACCGGTTCATGGTCCTCATATATTTCAGACCGTTTCATGCTCCTCTTATTTTTGACACCTTTTGAAGCTCTTCATATTTTTCACACCTTTTCAGGCTCTTCATGTTTTTCAACATCACTTCATGCTCCTCCTATTTTTCAGACCGTTTCATGCTCCTCAGATTTTTGACACCTTTTGAAATCTTCGTATACTTCACACCTTTTCAGGCTCTTCATTTTCTTGAACACAACTTCATGCTCCTCCTATTTTTCAGACCGTTTCATGCTCATCTCTTTTTTGACACCTTTTGAAGCTCTTCATATTTTTCATACCTTTTAAAGATCTTCATATTTTTCATGCGTTTTCAGGCTCTTCATATTTTTCAACACCGCATCATGCTCCTCCTATTTTTCAGACAGTTTCATGCTCCTCATATTTTTGACACCTTTTGAAGCTCTTCATATTTTTCACACCTTTTCAGGCTCTTCATGTTTTTCAACACCGCTTCATGCTCCTCCTATTTTTCAGACCGTTTCATGAACCTCATATTTTTCACACCTTTTGAGCTCTTCATATTTTTCACACCTTTTCAGGCTCTTCATGTTTTTGAATTCGGCTTCATGCTCCTCCTATATTTCACACCGTTTCATGCTCCTCATAGATTTGACACCTTTTGAATATCTTCATTTTTTTCACACCTTTTCAGGCTCTTCATGCTTTTCAACAGCATTTCATGCTCCTCCTATTTTTCAGACCGTTTTGTGCTCCTCATGTTTTTCAAACCTTTTGAAGCTCTTCATATTTTTCACACCTTTTCAGGCTCTTCATGTTTTTCAACACAGCTTCATGCTCCTCCTATATTTCAGACCGTTTCTTGCTCCTCATATATTTGACACCTTTGAAGTTCTTCATTTATTTCACTCCTTTACAGGCTCTTCATGTTTTTCAACAGCGCTTCAAGCTCCTCCTATTTTTCAGACCGTTTCATGCTCCTAATAGTTTAGACACCTTTGAAGCTCTTCATATTTTTCACACCTTTTCAGGCTCTTCATGTTTTTCAACAGCGCTTCAGGCTCCTCCTATTTTTCAGACCATTTCATGCGCCTCATAGTTTTGACACCTTTTGAAGCTCTTCATATTTTTCACACCTTCTCAGGCTCTTCCTGTTTTTGAACATCGCTTCATGCTCCTCCTATTTTTCAGACCGTTTCATGCTCCTCATATTTTTGACACCTTTTGAAGCTCTTCATATTTTTCACACCTTTTCATGCTCTTCATGTTTTTCAACACCGCTTCATGCTCCTCCTATTTTTCAGACCGTTTCATGCTCCTCATAGTTTTGACACCTTTTGAAGCTCTTCATATTTTTCAAACCTTTTCAGGCTCTTCATGTTTTTCAACACCGCTTCCTGCTCCTCCTACTTTTCAGACCATTTCATGCTCCTCATAATTTTGACACCTTTTGAAGCTCTTCATATTTTTGACACCATTTCTAGCTCTTCATGTTTTTCAACACCGCGTCATTCCCCTCCTATTTTCAGACCGTTTCATGCTCCTCATATTTTTGACGTCTTTTGAAGCTCTTCACATTTTTCACACCTTTTAATGCTCTTCATGTTTTTGAACACTACTGCATCTCCTCTTATTTTTCAGACCGTTTCAAGCTCCTCATATTTGAGAAGTTTTGAAGCTCTTCATATATTTCACACATTTTCAGGCACTTCATATTTTTCAAAACCGCTTCATGCTCCTCATATTTTTCAGAACGTTTCATGCTCCTCATATTTTGACACCTTTTGAAGCTCTTCATATATTTCACTCCTTTTCAGGCTCTTCATGTTTTTCAACACCGCTTCATACTCCTCCTATATATCAGACCATTTCTTGCTCCTCATATTTTTGACACCTTTTGAAGCTCTTCAATTATTTCACTCCTTTACAGGCTCTTCATGTTTTTCAACACAGCTTGATGCTCCTCCTATTTTTTAGAGCGTTTCATGCTCCTCATATATTACACACCTTTTGAAGCTCTTCATATTTTTCACACATTTCCAGGCTCTTCATGTTTTTGAACACCGTTTCATGCTCCTCCTATTTTTTCAGACCGTTTCCTGCTCCTAATATTTTTGACACATTTTGAAGCTCTTCATATTTTTCACACCTTTTCAGGCTCTTCATGTTTTTGAACACCGCTTCATGCTCCTCCTTTTTTTCACACCGTTTCGTGCTCGTCATGTATTTCAATCCTTTTGAAGCTCTTCATATTTTTCACACCTTTTCAGGCTCTTCATGTTTGTGAACACGGCTTCATGCTCCTCCTATTTTTCAGACCGTTTTATGCTCCTCCTATGTTTGACACCTTTTGAAGCTCTTCATATTTTTTACACCTTTTCAGGCTCTTCATGGTTTTCAACACCGCTTCATGCTCCTCCTTTATTTCAGACAGTTTCATTCTCCTCCTATTTTTGACACCTTTTGAAGCTCTTCATATATTTCACACCTTTTCAAGCTCTTCATGTTTTTGAACACCGATTCATGCTCCTCCCATTTGTCATACCGTTTCATGCTCATCTCATTTTTGACACGTTTTGAAACTCCTCATATTCTTCACACCTTTTGAAGCTTTTCATATTTTTTCACACGTTTTCAGGCTCTTCATGTTTTTCAACACCGCTTCATGCTCCTCCTATTTTTCAGACCGTTTCATGCTCCTCATATTTTTGACACCTTTTGAATCTCTTCATATTTTTCACACTTTTCTGGCTCTTCATGATTTTCAACACCACTTCCTGCTCCTCCTATTTTTCAGACCTTCATGCTCCTCATATTTTTGACACCTTCAGTAGCTCTTCATATTTTTCACACCTTTTCAAGCTCTTCATGTTTTTCCACACCACTTCATGCTTCTCCTATTTTTCGGCCTGTTTCATGCTCCTCATGTATTTCACACCTTTTGTAGCTCTTCATATTTTTCACACCTTTTCAGGCTCTTCATGTTTTTAATCACCGTTTCATCCTCCTCCTATTTTTCAGACCGTTTCATGCTCCTCATATATTGACACATTTTGAAGCTCTGAATATTTTTCACACATTTTCAGGCTCTTCATGTTTTTGAACACTGCTTCATAATCCTCCTATTCTTCAGACGGTTTTATGCTCTTCATATGATTGACACCGTTTGAAGCTCTTCATATTTTTCACACCTTTTCAGGCTCTTCATGTTTGTCAACACCACTTCATGCTTCTCCTAATTTTCAGACCGTTTCATGCTCCTCATGTATTTCACACCTTTTGAAGCTCTTCATATTTTTCACACCTTTTCAGCTCTTCATGTTTTTGAACACCATTTCATGCCACTTCTATTTTTCAGACCGTTTCATGCTCCTCATATTTTTCACACTTTTTGAAGCTCTTCATATTTTTCACACCTTTTCATGCTCTTCATATTTTTGAACACCGCTTCTCGCTCCTCCTATTTTAAGACCGTTGCATGCTCATCTCATTTTTGACACCTTTTGTAGCTCTTCATATTTTTCACACGTTTTCAGGCTCTTCATGGTTTTCAACACCGTTTCTTGATCCTCCTATTTTTCAGACCGTTTCATTCTCATCTCATTTTTATCACCTTTTGAAGCTTTTCATATTTTTCACAACTTTTCAGGCTCTTCATGTTTTTGAACACCGCTTCATGCTCCTCCTATTTTTCAGAGAGTTTCATGCTCCTCATGTATTTCACACCTTTTGAAGCTCTTCATATTTTTCACAGCTTTTCAGGCTCTTCATGTTTTTGAACACCCCTTCATGCTCCTCTTCTTTTTCAGAGAGTTTCATGCTCCTCATGTATTTCACACCTTTTGAAGCTCTTCATATTTTTCACAGCTTTTCAGGCTCTTCATGTTTTTGAACACCCCTTCATGTTCCTCTTCTTTTTCAGACCGTTTCATACTCCTCATATTTTTGACACCTTTTGAAGCTCTTCATATATTTCACAACTTTTCAGGCTCTTCATGTTTATCAACACCATTTCATGCTCCTCATGTTTTTCAGCCCATTTCATGCCCATCTCATTTTTGACACCTGTTGTAGCTCTTCATATTTCTCACACCTTTTGAAACTCTTCATTTATTTCACTCCTTTACAGGCTCTTCATGTTTTTCAACACCGCTTCATGCTCCTCCTATTTTTTAGACCGTTTCATGCTCCTCATATATTACACACCTTTTGAAACTCTTCATATTTTTCACACCTTCTCAGGCTCTTCATGTTTTCGAACACGGCTTCATGCTCCTCTTATTTTTCAGACCGTTTCATGCTCCTCATATTTTTGACACCTTTTGGAGCTCTTCGTATTTTTCACACGTTTTCAGGCTCTTCATGTTTTTCAACACCGTTTCATGCTCTTCCTTTATTTCAGACAGTTTCATTCTCCTCCTATTTTTGACACCTTTGAAGCTCTTCATATATTTCACACCTTTTCGAGCTCTTCATGTTTTTGAACACCGTTTCATGCTCCTCCTATTTTTCAGACCGTTTCATGCTCCTCCTATTTCAGGCCGTTTCATGCTCCTCATATTTTTACACATTTTGAAGCTCTTCGTATTTTTCACACATTTTCAGGCTCTTCATGTTTTTGAACACCACTGCATGCTCCTCCTATTTTTCAGACCGTTTCATGCTCCTCATATTTGACAAGTTTTGAAGCTCTTCATATATTTCACACCTTTTCAAGCACTTCATGATTTTCAAAACCGCTTCCTTTTCCTCCTATTTTTCAGAACGTTTCATGCTCCTCATATTTTTGATACCTTTTGAAGCTCTTCATATTTTTCACACCTTTTCATGCTCTTCATGTTTTCAACACCGATTCATGCTCCTCCTATTTTTCAGACCGTTTCATGCTCCTCCTATTTTTCAGGCCGTTTCATGCTCCTCCTATGTTTGACACCTTTTGAAGCTCTTCATATTTTTTACAACTTTTCAGGCTCTTCATGGTTTTCAACACCGCTTCATGCTCCTCCTTTATTTCAGACAGTTTCATTCTCCTCCTATTTTTGACACCTTTTGAAGCTCTTCATTTTTTCACACCTTTTCAAGCTCTTCATGTTTTTGAACACCGATTCATGCTCCTCCCATTTGTCATACCGTTTCATGCTCCTCCTATTTTTCAGGCCGTTTCATGCTCCTCATATTTTGACACCTTTTGAAGCTCTTCGTATTTTTCACACATTTTCAGGCTCTTCATGTTTTGAACACCACTGCATCTGCTCTTATTTTTCAGACCGTTTCATGCTCCTCATATTTGAGAAGTTTTGAAGCTCTTCATATATTTCACACCTTTTCAGGCACTTCATATTTTTCAAAACCGCTTCATGCTCCTCCTATTTTTCAGAACGTTTCATGCTCCTCATATTTTTGATACCTTTTGAAGCTCTTCATATTTTTCACACCTTTTCAGGCTCTTCAGGTTTTTGAACACCGTTTCTCGCTTCTCCTATTTTTCAAACCGTTTCATGCTCATCTCATTTTTGACACCTTTTGTGGGCCTTCATATTTTTCACACGTTTTCTGGCTCTTCATGTTTTTCAGCACCGTCTCTTGATCCTCCTATTTTTCAGACCGTTTCATGCTCATCTCATTTTTAACACCTTTAGAAGCTTTTCATATTTTTCACAACATTTCAGGCTCTTCATGTTATTGAACACCGCTTCATGCTCCTCCTATATTTCAGAGAGTTTCATGCTCCTCATGAATTTCACACCTTTTGAAGCTCTTCATATTTTTCATACCTTTTCAGGCTCTTCAGGTTTTTCAACACCGCTTCATGCTCCTCCTATTTTTCAGACCGCTTCATGCTCCTCATATTTTTGACACCTTTTGAAGCTCTTCATTTTTTTCACAACTTTTCAGGCTCTTCGTGTTTTTGAACACCGCTTCATGCTCCTCCTGTTTTTCAGACCGTTTCATTCTCCTCATATTTTTGACACATTTTGAAGCTCTTCATATTTGTCATATCTTTTCAGGCTCTTCATGTTTTTGAACACCGCTTCATGCTCCTCTTATTTTTCAGACCGTTGCATGCTCATTTCATTTTTGACACCTTTTGAAGCTCTTCATATTTTTCACACCTTTTCAAGCTCTTCATGTTTTTCAACACCGTTTCATGCTCCTCGTATTTTTCAGACCGTTTCATGCTCATCTCATTTTTAACACCTTTTGAAACTCTTCATATTCTTCACACCTTTTGAAGCTTTTCATATTTTTTCACACGTTTTCAGGCTCTTCATGTTTTTCAACACCGCTTCATGCTCCTCCTTTTTTTCAGACCGTTTCATGCTCCTCATATTTTTTACACCTTTTGAAGCTCTTCATATTTTTCACACTTTTCTGGCTCTTCATGATTTTCAACACCACTTCCTGCTCCTCCTATTTTTCAGACCTTCATGCTCCTCATATTTTTGACATCTTCAGTAGCTCTTCATATTTTTCACACCTTTTCAAGCTCTTCATGTTTTTCCACACCACTTCATGCTTCTCCTATTTTTCGGCCTGTTTCATGCTCCTCATGTATTTCACACCTTTTGAAGCTCTTCATATTTTTCACACCTTTTCAGGCTCTTCATATTTTTGAACACCGCTTCTCGCTCCTCCTATTTTAAGACCGTTTCATGCTCATCTCATTTTTGACACCTTTTGTAGCTCTTCATATTTTTCACACGTTTTCAGGCTCTTCATGTTTTTCAACACCGTTTCTTGATCCTCCTATTTTTCAGACCGTTTCATTCTCATCTCATTTTTATCACCTTTTGAAGCTTTTCATATTTTTCACAACTTTTCAGGCTCTTCATGTTTTTGAACACCGCTTCATGCTCCTTCTATTTTTCAGAGAGTTTCATGCTCCTCATGTATTTCACACATCTTGAAGGTCTTCATATTTTTCACACCTTTTCAGGCTCTTCATGTTTTTGAACACCGCTTCATGCTCCTCCTATTTTTCAGACCGTTTCATGCTCCTCCTATGTTTGACACCTTTTGAAGCTCTTCATATTTTTTACACCTTTTCAGGCTCTTCATGATTTTCAACACCGCTTCATGCTCCTCCTTTATTTCAGACAGTTTCATTCTCCTCCTATTTTTGACACCTTTTGAAGCTCTTCATATATTTCACACCTTTTCAAGCTCTTCATGTTTTTGAACACCGATTCATGCTCCTCCCATTTGTCATACCGTTTCATGCTCCTCCTATTTTTCAGGCCGTTTCATGCTCCTCATATTTTGACACCTTTTGAAGCTCTTCGTATTTTTCACACATTTTCAGGCTCTTCATGTTTTGAACACCACTGCATCTGCTCTTATTTTTCAGACCGTTTCATGCTCCTCATATTTGAGAAGTTTTGAAGCTCTTCATATATTTCACACCTTTTCAGGCACTTCATATTTTTCAAAACCGCTTCATGCTCCTCCTATTTTTCAGAACGTTTCATGCTCCTCATAATTTTGATACCTTTTGAAGCTCTTCATATTTTTCACACCTTTTCAGGCTCTTCAGGTTTTTGAACACCGTTTCTCGCTTCTCCTATTTTTCAAACCGTTTCATGCTCATCTCATTTTTGACACCTTTTGTAGGCCTTCATATTTTTCACACGTTTTCTGGCTCTTCATGTTTTTCAGCACCGTCTTTTGATCCTCCTATTTTTCAGACCGTTTCATGCTCATCTCATTTTTAACACCTTTAGAAGCTTTTCATATTTTTCACAACATTTCAGGCTCTTCATGTTATTGAACACCGCTTCATGCTCCTCCTATATTTCAGAGAGTTTCATGCTCCTCATGAATTTCACACCTTTTGAAGCTCTTCATATTTTTCATACCTTTTCAGGCTCTTCAGGTTTTTCAACACCGCTTCATGCTCCTCCTATTTTTCAGACCGCTTCATGCTCCTCATATTTTTGACACCTTTTGAAGCTCTTCATTTTTTTCACAACTTTTCAGGCTCTTCATGTTTTTGAACACCGCTTCATGCTCCTCCTGTTTTTCAGACCGTTTCATTCTCCTCATATTTTTGACACATTTTGAAGCTCTTCATATTTGTCATATCTTTTCAGGCTCTTCATGTTTTTGAACACCGCTTCATGTTCCTCTTATTTTTCAGACCGTTTCATGCTCATTTCATTTTTGACACCTTTTGAAGCTCTTCATATTTTTCACACCTTTTCAAGCTCTTCATATTTTTCAACACCGTTTCATGCTCCTCCTATTTTTCAGACCGTTTCATGCTCATCTCATTTTTGACACCTTTTGAAACTCTTCATATTCTTCACACCTTTTGAAGCTTTGCATATTTTTTCACACGTTTTCAGGCTCTTCATGTTTTTCAACACCGTTTTATGATCCTCCTATATTTAAGACCTTTTCATGCTCATCTCATTTTTGACACCTTTTGAAGCTTTTCATGTTTTTAACAAATTTTCAGGCTCTTCATGTTTTTGAACCCCGCTTCATGCTCCTCTTATTTTTCAGAGAGTTTCATGCTCCTCATGTATTTCACACCTTTTGAAGCTCTTCATATTTTTCACACGTTTTCAGGCTCTTCATGTTTTTGAACACTGGTTCATGCTCCTTCTAATTTTCAGAACGTTTCTTGATCCTCATATTTTTAACACTTTTTGAAGCTCTTCATATTTTTCACACCTTTTCAGGTTTTTCATGTTTTTGAACACCGCTTCATGATCCTTCTATTTTTCAGATCGTTTCATGCTCCTCATATTTTTGACACCTTTTGAAGCTCTTCATATTTTTCACACCTTCAAGCTCTTCATGTTTTTCAACACCACTTCATGCTCCTCCTATTTTTCAGACAGATTCATGCTCCTCATATTTTTCACACCTTTAGAAGCTCTTCATATTTTTCACACCTTTTCAGGCTCTTCATGTTTTTCAACACAGCTTCATGCTCCTCCTATTTTTCAGACGCTTTCATTCTCCTCATATTTTTGACACTGTTAGAAGCTCTTCATATATTTCACACCTTTTGAGGCTCTTCATGTTTTTCAACACCGTTACATGCTCCTCCTATTTTTCAGACCGTTTCATGCTCATCTCATTTTTGACCCCTTTTGAAGCTTTTCATATTTTTCACAACTTTTTAGGCTCTTCATGTTTTTCAACACCGCTTCATGCTCCTCCTATTTTCAGACCGTTTCATGCTCATCTCATTTTTGACACCTTTTGAAGCTCTTCATATTTCTCACAACTTTTTAGGCTCTTCATTTTTTTGAACACCGCTTCATGCTCCTCCTATTTTTCAGAGAGTTTCATGCTCCTCATGTATTTCACATCTTTTGAAGCTCTTCATATTTCTCACAACTTTTTAGGCTCTTCATGTTTTTCCACACCACTTCATGCTTCTCCTGTTTTTCGGCCTGTCATGCTCCTCATGTATTTCACACCTTTTGAAGCTCTTCATATTTTTCACACCTTTTCAGGCTCTTCATGTTTTTAATCACCGTTTCATGCTCCTCCTATTTTTCAGGCCGTTTCATGCTCCTCATATATTTGACACATTTTGAAGCTCTGAATATTTTTCACATCTTTTCAGGCTTTTCATTTTTTTCAACACCACCTCATGCTCCTCCTATTTTTCACACCGTTTAATGCTCATCTCATTTTGACACCATTGAAGCTCTTCAAATTTTTCACATCTTTTGAAGCTCTTCATATTTTTCACAACTTTTCAGGCTCTTTATGATTTTCAGCACCGCTTCATGCTCCTCCTATTTTTCAGACCGTTTCATGCTCATTTCATTTTGATACCTTTTGAAGCTCTTCAAATTTTTCACACCTTTTGAAGCTCTTCATATTTTTCACACCTTTTCACGCTCTTCATGTTTTTCAACATCGCTTGCTGCTCCTCCTCTTTTTCAGAGAGTTTCATGCTCCTCATAATTTTGACACCTTTGAAGCTCTTCATATTTATCACACCTTTTCAGGCTGTTCATATTTTTCAACACCACTTCATGCTTCTCCTATTTTTCAGACCGTTTAATGCTCCTCATATTTTTGACACTTTTTGAAGCTCTTCATATTTTTCACATTTCTCCAGGCTCTTCATTTTTGTGAACACCGCTTCATGCTCCTCCTATTTTTCAGACCTTTTCATGCTCCTCATGTTTTTGACACCTTTGAAGCACTTCATATTTTTCACACCTTTTCAGGCTCTTCATGTTTTTCAACAACTCTTCATGCTCCTCCTGTTTTTCAGACCGTTTCATGCTCCTCACATGTTTCACACCTTTTGAAGCTCTTCATATTTTTTTTAACACCTTTTCACGCTCCTCCTATATTTCAGACCGTTTCAAGCTCCTCATATTTTTGACAATTTTTGTAGCTCTTCATATTTTTCACACCTTTTCAGGGTCTTCATGTTTTTCTACACCACTTCATGCTCCTCCTATTTTTCAGACCGTTTTATTCTACTCATATGTTTCACACCATTTTCAAGCTCTTCATGTTTTTCAACACCACTTCATGCTCCTCCTAATTATCAGACCGTTTCATTCTCCTGATATTTTTGACACCATTTGAAGCTTTTCACATTTTTCATACCTTTTCAGACTCTTCATATTTTTTAACACCTTTTCATGCTCCTGCTATTTTTCAGACCGTTTCATGCTCCTTATATTTTTGACACATTTTGAAGCTCTTCATATTTTTCACATCTTTTCAGGCTCTTCATATTTTTCAACACCGCTCATGCTCCTCCTATTTTTCAGACCGTATCATGCTCCTCGTATGTTTCACACATTTTTCAGGCTCTTCATGTTTTTCAACAACACTTCATTCTCCTCCTATGTTTCAGACCGTTTCATGCTCCTCATATTTTTGACACAGTTTGAAGCTCTTCACATTTTTCACACCTTTTGAGGCTCTTCATATTTTTGAAAACAGTTTCTTGCTCCTCATATTTTTCGGACGGTTTCACCCTCTATATATTTGACATCTTTTTGAAGCTCTTCATATTTTTCACACCTTTTCAGGCTCTTCATGTTTTTCAACACCACTTCAAGCTCCTTCTATTTTTCAGACCGTTTCTTGCTCCTCATATTTTTGACACCTTTGAGGCTCTTCATATATTTTACACTGTTTCAGGCTCTTTATGTTTTTCAACACCGCTTCATGCTCCTCCTAATTTTCAGACCGATTCATTCTCCTCATATTTTTGACACCTTTTGAAGCTCTTCATATTTTTCACTCTTTTTCAGGCTCTTCATGTTTTTCAAACCGCTTCATGCTCCTCCTATTTTTCAGACCGTTTCATGCTCCTCCTATTTTTCAGACCGTTTCATGCTCCTTATATTTTTGACACTTTTTGAAGCTCTTCATATTTTTCACACCTTTTCACGCTCTTCATATTTTTCAACACCGCTTCATGCTCCTCCTATTTTTCAGACCGTATCATGCTCCTCATAGGTTTCACACCTTTTTCAGGCTCTTCATGTTTTTCAACAACACTTCATTCTCCTCCTATGTTTCAGACAGTTTCATGCTCCTCATATTTTTGACACTTTTTGAAGCTCTTCATATTTTTCACACCTTTTCACGCTCTTCATATTTTTCAACACCGCTTCATGTTCCTCCTTTTTTTCAGACCGTTTCATGCTCAACTCTTTTTTGACACCTTTTGAAGCTCTTCATATTTTTCATACCTTTTGAAGCTCTTCATGTTTTTGAACACCGCTTCATGCTCCTCCTATTTTTCAAACCTTTTGAAGCTCATCATATTTGTGACACCTTTTCAGGCTCTTCATGTTTTTGAACACCGCTTCATGCTCCTCCTATTTTTCAAACCATTTGAAGCTCTTCATATTTTTCACACCTTTTCAGGCTCTTCATATTTTTCATCACCGCTTCATGCTCCTTCTATTTTTCACACCGTTTTATGCTCCTCGTATTTTTCACACCTTTCGAAGCTCTTCATATTTTTCACACCTTTTCAGGCTCTTCATGTTTTTCAACACCGCTTCATGCTCCTCCTATTTTTCAGAACGTTTCGTGCTCCTCATATTTTTGACACCTTTTGAAGCTCTTCATATTTTTCATACCTTTTGAAGCTCTTCATATTTTTCACACGTTTTCAGGCTCTTCATGTTTTTCAACACCTCTTCATGCTTCTCCTCTTTTTCAGACCGTTTCATGCTCCTCATATTTTTGATACCTTTTGAAGCTTTTCATATTTTTCACAACTTTTCAGGCTCTTCATGTTTTTGAACACCACTTCATGCTCCTCCTAATTTTCAGACAGTTTCATGCTCCTCATGTATTTCCCACCTTTTGAAGCTCTTCATATTATTCACACCTATTCAGGTTCTTCATGTTTTTGAACACCACTTCATGCTCCTCCTATTTTTCAGTCAGTTTCATGCTCCTCATGTATTTCCCACCTTTTGAAGCTCTTCATATTTTTCACACCTATTCAGGCTCTTCATGTTTTTGAACACCGCTTCATGCTCCTCCTTTTTTCAGACCGTTTCATTCTCCTCTTATATTTCACACCTTTTGAAGCTCTTCATATTTTTCACAGCTTTTTAGGATCTTCAAGTTTTCAACACCGTTTCATGCTCCTCCTATTTTTCAGACCATTTCATGCTCATCTCATTTTTGACACTCTTGGAAGCTCTTCATATTTTTCAAAGCTTTTGAAGCTCTTCATATTTTTCACACCTTTTCAGGCTCTTCATGTTTTTCAACACCGTTTCATGCTCCTCCTATTTTTCAAACCGTTTCATGTTCCTCATAATTTTGACACCTTTTGAAGATCTTCATAATTTTCACACATTTTCAGGCTCTTCATGTGTTTGAACACCGCTTCATGTTCCTCCTATTTTTCAGACCGTTTCATGCTCCTCATATTTTTGACAGCTTTTGAAGCCCTTCATATTTCTCACACCTTTTCAGGCTCTTCATGTTTTTCAACACCGCTTCATGCTCCTCCTATTTTTCAGACCGTTTCATGCTCCTCATATTTTTGACACGTTTTGAAGCTCTTCATATTTTTCACAACTTTTCATGCTCTTCAAGTTTTTCAACATCACTTCATGCTCCTAGTTTTTTGCAGACCGTTTCATGCTCTTCATATTTTTGACACCTTTTGAAGCTCTTCATATTTCTCACACCTTTTCAGGCTCTTCATGTCTTTCAACACCGCTTCATGCTCCTCCTATTTTTCAGAAGGGTTCATGCTCATCTGATTTTTGACACCTTTTGAAGCTTTTCATATTTTTCACAACTTTTCAGGCTCTTCATGTTTTTGAACACAGGTTGATTCTCCTCCTATTTTTCAGAACGTTTCATGCTCCTCATATTTTTGACACCTTTTGAAGCTCTTCATATTTTTCACATCTTATCAGGCTCTTCATGTTTTTCAACACCGTTTCATGATCCTCCTATTTTTGAGACTGTTTCATGCTCATCTCATTTTTGACACCTTTTGAAGCTTTTCATATTTTTCACATCTTTTCAGGCTCTTCATATTTTTCCACACCACTTCATGCTTCTCTTATTTTTCAGCCCGTTTCATGCTCCTCATGTATTTCACACCTTTTGAAGCTCTTCATATTTTTCACAGCTTTTCAGGCTCTTCATGTTTTTCCACAGCACTTCATGCTTCTCTTATTTTTCAGCCCGTTTCATGCTCCTCATGTATTTCACACCTTTTGAAGCTCTTCATATTTTTCACACCTTTTCAGGCTCTTCATGTTTTTGAACACAGCTTCATGCTCCTCCTATTTTTCAGACCGTATCATGCTCCTCATATTTTTCACACCTTTTGAAGCTCTTCATATTTTTCACACGTTTTCGGTCTATTCATGTTTTTGAACACCATTTCAGGCTCCTCCTATTTTTCAGAGAGTTTCATGCTCCTCATGTATTTCACACCTTTTGAAGCTCTTCATTTATTTCACACCTTTTCAGGCCCTTCACGTTTTTCCACTCCACTTCATGCTCCTCCTATTTTTCAGACCGTATCGTGTTCCTCATATTTTTGCCACCTTTTGAAGCTCTTCATATTTTTCACACCTTTTCAGACTCTTCAAGTTTTTCAACACCGCTTCATGTTCCTCCTTTTTTTCAGACCGTTTCATGCTCAACTCTTTTTTGACACCTTTTGAAGCTCTTCATATTTTTCATACCTTTTGAAGCTCTTCATGTTTTTGAACACCGCTTCATGCTCCTCCTATTTTTCAAACCTTTTGAAGCTCATCATATTTGTGACACCTTTTCAGGCTCTTCATGTTTTTGAACACCGCTTCATGCTCCTCCTATTTTTCAAACCATTTGAAGCTCTTCATATTTTTCACACCTTTTCAGGCTCTTCATATTTTTCATCACCGCTTCATGCTCCTTCTATTTTTCACACCGTTTTATGCTCCTCGTATTTTTCACACCTTTCGAAGCTCTTCATAATTTTCACACCTTTTCAGGCTCTTCATATTTTTCAACACCGCTTCATGCTCCTCCTATTTTTCAGAACGTTTCGTGCTCCTCATATTTTTGACACCTTTTGAAGCTCTTCATATTTTTCATACCTTTTGAAGCTCTTCATATTTTTCACACGTTTTCAGGCTCTTCATGTTTTTCAACACCTCTTCATGCTTCTCCTCTTTTTCAGACCGTTTCATGCTCCTCATATTTTTGATACCTTTTGAAGCTTTTCATATTTTTCACAACTTTTCAGGCTCTTCATGTTTTTGAACACCACTTCATGCTCCTCCTAATTTTCAGACAGTTTCATGCTCCTCATGTATTTCCCACCTTTTGAAGCTCTTCATATTATTCACACCTATTCAGGTTCTTCATGTTTTTGAACACCACTTCATGCTCCTCCTATTTTTCAGTCAGTTTCATGCTCCTCATGTATTTCCCACCTTTTGAAGCTCTTCATATTTTTCACACCTATTCAGGCTCTTCATGTTTTTGAACACCGCTTCATGCTCCTCCTTTTTTCAGACCGTTTCATTCTCCTCTTATATTTCACACCTTTTGAAGCTCTTCATATTTTTCACAGCTTTTTAGGATCTTCAAGTTTTCAACACCGTTTCATGCTCCTCCTATTTTTCAGACCATTTCATGCTCATCTCATTTTTGACACTTTTGGAAGCTCTTCATATTTTTCAAAGCTTTTGAAGCTCTTCATATTTTTCACACCTTTTCAGGCTCTTCATGTTTTTCAACACCGTTTCATGCTCCTCCTATTTTTCAAACCGTTTCATGTTCCTCATAATTTTGACACCTTTTGAAGATCTTCATAATTTTCACACATTTTCAGGCTCTTCATGTGTTTGAACACCGCTTCATGTTCCTCCTATTTTTCAGACCGTTTCATGCTCCTCATATTTTTGACACGTTTTGAAGCTCTTCATATTTTTCACAACTTTTCATGCTCTTCAAGTTTTTCAACATCACTTCATGCTCCTAGTTTTTTGCAGACCGTTTCATGCTCCTCATATTTTTGACACCTTTTGAAGCTCTTCATATTTCTCACACCTTTTCAGGCTCTTCATGTCTTTCAACACCACTTCATGCTCCTCCTATTTTTCAGAAGGGTTCATGCTCATCTGATTTTTGACACCTTTTGAAGCTTTTCATATTTTTCACACCTTTTCAGGATCTTCATGTTTTGGAACACCGCTTCATGCTCCTCATATTTTTCAGATCGTTTCATGCTCCTCATATTTTTGACACGTTTTGAAGCTCTTCGTATTTTTCACACCTTTTCAGACTCTTCATGTTTTTCAACACCGCTTCATGCTCCTCCTATTTTTCAGAACGTTTCATGCTCCTCATATTTTTGACACGTTTTGACGCTCTTCATATTTTTCACACCTTTTCAGGCTCTTCATGTTTTTGAACACCGCTTCATGATCCTCATATTTTTCAGATCGTTTCATGCTCCTCATATTTTTGACACCTTGTGACGCTCTTCATATTTTTCATACCTTTTTAAGCTCTTCATATTTTTCACACGTTTTCAGTCTCTTCATGTTTTTCAACACAGTTTCATGCTCCTCCTATTTGTCAGACCGTTTCATGCTCCTCATATTTTTGACACATTTTGAAGCTCTTCATATATTTCACACCTTTTGAAGCTGTTCATATTTTTCACACCTTTTAAAGCTCTTCATATTTTTCACACGTTTTCAGACTCTTCATGTTTTTCAACACCACCTCATGCTCCTCCTATTTTTCAGACGGTTTCATGTTCTTCATATTTTTGACCCCTTTTGAAGCTCTTCATATTTTTCACAAGTTTTCAGGCTCTTCATGTTTTTGAACACTGCTTCTTGCTCCTCCTAATTTTCAGAGAGTTTCATGCGCCTCATGTATTTCACACCTTTTGAAGGTCTTCATATTTTTCACACCTTTTCAGGCTCTTCATGTTTTTCAACACTGCTTCTTGCTCCTCCTAATTTTCAGAGAGTTTCATGCGCCTCATCTATTTCACACCTTTTGAAGCTCTTCATATTTTTCACACCTTTTCAGGCTCTTCATGTTTTTGAACACTGCTTCTTGCTCCTCCTAATTTTCAGAGAGTTTCATGCACCTCATGTATTTCACACCTTTTGAAGCTCTTCATATTTTTCACAAGTTTTCAGGCTCTTCATGTTTTTGAACACTGCTTCTTGCTCCTCCTAATTTTCAGACAGTTTCATGCGCCTCATGTATTTCACACATTTGAATCCTTTCCTATTTTTCACACCTTTTCAGGCTCTTCATGTTTTTGCACACCGCTTCATGCTCCTCCTATTTTTCAGACCGTTTCATGCTCCTCATATTTTTGACAGGTTATGAGGCTTTTCATACTTTTCACACCTTTTCAGGCTCTTCATGTTTTTGAACACCGCTTCATGCTCCTCCTATTTTTCAGACCGTTTCATGCACCTCATATTTTTGACAGCTTTTGAAGCTCTTCATATTTTTCAAACTTTTTCAGGCTCCTCATATTTTTGAACACCGCTTCATGCTCCTTTTATTTTTCAGACCGTTTCATGCTCCTCCTATTATTAACACCTTTTGAAGCTCTTCATATTTTTCACACCTTTTCAGGCTCTTAATGATTTTGAACACTTCTTCATGCTCCTCCTATTTTTCAGACCGTTTAATCCTCCTCATGCATTTCACACCTTTTGAAGCTCTTCATATTTCTCACACCTTTTCAGGCTCTTCATGTTTTTGAACACCATTTCTTGCTCCTCCAATATTGCAGACCGTTTCCTTCTCCTCATATTTTTGACACCTTTTGATGCTCTTCATATATTTCACACCTTTTCAGGCTTTTCATTTTTTTCAACATCACTTCATGCTCCTCCTATTTTTCCGACCGTTTCATGCTCATCTCATTTTGACACCTTTTGAAGCTCTTCATATTTTTCACACCTTTTCAGGCTCTTCATGATTTTAAACACCGCTTCATGCTCCTCCTATTTTTCAGACCCTTTCATGCTCATCTCATTTTTGACACCTTTTGAAGCTCTTCATATTTTTCACACCTTTTGAGCTCTTCATATTTTATATATTATTGAAGCTCTTCATATTTTCACACGTTTTCAGACTCTTCTTGTTTTTCAACACCGCTTTATGCTCCTCCTATTTTTCACACCGTTTCATGCTCCTCATATTTTTGACACGTTTTGAGGCTTTTCATATTCTTCACACCTTTTCAGGCTCTTCATGTTTTTGAACACCATTTCATGCTCCTCCTATTTTGCAGACCGTTTCATTCTCCTCATATTTTTGACACCTTTTGAAGCTCTTCATATATTTCCCAACTTTTCAGGCTTTTCATTTTTTTCAACACCACTTCATGCTCCTCCTATTTTTCAGACCGTTTCATGCTCATCTCATTTTGACACCTTTTGAAGCTCTTCATGTTTTTTAACATCTTTTGAAGCTCTTAATATTTTTCACGCCTTTTCAGGCTCTTCATGATTTTCAACACCGCTTCATGCTCCTCGTATTTTTCAGAGCGTTTCATGCTCCTCATATTTTTCAAACCTTTTGAAGCTCTTCATATTTCTCACACCGTTTCAGGCTCTTCATGTTTTTCAACACCGCTTCATGCTCCTCCTATTTTTCAGACCGTTTCATGCTCCTCATATTTTTCAAACCTTTTGAAGCTCTTCATATTTCTCACACCGTTTCAGGCTCTTCATGTTTTTCAACACCGCTTCATGCTCCTCCTATTTTTCAGACCGTTTCATGCTCATCTCATTTTTGACACCTTTTGAAGCTCTTCATATTTTCCACAACTTTTGAAGCTTTTCATATTTTTCATATTTTTAAAGCTCTTCATATTTCACACGTTTTCAGACTCTTCATGATTTTCAACACCGCTTCATGATCCTGCAATTTTTCAGACCGTTTCATGCTCCTCATATTTTTGTCACATTTTGAGGCTTTTCATAATTTTCACACCTTTTCAGGCTCTTCATGGTTTTGAACACCGCTTCATGCTCCTCCTATTTTTCTGACCGTTTCATGCTCCTCATATTTTTGACACCTTTTGTAGCTCTTCATTTTTCTCACACCTTTTCAGGCTCTTCATGTTTTTCAACACCGCTTCATGCTCCTCCTATATTTCAGAACATTTCAGGCTCTTCATATATTTGACTTTTTTGAAGCTCTTCATATTTTTCACACATTTTCAGGTTCTTCATAATTTTCAACACCGCTTCATGCTCCTCCTCTTTTTCAGACCGTTTCATGCTCTTCATATATTTGACACCTTTTGAAGCTCTGCATATTTTTCACACCTTTTCAGGCTCTTTATGTTTTTCAACACCGCTTCATGCTCCTTTTTTTTTTTCAGACAGTTTCATGCTCCTCATATTTTTGACACCTTTTAATCTCTTCGTTTTTTTCACACCTTTTCAGGCTCTTCAAGTTTTTGAACACCGTTTAATGCTACTCCTATTTTTGACACCTTTGAAGCTCTTCATATTTATCAAAACTTTCATGCTCTTCATGGTTTTGAACACCGTTTCATGCTCCTCCTATTTTTCAGACTGTTTCATGCTTCTCATATTTTTGACACCTTTTGAAGCTCTTCATATTTTTCACACCTTTTCAGGCTCTTCATGTTTTTGAACATCGCTTCATGCACCTCCTATTTTTCAGACCGTTTCATGCTCCTCATATTTTTGACACCTTTTGAACCTCTTCATATTTTTCACACCTTTTCAGGCTCTTCATGTTTTTGAACAGCGCTTCATGCTCCTCCTATTTTTCAGATTGTTCATGCTCCTTATATATTTTACGCGTTTTGAAGCCTTTCATATTTTTTACAACTTTCAGGCTCTTCATGTTTTTGAACACCGCTTCATGCTCCTCCTATTTTTCAGAGCGTTTCATGCTCCTCATATTTTTGACACCTTTTGAAGCTCTTCATATTTTTCACACCTTTTCATTCTCTTCATGTTTTCCACACCGCTTCATGCTCCTCCTATTTTTCACACCGTTTCTTGCTCCTCATATTTTTGACACCTTTTGAAGCTCTTCATATTTTTCACAACTTTTCAGTCTCTTCATAATGTTGAAACCGCTTCATGATCCTCCTATTTTTCAGACCGATTCATGCTCCTCATAATTTTGACACCTTTTGAAGCTCTTCATATTTTTCACATCTTTTCAGGCTCTTCATGTTTTTCAACACCGCTTCATGCTCCTCCTATTTTTCAGATCATTTCATGCTCCTCATTTTTTTTACACCGTTTGAAGCTCTTCATATTTTTCACACATTTTCAGGCTGTTCATGTTTTTCAACACAGTTTCCTGCTCCTCATATTTTTCACACCGTTTCGTGCTCCCCATAATTTTCAGATCGTTTCATGCTCTTCATAATTTTTACACCTTTTGAAGCTATTGTTTTTCAATGCTGTTTCGTGCTCCTCCTATTTTGCAGACCGATTCATGCTCCTCATATTTTTCAGACCGTTTCATGCTCCTCATATTTTTGACACCTTTTGAAACTCTTCATGATTTTCATCACCGTTTCATGCTGCTCCTATTTTTCAGACCATTTCTGCTACTCCTATTTTTCAGACCGATTCATGCTCCTCATATTTTTGACAGCTTTTGAAGCTCTTCATATTTTTTAAACCTTTTCAGGCTCTTAATGTGTTTGAACACCTTATCATGCTCCTCCTATTTTTTAGACCGTTTCATGCTCCTCATATTTTTGACACCTTTGAAGCTCTTCATATATTTCACACCTTTTCAGGCTCTTCATGGTTTTGAACACCGCTTCATGCTCCTCCTATTTTTCTGACCGTTTCATGCTCCTCATATTTTTGACACCTTTTGAAGCTCTTCATTTTTCTCACACCTTTTCAGGCTCTTCATGTTTTTCAACAGCGCTTCATTCTCCTTCTATTTTTCAGAGTTTCATGCACCTCATGTATTTCACACCTTTTGAAGCTCTTCATATTTTTCACACCTTTTCAGGCTCTTCATGTTGTTGAACACCGCTTCATGCTCCTCCTATTTTTCAGACCGTTCATACTCCTCATATTTTTGACACCTTTTGAAACTCTTCATATATTTCACACCTATTCAGGGTCTTCATTTTTTTCAACACCACTTCATGCTCCTCCTATTTTTCAGACCGTTTCATCCTCATCTCATTTTTGACACCTTTTGAAGCTCTTCATATTTTTCACACCTTTTGAAATTCTTCATATTTTTCACACGTTTTCAGGCTCTTCATGTTTTTCAACACCGCTTCATGCTCCTCCTATTTTTCAGACCATTTCATGCACCTCATATTTTTCACACCTTTTGAAGCTCTTCATATTTTTCACACCTTTTCAGGCTCTTCATGTGTTTGAACACCACTTCATGCTCCTCCTATTTTTCAGACAGTTTCATGCTCCTCCTATTTTTCGGACCGTTTCAATCTCCTCATATTTTTGACACCTTTTGAAGTTCTTCATATTTTTCACACCTTTTCAGGTTCTTCAAGTTTTTGAACACCGTTCCATGCTCCTCATATTTTTCAGACCTTTTCATGCTCCTCATAATTTTGACACCTTTGAAGCTGTTCATATTTTTCACACCTTTTGAAGCTCTTCATATTTTTCACACGTTTTCAGGCTCCTCATGTTTTTCAACACCACTTCATGATCTCCTATTTTTCACACCGTTTCATGCTCCTCATATTTTCCACACATTTTGAAGCTCTTCAAATTTATAACACCTATTCATGCTCTTCATTTTTTCTACACCATTTCTTGCTCCTCATATTTTTGACACCTTTTGAAACTCTTCATATTTTTCACACATTTTCATGCTCTTCATGTTTTACAACCCCGTTTCATGCTCCTCTAGTTTTTCAGACCGTTTCCTGCTCCTCATATTTTTGACGCGTTTTGAAGCCCTTATTATTTTTCACACCTTTTAAGGCTCTTGGTGTTTTTCACCACTGTTTCATGCTCCTCCTATTTTTCACACCGCTTCATGCTCCTCATATTTTTCAAATATTTTGAAGCTCTTCATATTTTTCACACCTTTTCAGGCTCTTCATGGTTCTGAACATCGTTTCATGCTCCTCCTATTTCTCAGACCGTTTCATGCTTCTCATATTTTTGACACCTTTTGAAGCTCTTCATATTTTTCACACCTTTTAAGGCTCTTCAGGTTTTTCAACACTGCTTCAAGCTCCTCCTATATTTCAGAACGTTTCATGCTCTTCATATATATGACTCCTTTTGAAGCTCTTCATATTTTTCACACCTTTTCATGCTCTTCATATTTTTTAACACCGTTTCATGCTCCTCCTATTTTTCAGACCGTTTCATGCTCCTCATATTTTTGATGCCTTTTGAAGCCCATCATATTTTTCACTCCTTTTCCTGTTCTTCATGTTTTTCAACACCGTTTCATGCTCCTCCTATTTTTCAGGCCGTTTCATACACCTCATATTTTTGACACCTTTTCAAGCTCTTCATGTTTCTCAAAACCGTTACATGCTCCTCCTATATTTCAGACCGTTTTATTCTCCTCCTATTTTTCAGACCGTTTCATACTCCTCATATTTTTAAGACCATTTCATGCTCCTCATATTTTTGTGAGCTTTTGAAGCTCTTCATATTTTTCACACCTTTCCATGCTCTTCATGTTTTTCAACACCGTTTCATGCTCCTCCTAATTTTCAGTCCGTTTCATTCACCTCATATTTTCAGACCAGTTAATTTTCCTCGTATTTTTGACACCTTTTGAAGCTCTTCATATTTTTCACACATTTTTAGGATCTTCATTTTTTTCAACACCGTTTCTTGCTCCTCCTAATTTTCAGACATCTTCATGCTCCTCATATTTTTGACACCTTTTAAGCTCTTCATGTTTTTCAACACCGATTCATTTTCCTCCTATTTTTCAGACTGTTTCGTGCTCCTCATATTTTTCAGACGGTTTCATGCTCCTCACATAATTGAAATCTTTTGAATCTCTTCATATTTTTTCAAACCTTTTAAGGCCCTTCATATTTTTCAACACCGTTTCTTGCTCCTCCTATTTTGCAGACCGTTTCATGCTCCTCATATATTTCAGACCGTTTCATGCTCCTCATATTTTTGGCACATTTTGAAGCTCTTCATGTTTTTCAACACCGTTTCATGCTCCTTCTATTTTTCAGACCATTTCATGCTCCTCATATTTTTGACACTTTTTGAAGATCTTCATGGTTTTCTACACTGTTTCATGCTCCTCCTATTTTTCAGACCGTTTCATGCTCCTCCTATTTTTCAGACCGTTTCATGCTCCTCATATTTTTGACACGTTTTGAAGCTCTTCATATATTTCAAAACTTTTCAGGCTCCTCCAGATTTTCAACACAGCTTCATGCTGCTCCTATATTTCAGAACGTTTCATGTGCCTCATACTTTTGACACGTTTTGAAGCTCTTCATATATTTCACACCTTTTCAGGCTCTTCATGTTTTTCAACACCGCTTCATCCTCCTCCTATTTTTCAGACCGTATCATGCTCCTCATATATTTGACACCTTATGTAGCTCTTCATATTTTTCACACTTTTTCAGACTCTTCATGTTTTTGAATACCGCTTAATGCTCCTCCTACTTTTCAGAGAGTTTCATGGTCCTCATATTTTTGACACATTTTGAAGCTCTTCATATTTTTCACACCTTTTCAGGCTATACATATTTTTCAACACGGCTTCATGCTGCTCCTATTTTTCAGACCATTTCATGCTCCTCATATTTTTGACACCTTTTGAAGCTCTTCATATATTTCACACCTTTTCAGGCTCTTCATGTTTTTCAACACCGCTTCATGCTCGCCCTATTTTTCAGACCATTTCATGCTCCTCATATTTTTGACACCTTTTGAAGCTCTTCATATTTTTCACACCTTTTCAGGCTTTTCATATTTTGAATACCGCTTCATGCTCCTCCTATTTTTGAGACCGTTTCATGCTCCTCACATTTTTGACACCTTTTGAAGCTCTTCATATATTTCACACATTTTCAGGCTCTTCATGTTTTTCACACCTTTTCAGGCTCTTCATGTTTTTCAACACCGCTTCATGCTCCACCCATTTGTCAGACCGTTTCATGCTCCTCATATGTTTGACACCTTTTGAAGCTCTTCATATTTTCACACCTTTTCAGGCTCTTCATGTTTGTCAACACCGCTTCATGCTCCTCATATTTTTGACACTTTTTGAAGCTCTTCAGATTTTAACACCTTTTAAGGCTCTTCATGTTTGTCAACACCGCTTCATGCTCCTCATATTTTTGACACCTTTTGATGTTCTTCATATTTTTCACACTTTTTGAAGCTGCTCATATATTTCACACATTTATATTCTCTTCATGTTTTTCAGCACCACTTCATGCTCCTCGTATTTTTCAGACCATTTCATGCTCCTCATATTTTTGACACCTTTTGAAGCTCTTCATATTTTTCACCACTATTCAGCCTCTTCATGTTTTTCAACACCGTTTCATTCTCCTCCTATTTTTCAGACCGTTTCATGCTCCTGATATTATTGACACCTTTTGAAGCTCTACATATTGTTCACACCTTTTCAGGCTCTTCAGGTTTTTGAACACAGTTTCACGCTCCTCCTGTTTTTCAGACCGTTTCATTATCCTCATATTTTTGACACTTTTTGAAGCTCTTCATATTTTTCACACCTTTTCAGGCTCTTCATGTTTTTGAACACCGTTGATTGCTCCTCCTAATTTTCAGACCGTTTCATGCTCCTCATATTTTTGACACCCCTTGAAGCTCTTCATATTTTTCACCCCTTTTCAGGCTCTTCATGTTTTTCAACACAGCTTCATGCTCCTCATATTTTTCAGACCGTTTCATGCTCCTCATATTTTGACACCTTTTGAAGCTCTTCATATATTTGAAAATTTTCAGGCTCTTCCTGATTTTCAACACAGCTTCATGCTCCTCATATTTTTCAGAACGTTTCATGTTCCTCATATTATTGACACATTTTGAAGCTCTTCCTATTTTTCACACCTTTTCAGGCTCTTCATGTTTTTGAAAACCACTTCATGTCCTCATATTTTTCAGACCGTTTAATGTTCCACATATTTTGACACCTTTTGAAGCTCTTCATATTTTTCACACCTTTTCAGACTCTTCATGTTTTTCAACACCGCTTCATGCCCCTCCTATTATTCAGACCGTTTCATGATCCTCATATTTTTGACACTTTTTGAAGCTCTTCATATTTTTCACAACTTTTCAGGCTCTTCATGTTTTTCAACACCGTTTCATGCTCCTCCTATTATTCAGACCGTTTCATGATCCTCATATTTTTGACACCTTTTGAAGCTCTTCATATTTTTCACAGCTTTTCAGGCTCTTCATGTTTTTAAACACCACTTCATGCTCCTCCTATTTTTCAGACCGTTTCATGCTCCTCATATTTTGACACGTTTTGAAGTTCTTCATATTTTTCACACCTTTTCAGGCTTTTCATGTTTTTGAACACCGCTTCATGCTCCTCCTATTTTTCATACCGTTTGTTGCTCCACATATTTTTGACACCTTTTGAAGCTCTTCATATATTTCACACCTTTTCAGGCTCTTCATGTTTTTGAACAACGCTTCATGCTCCTCCTATTTTTCAGACCGTTTCATGCTCCTCATATTTTTGAAACCTTTTGAAGCTCTTCATATTTTTCACCCCTCTTCAGGCTCTTCATGTTTTTCAACACCGCTTCATTCTCCTCCGATTTTTCAGACCGTTTCATGCTCCTCATATTTTTGAAACCTTTTGAAGCTCTTCATATTTTTCACACCTTTTCAGGCTCTTCATGTTTTTCAACACCGCTTCATGCTCCTCCTATTTTTCAGACCGCTTCATGCTCCTCCTATTTTTCAGACCGTTTCATGCTCCTCATATTTTTGACACCTTTTGAAGCTCTTCATATTTTTCACACCATTTCAGGCTCTTCATGTTTTCCAACAATGCTTCATGCCCCTCCTATTTTTCAGACCGTTTCATGCTCCTCATATTTTTGACACCTTTTGAAGCTCTTCATATTTTTCACACCTTTTCATGCTGTTCATGTTTTTCAACACTGCTTCATGATCCTCCTATTTCTTAGGCCTTTTCTTGCTCCTCATATTTTTGACACGTTTTTAAGCTCTTCATATTTTTCACACCTTTTCAGGATCTTCATGTTTTTGAACACCACTTCACACTCCTCCTATTTTTCACACCGTTTCCTGCTCCTCATATTTTTGACAACTTTTTAAGATCTTCATATTTTTCACACCTTTTCAGGTTCTTCATGTTTCTGAACACCGTTTCTTGCTCCTCATATTATTCAGCCCGTTTCATGCTCCTCATATTTTTGACACTTTTTGAAGCTCTTCATGTTTTTCACACCATTTCAGGCTCTTCATGTTTTTCAACACCGCTTCATGCTGCTATTTTTCAGACCGTTTCATGCTCCTCATATTTTGACACCTTTTGAAGCTCTTCATATTTCTCACACCTTTTCAGGCTCTGCATGTTTTTCAACACGGCTTCATGCTCCTCCTATTTTTCAGACCGTTTCATGCTCCTCATATTTTTCACACCTTGTGAAGCTCTTCATATTTTTCACAACTTTTCCCGCTCTACATGTTTTTCAAGACCACTTCATGCTCCTCCTATTTTTCAGACCGTTTCATGCTCCTCATATTTTGACAACTTTTGAAGCTCTTCATATTTTTCACACCTTTTCAGGCTCTTCATGTTTTTGAACAGCGTTTCATGCTCCTCCTATTTTTCAGACCGTTCATGCTCCTCATATTTTCGTCAGCTTTTGCAGCTCTTCATATATTGCACACCTTTTCAGGCTCTTCATGTTTTTGAACTCCGTTTCATGCTCCTCCTATTTTTCAGACCGTTTCATGCTCCTCATATTTTTGACACATTTTGAAGCCTTTAATAAATTTCATAGCTTTTCAGGCTCTTTATGTTTTTCAAAACCGCTTCATGCTCCTCCTATTTTTCAGACCGTTTCATGCTCCTCATATTTTGACAACTTTTGAAGCTCTTCATATTTTTCACACCTTTTCAGGCTCTTCATGTTTTTGAACAGCGTTTCATGCTCCTCATATTTTTAAGACCATTTCATGCTCCTCATATTTTTGTGAGCTTTTGAAGCTCTCCATATTTTTCACACCTTTCCATGCTCTTCATGTTTTTCAACACCGTTTCATGCTCCTCCTAATTTTCAGTCCGTTTCATGCACCTCATATTTTCAGACCAGTTAATTTTCCTCGTATTTTTGACACCTTTTGAAGCTCTTCATATTTTTCACACATTTTTAGGATCTTCATTTTTTTCAACACCGTTTCTTGCTCCTCCTAATTTTCAGACATTTTCATGCTCCTCATATTTTTGACACCTTTTAAGCTCTTCATGTTTTTCAACACCGATTCATTTTCCTCCTATTTTTCAGACAGTTTCGGCTCCTCATATTTTTCAGACGGTTTCATGCTCCTCATATAATTGAAATCTTTTGAATCTCTTTATATTTTTTCAAACCTTTTAAGGCCCTTCATATTTTTCAACACCGTTTCTTGCTCCTCCTATTTTTCAGACCGTTTCATGCTCCTCCTATTTTTCAGACCGTTTCATGCTCCTCATATTTTTGACACGTTTTGAAGCTCTTCATATATTTCAAAACTTTTCAGGCTCCTCCAGATTTTCAACACAGCTTCATGCTGCTCCTATATTTCAGAACGTTTCATGTGCCTCATACTTTTGACACGTTTTGAAGCTCTTCATATATTTCACACCTTTTCAGGCTCTTCATGTTTTTCAACACCGCTTCATCCTCCTCCTATTTTTCAGACCGTATCATGCTCCTCATATATTTGACACCTTTTGTAGCTCTTCATATTTTTCACACATTTTCAGACTCTTCATGTTTTTGAATACCGCTTAATGCTCCTCCTACTTTTCAGAGAGTTTCATGGTCCTCATATTTTTGACACCTTTTGAAGCTCTTCATATTTTTCACACCTTTTCAGGCTATACATGTTTTTCAACACGGCTTCATGCTGCTCCTATTTTTCAGACCATTTCATGCTCCTCATATTTTTGACACCTTTTGAAGCTCTTCATATATTTCACACCTTTTCAGGCTCTTCATGTTTTTCAACACGCTTCATGCTCCTCCTATTTTTCAGACCATTTCATGCTCCTCATATTTTTGACACCTTTTGAAGCTCTTCATATTTTTCACACCATTTCAGGCTCTTCATGTTTTCCAACAATGCTTCATGCCCCTCCTATTTTTCAGACCGTTTCATGCTCCTCATATTTTTGACACCTTTTGAAGCTCTTCATATTTTTCACACCTTTTCATGCTGTTCATGTTTTTCAACACTGCTTCATGATCCTCCTATTTCTTAGGCCTTTTCTTGCTCCTCATATTTTTGACACGTTTTTAAGCTCTTCATATTTTTCACACCTTTTCAGGATCTTCATGTTTTTGAACACCACTTCACACTCCTCCTATTTTTCACACCGTTTCATGCTCCTCATATTTTTGACAACTTTTTAAGATCTTCATATTTTTCACACCTTTTCAGGTTCTTCATGTTTCTGAACACCGTTTCTTGCTCCTCATATTATTCAGCCCGTTTCATGCTCCTCATATTTTTGACACTTTTTGAAGCTCTTCATGTTTTTCACACCATTTCAGGCTCTTCATGTTTTTCAACACCGCTTCATGCTGCTATTTTTCAGACCGTTTCATGCTCCTCATATTTTGACACCTTTTGAAGCTCTTCATATTTCTCACACCTTTTCAGGCTCTGCATGTTTTTCAACACGGCTTCATGCTCCTCCTATTTTTCAGACCGTTTCATGCTCCTCATATTTTTCACACCTTGTGAAGCTCTTCATATTTTTCACAACTTTTCCCGCTCTACATGTTTTTCAAGACCACTTCATGCTCCTCCTATTTTTCAGACCGTTTCATGCTCCTCATATTTTGACAACTTTTGAAGCTCTTCATATTTTTCACACCTTTTCAGGCTCTTCATGTTTTTGAACAGCGTTTCATGCTCCTCCTATTTTTCAGACCGTTCATGCTCCTCATATTTTCGTCAGCTTTTGCAGCTCTTCATATATTGCACACCTTTTCAGGCTCTTCATGTTTTTGAACTCCGTTTCATGCTCCTCCTATTTTTCAGACCGTTTCATGCTCCTCATATTTTTGACACATTTTGAAGCCTTTAATAAATTTCATAGCTTTTCAGGCTCTTTATGTTTTTCAAAACCGCTTCATGCTCCTCCTATTTTTCAGACCGTTTCATGCTCCTCATATTTTGACAACTTTTGAAGCTCTTCATATTTTTCACACCTTTTCAGGCTCTTCATGTTTTTGAACAGCGTTTCATGCTCCTCATATTTTTAAGACCATTTCATGCTCCTCATATTTTTGTGAGCTTTTGAAGCTCTCCATATTTTTCACACCTTTCCATGCTCTTCATGTTTTTCAACACCGTTTCATGCTCCTCCTAATTTTCAGTCCGTTTCATGCACCTCATATTTTCAGACCAGTTAATTTTCCTCGTATTTTTGACACCTTTTGAAGCTCTTCATATTTTTCACACATTTTTAGGATCTTCATTTTTTTCAACACCGTTTCTTGCTCCTCCTAATTTTCAGACATTTTCATGCTCCTCATATTTTTGACACCTTTTAAGCTCTTCATGTTTTTCAACACCGATTCATTTTCCTCCTATTTTTCAGACAGTTTCGGCTCCTCATATTTTTCAGACGGTTTCATGCTCCTCATATAATTGAAATCTTTTGAATCTCTTTATATTTTTTCAAACCTTTTAAGGCCCTTCATATTTTTCAACACCGTTTCTTGCTCCTCCTATTTTTCAGACCGTTTCATGCTCCTCCTATTTTTCAGACCGTTTCATGCTCCTCATATTTTTGACACGTTTTGAAGCTCTTCATATATTTCAAAACTTTTCAGGCTCCTCCAGATTTTCAACACAGCTTCATGCTGCTCCTATATTTCAGAACGTTTCATGTGCCTCATACTTTTGACACGTTTTGAAGCTCTTCATATAATTCACACCTTTTCAGGCTCTTCATGTTTTTCAACACCGCTTCATCCTCCTCCTATTTTTCAGACCGTATCATGCTCCTCATATATTTGACACCTTTTGTAGCTCTTCATATTTTTCACACATTTTCAGACTCTTCATGTTTTTGAATACCGCTTAATGCTCCTCCTACTTTTCAGAGAGTTTCATGGTCCTCATATTTTTGACACCTTTTGAAGCTCTTCATATTTTTCACACCTTTTCAGGCTATACATGTTTTTCAACACGGCTTCATGCTGCTCCTATTTTTCAGACCATTTCATGCTCCTCATATTTTTGACACCTTTTGAAGCTCTTCATATATTTCACACCTTTTCAGGCTCTTCATGTTTTTCAACACGCTTCATGCTCCTCCTATTTTTCAGACCATTTCATGCTCCTCATATTTTTGACACCTTTTGAAGCTCTTCATATTTTTCACACCTTTTCAGGCTTTTCATATTTTGAATACCGCTTCATGCTCCTCCTATTTTTGAGACCGTTTCATGCTCCTCACATTTTTGACACCTTTTGAAGCTCTTCATATATTTCACACATTTTCAGGCTCTTCATGTTTTTCACACCTTTTCAGGCTCTTCATGTTTTTCAACACCGCTTCATGCTCCACCCATTTTTCAGACCGTTTCATGCTCCTCATATGTTTGACACCTTTTGAAGCTCTTCATATTTTCACACCTTTTCAGGCTCTTCATGTTTGTCAACACCGCTTCATGCTCCTCATATTTTTGACACCTTTTGAAGCTCTTCAGATTTTCACACCTTTTCAGGCTCTTCATGTTTGTCAACACCGCTTCATGCTCCTCATATTTTTGACACCTTTTGATGCTCTTCATATTTTTCACACCTTTTGAAGCTGCTCATATATTTCACACATTTATATGCTCTTCATGTTTTTCAGCACCACTTCATGCTCCTCGTATTTTTCAGACCGTTTCATGCTCCTCATATTTTTGACACCTTTTGAAGCTCTTCATATTTTTCACCACTATTCAGCCTCTTCATGTTTTTCAACACCGTTTCATTCTCCTCCTATTTTTCAGACCGTTTCATGCTCCTCATATTTTGACACCTTGTGAAGCTCTTCATATTTTTCACCCCTTTTCAGGCTCTTCATGTTTTTCAACACCGATTCATGCTCCTCCTATTTTTCAGACCGTTTCATGCTCCTCATATTTTGACAACCTTTGAAGCTCTTCATATTTTTCACACCTTTTCAGGCTCTTCATGTTTTTGAAGAGCATTTCATGCTCCTCCTATTTTTTAGACCGTTCATGCTCCTCATATTTTCGTCAGCTTTTGCAGCTCTTCATATATTGCACACATTTTCAGGCTCTTCATGTTTTTGAACTCCGCTTCATGCTCCTCCTATTTTTCAGACCGTTTCATGCTCCTCATATTTCTGAAACCTTTTGAAGCTTGTCTTATTTTTCACACCTTTTCAGGCTCTTCATGTTTTTCAACACCGCTTCATGCTCCTCCCATTTTTCAGGCCGTTTCATGCTCCTCATATTTTTGACACCTTTTGAAGCTCTTCATATTTTTCACACCTTTTCATGCTCTTCATGTTTTTCAACACCGCTTCATGCTCCTCATACATTTGACACCTTTTGAAGCTCTTCATATTTTTCACAGATTTTCAGGCCCTTCATGTTTTTAAACACCACTTCATGCTCCTCCTGTTTTTCAGACCGTTTCATGCTCCTCATATTTTGACACGTTTTGAAGTTCTTCATATTTTTCACACCTTTTCAGGCTTTTCATGTTTTTGAACACCGCTTCATGCTCCTCCTATTTTTCATACCGTTTCTTTCTCCACATTTTTTTGACACCTTTTGAAGCTCTTCATATATTTCACACCTTTTTAGGCTCGTCATGTTTTTGAACAACGCTTCATGCTCCCCCTATTTTTCAGACCGTTTCATGCTCCTCATATTTTTGACACCTTTTGAAGCTCTTCATATTTTTCACCCCTTTTCAGGCTCTTCACGTTTTTCAACACCGCTTCATTCTCCTCCGATTTTTCAGACTGTTTCATGCTCCTCATATTTTGACACCTTGTGAAGCTCTTCATATTTTGCACACCATTTGAAGCTCTTCATATATTTCACACCTTTTCAATGTCTTCAAGTTTTTGAATACCGCTTCATGCTCCTCCTATTTTTCACACCTTTTGAAGCTCTTCATATTTTTCACATCTTTTCAGTCTCTTCATGTTTTCAACACCACTTCATGCTCCTCCTATTTTTCACACCTTTTGAAACTCTTCATATTTTTTACACCTTTTGAGTATCTTCAATTTTTGAACACTGCTTCATGCTCCTCCTATTTTTCACACCTTTTGAAGCTCTTCATATTTTTCACACATTTTGAAGCTCTTCATATTTTTCACATCTTTTCAGTATCTTCAAGTTTTTGAACACCGCTTCATGCTCCTTCTATTTTTCACACCTTTTGAAGCTCTTCATATTTTTCATACATTTTCAAGCTCTTCATATTTTGGAAACCGCTTCATGCTTCTCATATTTTTCCCACCTTTTGAAGCTCTTCACATTTTTGACACCTTTTCATGCTCTTCATATTTGTCAACACCGCTTCATGATCCTCCTATATTTCAGACTGTTTCATGCTCTTCATATTTTTCAAACGTTTTGAAGCTCGTCTTATTTTTCACACCTTTTTTGGCTCTTCAACTTTCTCAGCACCGTTTCATGCTCCTCCTATTTTTCAGAGCGTTTCATGCTCCTAATATTTTTCACACCTCTTGAAGGTCTTCATATTTTTCACACCTTTTCAGGTTCTTCATGGTTTCAACGCCGCTTGATGCACCTCCTATATTTCAGAGCGTTTCATGCTCCTCATATTTTTGAAACCTTTTAAGATCTTCATATTTTTCACACCTTTTCAGGCTCTTGAAGTTTTGAACACCTTTTCATGCTACTCCTATTTTTGACACCTTTTTAAGCTCTTCATGTTTTTCACACCATTTCAGGCTCTTCATGTTTTTCAACACCGTTTCATTTTTCTCCTATTTTTCAGACCGTTATATGCTCTCATATTTTTAACACCTTTTGAAGCTCTTCATATTTTGCACACCATTTGAAGCTCTTCATATATTTCACACCTTTTCAATGTCTTCAAGTTTTTGAACACCGCTTCATGCTCCTCCTATTTTTCACACCTTTTGAAGCTCTTCATATTTTTCACATCTTTTCAGTCTCTTCTTGTTTTCAACACCACTTCATGCTCCTCCTATTTTTCACACCTTTTGAAGCTCTTCATATTTTTTACACCTTTTCAGTATCTTCTATTTTTTGAACCCTGCTTCATGCTCCTATTTTTCACACCTTTTGAAGCTCTTCATATATTTCACACCTTTTGAAGCTCTTCATATTTTTCACATCTTTTCAGTATCTTCAAGTTTTTGAACACCGCTTCATGATCCTCCTATTTTTCAGTCCGTTTCATGCTCCTCATGTATTTTACACCTTTTGAAGCTCTTCATATTTTTCACACCTTTTCAGGCTCTTCATGTTTTTGAACACCGCTTCATGATCCTCCTGTTTTACAGATCGTTTCATGCTCTTCATATTTTTGAAACCTTTTGAAACTCTTCATATTTTTCACAGCTTTTCAGGCTCTTCATGTTTTTCACACGTTTTAAGGCTCTTCATGTTTTTGAACACCGTTTCATCCTGCTTCTATTATTCAGACAGTTTCATGCTCCTCATATTAATGACACCTTTAGAAACTCTTCATATTTTTCACACCTTTTTAGGCTCTTCATGTTTTTCTCACATTTTCAGACTCTTCATGTTTTTCAACAACGCTTCATGCTCCTGCTATTTTTCAGACCGTTTCATGCTCCTCATATTTTAGACACCTTTAGAAACTCTTCATATTTTTCACAACTTTTTAGGCTCTTCATGTTTTTCACACGTTTTCAGACTCTTCATGTTTTTCAACACCGCTTCATGCTCCTGCTATTTTTCAGACCGTTTCATGCTCTTCATATTTTTGACACATTTTGAAGCTCTTCATATTTTTCACACCTTTTCAGGCTCTTCATTTTTTTTCAACACCGTTTCAGGCTGCTTGTATTATTCAGACAGTTTCATGCTCCTCATATTTTTAACACCTTTTGAAGCTCTTCATATTTTTCACATCTTTGAAACTCTTCATATTTTTTATGGCTTTTCAGCCTCTTCATGATTTTCAACACCGCTTCATGCTCCTCGTATTTTTCGGACTGTTTCATGCTCATCTCATTTTTGACACCTTTTGAAGCTCTTCATATTTTTCATATTTTTGAAGCTCTTCATATTTTCACACAGCTTTTCAGACTCTTCATGTTTTTCAACAACGCTTCATGCTCCTGCTATTTTTCAGACCGTTTCATGCTCCTCATATTTTTGACAGGTTTTGAGGCTTTTCATATTTTTCACACCTTTTCAGGTTCTTCATGTTTTTCAACACCACTTCATGCTCCTCCTATTTTTCAGACCGTTTCATGCTCATCTCATTTTTGACACCTTTTGAAGCTCTTCATATTTTTCACATCTTTTGAAGCTCTTTATATTTTTCACACAATTTCAGGCTCTTCATGTTTTTGAACACCGCTTCATGCTCCTGCTATTTTTCCGACCGTTTCATGCTCCTCATATTTTTGACACCTTTTGAGGCTCTTCATATTTTTCACACCTTTTCAGGCTCTTCATGTTTTTGAACACGGCTACTTGCTCCTCCTATTTTTCAGACCGTTTCATGCTCCTCATATTTTTGACATCTATTGAAGCTCTTCATATTTTTCACACCTTTCCAGTATCTTCATGTTTTTGAACACACTTCATGCTCCTCCTATTTTTCAGACCGTTTAATCCTCCTCATGTATTTCACACCTTTTGAAGCTCTTCATATTTGTCACACCTTTACAGGCTCTTCATGTTTTTGAACACTATTTCATGCTCCTCCTATTTTGCAGACCGTTTCATTCTCCTCATATTTTTGACACCTTTTGAAGCTCTTCATATGTTTCACACCTTTTCAGGCTTTTCATTTTTTTCAACACCACTTCATGCTGCTCCTATTTTTCAGAGCGTCTCATGCTCATCTCATTTTGACACCTTTTGAATCTCTTCATATTTTTCACAACTTTTGAAGCTCTTCATATTTTTAATATTTTTGAAGCTCATCATATTTTCACACGTTTTCAGACTCTTCATGTTTTTCAACACCGCTTCATGATCCTGCAATTTTTCAGTCCGTTTCATGCTCCTCATATTTTTGACACGGTTTGAGGCTTTTCCTATTTTTCACACCTTTTCAGGCACTTCATGTTTTTGAACACCATTTCATAATCCTCCTTTTTTTCAGACCGTTTCATGCTCCTCATGTTTTTGACACCATTTGAAGCCCTTCATATTTTTCACACCTTTTCATGCTCTTCATGTTTTTGAACACCGCTTCATGCACCTTTTATTTTTCAGACCATTACATGCTCCTCATATTTTTGACTCCTTTTGAAGCTCTTCTTATTTTTCACACCATTGCAGGCCCTTCATGTTTTTCACACGTTTTCAGACTCTTCATGTTTTTCCACACCGCTTCATGCTCCTGCTATTTTTCAGACCGTTTCATGCTCTTCATATTTTTGACACATTTTGAAGCTCTTCATATTTTTCACACCTTTTCAGGCTCTTCATTTTTTTTCAACACCGTTTCAGGCTGCTTGTATTATTCAGACAGTTTCATGCTCCTCATATTTTTGACACCTTTTGAAGCTCTTCATATTTTTCACATCTTTGAAGCTCTTCATATTTTTTACAGCTTTTCAGCCTCTTCATGATTTTCAACACCGCTTCATGCTCCTCGTATTTTTCGGACCGTTTCATGCTCATCTCATTTTTGACACCTTTTGAAGCTCTTCATATTTTTCATATTTTTGAAGCTCTTCATATTTTCACACAGCTTTTCAGACTCTTCATGTTTTTCAACAACGCTTCATGCTCCTGCTATTTTTCAGACCGTTTCATTCTCCTCATATTTTAGACACCTTTAGAAATTCTTCATATTTTTCACAACTTTTTAGGCTCTTCATGTTTTTCACACGTTTTCAGACTCTTCATGTTTTTCAACACCGCTTCATGCCCCTGCTCGTTTTCAGACCGCTTCATGCTCCTCATATTTTTGACAGGTTTTGAGGCTTTTCATATTTTTCACACCTTTTCAGGCTCTTCATGTTTTTGAACACCGTTTCATAATCCGCCTATTTTTAAGATCGTTTCATGCTCCTCATATTTTTGACACCTTTAGAACCTCTTCATATTTTACACAGCTTTTCAGGCTCTTCATGTTTTTCAACACCGCTTCACGCTCCTCCTCTTTTTCAGAACGTTTCATGCTCCTCATATATTTGACACCTTTTGAAGCTCTTGATATTTCTCACACCTTTTCAGGTTCTTCATGTTTTTCAATACCGCTTCATGCTCCTCCTATTTTTCAGACCGTTTCATGCTCATCTCATTTTTGACACCTTTTGAAGCTCTTCATATTTTTCACATCTTTTGAAGCTCTTTATATTTTTCACACAATTTCAGGCTCTTCATGTTTTTGAACACCACTTCATGCTCCTGCTTTTTTTTCCAACCGTTTCATGCTCCTCATATTTTTGACACCTTTTGAGGCTCTTCATATTTTTCACACCTTTTCAGGCTCTTCATGTTTTTGAACACGGCTACTTGCTCCTCCTATTTTTCAGACCGTTTCATGCTCCTCATATTTTTGACATCTATTGAAGCTCTTCATATTTTTCACACCTTTCCAGTATCTTCATGTTTTTGAACACCACTTCATGCTCCTCCTATTTTTCAGACCGTTTAATCCTCCTCATGTATTTCACACCTTTTGAAGCTCTTCATATTTGTCACACCTTTACAGGCTCTTCATGTTTTTGAACACTATTTCATGCTCCTCCTATTTTGCAGACCGTTTCATTCTCCTCATATTTTTGACACCTTTTGAAGCTCTTCATATGTTTCACACCTTTTCAGGCTTTTCATTTTTTTCAACACCACTTCATGCTGCTCCTATTTTTCAGAGCATCTCATGCTCATCTCATTTTGACACCTTTTGAATCTCTTCATATTTTTCACAACTTTTGAAGCTCTTCATATTTTTAATATTTTTGAAGCTCTTCATATTTTCACACGTTTTCAGACTCTTCATGTTTTTCAACACCGCTTCATGATCCTGCAATTTTTCAGACCGTTTCATGCTCCTCATATTTTTGACACGGTTTGAGGCTTTTCCTATTTTTCACACCTTTTCAGGCACTTCATGTTTTTCCACACCACTTCATGCTCCTCCTATTTTTCATACCGTTTCATGCTCCTCATGTATATCACACCTTTTGAAGCTCTTCATATTTTTCACACCTTTTCAGGCTCTTCATGTTTTTCAACACCGCTCCATGCTCCTCGTATTTTTCAGACCGTTTCATGTTCCTCATATTTTTGACACCTTTTGAAGTTCTTCATATTTTTCACACCTTTTCATCCTCTTCATGTTTTTGAACATTATTTCATGCTCCTCATATTTTTCAGACAGTTTCATGCTCATTTTATTTTTGACACCTTTTGAAGCTCTTCATATTTTTGACACCTTTTGTAGCTCTTCATATTTTTCACTTTTTTGAAGCTCTTCATATTTTTCACACGTTTTCAGACTCTTCATGTTTTTCAACACCGCTTCATGCTCCTGCTATTTTTCCGACCGTTTCATACTTCTCATATTTTTGACACGTTTTGAGTCTCTTCATATTTTTCACACATTTTCAGGCTCTTCATGTTTTTAAACACTGCTTCATGCTCCTCATATTTTTCAGACCGTTTCATGCTCCTCATATTTGTGACCTCTTTTGAAGCTCTTCATATTTTTCACACCTTTGAGGCTGTTCATGTTTTTCAACACCACTGCATGATCCTCCTATTTTTCAAACCGCTTCATGCTCCTCATATTTTTGACACCTTTTGAAGCTCTTCATATTTTGCACACCTTTTCAGTCTATTCATGTTTTTCAACACCATTTCATGCTCCTCCTATCATTCACACGTTTCATGCTCTCATATTTTTGACACCACTTCAAGCTCCTCATATATTTCACACTTTTACAGGCTCTTCATGTTTGTCAACATCACTTCATGCTCCTCCTATTTTTCAGACCGTGTCATGCTCATCTCATTTTTGACACATTTTGAAGCTCTTCATAGTTTTCACACCTTTTGAAGCTCTTCATATTTTTCACACTTTTTCAGGCTCTTCATGTTTTTCAACACCGCTTCATGCTCCTCCTATTTTTTCAGACCGTTTCATGCTCCTCATATATTTCACACCTTTTGAAGCTCTTCATATTTATCACACTTTTCAGTCTCTCATGTTTTTGAACACAGCTTCATGCTCCTCCTATATTTCAGACTGTTTCATGCTCCTCATATTTTTGACACCTTTTGAAGCTCTTGATATTTTTCACAGTTTTCAGGCTCTTCATGTTTTTCAAAACCACCTCATGCTCCTCCTATTTTTCAGACGGTTTCATGCTCCTCATATTTTTGACACCTTTAGAAGCTCTTCATAATTTTCACACCTTTTCAGGCTCTTCATATTTTTCAACACCGCTTCATACTCCTCCTATTTTTAAGACCGTTTCATTCTCCTCATATTTTTGACTCCTTTTGAAGCTCTTCATATATTTCACACCGTTTCAGGCTCTTATTTTTTTTCAACATCACTTCATGCTCCTCCTATTTTTCAGACCGTTTCATGCTCATCTCATTTTGACACCTTTTGAAGCTCTTCATATTTTCACACCTTTTGAAGCTCTTCATATTTTTCACACCTTTTCAGGCTTTTCATGATTTTCAACACCGCTTCATGCTCCTCCTATTTTTCAGACTGTTTCATGCTCATCTCATTTTTGACATATTTGAAGCTCTTCATATTTTTCACTACTTTTGAAGCTCTTCATATTTTTCACACCTTTTAAATCTCTTCATATTTTTCACACCTTTTCAGGCTCTTCATGTTTTTGAACACCGCTTCATGCTCCTCCTATTTTTCAGACCGTTTCATGCTCCTCATATTTTTGACACGTTTTGAAGCTCTTCACATTTTTACACCTTTTCAGGCTCTTCACTTTTTTGAACACCACTTCATGCTTCTGCTATTTTTCAAACCGTTTCATGCTCCTCGTATTTTTGACACCTTTTGAAGCTCCTCATATTTTTCACATCTTTTCAGGCTCTTCATGTTTTTGAACACCACTTCATGCTCCTCCTATTTTTTAGACAGTTTCATGCTCCTCATATTTTTCACACCTTTGAAGTTCTTCATTTTATTCGCACATTTTCAGGCTCTTCATGTATTTGAACACCATTTCATGCTCCTCCTATTTTTCAGACCGTTTCATGCTCCTCATATTTTTGACACCTTTTGACGCTCTTCATATTTTTCACACCTTTTCAGGCTCTTCATGTTTTTCAACACCGCTTCATGCTCCTCCTATTTTTGAGACCGTGGCATGCTCCTCATATTTTTCACACCTTTTAAAACTCTTCATATTTTTCACATTTTTGAGGCTCTTCATATTTTTCACACGTATTCAGACTCTTCAGGTTTTTCACCACCGCTTCATGCTCCTGCTATTTTTCAGACCGTTTCATACTCCTCATATTTTTCACACTTTTTGAATCTCTTCATATTTTTCACATTTTTGAAGCTCTTCATATTTTTCACACCTTTTCAGGCTCTTCATGTTTTTCACACGTTTTCAGATTCTTCATGTTTTTCAACACCGCTTCATGCTCCTGCTATTTTTCAGACCCTTTCATGCTCCACATATTTTTCTCACCTTTTGAAGCTCTTCATATTTTTCACATTTTTGAATCTCTTCATATTTTTCACACCTTTTCAGGCTCTTCAGGTTTTTGAACACCGTTTCATAATCCGCCTATTTTTAAGACCGTTTCATGCTCTTCATATTTTTGACACCTTTAGAACCTCTTCATATTTTACACAGCTTTTCAGGCTCTTCATGTTTTTCAACACCGCTTCACGCTCCTCCTCTTTTTCAGAACGTTTCATGCTCCTCATATATTTGACACCTTTTGAAGCTCTTGATATTTCTCACACCTTTTCAGGTTCTTCATGTTTTTCAACACCGCTTCATGCTCCTCCTATTTTTCAGACCGTTTCATGCTCATCTCATTTTTGACACCTTTTGAAGCTCTTCATATTTTTCACATCTTTTGAAGCTCTTTATATTTTTCACACAATTTCAGGCTCTTCATGTTTTTGAACACCGCTTCATGCTCCTGCTTTTTTTTCCGACCGTTTCATGCTCCTCATATTTTTGACACCTTTTGAGGCTCTTCATATTTTTCACACCTTTTCAGGCTCTTCATGTTTTTGAACACGGCTACTTGCTCCTCCTATTTTTCAGACCGTTTCATGCTCCTCATATTTTTGACATCTATTGAAGCTATTCATATTTTTCACACCTTTCCAGTATCTTCATGTTTTTGAACACCACTTCATGCTCCTCCTATTTTTCAGACCGTTTAATCCTCCTCATGTATTTCACACCTTTTGAAGCTCTTCATATTTGTCACACCTTTACAGGCTCTTCATGTTTTTGAACACTATTTCATGCTCCTCCTATTTTGCAGACCGTTTCATTCTCCTCATATTTTTGACACCTTTTGAAGCTCTTCATATGTTTCACACCTTTTCAGGCTTTTCATTTTTTTCAACACCACTTCATGCTGCTCCTATTTTTCAGAGCATCTCATGCTCATCTCATTTTGACACCTTTTGAATCTCTTCATATTTTTCACAACTTTTGAAGCTCTTCATATTTTTAATATTTTTGAAGCTCTTCATATTTTCACACGTTTTCAGACTCTTCATGTTTGTCAACACCGCTTCATGATCCTGCAATTTTTGAGACCGTTTCATGCTCCTCATATTTTTGACACGGTTTGAGGCTTTTCCTATTTTTCACACCTTTTCAGGCACTTCATGTTTTTCCACACCACTTCATGCTCCTCCTATTTTTCATACCGTTTCATGCTCCTCATGTATATCACACCTTTTGAAGCTCTTCATATTTTTCACACCTTTTCAGGCTCTTCATGTTTTTCAACACCGCTCCATGCTCCTCGTATTTTTCAGACCGTTTCATGTTCCTCATATTTTTGACACCTTTTGTAGTTCTTCATATTTTTCACACCTTTTCATCCTCTTCATGTTTTTGAACATTATTTCATGCTCCTCATATTTTTCAGACAGTTTCATGCTCATTTTATTTTTGACACCTTTTGAAGCTCTTCATATTTTTGACACCTTTTGTAGCTCTTCATATTTTTCACTTTTTTGAAGCTCTTCATATTTTTCACACGTTTTCAGACTCTTCATGTTTTTCAACACCGCTTCATGCTCCTGCTATTTTTCCGACCGTTTCATACTTCTCATATTTTTGACACGTTTTGAGTCTCTTCATATTTTTCACACATTTTCAGGCTCTTCATGTTTTTAAACACCGCTTCATGCTCCTCATATTTTTCAGACCGTTTCATGCTCCTCATATTTGTGACCTCTTTTGAAGCTCTTCATATTTTTCACACCTTTGAGGCTGTTCATGTTTTTCAACACCACTGCATGATCCTCCTATTTTTCAGACCGCTTCATGCTCCTCATATTTTTGACACCTTTTGAAGCTCTTCATATTTTGCACACCTTTTCAGTCTATTCATGTTTTTCAACACCATTTCATGCTCCTCCTATCATTCACACGTTTCATGCTCTCATATTTTTGACACCACTTCAAGCTCCTCATATATTTCACACTTTTACAGGCTCTTCATGTTTGTCAACATCACTTCATGCTCCTCCTATTTTTCAGACCGTGTCATGCTCATCTCATTTTTGACACATTTTGAAGCTCTTCATAGATTTCACACCTTTTGAAGCTCTTCATATTTTTCACACTTTTTCAGGCTCTTCATGTTTTTCAACACCGCTTCATGCTCCTCCTATTTTTTCAGACCGTTTCATGCTCCTCATATATTTCACACCTTTTGAAGCTCTTCATATTTATCACACTTTTCAGTCTCTCATGTTTTTGAACACAGCTTCATGCTCCTCCTATATTTCAGACTGTTTCATGCTCCTCATATTTTTGACACCTTTTGAAGCTCTTGATATTTTTCACAGTTTTCAGGCTCTTCATGTTTTTCAAAACCACCTCATGCTCCTCCTATTTTTCAGACGGTTTCATGCTCCTCATATTTTTGACACCTTTAGAAGCTCTTCATAATTTTCACACCTTTTCAGGCTCTTCATATTTTTCAACACCGCTTCATACTCCTCCTATTTTTAAGACCGTTTCATTCTCCTCATATTTTTGACTCCTTTTGAAGCTCTTCATATATTTCACACCGTTTCAGGCTCTTATTTTTTTTCAACACCACTTCATGCTCCTCCTATTTTTCAGACCGTTTCATGCTCATCTCATTTTGACACCTTTTGAAGCTCTTCATATTTTCACACCTTTTGAAGCTCTTCATATTTTTCACACCTTTTCAGGCTTTTCATGATTTTCAACACCGCTTCATGCTCCTCCTATTTTTCAGACTGTTTCATGCTCATCTCATTTTTGACATATTTGAAGCTCTTCATATTTTTCACTACTTTTGAAGCTCTTCATATTTTTACACCTTTTAAATCTCTTCATATTTTTCACACCTTTTCAGGCTCTTCATGTTTTTGAACACCGCTTCATGCTCCTCCTATTTTTCAGACCGTTTCATGCTCCTCATATTTTTGACACGTTTTGAAGCTCTTCACATTTTTACACCTTTTCAGGCTCTTCACTTTTTTGAACACCACTTCATGCTTCTGCTATTTTTCAAACCGTTTCATGCTCCTCGTATTTTTGACACCTTTTGAAGCTCCTCATATTTTTCACATCTTTTCAGGCTCTTCATGTTTTTGAACACCACTTCATGCTCCTCCTATTTTTTAGACAGTTTCATGCTCCTCATATTTTTCACACCTTTGAAGTTCTTCATTTTATTCGCACATTTTCAGGCTCTTCATGTATTTGAACACCATTTCATGCTCCTCCTATTTTTCAGACCGTTTCATGCTCTTCATATATTTCACACCTTTTGAAGCTCTTCATATTTTTCACATTTCTGAAGCTCTTCATATTTTTCACACCTTTTCAGGCTCTTCATATTTTTCAACACCGCTTCATGCTCCTCCTATTTTTCAGACCATTTCATGCTCCTCATATTTTTGACACATTTTGAAGCTCTTCATATATTTCACACCTTTTGAAGCTCTTCATATTTTTCACACCTTTTAAAGCTCTTCATATTTTTCACACGTTTTCAGGCTCTTCATGTTTTTCAACACCACCTCATGCTCCTCCTATTTTTCAGACGGTTTCATGTTCTTCATATTTGTGACCCCTTTTGAAGCTCTTCATATTTTTCACAAGTTTTCAGGCTCTTCATGTTTTTGAACACTGCTTCTTGCTCCTCCTAATTTTCAGAGAGTTTCATGCGCCTCATGTATTTCACACCTTTTGAAGGTCTTCATATTTTTCACACCTTTTCAGGCTCTTCATATTTTTCAAGACTGCTTCTTGCTCCTCCTAATTTTCAGAGAGTTTCATGAGCCTCATCTATTTCACACATTTTGAAGCTCTTCATATTTTTCACAAGTTTTCAGGCTCTTCATGTTTTTGCACACCACTTCATGGTTCTCCTATTTTTCAGCCCGTTACATGCTCCTCATGTATTTCACACCTTTTGAAGCTCTTCATATTTTTCACACCTTTTCAGGCTCTTCATGTTTTTGATCACTATTTCATGCTTCTCCTATTTTTCAGACCGTTTCATGCTCCTCATATTTGACACCTTTTGAAGCTCTTCGTATTTTTCACACCTTTTGAAGCTCTTCTTATTTTTCACACCTTTTCAGGCTCTTCATGTTTTTCAACACTGCTTCATGCTCCTCCTATTTTTCAGAACGTTTCATGCTCCTTATATTTTTGACACCTTTTGACGCTCTTCATATTTTTCACACCTTTTCAGGCTCTTCATGTTTTTCAACACCGCTTCATGCTCCTCCTATTTTTGAGACCGTGGCATGCTCCTCATATTTTTCACACCTTTTAAAACTCTTCATATTTTTCACATTTTTGAGGCTCTTCATATTTTTCACACGTATTCAGACTCTTCAGGTTTTTCACCACCGCTTCATGCTCCTGCTATTTTTCAGACCGTTTCATACTCCTCATATTTTTCACACTTTTTGAAGCTCTTCATATTTTTCACATTTTTGAAGCTCTTCATATTTTTCACACCTTTTCAGGCTCTTCATGTTTTTCACACGTTTTCAGATTCTTCATGTTTTTCAACACCGCTTCATGCTCCTGCTATTTTTCAGACCCTTTCATGCTCCACATATTTTTCTCACCTTTTGAAGCTCTTCATATTTTTCACATTTTTGAATCTCTTCATATTTTTCACACCTTTTCAGGCTCTTCAGGTTTTTCAACACCGCTTCATGCTCCTCCTCTTTTTCAGACCGTTTCATGCTCCTCATATGTTTCACACCTTTTGAAGCTCTTCATATTTTTCACACCTTTTCAGGCTTTTCATGTTTTTGAACACCGCTTCATGCTCCTCCTATTTTTCAGACCGTTTCATGCTCCTCATATTTTTGACACCTTTTGAAGCTCTTCATATTTTTCTCACCTTTTCAGGCTCTTCATGTTTTTGAACACCGCTTCATGATCCTCCTATATTTCAGACCATTTCATGCTCCTCATATTTTTGACGTCTTTTGAAGCTTTTCATATTTTTCACACCTTTTCAGGCTCTTCATGTTTTTCAACACCACTTCATGCTACTCCATGTTTGCAGACCGTTTCATGCTCCTCATGTTTTTCACACCTTTTGAAGCTCTTCATATTTTTCACACCTTTTCAGGCTCTTCATGTTTTTGAACACAGCTTCATGATCCTCCTATTTTTCAGCCCGTTTCATGCTCTTCATATTTTTGACACCTTTTGAAGCTTTTCATATTTTTCACACCTTTTCAGGCTTTTCATGTTTTTCAAAAATGCTTCTTGCTCCTCCTATTTTTCAGACCCTTTCATGCTCATCTCATTTTTGACACTTTTTGAAGCTCTTGATATTTTTCACAGCTTTTGAATCTCTTCATATTTTTCACACGTTTTCAGACTCTTCATGTTTTTCACCACCGCTTCATGCTCCTCCAATTTTTCAGACCGTTTCATGCTCCTCGTATTATTGACACCTTTTGAAGCTCTTCATATTTTAACGATTTTGAAGCTCTTCATATTTTTCACACCTTTTCAGGCACTTCATGTTTTTGAACACCTTTCATGCTCCTCCTATTTTTCAGACCGTTTCCTGCTCCTCATATTTTTGACACCTTTTAAAGCTCTTCATATTTTTCACACCTTTTGAAGCTCTTCATATATTTCACACCTTTTCAGGCTCTTCATTTTTTCAACACCACTTCATGCTCCTCCTATTATTCAGACCTTTTCTTGCTCATCTAATTTTTGACACCTTTTGAAGCTCTTCATATTTTTCACACCTTTTGAAGCTCTTCATATTTTTCACACCTTTTCAGGTCCTTCATGTTTTTGAACACCGTTTCATGCTCCTCCAATTTTTCAGACCGTTTCACGCTCCTCGTATTATTAACACGTTTTGAAGCTCTTCATATATTTCACACCTTTTCAGGCTCTTCATGTTTTTCAACACAGCTTCATGCTCCTCCAATTTTTCAGAGCGTTTCACGCTCCTCATATTTTTAACACATTTTGAAGCTCTTCATATCTTTCACACCTTTTCAGGCTATTCATGTTTTTGAACACAGCTTCATGCTCCTCCTATTTTTCAGACCGTTTCATGCTCCTCATATGTTTGACAACTTTTGAAGCTCTTCATATTTTTCACATCTTTTCAGGCTCTTCATGTTTTTCAACACCACTCCATGCTCCTCCTATTTTTCAGACCGTTTCATGCTCCTCATATATTTGACACCTTTTGAAGCTCTTCATATATTCACACCATTACAGGCTATTCATGTTTTCAATACCACTTCATGCTACTCCTATTTTTCAAACCGTATCATGCTCCACCTATTTTTGACACCTTGTGAAGCTTTTCATATTTTTCACACCTTTTCAAGCTCTTCATTTTTTTCAACACCGCTTCATGCTCCTCCTATTTTTCAGACCGTTTAATGCTCCTCGTATTTTTGACACCTTTTGAAACTCTTCATATATATCACTCCTTTTCAGGCTCTTCATTTTTTGAACACCACTTCATGCTCCTCCTATTTTTCAGACCGTTTCATGCTCATCACATTTTTGACACCTTTTGAAGATTTTCAGATTTTTCACACCTTTTCAGGCTCTTCATGTTTTTCAACACCACTTCAAGCTCCTCCAGGGTTGCAGACCGTTTCATGCTCCGCACATTTTTCACTCCTTTTGAAGCTCTTCATATATTTCACACCTTTTCAGGCTCTTCATGTTTTTCAACACCTCTTCATGCTCCTCATTTTTTTCAGACTGTTTCATGCTCCTCATATTTTCCCATCTTTTGAAGATCTTCATATTTTTCACACCTTTTCAGCCTCTTCTTTTTTTTTTTCACCTTTTCATGCTCCTCCTAATTTTCAGACCGTTTCATGCTCATCTCTTTTTTGACACCTTCTGAAGCTCTTCCTAATTTTCATACCTTTTAAAGCTCTTCATATTTTTCACAACTTTTAGGCTCTTCTTGTTTTTGAACACCGCTTCATGCTCCTCATATTTTTCAGACCGTTTCATGCTCCTCATGTATTTCACACTTTTTGAAGCTCTTCATAATTTTCACACCTTTTCAGGCCCTTCATGTTTTTCGACACCCCTTCATGCTCGTCATATATTTACGACCGTTTCATGCTCATCTATTTTTTGACACTCTTTGAAGCTCTTCATATTTTTCACACCCTTTGAAGCTCTTCATATTTTTCACACGTTTTGAAGCTCTTCATATTTTTCACACGTTTTCAGACTCTTCATGTATTTCAACAACGCTTCATGCTGCTTCTATTTTTCAGACCTTTTCTTGCTCCTCATATTTTTGACCCGTTTTGAAGCTCTTCATATTTTTCACACCTTTTCAGGCTCTTCATGTTTTTGAACACCGTTTCATGCTCCTCGTATTTTTCAGACCGTTTCATAATCCTCATATTCTTGACACCTTTTGAAGCTCTTCATATTTTTCACACCTTTTCAGGCTCTTCATGTTTTTCAACACGACTTCATCCTTCTCCTATTTTCAGTCCGTTTCATGCTCCACATGTTTTTGACACCTTTTGAAGCTCTTCATATTTTTCACACCTTTTCAGGCTCTTCATGTTTTTGATCACCGTTTCATGCTCCTACTATTTTTCAGACCGTTTCATGCTCCTCATATATTTGACACCTTTAGAAACTCTTCATACTTTTCACATCTTTTCAGGCTCTTCATGTTTTTCAACACCACTTCATGCTCCGCCTATTTTTAAGACAGTTTCATTCTCCTCATATTTTTACACCTTTTGAAGCTCTTCATATTTTTCACACGTTTTCAGACTCTTCATGTATTTCAACACCTCTTCATGCTGCTTCTATTTTTCAGACGGCTTCATGCTCCTCATATTTTTGACCCGTTTTGAAGCTCTTCATATTTTTCACACCTTTTCAGTCTCTTCATGATTTTCAACACGGCTTCATGCTCCTCCTATTTTTCACACCATTTAATGCTCATCTCATTTTTGACACCTTTTGAAGCTCCTCATATTTTTTACACCTTTAGAAGCTCTTCATATTTCTCACAACTTTTCAGGCTCTTCATGTTTTTCAACACCGCTTCATGCTCCTCCTAATTTTCAGACCGTTTCATACTGCTCATATTTTTGACACCATTTGAAGCTCCTCATATATTTCACACCTGTTCAGACTCTTCATGATTTCCAACACTGCTTCATGCTCCTCGTATTTTTCACACCTTTTCATGCTCATCTCATTTTTGACACCTTTTAAAGCTCTTCATATTTTTCACACCTTTTGAAGCTCTTCATATTTTTCACACGTTTTCAGTCTCTTCATGTTTTTCAACACTGCTTCATGCTCCTCCTATTTTTCAGACCGTTTCATGCTCCTCATATTTTTGACACGTTTTGAAACTCTTCATATTTTTCACACCTTTTGAAGCTCTTCATATTTTTCAAACGTTTTGAGGCTCTTCATGTTTTTCAACACCACTTCCTGCTCTCGTATTTTTCAGACCGTTTCATGCTCCTCATATTTTTGACACGTTTTGAGGCTCTTCATATTTTTCACACGTTTTCAGGCTCATCATGTTTTCAACACCACTTCATGCTCCTCATATTTTTCAGACTGTTTCATGCTCCTCATATTTTTGACACCTTTTGAAGCTCTTCATATTCTTCACAACTTTTCAGGCTCTTCATGTTTTTGAACATCGCTTCATGCTCCTCCTATTTTTCAGACCATTTCATGCTCCTCCTAATTTTGACTCGTTTTGAAGCTCTTCATCTTTTTCACACCTTTTCTGGCTCTATATGATTTTGAACACCGCTTCATGTTCCTCCTATTTTTCAGAACTCTTCATGCTCCTCATATTTTTGACACCTTTTGAAGGTCTTCATATTTTTCACACCTTTTTAGGCTCTTCAGGTTTTTCAACACAGATTCATGCTCCTCCTATTTTTCAGACCGTTTCATGCTCCTCATATTTTTCACACCTTTTGAAGCTCTTCATATTTGTCACATCTTTTCAGGCTTTCATGTTTTTGAACACCGCTTCTTGCTCCTCCTATTTTTTAGACCGTTTCATGCTCCTCATGTATTTCACACCTTTTGAATCTCTTCATATTTTTCAAACCTTTCCAGGCTCTTCATGTTTTTGACACCGTTTCATGCTCCTCCTATTTTTCAGACCCTTTCATGCTCCTCATATTTTTGACACGTTTTGAACCTCTTCATATTTTGCTCACATTTTCAGGCTCTTCATGTTTTTGAACACCGCTTCATGCTCCTCCTAATTTTCAGACCGTTTCATGCTCCTCATATTTTTGAACCTTTTGAAGCTCTCCATATTTTTCACACCTTTTCATGCTCTTCATATATTTCAACACCTCTGCTTGCTCCTACTTTTTTTCATACCGTTTAAGCTCCTCATGTATTTCACACCTTTTGAAGGTCTTCATATTTTTCACACCTTCTCAGGCTCTTCATGTTTTTGAACAATGCTTCATGCTCCACCTATTTTTCACACCTTTTGAAGCTCTACATATTTTTCACAACTTTTCAGGCTCTTCATGATTTTCAACACCGCTTCATGCTCCCCCTATTTTTCAGACCGTTTAATGCTCCTCATGTATTTCACACCTTTTGAATCTCTTCATAATTTTCACACCTTTTCAGGCTCTTCATGTTTTTCAACACAGATTCATGCTCCTCGTATATTTCAGCTCATTTCATGCTCCTCATATTTTTCACACCTTTTGAACCTCTTCATATATTTCACACCTTTCAAGGCTCTTCATTTTTTTTAAGACGACTTCATGCTCTTCCTATTTTTCACACCGTTTCATGCTCATTTCTTTTTTGACACCTTTTGAAGCTCTTCATATTTTTCACACCTTTTCAGTCTCTTCATCATTTTGAACACCGTTTCATGCTCCTCCTATTTTTCAGACCCTTTCATGCTCCTCATATTTTTGACACTTTTTGAACCTCTTCATATTTTGCTCACATTTTCAGGCTCTTCATGTTTTTGAACACCGCTTCATGCTCCTCCTAATTTTCAGACCGTTTCATGCTCCTCATATTTTTGACACCTTTTGATGCTCTTCATATTTTTCACAACTTTTCAGGCTCTTCATGTTTTTGAACACCGCTTCATGCTCCTCCTTTTTTTCAGTCCATTTCATGCTTCTCATGTATTTCACACCTTTTGAAGCTCTTCATATTTTTCACACCTTTTCAGGCTCTTCCTGTTATTGAACACGGTTTCATGCTCCTCCTATTTATCAGACCATTTCAGGCTTCTCATATTTTTGACACCTTGTGAAGCTCCTCATATTTTTCACACCTTTTGAAGGTCTTCATATTTTTCACACGTTTTCAGGCTCTTCATGTCTTTAAACACCACTTCATGCTCCTCCTATTTTTCAGACCGTTTAATTCACCTCATGTATTTCACACATTTTGAAGCTCTTCATTATTTTCCCCCCTTTTCAGGCTCTTCATGTTTTTGAACACCGTTTCATGCTCCTTCTATTTTTCGGACCATTTCATATTCCTCATATTTTTGACACCTTTTGAAGCTCTTCATATTTTTCACACCTTTTCAGGCTCTTCATGTTTTTCAGGACCGCATCATATTCCGCCGATTTTTCAGACCGTTTCATGCTCCTCATTATTTCACACCTTTTGAAGCTCTTCATATTTTTCACACCTTTTCAGGCTCTGCATGTTTTTGAACACAGTTTCATGCTCCTCCTATTTTTCAGTCCGTTTCATATTCCTCATATTTTTGACACATTTAGAAGTTCTTCATATTTTTCACACGTTTCCAGGCTCTTCATGTTTTTCAACACTACTTCATGCTCCTCCTATTTTTCAGACCGTTCAATGCTCCTCATATTTTTGACACCTTTTGAAGCTCTTCTTATTTTTCACACATTTTCAGGCTCTTCATTTTTTTGAATACCTCTTCATGCTCCTCCTATTTTTCAGACCGTTTCATGCTCATCTCTTTTTGACACCTTTGGAAGCTCTTCATATTTTTCATACCTTTTGAAGCTCTTCATAATTTTCACACCTTTTCAGGCTCTTCATGTTGTTCAACACCGCTTCATGCTCCTCCTATTTTTCAGACCGTTTCATGTTCCTCCTATTTTTCACACCTTTTGAAGCTCTTCGTATTTTTCACACCTTTTCAGGCTCTTCATGTTGTTCAACACCGCTTCATGCTCCTCCTATTTTTCAGACCGTTTCATGTTCCTCCTATTTTTCACACCATTTGAAGCTCTTCATATTTTTCACCCCTTTTCAGGCTATTCATGTTTTTGAACATCACTTCATACTGCTCCTATTTTTCAGATCGTTTCATTCTCCTCATATATTTGACACCTTTTGAAGCTTTTCATATTTTTCACACCTTTTCAGGCTCTTCATGTTTTTGAACACCGATTCATGCTCCTCCTATTTTTCAGACCGTTTCATGCTCCTCATATTTTTCGCACCTTTTGAAGCTCTTCATATTTTTCACACCTTTTCAGGCTCTTCATGTTTTTGAACACCGCTTCATGCTCCTCCTATTTTTTAGCACCGTTTCATGCTCCTCATGTATTTCACACCTTTTGAAGCTCTTCATATTTTTCACATGTTTCCTGTCTCTTCATTTCTTTGAAGACCGTTTCATGCTCTTCCTATTTTTCAGACCGTTTCAGGCTCCTCATATTTTTGACAGCCTTTGAAGCTCCTCATATTTTTCACACCTTCTGAATCTCTTCATATATTTCACACCTTTTCAGCCTTTTCATTCTTTTCAACACCACTTCATGCTCTTCCTATTTTTCAAACCGTTTCATTCTTTTCTCATTTTTGACACCTTTGGAAGCTCTTCATATTTTTCACATCTTTTCAGGCTCTTCATGAGTTTGAACATCGCTTCATGCTCCTATTTTTCAGATCGTTTCATGCTCCTCTTGTATTTCACACATTTTGAAGCTCTTCATATATTTCACACATTTTCAGGCACTTCATGTTTTTCAACAGCACTTCATGCTCCCCCTATGTTTCAGACCGTTTCAAGCTCATGTCATTTTTGAAACCTTTGGAAACTCTTCATATTTTTCACACCTTTTGAAGCTCTTCATATTTTTCACACCTTTTCACGCTCTTCAGGTTTTTCAACAACGCTTCATGCTCCTCCTATTTTTCAGACAGTTTCATGCTCCTCATATTTTTGACACCTTTTGCAGCTCTTCATGTTTTTCACACCTTTTCAGCTCTTCATGTTTTTGAACATCGCTTCATACTCCTCCTATTTTTCAGACCGTTTCATGCTCCTCATGTATTTCACACCTTTTGAAGCTCTTCATATTTTTCACACCTTTTCAGGCTGTGCATGTTTTTGAACACTGCTTCATGCTCCTTCTATTTTTCAGACCGTTTCATGCTCCTCATATTTTTGACACATTTTGAAGCTCTTTAAATTTATCACACCTTTTCAGGCTCTTCATGTTTTTCAACACCGCTTCATGCTCCTTCTATTTTTCAGACAGTTTCATGCTCCTCATATTTTTGACACCTTTTGCAGCTCTTCATGTTTTTCACACCTTTTCAGCTCTTCATGTTTTTGAACATCGCTTCATACTCCTCCTATTTTTCAGACCGTTTCATGCTCCTCATGTATTTCACACCTTTTGAAGCTCTTCATATTTTTCACACCTTTTCAGGCTGTGCATGTTTTTGAACACTGCTTCATGCTCCTTCTATTTTTCAGACCATTTCATGCTCCTCATATTTTTGACACCTTTTGAAGCTCTTCATATTTTTCACACCTTTTCAGGCTCTTCATGTTTTTGAACACCGTTTCATGCTCCTTCTATTTTTCAGACCGTTTCATGCTCCACATATTTTTGACACCTTTTGAAGCTCTTCATATTTTTCACACCTTTTGAGTCTCATCATATATTTCACACATTTTCAGGCTCTTCATTTTTTCAACACCACTTCATGCTCCTCTTATTTTTCAGACCTTTTCTTGCTCATCTAATTTTTGACACCTTTTGAAGCTCTTCCTATTTTTGACACCTTTTGAAGCTCTTCATATTTTTCACACCTTTTCAGGCTCTTCTTGTTTTTGAACACGTTTTCAGGCTCTTCATGTTTTCCAACAGTGCTTCATGTTCCTCCTATTTTTCAGAGCGTTTCATGCTCCTCCTATTTTTGACACATGTTGAAGCTCTTCATATTTTTCACACCTTTTCAGGCTCTTCATGTTTTTCAACACCTTTTCAGGCTCTTCATGTTTTCAACACCTTTTCAGGCTCTTCATGTTTTTCAACAGTGCTTCATGTTCCTCCTATTTTTCAGACCGTTTCATGCTCCTCCTTTTTTTTGACACATTTTGAAGCATTTCATAATTTTCACACATTTTTAGGCTTTTCTTTTTTTCAACACTGCTTCATGCTCCTCCTATATTTCAGACCGTTTCATGCTCTTCATATTTTTGACACCTTTTGAAGCTGTTCATATATTTCACACCTTTTGAAGCTCTTCATATTTTTCACACGTTTTCATGCTGTTCGTGTTAGTCAACACCGCTTCATGCTCCTCCTATTTTTCAGACCGTTTCATGCTCTTCATATTCTTGACAACTTTTGAAGCTCTTCATATATTTCACACATTTTGAAGCTCTTCATATTTTTCACACCTTTTCAGGCTGTTCGTGTTTTTCAACACCGCTTCATGCTCCTCCTATTTTTCACACTGTTTCATGCTCCTTTCATTTTTGACACATCTTGAAGGTATTCATATTTTTGACACCTTTAGAAGCTCTTCATATTTTTCACAAGTTTTCAGGCTCTTCATGTTTTTCAACACAACTTCATGCTCCCCCTACTTTTCAGACCGTTTCATGCTCCTCATATTTTTGACACCTTTTGAAGCTCTTCATATATTTCACATATTTTCAGGCTCTTCATGTTTTTCAACATCTTTTCAGTCTCTTTATGTTTTTCAACACCGCTTCATGCTCCTCCTATTTTTCAGACCGTTTCATTCTCCTCATATTTTTGACACATTTTGAAGCTCATCATATATTTCACACGTTTTCAGGCTCTTCATATTTTTCAACACTGCATCATGCTCTTCGTATTTTTCAGGTAGTTTCATGCTCCTCAGTGTTTGACAAGTTTTGAAGCTCTTCATATTTTTCACACCTTTTCATGCTCTTCATGTTTTGAACACCATTTCATGCTCCTCCTATTTTTCGGAAAGTTACATGCTCCTCATATATTTGAGACCTTTTAAAGCTCTTCATATTCTTCACACTTTTTCAGTCTCTTCATGTTTTTCAACACCGCTTCATGGTCCTCCTATTTTTCAGACGGTTTCATGCTCCTCATATTTTTGACACCTTTTGAAGCTCTTCATATTTTTCACACCTTTTCAGGCTCTTCATGTTTTAAACACTGTTTCATGCTCCTCCTATTTTTCAGACCGTTTCATGCTCCTCATATTTTTGACACCTTTTGAAGCTCTTCATATTGTTCACACCTTTTCAGTCTCTTCATGTTTTTAAACAACGTTTCATGCTCCTCCTAATTTTGACACATTTTGAAGCTCTTCATATTGTTCACATCTTTTCAGACTATTAGTGTTTTTTCAACACCGCTTCATGCTCCTCATATTTTTCACACCTTTTGAAGCTCTTCATATTTTTCACACCTTTTCAGGCTCTTCATTGTTTTTTTTTTTATTTTATTTTATTTTTTATTATTATTATTATTATTTTTTTCCAGTGGGTTTTGTCATACATTGATATGAATCAGCCATGGATTTACATGTATTCCCAATCCCGATCCTCCCCCCCCACCTCCCTCTCCACCCTATTCCTCTGGATCTTCCCAGTGCACCAGGCCGGAGCACTTGTCTCGTGCATCCCTCCTGGGCTGGTGATCTCTTTCACCATAGATAGTATACATGCTGTTCTTTTGAAATATCCCACCCTCACATTCTTCCACAAAGTTCAAAAGTCTGTTCTGTATTTCTGTGTCTCTTTTTCTGTTCTGCATATAGGGTTATCGTTATCACCTTTCTAAATTCCATATACATGTGTCAGTATGCTGTAATGTTCTTTATCTTTCTGGCTTACTTCACTCTGTATAATGGGCTCCAGCTTCATCCATCTCATTAGGACTGGTTCAAACACTGCTTCATGATCCTCCTATTTTTCAGACCGTTTCATGCTCTTCATATTTTTGATACATTTTGAAGGTCTTCATATATTTCACAACTTTTCAGGCTCTTCATGGTTTTCCACACCGCTTCATGCTCCTCTTATTTTTCAGACCATTTCATGCTCCTCATATTTTGACACCTTTTGAAGCTCTTCATATATTTCACACCTTTTCAGGCTCCTCATGTTTTTCCACACCGCTTCATGCTCCTCCTATTTTTCAGACCGTTTTTTCCTCCTCATATTTTTGACACTTTTTGAAGCTCTTCACTTTTTTCACACTTTTTCAGAGTCTTCATGTTTTTCCACACCGCTTCATGCTCCTCGTATTTTTCAGACCGTTTCATGCTCCTCATATTCTTGACACGTTTTGAAGCTCTTCATATTTTTCACACATTTTCAGACTCTCCATGTTTTCAACACTGCTTCATGCTCCTCTTTTTTTCAGAACGTTTCATGCTCCTCATATTTTTGACACCTTTTGAAGCTCTTCATATATTACACACCTTTTCATGCTCTTCATGTTTTCAACACTGTTTCATGCTTCTCATATTTTTAAACCCGTTTCATGCTCCTCATATTTTGACACCTTTTGAAGCTCTTCATATTTTTCACACCTTTTCAGGCTCTTCATGTTTTTCATCACCGCTTCATGCTCCTACTATTTTTCAGACCGTTTTATGCTCCTCGTATTTTCACACCTTTTAAAGCTCTTCATATTTTTCACACATTTTCAGGCTCTCAAGTTTGTGAACACAGCTTCATGCTCCTCCTATTTTTCAGACCGTTTCATGCTCCTCATGTATTTCACACCTTCTGAAGCTCTTCCTATTTTTCACACCTTTCAGGCTTTTCATGTTTTTGAAAACCGCTTCATGCTCCTCCTATTTTTCAGACCATTTCATGCTCCTCATATTTTTGATAAGTTTTGAAGCTCTTCGTATTTTTCACACCTTTTCAGACTCTTCACGTTTTTCAACACCGCTTCATGCTCTTCCTATTTTTCAGACCGTTTTATGCTCATCTCATTTTTGACAACTTGTCAAGCTCTTCATATTTTTCACACCTTTTGAAGCTCTTCATATTTTTCACAAGTTTTCAGGCTCTTCATGGTTTTCAACACCGCTACATGCTCCTCCTATTTTTCAGACCGTTTCATGCTCCTCATATTTTTGACACCTTTTGAAGCTCTTCATATTTTTCACACCTTTCAGGCTCTTCATATTTTTCAAACCTTTTGAAACTCTTCATATTTTTCACACTTATTCAGGCTCTTCATGTTTTGAACACCGCTTCGTGCTCCTCCTATTTTTCAGACCGTTTCATGCTCCTCATATTTTTGAAACCTTTTGAAGCTCTACATATTTTTCACACCATTTCAGGCTCTTCATGTTTTTGAACACCGTTTCATGCTGCTCCTATTTTTCAGATCATTTCATGCTCCTCATATTTTTGACACTTTTTGAAGCTTTTCGTATTTTTCACACCTTTACAGGCTCTTCATGTTTTTGAAAACCGCCTCATGCTCCTCCTATTTTTCACATCTTTTGAAGCTCTTCATATTTTTCAAACCTTTTCAGGCTCTTCATATTTTTCACACGTTTTGAAGCTCTTCATATTTTTCACACGTTTTCAGACTCTTCATGTATTTCAACAACGCTTCATGCTGCTTCTATTTTTCAGACCTTTTCTTGCTCCTCATATTTTTGACCCGTTTTGAAGCTCTTCATATTTTTCACACCTTTTCAGGCTCTTCATGTTTTTGAACACCGTTTCATGCTCCTCGTATTTTTCAGACCGTTTCATAATCCTCATATTCTTGACACCTTTTGAAGCTCTTCATATTTTTCACACCTTTTCAGGCTCTTCATGTTTTTCAACACGACTTCATGCTTCTCCTATTTTCAGTCCGTTTCATGCTCCACATGTTTTTGACACCTTTTGAAGCTCTTCATATTTTTCACACCTTTTCAGGCTCTTCATGTTTTTGATCACCGTTTCATGCTCCTACTATTTTTCAGACCGTTTCATGCTCCTCATATATTTGACACCTTTAGAAACTCTTCATACTTTTCACATCTTTTCAGGCTCTTCATGTTTTTCAACACCACTTCATGCTCCGCCTATTTTTAAGACAGTTTCATTCTCCTCATATTTTTACACCTTTTGAAGCTCTTCATATTTTTCACACGTTTTCAGACTCTTCATGTATTTCAACACCTCTTCATGCTGCTTCTATTTTTCAGACGGCTTCATGCTCCTCATATTTTTGACCCGTTTTGAAGCTCTTCATATTTTTCACACCTTTTCAGTCTCTTCATGATTTTCAACACGGCTTCATGCTCCTCCTATTTTTCACACCATTTAATGCTCATCTCATTTTTGACACCTTTTGAAGCTCCTCATATTTTTTACACCTTTAGAAGCTCTTCATATTTCTCACAACTTTTCAGGCTCTTCATGTTTTTCAACACCGCTTCATGCTCCTCCTAATTTTCAGACCGTTTCATGCTCCTCATATTTTTGACACGTTTTGAAACTCTTCATATTTTTCACACCTTTTGAAGCTCTTCATATTTTTCAAACGTTTTGAGGCTCTTCATGTTTTTCAACACCACTTCATGCTTCTCGTATTTTTCAGACCGTTTCATGCTCCTCATATTTTTGACACGTTTTGAGGCTCTTCATATTTTTCACACATTTTCAGGCTCATCATGTTTTCAACACCACTTCATGCTCCTCATATTTTTCAGACTGTTTCATGCTCCTCATATTTTTGACACCTTTTGAAGCTCTTCATATTCTTCACAACTTTTCAGGCTCTTCATGTTTTTGAACATCGCTTCATGCTCCTCCTATTTTTCAGACCATTTCATGCTCCTCCTAATTTTGACTCGTTTTGAAGCTCTTCATCTTTTTCACACCTTTTCTGGCTCTATATGATTTTGAACACCGCTTCATGTTCCTCCTATTTTTCAGAACTCTTCATGCTCCTCATATTTTTGACACCTTTTGAAGGTCTTCATATTTTTCACACCTTTTTAGGCTCTTCATGTTTTTCACAAGTTTTCAGGCTCTTCATGGTTTTCAACACCGCTTCATGCTCCTCCTAATTTTCAGACCGTTTCATACTGCTCATATTTTTGACACCATTTGAAGCTCCTCATATATTTCACACCTGTTCAGACTCTTCATGATTTCCAACACTGCTTCATGCTCCTCGTATTTTTCACACCGTTTCATGCTCATCTCATTTTTGACACCTTTTAAAGCTCTTCATGTTTTTCACACCTTTTGAAGCTCTTCATATTTTTCACACGTTTTCAGTCTCTTCATGTTTTTCAACACTGCTTCATGCTCCTCCTATTTTTCAGACCGTTTCATGCTCCTCATATTTTTGACACGTTTTGAAACTCTTCATATTTTTCACACCTTTTGAAGCTCTTCATATTTTTCAAACGTTTTGAGGCTCTTCATGTTTTTCAACACCACTTCATGCTTCTCGTATTTTTCAGACCGTTTCATGCTCCTCATATTTTTGACACGTTTTGAGGCTCTTCATATTTTTCACACGTTTTCAGGCTCATCATGTTTTCAACACCACTTCATGCTCCTCATATTTTTCAGACTGTTTCATGCTCCTCATATTTTTGACACCTTTTGAAGCTCTTCATATTCTTCACAACTTTTCAGGCTCTTCATGTTTTTGAACATCGCTTCATGCTCCTCCTATTTTTCAGACCATTTCATGCTCCTCCTAATTTTGACTCGTTTTGAAGCTCTTCATCTTTTTCACACCTTTTCTGGCTCTATATGATTTTGAACACCGCTTCATGTTCCTCCTATTTTTCAGAACTCTTCATGCTCCTCATATTTTTGACACCTTTTGAAGGTCTTCATATTTTTCACACCTTTTTAGGCTCTTCATGTTTTTCAACACAGATTCATGCTCCTCCTATTTTTCAGACCGTTTCATGCTCCTCATATTTTTCACACCTTTTGAAGCTCTTCATATTTGTCACAAATTTTCAGGCTTTCATGTTTTTGAACACCGCTTCTTGCTCCTCCTATTTTTTAGACCGTTTCATGCTCCTCATGTATTTCACACCTTTTGAATCTCTTCATATTTTTCAAACCTTTCCAGGCTCTTCATGTTTTTGACACCGTTTCATGCTCCTCCTATTTTTCAGACCCTTTCATGCTCCTCATATTTTTGACACGTTTTGAACCTCTTCATATTTTGCTCACATTTTCAGGCTCTTCATGTTTTTGAACACCGCTTCATGCTCCTCCTAATTTTCAGACCGTTTCATTCTCCTCGTATTTTTGAACCTTTTGAAGCTCTCCATATTTTTCACACCTTTTCATGCTCTTCATATATTTCAACACCTCTGATTGCTCCTACTTTTTTTCATACCGTTTATGCTCCTCATGTATTTCACACCTTTTGAAGGTCTTCATATTTTTCACACCTTTTCAGGCTCTTCATGTTTTTGAACAATGCTTCATGCTCCACCTATTTTTCACACCTTTTGAAGCTCTACATATTTTTCACAACTTTTCAGGCTCTTCATGATTTTCAACACCGCTTCATGCTCCCCCTATTTTTCAGACCGTTTAATGCTCCTCATGTATTTCACACCTTTTGAATCTCTTCATATTTTTCACATCTTTTCAGGCTCTTCATGTTTTTCAACACAGATTCATGCTCCTCCAATTTTTCAGACCGTTTCATGCTCCTCGTATTATTGACACCTTTTGAAGCTCTTCATATTTTAACGATTTTGAAGCTCTTCATATTTTTCACACCTTTTCAGGCACTTCATGTTTTTGAACAACTTTCATGCTCCTCCTATTTTTCAGACCGTTTCTTGCTCCTCATATTTTTGACACCTTTTAAAGCTCTTCATATTTTTCACACCTTTTGAAGCTCTTCATATATTTCACACCTTTTCAGGCTCTTCATTTTTTCAACACCACTTCATGCTCCTCCTATTATTCAGACCTTTTCTTGCTCATCTAATTTTTGACACCTTTTGAAGCTCTTCATATTTTTCACACCTTTTGAAGCTCTTCATATTTTTCACACCTTTTCAGGTCCTTCATGTTTTTGAACACCGTTTCATGCTCCTCCAATTTTTCAGACCGTTTCACGCTCCTCGTATTATTAACACGTTTTGAAGCTCTTCATATATTTCACACCTTTTCAGGCTCTTCATGTTTTTCAACACAGCTTCATGCTCCTCCAATTTTTCAGAGCGTTTCACGCTCCTCATATTTTTAACACATTTTGAAGCTCTTCATATCTTTCACACCTTTTCAGGCTATTCATGTTTTTGAACACAGCTTCATGCTCCTCCTATTTTTCAGACCGTTTCATGCTCCTCATATGTTTGACAACTTTTGAAGCTCTTCATATTTTTCACATCTTTTCAGGCTCTTCATGTTTTTCAACACCACTCCATGCTCCTCCTATTTTTCAGACCGTTTCATGCTCCTCATATATTTGACACCTTTTGAAGCTCTTCATATATTCACACCATTACAGGCTATTCATGTTTTCAATACCACTTCATGCTACTCCTATTTTTCAAACCGTATCATGCTCCACCTATTTTTGACACCTTGTGAAGCTTTTCATATTTTTCACACCTTTTCAAGCTCTTCATTTTTTTCAACACCGCTTCATGCTCCTCCTATTTTTCAGACCGTTTAATGCTCCTCGTATTTTTGACACCTTTTGAAACTCTTCATATATATCACTCCTTTTCAGGCTCTTCATTTTTTGAACACCACTTCATGCTCCTCCTATTTTTCAGACCGTTTCATGCTCATCACATTTTTGACACCTTTTGAAGATTTTCAGATTTTTCACACCTTTTCAGGCTCTTCATGTTTTTCAACACCACTTCAAGCTCCTCCAGGGTTGCAGACCGTTTCATGCTCCGCACATTTTTCACTCCTTTTGAAGCTCTTCATATATTTCACACCTTTTCAGGCTCTTCATGTTTTTCAACACCTCTTCATGCTCCTCATTTTTTTCAGACTGTTTCATGCTCCTCATATTTTCCCATCTTTTGAAGATCTTCATATTTTTCACACCTTTTCAGCCTCTTCTTTTTTTTTTTCACCTTTTCATGCTCCTCCTAATTTTCAGACCGTTTCATGCTCATCTCTTTTTTGACACCTTCTGAAGCTCTTCCTAATTTTCATACCTTTTAAAGCTCTTCATATTTTTCACAACTTTTAGGCTCTTCTTGTTTTTGAACACCGCTTCATGCTCCTCATATTTTTCAGACCGTTTCATGCTCCTCATGTATTTCACACTTTTTGAAGCTCTTCATAATTTTCACACCTTTTCAGGCCCTTCATGTTTTTCGACACCCCTTCATGCTCGTCATATATTTACGACCGTTTCATGCTCATCTATTTTTTGACACTCTTTGAAGCTCTTCATATTTTTCACACCCTTTGAAGCTCTTCATATTTTTCACACGTTTTGAAGCTCTTCATATTTTTCACACGTTTTCAGACTCTTCATGTATTTCAACAACGCTTCATGCTGCTTCTATTTTTCAGACCTTTTCTTGCTCCTCATATTTTTGACCCGTTTTGAAGCTCTTCATATTTTTCACACCTTTTCAGGCTCTTCATGTTTTTGAACACCGTTTCATGCTCCTCGTATTTTTCAGACCGTTTCATAATCCTCATATTCTTGACACCTTTTGAAGCTCTTCATATTTTTCACACCTTTTCAGGCTCTTCATGTTTTTCAACACGACTTCATGCTTCTCCTATTTTCAGTCCGTTTCATGCTCCACATGTTTTTGACACCTTTTGAAGCTCTTCATATTTTTCACACCTTTTCAGGCTCTTCATGTTTTTGATCACCGTTTCATGCTCCTACTATTTTTCAGACCGTTTCATGCTCCTCATATATTTGACACCTTTAGAAACTCTTCATACTTTTCACATCTTTTCAGGCTCTTCATGTTTTTCAACACCACTTCATGCTCCGCCTATTTTTAAGACAGTTTCATTCTCCTCATATTTTTACACCTTTTGAAGCTCTTCATATTTTTCACACGTTTTCAGACTCTTCATGTATTTCAACACCTCTTCATGCTGCTTCTATTTTTCAGACGGCTTCATGCTCCTCATATTTTTGACCCGTTTTGAAGCTCTTCATATTTTTCACACCTTTTCAGTCTCTTCATGATTTTCAACACGGCTTCATGCTCCTCCTATTTTTCACACCATTTAATGCTCATCTCATTTTTGACACCTTTTGAAGCTCCTCATATTTTTTACACCTTTAGAAGCTCTTCATATTTCTCACAACTTTTCAGGCTCTTCATGTTTTTCAACACCGCTTCATGCTCCTCCTAATTTTCAGACCGTTTCATACTGCTCATATTTTTGACACCATTTGAAGCTCCTCATATATTTCACACCTGTTCAGACTCTTCATGATTTCCAACACTGCTTCATGCTCCTCGTATTTTTCACACCGTTTCATGCTCATCTCATTTTTGACACCTTTTAAAGCTCTTCATGTTTTTCACACCTTTTGAAGCTCTTCATATTTTTCACACGTTTTCAGTCTCTTCATGTTTTTCAACACTGCTTCATGCTCCTCCTATTTTTCAGACCGTTTCATGCTCCTCATATTTTTGACACGTTTTGAAACTCTTCATATTTTTCACACCTTTTGAAGCTCTTCATATTTTTCAAACGTTTTGAGGCTCTTCATGTTTTTCAACACCACTTCCTGCTCTCGTATTTTTCAGACCGTTTCATGCTCCTCATATTTTTGACACGTTTTGAGGCTCTTCATATTTTTCACACGTTTTCAGGCTCATCATGTTTTCAACACCACTTCATGCTCCTCATATTTTTCAGACTGTTTCATGCTCCTCATATTTTTGACACCTTTTGAAGCTCTTCATATTCTTCACAACTTTTCAGGCTCTTCATGTTTTTGAACATCGCTTCATGCTCCTCCTATTTTTCAGACCATTTCATGCTCCTCCTAATTTTGACTCGTTTTGAAGCTCTTCATCTTTTTCACACCTTTTCTGGCTCTATATGATTTTGAACACCGCTTCATGTTCCTCCTATTTTTCAGAACTCTTCATGCTCCTCATATTTTTGACACCTTTTGAAGGTCTTCATATTTTTCACACCTTTTTAGGCTCTTCAGGTTTTTCAACACAGATTCATGCTCCTCCTATTTTTCAGACCGTTTCATGCTCCTCATATTTTTCACACCTTTTGAAGCTCTTCATATTTGTCACATCTTTTCAGGCTTTCATGTTTTTGAACACCGCTTCTTGCTCCTCCTATTTTTTAGACCGTTTCATGCTCCTCATGTATTTCACACCTTTTGAATCTCTTCATATTTTTCAAACCTTTCCAGGCTCTTCATGTTTTTGACACCGTTTCATGCTCCTCCTATTTTTCAGACCCTTTCATGCTCCTCATATTTTTGACACGTTTTGAACCTCTTCATATTTTGCTCACATTTTCAGGCTCTTCATGTTTTTGAACACCGCTTCATGCTCCTCCTAATTTTCAGACCGTTTCATGCTCCTCATATTTTTGAACCTTTTGAAGCTCTCCATATTTTTCACACCTTTTCATGCTCTTCATATATTTCAACACCTCTGCTTGCTCCTACTTTTTTTCATACCGTTTAAGCTCCTCATGTATTTCACACCTTTTGAAGGTCTTCATATTTTTCACACCTTCTCAGGCTCTTCATGTTTTTGAACAATGCTTCATGCTCCACCTATTTTTCACACCTTTTGAAGCTCTACATATTTTTCACAACTTTTCAGGCTCTTCATGATTTTCAACACCGCTTCATGCTCCCCCTATTTTTCAGACCGTTTAATGCTCCTCATGTATTTCACACCTTTTGAATCTCTTCATAATTTTCACACCTTTTCAGGCTCTTCATGTTTTTCAACACAGATTCATGCTCCTCGTATATTTCAGCTCATTTCATGCTCCTCATATTTTTCACACCTTTTGAACCTCTTCATATATTTCACACCTTTCAAGGCTCTTCATTTTTTTTAAGACGACTTCATGCTCTTCCTATTTTTCACACCGTTTCATGCTCATTTCTTTTTTGACACCTTTTGAAGCTCTTCATATTTTTCACACCTTTTCAGTCTCTTCATCATTTTGAACACCGTTTCATGCTCCTCCTATTTTTCAGACCCTTTCATGCTCCTCATATTTTTGACACTTTTTGAACCTCTTCATATTTTGCTCACATTTTCAGGCTCTTCATGTTTTTGAACACCGCTTCATGCTCCTCCTAATTTTCAGACCGTTTCATGCTCCTCATATTTTTGACACCTTTTGATGCTCTTCATATTTTTCACAACTTTTCAGGCTCTTCATGTTTTTGAACACCGCTTCATGCTCCTCCTTTTTTTCAGTCCATTTCATGCTTCTCATGTATTTCACACCTTTTGAAGCTCTTCATATTTTTCACACCTTTTCAGGCTCTTCCTGTTATTGAACACGGTTTCATGCTCCTCCTATTTATCAGACCATTTCAGGCTTCTCATATTTTTGACACCTTGTGAAGCTCCTCATATTTTTCACACCTTTTGAAGCTCTTCATATTTTTCACACGTTTTCAGGCTCTTCATGTCTTTAAACACCACTTCATGCTCCTCCTATTTTTCAGACCGTTTAATTCACCTCATGTATTTCACACATTTTGAAGCTCTTCATTATTTTCCCCCCTTTTCAGGCTCTTCATGTTTTTGAACACCGTTTCATGCTCCTTCTATTTTTCGGACCATTTCATATTCCTCATATTTTTGACACCTTTTGAAGCTCTTCATATTTTTCACACCTTTTCAGGCTCTTCATGTTTTTCAGGACCGCATCATATTCCGCCGATTTTTCAGACCGTTTCATGCTCCTCATTATTTCACACCTTTTGAAGCTCTTCATATTTTTCACACCTTTTCAGGCTCTGCATGTTTTTGAACACAGTTTCATGCTCCTCCTATTTTTCAGTCCGTTTCATATTCCTCATATTTTTGACACATTTAGAAGTTCTTCATATTTTTCACACGTTTCCAGGCTCTTCATGTTTTTCAACACTACTTCATGCTCCTCCTATTTTTCAGACCGTTCAATGCTCCTCATATTTTTGACACCTTTTGAAGCTCTTCTTATTTTTCACACATTTTCAGGCTCTTCATTTTTTTGAATACCTCTTCATGCTCCTCCTATTTTTCAGACCGTTTCATGCTCATCTCTTTTTGACACCTTTGGAAGCTCTTCATATTTTTCATACCTTTTGAAGCTCTTCATAATTTTCACACCTTTTCAGGCTCTTCATGTTGTTCAACACCGCTTCATGCTCCTCCTATTTTTCAGACCGTTTCATGTTCCTCCTATTTTTCACACCTTTTGAAGCTCTTCGTATTTTTCACACCTTTTCAGGCTCTTCATGTTGTTCAACACCGCTTCATGCTCCTCCTATTTTTCAGACCGTTTCATGTTCCTCCTATTTTTCACACCATTTGAAGCTCTTCATATTTTTCACCCCTTTTCAGGCTATTCATGTTTTTGAACATCACTTCATACTGCTCCTATTTTTCAGATCGTTTCATTCTCCTCATATATTTGACACCTTTTGAAGCTTTTCATATTTTTCACACCTTTTCAGGCTCTTCATGTTTTTGAACACCGATTCATGCTCCTCCTATTTTTCAGACCGTTTCATGCTCCTCATATTTTTCGCACCTTTTGAAGCTCTTCATATTTTTCACACCTTTTCAGGCTCTTCATGTTTTTGAACACCGCTTCATGCTCCTCCTATTTTTTAGCACCGTTTCATGCTCCTCATGTATTTCACACCTTTTGAAGCTCTTCATATTTTTCACATGTTTCCTGTCTCTTCATTTCTTTGAAGACCGTTTCATGCTCTTCCTATTTTTCAGACCGTTTCAGGCTCCTCATATTTTTGACAGCCTTTGAAGCTCCTCATATTTTTCACACCTTCTGAATCTCTTCATATATTTCACACCTTTTCAGCCTTTTCATTCTTTTCAACACCACTTCATGCTCTTCCTATTTTTCAAACCGTTTCATTCTTTTCTCATTTTTGACACCTTTGGAAGCTCTTCATATTTTTCACATCTTTTCAGGCTCTTCATGAGTTTGAACATCGCTTCATGCTCCTATTTTTCAGATCGTTTCATGCTCCTCTTGTATTTCACACATTTTGAAGCTCTTCATATATTTCACACATTTTCAGGCACTTCATGTTTTTCAACAGCACTTCATGCTCCCCCTATGTTTCAGACCGTTTCAAGCTCATGTCATTTTTGAAACCTTTGGAAACTCTTCATATTTTTCACACCTTTTGAAGCTCTTCATATTTTTCACACCTTTTCACGCTCTTCAGGTTTTTCAACAACGCTTCATGCTCCTCCTATTTTTCAGACAGTTTCATGCTCCTCATATTTTTGACACCTTTTGCAGCTCTTCATGTTTTTCACACCTTTTCAGCTCTTCATGTTTTTGAACATCGCTTCATACTCCTCCTATTTTTCAGACCGTTTCATGCTCCTCATGTATTTCACACCTTTTGAAGCTCTTCATATTTTTCACACCTTTTCAGGCTGTGCATGTTTTTGAACACTGCTTCATGCTCCTTCTATTTTTCAGACCGTTTCATGCTCCTCATATTTTTGACACATTTTGAAGCTCTTTAAATTTATCACACCTTTTCAGGCTCTTCATGTTTTTCAACACCGCTTCATGCTCCTTCTATTTTTCAGACAGTTTCATGCTCCTCATATTTTTGACACCTTTTGCAGCTCTTCATGTTTTTCACACCTTTTCAGCTCTTCATGTTTTTGAACATCGCTTCATACTCCTCCTATTTTTCAGACCGTTTCATGCTCCTCATGTATTTCACACCTTTTGAAGCTCTTCATATTTTTCACACCTTTTCAGGCTGTGCATGTTTTTGAACACTGCTTCATGCTCCTTCTATTTTTCAGACCATTTCATGCTCCTCATATTTTTGACACCTTTTGAAGCTCTTCATATTTTTCACACCTTTTCAGGCTCTTCATGTTTTTGAACACCGTTTCATGCTCCTTCTATTTTTCAGACCGTTTCATGCTCCACATATTTTTGACACCTTTTGAAGCTCTTCATATTTTTCACACCTTTTGAGTCTCATCATATATTTCACACATTTTCAGGCTCTTCATTTTTTCAACACCACTTCATGCTCCTCTTATTTTTCAGACCTTTTCTTGCTCATCTAATTTTTGACACCTTTTGAAGCTCTTCCTATTTTTGACACCTTTTGAAGCTCTTCATATTTTTCACACCTTTTCAGGCTCTTCTTGTTTTTGAACACGTTTTCAGGCTCTTCATGTTTTCCAACAGTGCTTCATGTTCCTCCTATTTTTCAGAGCGTTTCATGCTCCTCCTATTTTTGACACATGTTGAAGCTCTTCATATTTTTCACACCTTTTCAGGCTCTTCATGTTTTTCAACACCTTTTCAGGCTCTTCATGTTTTCAACACCTTTTCAGGCTCTTCATGTTTTTCAACAGTGCTTCATGTTCCTCCTATTTTTCAGACCGTTTCATGCTCCTCCTTTTTTTTGACACATTTTGAAGCATTTCATAATTTTCACACATTTTTAGGCTTTTCTTTTTTTCAACACTGCTTCATGCTCCTCCTATATTTCAGACCGTTTCATGCTCTTCATATTTTTGACACCTTTTGAAGCTGTTCATATATTTCACACCTTTTGAAGCTCTTCATATTTTTCACACGTTTTCATGCTGTTCGTGTTAGTCAACACCGCTTCATGCTCCTCCTATTTTTCAGACCGTTTCATGCTCTTCATATTCTTGACAACTTTTGAAGCTCTTCATATATTTCACACATTTTGAAGCTCTTCATATTTTTCACACCTTTTCAGGCTGTTCGTGTTTTTCAACACCGCTTCATGCTCCTCCTATTTTTCACACTGTTTCATGCTCCTTTCATTTTTGACACATCTTGAAGGTATTCATATTTTTGACACCTTTAGAAGCTCTTCATATTTTTCACAAGTTTTCAGGCTCTTCATGTTTTTCAACACAACTTCATGCTCCCCCTACTTTTCAGACCGTTTCATGCTCCTCATATTTTTGACACCTTTTGAAGCTCTTCATATATTTCACATATTTTCAGGCTCTTCATGTTTTTCAACATCTTTTCAGTCTCTTTATGTTTTTCAACACCGCTTCATGCTCCTCCTATTTTTCAGACCGTTTCATTCTCCTCATATTTTTGACACATTTTGAAGCTCATCATATATTTCACACGTTTTCAGGCTCTTCATATTTTTCAACACTGCATCATGCTCTTCGTATTTTTCAGGTAGTTTCATGCTCCTCAGTGTTTGACAAGTTTTGAAGCTCTTCATATTTTTCACACCTTTTCATGCTCTTCATGTTTTGAACACCATTTCATGCTCCTCCTATTTTTCGGAAAGTTACATGCTCCTCATATATTTGAGACCTTTTAAAGCTCTTCATATTCTTCACACTTTTTCAGTCTCTTCATGTTTTTCAACACCGCTTCATGGTCCTCCTATTTTTCAGACGGTTTCATGCTCCTCATATTTTTGACACCTTTTGAAGCTCTTCATATTTTTCACACCTTTTCAGGCTCTTCATGTTTTAAACACTGTTTCATGCTCCTCCTATTTTTCAGACCGTTTCATGCTCCTCATATTTTTGACACCTTTTGAAGCTCTTCATATTGTTCACACCTTTTCAGTCTCTTCATGTTTTTAAACAACGTTTCATGCTCCTCCTAATTTTGACACATTTTGAAGCTCTTCATATTGTTCACATCTTTTCAGACTATTAGTGTTTTTTCAACACCGCTTCATGCTCCTCATATTTTTCACACCTTTTGAAGCTCTTCATATTTTTCACACCTTTTCAGGCTCTTCATTGTTTTTTTTTTTATTTTATTTTATTTTTTATTATTATTATTATTATTTTTTTCCAGTGGGTTTTGTCATACATTGATATGAATCAGCCATGGATTTACATGTATTCCCAATCCCGATCCTCCCCCCCCACCTCCCTCTCCACCCTATTCCTCTGGATCTTCCCAGTGCACCAGGCCGGAGCACTTGTCTCGTTGCATCCCTCCTGGGCTGGTGATCTCTTTCACCATAGATAGTATACATGCTGTTCTTTTGAAATATCCCACCCTCACATTCTTCCACAAAGTTCAAAAGTCTGTTCTGTATTTCTGTGTCTCTTTTTCTGTTCTGCATATAGGGTTATCGTTATCACCTTTCTAAATTCCATATACATGTGTCAGTATGCTGTAATGTTCTTTATCTTTCTGGCTTACTTCACTCTGTATAATGGGCTCCAGCTTCATCCATCTCATTAGGACTGGTTCAAACACTGCTTCATGATCCTCCTATTTTTCAGACCGTTTCATGCTCTTCATATTTTTGATACATTTTGAAGGTCTTCATATATTTCACAACTTTTCAGGCTCTTCATGGTTTTCCACACCGCTTCATGCTCCTCTTATTTTTCAGACCATTTCATGCTCCTCATATTTTGACACCTTTTGAAGCTCTTCATATATTTCACACCTTTTCAGGCTCCTCATGTTTTTCCACACCGCTTCATGCTCCTCCTATTTTTCAGACCGTTTTTTCCTCCTCATATTTTTGACACTTTTTGAAGCTCTTCACTTTTTTCACACTTTTTCAGAGTCTTCATGTTTTTCCACACCGCTTCATGCTCCTCGTATTTTTCAGACCGTTTCATGCTCCTCATATTCTTGACACGTTTTGAAGCTCTTCATATTTTTCACACATTTTCAGACTCTCCATGTTTTCAACACTGCTTCATGCTCCTCTTTTTTTCAGAACGTTTCATGCTCCTCATATTTTTGACACCTTTTGAAGCTCTTCATATATTACACACCTTTTCATGCTCTTCATGTTTTCAACACTGTTTCATGCTTCTCATATTTTTAAACCCGTTTCATGCTCCTCATATTTTGACACATTTTGAAGATCTTCATATTTCTCACACCTTTTCAGGCTCTTCATGTTTTTCAACACCGCTTCATGCTCCTACTATTTTTCAGACCGTTTTATGCTCCTCGTATTTTCACACCTTTTAAAGCTCTTCATATTTTTCACACATTTTCAGGCTCTCAAGTTTGTGAACACAGCTTCATGCTCCTCCTATTTTTCAGACCGTTTCATGCTCCTCATGTATTTCACACCTTCTGAAGCTCTTCCTATTTTTCACACCTTTCAGGCTTTTCATGTTTTTGAAAACCGCTTCATGCTCCTCCTATTTTTCAGACCATTTCATGCTCCTCATATTTTTGATAAGTTTTGAAGCTCTTCGTATTTTTCACACCTTTTCAGACTCTTCACGTTTTTCAACACCGCTTCATGCTCTTCCTATTTTTCAGACCGTTTTATGCTCATCTCATTTTTGACAACTTGTCAAGCTCTTCATATTTTTCACACCTTTTGAAGCTCTTCATATTTTTCACAAGTTTTCAGGCTCTTCATGGTTTTCAACACCGCTACATGCTCCTCCTATTTTTCAGACCGTTTCATGCTCCTCATATTTTTGACACCTTTTGAAGCTCTTCATATTTTTCACACCTTTCAGGCTCTTCATATTTTTCAAACCTTTTGAAACTCTTCATATTTTTCACACTTATTCAGGCTCTTCATGTTTTGAACACCGCTTCGTGCTCCTCCTATTTTTCAGACCGTTTCATGCTCCTCATATTTTTGAAACCTTTTGAAGCTCTACATATTTTTCACACCATTTCAGGCTCTTCATGTTTTTGAACACCGTTTCATGCTGCTCCTATTTTTCAGATCATTTCATGCTCCTCATATTTTTGACACTTTTTGAAGCTTTTCGTATTTTTCACACCTTTACAGGCTCTTCATGTTTTTGAAAACCGCCTCATGCTCCTCCTATTTTTCACATCTTTTGAAGCTCTTCATATTTTTCAAACCTTTTCAGGCTCTTCATATTTTTCACACGTTTTGAAGCTCTTCATATTTTTCACACGTTTTCAGACTCTTCATGTATTTCAACAACGCTTCATGCTGCTTCTATTTTTCAGACCTTTTCTTGCTCCTCATATTTTTGACCCGTTTTGAAGCTCTTCATATTTTTCACACCTTTTCAGGCTCTTCATGTTTTTGAACACCGTTTCATGCTCCTCGTATTTTTCAGACCGTTTCATAATCCTCATATTCTTGACACCTTTTGAAGCTCTTCATATTTTTCACACCTTTTCAGGCTCTTCATGTTTTTCAACACGACTTCATGCTTCTCCTATTTTCAGTCCGTTTCATGCTCCACATGTTTTTGACACCTTTTGAAGCTCTTCATATTTTTCACACCTTTTCAGGCTCTTCATGTTTTTGATCACCGTTTCATGCTCCTACTATTTTTCAGACCGTTTCATGCTCCTCATATATTTGACACCTTTAGAAACTCTTCATACTTTTCACATCTTTTCAGGCTCTTCATGTTTTTCAACACCACTTCATGCTCCGCCTATTTTTAAGACAGTTTCATTCTCCTCATATTTTTACACCTTTTGAAGCTCTTCATATTTTTCACACGTTTTCAGACTCTTCATGTATTTCAACACCTCTTCATGCTGCTTCTATTTTTCAGACGGCTTCATGCTCCTCATATTTTTGACCCGTTTTGAAGCTCTTCATATTTTTCACACCTTTTCAGTCTCTTCATGATTTTCAACACGGCTTCATGCTCCTCCTATTTTTCACACCATTTAATGCTCATCTCATTTTTGACACCTTTTGAAGCTCCTCATATTTTTTACACCTTTAGAAGCTCTTCATATTTCTCACAACTTTTCAGGCTCTTCATGTTTTTCAACACCGCTTCATGCTCCTCCTAATTTTCAGACCGTTTCATGCTCCTCATATTTTTGACACGTTTTGAAACTCTTCATATTTTTCACACCTTTTGAAGCTCTTCATATTTTTCAAACGTTTTGAGGCTCTTCATGTTTTTCAACACCACTTCATGCTTCTCGTATTTTTCAGACCGTTTCATGCTCCTCATATTTTTGACACGTTTTGAGGCTCTTCATATTTTTCACACGTTTTCAGGCTCATCATGTTTTCAACACCACTTCATGCTCCTCATATTTTTCAGACTGTTTCATGCTCCTCATATTTTTGACACCTTTTGAAGCTCTTCATATTCTTCACAACTTTTCAGGCTCTTCATGTTTTTGAACATCGCTTCATGCTCCTCCTATTTTTCAGACCATTTCATGCTCCTCCTAATTTTGACTCGTTTTGAAGCTCTTCATCTTTTTCACACCTTTTCTGGCTCTATATGATTTTGAACACCGCTTCATGTTCCTCCTATTTTTCAGAACTCTTCATGCTCCTCATATTTTTGACACCTTTTGAAGGTCTTCATATTTTTCACACCTTTTTAGGCTCTTCATGTTTTTCACAAGTTTTCAGGCTCTTCATGGTTTTCAACACCGCTTCATGCTCCTCCTAATTTTCAGACCGTTTCATACTGCTCATATTTTTGACACCATTTGAAGCTCCTCATATATTTCACACCTGTTCAGACTCTTCATGATTTCCAACACTGCTTCATGCTCCTCGTATTTTTCACACCGTTTCATGCTCATCTCATTTTTGACACCTTTTAAAGCTCTTCATGTTTTTCACACCTTTTGAAGCTCTTCATATTTTTCACACGTTTTCAGTCTCTTCATGTTTTTCAACACTGCTTCATGCTCCTCCTATTTTTCAGACCGTTTCATGCTCCTCATATTTTTGACACGTTTTGAAACTCTTCATATTTTTCACACCTTTTGAAGCTCTTCATATTTTTCAAACGTTTTGAGGCTCTTCATGTTTTTCAACACCACTTCATGCTTCTCGTATTTTTCAGACCGTTTCATGCTCCTCATATTTTTGACACGTTTTGAGGCTCTTCATATTTTTCACACGTTTTCAGGCTCATCATGTTTTCAACACCACTTCATGCTCCTCATATTTTTCAGACTGTTTCATGCTCCTCATATTTTTGACACCTTTTGAAGCTCTTCATATTCTTCACAACTTTTCAGGCTCTTCATGTTTTTGAACATCGCTTCATGCTCCTCCTATTTTTCAGACCATTTCATGCTCCTCCTAATTTTGACTCGTTTTGAAGCTCTTCATCTTTTTCACACCTTTTCTGGCTCTATATGATTTTGAACACCGCTTCATGTTCCTCCTATTTTTCAGAACTCTTCATGCTCCTCATATTTTTGACACCTTTTGAAGGTCTTCATATTTTTCACACCTTTTTAGGCTCTTCATGTTTTTCAACACAGATTCATGCTCCTCCTATTTTTCAGACCGTTTCATGCTCCTCATATTTTTCACACCTTTTGAAGCTCTTCATATTTGTCACAAATTTTCAGGCTTTCATGTTTTTGAACACCGCTTCTTGCTCCTCCTATTTTTTAGACCGTTTCATGCTCCTCATGTATTTCACACCTTTTGAATCTCTTCATATTTTTCAAACCTTTCCAGGCTCTTCATGTTTTTGACACCGTTTCATGCTCCTCCTATTTTTCAGACCCTTTCATGCTCCTCATATTTTTGACACGTTTTGAACCTCTTCATATTTTGCTCACATTTTCAGGCTCTTCATGTTTTTGAACACCGCTTCATGCTCCTCCTAATTTTCAGACCGTTTCATTCTCCTCGTATTTTTGAACCTTTTGAAGCTCTCCATATTTTTCACACCTTTTCATGCTCTTCATATATTTCAACACCTCTGATTGCTCCTACTTTTTTTCATACCGTTTATGCTCCTCATGTATTTCACACCTTTTGAAGGTCTTCATATTTTTCACACCTTTTCAGGCTCTTCATGTTTTTGAACAATGCTTCATGCTCCACCTATTTTTCACACCTTTTGAAGCTCTACATATTTTTCACAACTTTTCAGGCTCTTCATGATTTTCAACACCGCTTCATGCTCCCCCTATTTTTCAGACCGTTTAATGCTCCTCATGTATTTCACACCTTTTGAATCTCTTCATATTTTTCACATCTTTTCAGGCTCTTCATGTTTTTCAACACAGATTCATGCTCCTCGTATATTTCAGCTCATTTCATGCTCCTCATATTTTTCACACCTTTTGAACCTCTTCATATATTTCACACCTTTCAAGGCTCTTCATTTTTTTTAAGACGACTTCATGCTCTTCCTATTTTTCACACCGTTTCATGCTCATTTCTTTTTTGACACCTTTTGAAGCTCTTCATATTTTTCACACCTTTTCAGTCTCTTCATCATTTTGAACACCGTTTCATGCTCCTCCTATTTTTCAGACCCTTTCATGCTCCTCATATTTTTGACACTTTTTGAACCTCTTCATATTTTGCTCACATTTTCAGGCTCTTCATATTTTTGAACACCGCTTCATGCTCCTCCTAATTTTCAGACCGTTTCATGCTCCTCATATTTTTGACACCTTTTGATGCTCTTCATATTTTTCACAACTTTTCAGGCTCTTCATGTTTTTGAACACCGCTTCATGCTCCTCCTTTTTTTCAGTCCATTTCATGCTTCTCATGTATTTCACACCTTTTGAAGCTCTTCATATTTTTCACACCTTTTCAGGCTCTTCATGTTATTGAACACGGTTTCATGCTCCTCCTATTTATCAGACCATTTCAGGCTTCTCATATTTTTGACACCTTGTGAAGCTCCTCATATTTTTCACACCTTTTGAAGCTCTTCATATTTTTCACACGTTTTCAGGCTCTTCATGTCTTTAAACACCACTTCATGCTCCTCCTATTTTTCAGACCGTTTAATTCACCTCATGTATTTCACACATTTTGAAGCTCTTCATTATTTTCCCCCCTTTTCAGGCTCTTCATGTTTTTGAACACCGTTTCATGCTCCTTCTATTTTTCGGACCATTTCATATTCCTCATATTTTTGACACCTTTTGAAGCTCTTCATATTTTTCACACCTTTTCAGGCTCTTCATGTTTTTCAGGACCGCATCATATTCCGCCGATTTTTCAGACCGTTTCATGCTCCTCATTATTTCACACCTTTTGAAGCTCTTCATATTTTTCACACCTTTTCAGGCTCTGCATGTTTTTGAACACAGTTTCATGCTCCTCCTATTTTTCAGTCCGTTTCATATTCCTCATATTTTTGACACATTTAGAAGTTCTTCATATTTTTCACACCTTTTCAGGCTCTTCATGTTTTGAACATCGCTTCATACACCTCCTATTTTTCTGACCGTTTCATGCTCCTCATATTTTTAGCACCTTTTGAAGCTCTTCATATTTTTCACACCTTTTGAAGCTCTTCATATTTTTCACACCTTTTCGGGCTCTTCATGTTTTTCAAAACCAGTTCATGCTCCTCCTATTTTTCCGACCGTTTCATGCTGCTCATGTATTTCACACCTTTTGAAGCTCTTCATATTTTTCACACGTTTCCAGGCTCTTCATGTTTTTCAACACTACTTCATGCTCCTCCTATTTTTCAGACCGTTCAATGCTCCTCATATTTTTGACACCTTTTGAAGCTCTTCTTATTTTTCACACATTTTCAGGCTCTTCATTTTTTTGAATACCTCTTCATGCTCCTCCTATTTTTCAGACCGTTTCATGCTCATCTCTTTTTGACACCTTTGGAAGCTCTTCATATTTTTCATACCTTTTGAAGCTCTTCATAATTTTCACACCTTTTCAGGCTCTTCATGGTGTTCAACACCGCTTCATGCTCCTCCTATTTTTCAGACCGTTTCATGTTCCTCCTATTTTTCACACCTTTTGAAGCTCTTCATATTTTTCACAACTTTTCAGGCTCTTCATGTTTTTGAACACAGCTTCATGCTCCTCCTATTTTTCAGACCATTTAATACTCGTCATGTATTTCACATCTTTTGAAGCTCTTCGTATTTTTCACACCTTTTCATTCTCTTATTTTTCAACAGAGATTCATGCTCCTCGTATATTTCAGACCGTTTCAAGCTCCTCATATTTTTCACACCTTTTGAAGCTCTTCATATTTTTCACACCTTTTGAAGCTCTTAAGATTTATCACACGTTTTTCACGCTCTTCATGTTTTTCAACACCGCCTCATGATCCTCCTATTTTTCAGTCTGTTTCATGCTCCTCATATTTTTGACACCTTTTGAAGCTCTTCATATATTTCACAACTTTTCAGGCACTTCATGTTTTTCAACACCGCTTCATGCTCCTCCTATTGTTCAGACCGTTTCATGCTCCTAATATTTGTGACACCATTTGAAGCTCTTCATATTTTTCACCCCTTTTCAGGCTATTCATGTTTTTGAACATCACTTCATACTGCTCCTATTTTTCAGATCGTTTCATTCTCCTCATATATTTGACACCTTTTGAAGCTTTTCATATTTTTCACACCTTTTCAGGCTCTTCATGTTTTTGAGCACCGATTCATGCTCCTCCTATTTTTCAGACCGTTTCATGCTCCTCATATTTTTCGCACCTTTTGAAGCTCTTCATATTTTTCACACCTTTTCAGGCTCTTCATGTTTTTGAACACCGCTTCATGCTCCTCCTATTTTTTAGCACCGTTTCATGCTCCTCATGTATTTCCCACCTTTTGAAGCTCTTCATATTTTTCACATGTTTCCTGTCTCTTCATTTCTTTGAAGACCGTTTCATGCTCTTCCTATTTTTCAGACCGTTTCAGGCTCCTCATATTTTTGACAGCCTTTGAAGCTCCTCATATTTTTCACACCTTCTGAATCTCTTCATATATTTCACACCTTTTCAGCCTTTTCATTCTTTTCAACACCACTTCATGCTCTTCCTATTTTTCAAACCGTTTCATTCTTTTCTCATTTTTGACACCTTTGGAAGCTCTTCATATTTTTCACATCTTTTCAGGCTCTTCATGATTTTGAACATCGCTTCATGCTCCTATTTTTCAGATCGTTTCATGCTCCTCTTGTATTTCACACATTTTGAAGCTCTTCATATATTTCACACATTTTCAGGCACTTCATGTTTTTCAACAGCACTTCATGCTCCCCCTATGTTTCAGACCGTTTCAAGCTCATGTCATTTTTGAAACCTTTGGAAGTTCTTCATATTTTTCACACCTTTTGAAGCTCTTCATATTTTTCACACCTTTTCACGCTCTTCAGGTTTTTCAACAACGCTTCATGCTCCTCCTATTTTTCAGACAGTTTCATGCTCCTCATATTTTTGACACCTTTTGCAGCTCTTCATGTTTTTCACACCTTTTCAGGCTGTGCATGTTTTTGAACACTGCTTCATGCTCCTTCTATTTTTCAGACCGTTTCATGCTCCTCATATTTTTGACACCTTTTGAAGCTCTTCATATTTTTCACACCTTTTCAGGCTCTTCATGTTTTTGAACACCGTTTCATGGTCCTTCTATTTTTCAGACCGTTTCATGCTCCTCATATTTTTGACACCTTTTGAAGCTCTTCATATTTTTCACACCTTTTGAGTCTCATCATACATTTCACACCTTTTCAGGCTCTTCATTTTTTCAACACCACTTCATGCTCCTCTTATTTTTCAGACCTTTTCTTCCTCATCTAATTTTTGACACCTTTTGAAGCTCTTCCTATTTTTGACACCTTTTGAAGCTCTTCATATTTTTCACACCTTTTCAGGCTCTTCTTGTTTTTGAACACGTTTTCAGGCTCTTCATGTTTTCCAACAGTGCTTCATGTTCCTCCTATTTTTCAGACCGTTTCATGCTCCTCCTATTTTTGACACATGTTGAAGCTCTTCATATTTTTCACACCTTTTCAGGCTCTTCATGTTTTTCAACACCTTTTCAGGCTCTTCAAGTTTTCAACACCTTTTCAGGATCTTCATGTTTTTCAACAGTGCTTCATGTTCCTCCTATTTTTCAGACCGTTTCATGCTCCTCCTTTTTTTTGACACATTTTGAAGCATTTCATAATTTTCACACATTTTCAGGCTTTTCTTGTTTTCAACACCGCTTCATGCTCCTCCTATTTTTCAGACCGTTTCATGCTCTTCATAATCTTGACAACTTTTGAAGCTCTTCATATATTTCACACCTTTTGAAGCTCTTCATATTTTTCACACCTTTTCAGGCTGTTCGTGTTTTTCAACACCGCTTCATGCTCCTCCTATTTTTCACACTGTTTCATGCTCCTTTCATTTTTGACACATCTTGAAGGTATTCATATTTTTGACACCTTTAGAAGCTCTTCATATTTTTCACAAGTTTTCAGGCTCTTCATGTTTTTCAACACCACTTCATGCTCCCCCTACTTTTCAGACCGTTTCATGCTCCTCATATTTTTGACACCTTTTGAAGCTCTTCATATATTTCACATATTTTCAGGCTCTTCATGTTTTTCAACATCTTTTCAGTCTCTTTATGTTTTTCAACACCGCTTCATGCTCCTCCTATTTTTCAGAACTTTTAATGCTCCTCAGATTTTTGACACCTTTTGAAGCTCTTCATATTTTGCAACATTTTCAGGCTCTTCATGTTTTTGAACACCTTTTCAGGCTCTTCATATTTTTCAGCATCGCTTCATGCTCCTCCTATTTTTCAGACTTTTCATGCTCCTCATATTTTTGACACGTTTTGAAGCTCTTCATATTTTTCACACCTTTTCAGGCTCTTCATGTTTTTGAACACCGTTTCATGCTCCTCTTATTTTTCAGACCATTTCATGTTCCTCATATTTTTGTACCTTTTGAAGCTCTTCATATTTTTCACTCCTTTTCAGGCTCTTCATGTTTTTCAACACCGCTTCATGCTACTCCTATTTTTCAGACCGTTTCATGCTCCTCATATTTTTGACACGTTTTGAAGCTCTTCATATTTTTCACACGTTTGCAGTCTGTTCATGTTTTTCAACACCACTTCATGCTCCTCCTATTTTTCACACCTTTTCATGCTCCTCTCATTATTGACACATTTTGAAGCTCTTCATATTTTTCACACCTTTTGAAGCTCTTCATAATGTTCACTTGTTTTCAGGCTATTCATGTTTTCAACACCGCTTCATGCTCCTCCTATTTTTCAGACCGTTTTATTATCCTCATAATTTTGAGACCTTACCAAGCTTTTCATATTTTTCACACCTTTTCAGGCTCTTCATGTTTTTGATCACCTTTTCAAGCGCTTCAGGTTTTCCTACACCGCTTCATGCTCCTCCTATTTTTCAGACCGTTTCATGCTCCTCATATTTTTGACACCTTTTGAAGCTCTTCATATTTTTCACACCTTTCAGGCTCTTCATGTTTTTGAACACCACTTCATGCTCCTCCTATTTTTCAGACCGTTTCATGCTCCTCATAATTTTCACACCTTTTGAAGCTGTTCATATTTTTCACACCTTTTCAGACTGTTCATGTTTTCAAAACCGCCTCATGCTCCTCTGATTTATCTGTCCGTTTCATACTGCTCATATTTTTGACACATTTTGAATCTCTTCATATTTTTCACACCTTTTCAGGCTCTTCATGTTTTTGAACACCTTTCAGGCTCTTCATGTTTTTCAACACCACTTCATGCTCCTCCTATTTTTCAGACCGTTTCATGCTCCTCATATTCTTGACACCTTTTGAAGCTCTTCATATTCTTCACACCTTTTCAGGCTCTTCATGTTTTTGAACATCGCTTCATGCTCCTCCTATTTTTCAGACCATTTCATGCTCCTCCTATTTTTGACACGTTTTGAAACTCTTCATCTTTTTCACACCTTTTCTGGCTCTATATGATATTGAACACCACTTCATGTTCCTCCTATTTTTCAGAACTGTTCATGCTCCTCATATTTTTGACCCGTTTTGAAGGTCTTCATATTTTTCACACCTTTTTAGGCTCTTCATGTTTTTCAACACAGATTCATGCTCCTCCTATTTTTCAGACCGTTTCAGTCTCCTCATATTTTTCACACCATTTGAAGCTCTTCATATTTGTCACATCTTTTCAGGCTTTCATGTTTTTGAACACCGCTTCTTGCTCCTCCTATTTTTTAGACCGTTTCATGCTCCTCATATATTTCACACCTTTTGAATCTCTTCATATTTTTCAAACCATTCCAGGCTCTTCATGTTTTTGACACCGTTTCATGCTCCTCCTATTTTTCAGACCCTTTCATGCTCCTCATATTTTTGACACGTTTGAACCTCTTCATATTTTGGTCACATTTTCAGGCTCTTCATGTTTTTGAACACCGCTTCATGCTCCTCCTAATTTTCAGACCGTTTCATGCTCCTCATATTTTTGACTCCTTTTGATGCTCTTCATATTTTTCACAACTTTTCAGGCTCTTCATGTTTTTGAACACCGCTTCATGCTCCTCCTATTTTTCAATCTATTTCATGCTTCTCATGTATTTCACACCTTTTGAAGCTCTTCATATTTTTCACACCTTTTCAGGCTCTTCATGTTATTGAACACGGTTTCATGCTCCTCCTATTTATCAGACCATTTCAGGCTTCTCATATTTTTGACACCTTTTGAAGCTCCTCATATTTTTCACACCTTATGAAGCTCTTCATGTTTTTCACACATTTTCAGGCTATTCATGTCTTTGAACACCGCTTCATGCTCCTCCTATTTTTCAGACCGTTTAATTCTCCTCATGTATTTCACACCTTTTGAAGCTCTTCATATTTTTCACACCTTTTCAGTCTCTTCATGTCTTTAAACACCACTTCATGCTCCTCCTATTTTTCAGACCGTTTAATTCTCCTCATGTATTTCACACATTTTGAAGCTCTTCATTATTTTCCCCCCTTTTCAGGCTCTTCATGTTTTTGAACACCGTTTCATGCTCCTCATATTGTTGACACTTTTTGAAGCTCTTCATTTTTTTCACACCTTTTCAGGCTCTTCATGTTTTTCAACACCGCTTCATGCTCCTCCTATTTTTCAGACCGTTTCATGCTCCTCAAATTTTTGACGCCTTTTGAAGCTCTTCATATATTTCACACCTTTTCATGGTCTTCATTTTTTCAACACCACTTCATGCTCCTCCTATTTTTCAGACCGTTTCATGCTCCTCATGTATTTCACATCTTTTGAAGCTCTTCGTATTTTTCACAACTTTTCATTCTCTTATTTTTCAACAGAGATTCATGGTCCTCGTATATTTCAGACCGTTTCATGCTCCTCATATTTTTCACACCTTTTGAAGCTCTTCATATATTTCACACCTTTTTAGGCTCTTCATTTTTTTTAGCACAACTTCATGCTCCTCCTATTTTTCACACCGTTTCATGCTCATCTCTTTTTTGACACCTTTTGAATCTCTTCATATTTTTCACACCTTTTGAAGGTCTTAAGATTTATCACACGTTTTTCACGCTCTTCATGTTTTTCAACACCGCTTCATGATCCTCCTATTTTTCAGTCTGTTTCATGCTCCTCATATTTTTGACACCTTTTGAAGCTCTTCATATATTTCACAACTTTTCAGGCACTTCCAGTTTTTCAACTCCGCTTCATGCTCCTCCTGTTGTTCAGACCGTTTCATGCTCCTAATATTTCTGACACCATTTGAAGCTCTTCATATTTTTCACCCCTTTTCAGGCTCTTCATGTTTTTGAACATCACTTCATACTGCTCCTATTTTTCAGATCGTTTCATTCTCCTCATATATTTGACACCTTTTGAAGCTTTTCATATTTTTCACACCTTTTCAGGCTCTTCATGCTTTTGAATACCGCTTCATGCTCCTCCTATTTTTTAGCACCGTTTCATGCTCCTCATGTATTTCACACCTTTTGAAGCTCTTCATATTTTTCACATGTTTCCAGGCTCTTCATTTCTTTGAAGACCGTTTCATGTTCTTCCTATTTTTCAGACCGTTTCAGGCTCCTCATATTTTTGACAGCTTTTGAAGCTCCTCATATTTTTCACACCTTTTGAATCCCTTCATATATTTCACACCTTTTCAGCCTTTTCATGTTTTTCAACACCACTTCATGCTCTTCCTATTTTTCAAACCGTTTCATTCTTTTCTCATTTTTGACACCTTTGGAAGCTCTTCATATTTTTCACATCTTTTCAGACTCTTCATGATTTTGAACACCGCTTCATGCTCCTATTTTTCAGACCGTTTCATGCTACTCTTGTATTTCACACCTTTTGAAGTTCTTCATATTTTTCACACGTTTTCAGGCTTTTCATGTTTTTAAACACCACTTCATGCTCCCCCTATTTAATCAAACCGTTTCATGCTCCTCATATTTTTGACACCTTTTAAAGCTCTTCATATTTTTCACACCTTTTCAGGCTCTTCATATTTTTCAACACCGTTTCCTGATCCTCCTATTTTTCAGACCATTTCATGCTCCTCATATTTTTGACACCTTTAGAAGCTCTTCAATATTTTTCCCACATTTTCAGGCTCTTCCTGTTTTTCATCACCGCTTCATGCTCCTCCAATTTTTCTGACCGTTTCATTCTCCTCATATTTCTGACACGTTTTGAAGCTCTTCATATTTTTCACACCTTTTCAGGGTCTTCATGTTTTTCAACACCGCTTCATGCTTCTCCTATTTTTCAGACCGTTTCATGCTCCTCATATTTCAGACACATTTTGAAACTCTTCTTATTTTTTCACACCTTTGGAAGCTCTTCATATTTTTCACACGTTTTCAGGCTCTTCATGTTTTCTACAATGCTTCATGCTCCTCCTATTTTTCAGACCGTTTCATGCTCCTCATATTTTTGACACCTTTTTTAAGCTCTTCATATTTTTCACACCTTTTGAAGCTCTTCTTATTTTTCACACGTTTTCAGGCTTTTCATGTTTTTAAACACCACTTCATGCTCCCCCTATTTAATCAAACCGTTTCATGCTCCTCATATTTTTGACACCTTTTAAAGCTCTTCATATTTTTCACACCTTTTCAGGCTCTTCATATTTTTCAACACCGTTTCCTGATCCTCCTATTTTTCAGACCATTTCATGCTCCTCATATTTTTGACACCTTTAGAAGCTCTTCAATATTTTTCCCACATTTTCAGGCTCTTCCTGTTTTTCATCACCGCTTCATGCTCCTCCAATTTTTCTGACCGTTTCATTCTCCTCATATTTCTGACACGTTTTGAAGCTCTTCATATTTTTCACACCTTTTCAGGGTCTTCATGTTTTTCAACACCGCTTCATGCTTCTCCTATTTTTCAGACCGTTTCATGCTCCTCATATTTCAGACACATTTTGAAACTCTTCTTATTTTTTCACACCTTTGGAAGCTCTTCATATTTTTCACACGTTTTCAGGCTCTTCATGTTTTCTACAATGCTTCATGCTCCTCCTATTTTTCAGACCGTTTCATGCTCCTCATATTTTTGACACCTTTTTTAAGCTCTTCATATTTTTCACACCTTTTCAGGCTCTTCATGTTTTCAACATCGCTTCATGCTTTTCCTATTTTTCAGACCGTTTCATGCTACTCTTGTATTTCACACCTTTTGAAGTTCTTCATATTTTTCACACGTTTTCAGGCTTTTCATGTTTTTAAACACCACTTCATGCTCCCCCTATTTAATCAAACCGTTTCATGCTCCTCATATTTTTGACACCTTTTAAAGCTCTTCATATTTTTCACACCTTTTCAGGCTCTTCATATTTTTCAACACCGTTTCCTGATCCTCCTATTTTTCAGACCATTTCATGCTCCTCATATTTTTGACACCTTTAGAAGCTCTTCAATATTTTTCCCACATTTTCAGGCTCTTCCTGTTTTTCATCACCGCTTCATGCTCCTCCAATTTTTCTGACCGTTTCATTCTCCTCATATTTCTGACACGTTTTGAAGCTCTTCATATTTTTCACACCTTTTCAGGGTCTTCATGTTTTTCAACACCGCTTCATGCTTCTCCTATTTTTCAGACCGTTTCATGCTCCTCATATTTCAGACACATTTTGAAACTCTTCTTATTTTTTCACACCTTTGGAAGCTCTTCATATTTTTCACACGTTTTCAGGCTCTTCATGTTTTCTACAATGCTTCATGCTCCTCCTATTTTTCAGACCGTTTCATGCTCCTCATATTTTTGACACCTTTTTTAAGCTCTTCATATTTTTCACACCTTTTCAGGCTCTTCATGTTTTCAACATCGCTTCATGCTTTTCCTATTTTTCAGACCGTTTCATGCTACTCATATTTCAGACACCTTTTGAAACTCTTCTTATATTTCACACCTTTTGAAGCTCTTCATATTTTTCACACGTTTTCAGGCTCTTCATGTTTTTCAACACCGCTTCATGCTCCTCCTACTTTTTAGACCGTTTCATGCTCCTCATATTTCAGACACCTTTTGAAACTCTTCTTATTTTTCACACCTTTTGAAGCTCTTCTTATTTTTCACACCTTTTCAGGCTCTTCATGTTTTTGAACACCGTTTCATGCTCCTCTTATTTTTCAGACCGTTTCATGCTCCTCATATTTTTTTACCTTTTGAAGCTTATCATAATTTTCACTCCTTTTCAGGCTCTTCATGTTTTTCAACACCGCTTCATGCTACTCCTATTTTTCAGACCGTTTCATGCTCCTCATATTTTTGACACGTTTTGAAGCTCTTCATGTTTTTCACATGTTTGCAGTCTGTTCATGTTTTTCAACACCACTTCATGCACCTCATATTTTTCACACCGTTTCATGCTTCTTTCATATTGACACATTTTGAAGCTCTTCATATTTTTCACACCTTTTGAAGCTCTTCATAATTATCACTACTTTTCAGGCTCTTCATGTTTTCAACACCGCTTCATGCTCCTCCTATTTTTCAGACCGTTTCATGCTCCTCATAATTTTGATACCTTACCAAGCTCTTCATATTTTTCACACCTTTTCAGGCTCTTCATGTTTTGAACACCGTATCATGCTCCTTCTGTTTTTGACACATTTGGAAGCTCTTCATATTTTTCACAGTTTTTAAGGCTCTTCATGTTTTTCAACACCGTTTCATGCTCCTCCTATTTTTCAGACCGTTTCATGCTCCTCATATTTTTCACACCTATTCAGGCTCTTCATGTTTTTGAACAACTCTTCAGGCTCTTCATGTTTTTCAACATCGCTTCATGCTCCTCCTCTTTTTCAGACCGTTTCATGCTACATATTTTTTTGACACATTTTGAAGCTCTTCATATTTTTCACACCTTTTCAGGGTTTTCATGTTTTCAACACCGCCTCATGCCCCTTCTATTTATCTGACAGTTTCATGCTCATCATATTTTTGAGACCTTTTGAAGCTCTTCATATTTTTCAAACCTTTTCAGGCTCTTCATGTTACTGAACACATTTTCAGGCTCTTCATGATTTGCAACACTGCTTCATGCTCCTCCTATTTTCTGATCGCTTCATGCTCCTCATATTTTTGACAGCTTTTGAACCTCTTCATATATTTCACACCTTTTCAGGCTCTTCATGTTTTTCAACACCGCTTCATGCTCCTCCTATTTTTCAGACCGTTTCATGCTCCTGATATTTTTGACACCTTTTGAAGCTCATCATATTTTTCACACCTTTTCAGGCTCTTCATGTTTTCAACACCACTTCATGCTCCTCCTTTTTTTCAGACCGTTTCTTGCTCCTCATATTTTTGACACCTTTTGATCCTCTTCATATACTTCACAGCTTGTCATGATCTTCATGTTTTCAACACTGTTTCATGCTTCTCCTATTTTTCAAACTGTTTCATGCTCCTCATATTTTTGACAGCTTTTGAAGCTCTTCATATTTTTCACACCTTTTGATGCTCTTCATGTTTTTGAACACCGTTTCAAGCTCCTAGTATTTTTCAGACCGTTCATGCTCCTCATATTTTTCACACCTTTTGAAGCTCTTTATATTTTTCACAATTTTGCAGGCTGTTCATGTTTTTCAACACCGCTTCATGCTCCTCCTGTTTTGCAGACCGTTTCATGCTCCTCCTATATTTGACACATTTTGAAGCTCTTCATATTTTTCACACCTTTGCAGGCTGTTCATGTTTTTCAACACCGCTTCATGCTCCTCCTATTTTTCAGACCGTTTCATGCTCCTCCTATTTTTGACACCTTTTGAAGCTCTTCATTTATTTCACACCTTTTCAGGCTTTTCATGTTTTTCAACAACACTTCATGCTCCTCCTATTTTTCAGACCGCTTCATGCTCCTCATATTTTTGACACCTTTTGAAGCTCTTCATATTTTTCACACCATTTGAATCTCCTCGTATTTTTCTCACGTTTTCAGGCTCTTCATGTATTTCAACACCGCTTCATGCTCCTCCTATTATTCAGACCGTTTCATGCTCCTCATATTTTTGACACCTTTTGAAGCTCTTCATATTTTTCACACCTTTTCAGGCTCTTCATGTTTTTGAACACCGCTTCATGCTCCTCCAATTTTTTAGACCGTTTCATGCTCCTCATGTATTTCACACCTTTTGAAGCTCTTCATATTTTTCACACCTTTTCAGGCTCTTCATGTTTTTCAACACCGTTTCTTGCTCCTCCTATTTTTCCTAATGTTTCATGCTCCTCATATTTTTGACACCTTTTGAAGCTCTTCATATTTTTCACACCTTTTCAGGCTCTTCATGTTTTTGAACACCGCTTCATGCTCCTCCAATTTTTTAGGCCGTTTCCTGCTCCTCATGTATTTCACACCTTTTGAAGCTCTTCATATTTTTCACACCTTTTCAGTCTCTTCTTTTTTTTTTTTTCACCGTTTAATGATCCTCCTAATTTTCAGACCGTTTCATGCTCCTCATATTTTTGACACCTTTTGAAGCTCTTCACATTTTGCACACCTTTTCAGGCTCTTCATGTTTTCATCACCGCTTCCTGATACTCCTATATTTCAGACCATTTCATGCTCCTCATATTTTTGACACGTTTTGAAGCTCTTCGTATTTTTCACACCTTTTGAAGCTCTTCATATTTTTTACACGTTTTCAGGCTCTTCATATTTTTGAACACCACTTCATGCTCCTACTATTTTTCAATCCTTTTGAAGCTTTTCATATTTTTCACACCTAATCATGCTCTTCATGTTTTTCAACACCATTTCATGCTCCTCCTATTTTTCAGACTGTTTCATGCACCTCATATTACTGACACCTTTTGAAGCTCTTCATATTTTACACACCTTTTCAGACTCTTCATGTTTTTCAACACCGCATCATGCCTCTCCGATATTTCAGACAGTTTCATGCACCTCATATTTTTCACACCTTTTGAAGCTCTTCATATTTTTCACACCTTTTCAGGCTCTTCATGTTATTCAACACCGTTTCATGCTCCTCCTATATTTCAGACCGTTTCATGCAACTCATATTTTTCACACCTTTTGAAGCTCTTCATATTTTTCACACCTTTTCAGTCTTCATGTTTTTCACAACCACTTCATGCTTCTCCTATTTTTCAGACCGTTTCATGCTCATCTCATTTTTGAAACGTTTTGAAGCTCTTCATATTTTTCACAACTTTTCAGGCTCTTCATGTTTTTCAACACCGCTTCATGCTTCTCCTATTTTTCAGACCGTTTCATTCTCATCTCATTTTTGAAACGTTTTGAAGCTCTTCATATTTTTCACAAATTTTGAAGCTCCTCATATTTTTCACACCTTTTGAAGCTCTTCATATTTTTCACAACTTTTCAGGCTCTTCATGTTTTTGAACTCCGCTTCATGCTCCTCCTATTTTTCAGACCGTCTAATACTCCTGATGTATTTCACACCTTTTGAAACTCTTCATATTTTTCACACGTTTTCATGCTCTTCATGTTTTTGAACACCGCTTCATGCTCCTCTTATTTTTCAGACCGTTCCATGCTCCTCATATTTTTGACACCTTTTGAAGCTCTTCATATTTTTCACACCTTTTCAGGCTCTTCATGTTTTTCAACACCGCTTCATGCTCCTCTTTTTTTCAGACCTTTTCATGCTCCTCATATTTTTGACACCTTTTGAAGCTCTTCATATTCTTCACACCTTTTCAGGCTCTTCATGTTTTTGAACACCGCTTCTTGCTCATCCTATTTTTCAGACCGTTTCATGCTCCTCATATTTTGACACCTTTTGAAGCTCTTCATATTCTTCACACCTTTTCAGGCTATTCATGTTTTTGAACACCGCTTCATGCTCCTCCTATTTTTCAGACCGTTTCTTGCTCCTCATATTTTTGACACCTTTTGAAGCTCTTCATATTTTTCACAACTTTTCAGGCTCTTCATGTTTTTAAACACCCCATCATACTCCTCCTATTTTTCAGATCGTTTCATGCTCCTCATATATTGACAACTTTTGAAGCTTTTCATATTTTTCACACCTTTTCAGGCTCTTCAAGTTTTTCAACACCATTTCATGCTCCTCGTTTTTGGCAGACCGTATCATGCTCCTCATATTTTTGATACCTTTTGATGCTCTTCGTATTTCTCACAACTTTTCAGGCTCTTTCTTTTTTACAACACCGCTTCATGCTCCTCCTATTTTTCAGACCATTTCATGCTCATCTTATTTTTGACACCTTTTGAAGCTTTTCATATTTTTCACAGCTTTTCAGGCTCTTCATGTTTTTGAACACCGCTTCATGCTCCTCCTATTTTTTAGACGGTATCATACTCCTTATATATTTCACACCTTTTGAAGCTCTTCATATTTTTCACACCTTTTCAGGCTCTTCATATTTTTGAACACCACTTCATTCTCCTCCTATTTTTCAGAGAGTTTCATGCTCCTCATGTATTTCACACCTTTTGAAGCTCTTCATACTTTTCACACCTTTTCAGGCTCTTCATATTTTTCAGACCTCTTCATTCTCCTCCTATTTTTCAGACCGTTTCATGCTCCTCATATTTTTGACAGCTTTTGAAGCTCTTCATATTTCTCACACCTTTTCAGGCTCTTCATGTTTTTGAACACCGCCTCATGCTCCTCCTATTTTTCAGACCTTTTCATGCTCCTCATATTTTTAACACCTTTAGAAGCTCTTCATATTTTTTACACCTTTTCAGGCTCTTCATATTTTTCAACACCACTTCATTCTCCTTCTATTTTTCAGACCGTTTCATGCTCCTTCTATTTTTCAGACCGTTTCATGGTCCTCATATTTTTCACACCATTTCAGTCTCTTCATGTTTTTGAACACCGTTACATTCTCCTCCTATTTTTCAGAACGTTTCATGCTCCTCTTATATGTCAAAGCTTTTCAGGCTCTTCATGTTTTTCAAAACCATTTCATTCTCCTCCTATTTTTCAGACCGTTTCAAGCTCCTCCTAATTTTCTGACCATTTCATGCTCCTCATATTTTTGACACATTTTGAAGCTCTTCATATTTTTCACACGTTTACAGGCTCTACATGTTTTTGGGCAACGCTTCATACTTCTCCTATTTTTCATACCGTTTCATGCTAATCCTATTTTTGAAACATTTTGAAGCTCTTCATATTTTTCACAACTTTTCAGGCTCTTCATGTTTTTCAACACCGCTTCATGCTCCTTTTATTTTTCAGACCGTTTCATGCTCTTCCTATTTTTCAGATCGTTTCATGCTCCTCATAATTTTGACACCATTTGAAGCTCTTCATATTTTTCACACCATTTCAGGTTCTTCATGTTTTTCAACACCACTTCATGTTCCTCCTATTTGTCAAACCGTTTCATGGTCATCTCATTTTTGACACTTTTTGAAGCTGTTCAGATTTTTCACACCTTTTGAATGTCTTCATATTTTTCACACGGTTTCATTCTCTTCATGTTTTTCAACACCGCTTCATGCTCTTCCTATTTTTCAGACTATCATGCTCCTCATATTTTTTCTCCTTTTGAAGCTCTTCATATTTTTCACACCTTTTCAGGGTCTTCATGTTTTTGAACACCGTTTCATGCTCCTCCTATTTTTCAGAACGTTTCATGCTCCTCTTATTTTTCACGCTTTTCAGGCTCTTCATGTTTTTCTACAGCATTTCATGCTCCTCCTATTTTTCAGACCGTTTCATGCTCCTCAAATTTTTCACACATTTTGAAGCTCTTCATATTTTTCACAACTTTTCATGCCCTTCATCATTTAAAAAACCGCTTCATGCTCCTCCTATTTTTCAGACCGTTAAATGCTCCTCATATTTTTGACACCTTTTGAAGCTCTTCATATATTTCACAGCTTTCCATGATTTCATGTTTTTCAACAACGTTTCATGCTGCTCCTATTTTCATTCCGTTTCATGCTTCTCATATCTTTGACACCTTTTGAAGATCTTCATATTTTTCACACCTTTTCATGCTCTTCATCTTTTTCAAAACAGTTTCATTCTCATCCTAATTTTCAGACTGTTTCATGCTCCTCATATTTTTGACAAGTTTTGAAGCTCTTCATATTTTTCACACCTTTTCAGGCTCTTCATGTTTTCAAACACCACTTCAAGCTCCTCCTATTTTTCAGACCGTTTCATACTCCTCATATTTTTGACACCTTTTGAACCTCTTCATATTTTTCACACCTTTTCAGGCTCTTCATGTTTTTCAACACCGCTTCATGCTCCTCCTATTTTTCAGACCGTTTGATCCTCCTCATGTATTTCACACCTTTTGAAGTTCTTCATATTTTTCACACCTTTTCAGGCTCTTCATGTTTTTCAACACCGCTTCAAGCTCCTCCTATTTTTCAGACTGTTTCATGCTCCTCATATTTTTGACACCTTTTGAAGCTCTTCATATTTTTCACACCTTTTGTAGCTCTTCATATTTTTCACACGTTTTCAGGCTCGTAAGGTTTTTCAACACCGCTTCATGCTGATTCTATTTTTCAGACCGTTTCATGCTCCTCATATTTTTGACACGTTTTGAATCTCTTCATATTTTTCACACTTTTTCAGGCTCTTCATGTTTTTCAACACCGCTTCAAGCTCCTCCTATATTTCAGACCGTTTCATACTCCTCATATTTTTGACACCTTTTGAACCTCTTCATATTTTTCACAGCTTTTCAGGCTCTTCATGTTTTCAACACCGCTTCATGCTCCTCCTATTTTTCAGACCGTTTAATCCTCCTCATGTATTTCACACCTTTTGAAGCTCTTCATATTTTTCACACCTTTTCAGGCTCTTCATGTTTTTCAACACCGCTTCAAGCTCCTCCTATTTTTAAGACCGTTTCATGCTCCTCATATTTTTGACACCTTTTGAAGCTCTTCATATTTTTCACACCTTTTGAAGTTCTTCATATTTTTCACACGTTTTCAGGCTCTTCAAGATTCTCAATACCGCTTCATGCTCCTCCTATTTTTCAGACCGTTTTAATCCTCCTCATGTATTTCACACCTTTTGAAGCTCTTCATATTTTTCACACCTTTGCACGCTCTTCATGTTTTTGAGCACCACTTCATTCTCCTTCTGTTTTTCAGAGAGTTTCAAGCTCCTCATATATTTACCACATTTTGAATCTCTTCATATTTTTCACACCTTTTCAGTCTCTTCATGTTTTTCCACAGAACTTCATGCATCTCATATTTTTCAGACCGTTTCATGCTCCTCATGTATTTCACACCTTTTGAAGCTCTTCATATTTTTCACACCTTTTCAGGCTCTTCATGTTTTTGATCACCGTTTCATGCTCCTCCTATTTTTCAGACCGTTTCATGCTCCTCATATTTTTGACACCTTTTGAAGCTCTTCATATCTTTCAAATCTTTTCAGGCTCTTCATGTTTTTGAACAGCGCTTCATGATCCTCCTATTTTTCAGACCGTTTCATGCTCCTCATATTTTTGACACCTTTTGAAGCTCTTCATATCTTTCAAATCTTTTCAGGCTCTTCATGTTTTTGAACACCGCTTCATGATCCTCCTATTTCTCAGACCGTTTCATGCTTTTCATATTTTTGACACATTTTGAAGCTCTTCATATTTTTCACACCTTTTGAAGTTCTTCATATTTTTACACGTTTTCAGGCTCTTCAAGTTCCTCAACACCACATCATGCTTCTCCTATTTTTCAGACCGTTTAATCCTTCTCATGTATTTCACACCTTTTGACGCTCTTCATATTTTTCACACCTTTTCAGGCTCTTCATGTTTTTGAACACCATATCATGCTCCTTCTATTTTGGAGACCGTTTCATTCTCCTCATATTTTGGACACCTTTTGAAGCGCTTCATATATTTCACACCTTTTCAGGCTCTTCATTTTTTTCAACACCACTTCATGCTCCTCATATTTTTCAGACCGTTTTATGCTCATCTCATTTTGACACGTTTTGAAGCTCTTCCTATTTTTAACACCTTTTGAAGCTCTTCATATTTTTCACACGTTTTCAGGCTCTTCATGTTTTTCAACACCGCTTCAAGCTCCTCCTATTTTTCAGACTGTTTCATGCTCCTCATATTTTTGACACCTTTTGAAGCTCTTCATATTTTTCACACCTTTTGAAGCTCTTCATATTTTTCACACATTTTAAGGCTCGTAAGTTTTTTCAACACCGCTTCATGGTGATTCTATTTTTCAGACCGTTTCATGCTCCTCATATTTTTGACACGTTTTGAATCCCTTCATATTTTTCACACTTTTTCACGCTCTTCATGTTTTTCAACACCGTTTCATACTCCTCCTATATTTCAGACCGTTTCATGCTCCTCATATTTTTCACACCTTTTGAATCTCTTCATATTTTTCACACCTTTTCAGGCTCTTCATGTTTTTGATCACCGTTTCATGATCCTCCTATTTTTCAGACCGTTTCATGCTTTTCATATTTTTGACACCTTTTGATGGTCTTCACATTTTTCACACCTTTTGAAGTTCTTCATATTTTTCACACGTTTTCAGGCTCTTCAAGATTCTCAATACCGCTTCATGCTCCTCCTATTTTTCAGACCGTTTAATCCTCCTCATGTATTTCACACCTTTTGAAGCTCTTCATATTTTTCACACCTTTTCACTCTCTGCATGTTTTTGAACACCACTTCATTCTCCTTCTATTTTTCAGAGAGTTTCAAGCTCCTCATGTATTTCACACCTTTTGAAGCTCTTCATATTTTTCACACCTTTTCAGGCTCTTCATGTTTTTCCACAGATCTTCATGCATCTCATATTTTTCAGACCGTTTCATGCTCCTCATGTATTTCACACCTTTTGAAGCTCTTCATATTTTTCACACCTTTTCAGGCTCTTCATGTTTTTGATCACCGTTTCATGCTCCTCCTATTTTTCAGACCGTTTCATACTCCTCATATTTTTGACACCTTTTGAAGCTCTTCATATCTTTCAAATCTTTTCAGGCTCTTCATGTTTTTGAACACCGCTTCATGATCCTCCTATTTTTCAGACCGTTTCATGCTCCTCATATTTTTGACACATTTTGAAGCACTTCATATTTTTCACACCTTTTGAAGTTCTTCATATTTTTCACACGTTTTCAGGCTCTTCAAGTTCCTCAACACCGCTTCATGCTCCTCCTATTTTTCAGACCGTTTAATCCTCCTCATGTATTTCACACCTTTTGACGCTCTTCATATTTTTCACACCTTTTCAGGCTCTTCATGTTTTTGAACACCATTTCATGCTCCTCCTATTTTGGAAACCGTTTCATTCTCCTCATATTTTGGACAGCTTTTGAAGCTCTTCATACATTTCACACATTTTCATGCTTCTCATTTTTTTCAACACCACTTCATGCTCCTCCTATTTTTCAGACCGTTTCACACTCATCTCATTTTGACACCTTTTGAAGCTCTTCATATTTTTCACTACTTTTCAAGCTTTTCATATTTTTCACACCTTTTCAGGCTCTTCATGATTTTGAACACATCTTCATGCTCCTCATATTTTTCAGACCGTCATGCTCATCTCATTTTTGACAACTTTTGAAGCTCTTCATATTTTTCATATTTTTGAAGCTCTTCATATTTTCACACGTTTTCAGACTCTTCATGTTTTTGAACACCGCTTCATGCTCCTCCTATTTTTCACACCGTTTCATGCTCCTCAGATTTTTGACACTTTTGAGGCTCTTCATATTTTTCACACCTTTTCAGGCTCTTCATGTTTTTGAACACCGCTTCATGCTCCTCCTATTTTTCAGACCGTTTTATGCTCCTCAGATTTTTGACACCTTTTGAGGCTCTTCATGTTTTTGAACACCACTTCATGATCCTCCTATTTTTCAGACCGTTTCATGCTCCTCATATATTTGACACCTTTTGAAGCTTTTCATATTTTTCACACCTTTTCAGGCTCTTTATGTTTTTGAACACCGCTTCATGCTCCTCCTATTTTTCAGACCGTTTCATGCTCCTCATATTTTTGACACCTTTTGAAGCTCTTCATATTTTTCACACCTTTTCAGGCTCTTCATGTTTTTGAACACCGCTTCATGCTCCTCCTATTTTTCAGACCTTTTCATGCTCCTCATATATTTGACACCTTTTGAAGCTTTTCATATTTTTCACACCTTTTCAGGCTCTTTATGTTTTTGAACACCGCTTCATGCTCCTCCTATTTTTCAGACCGTTTCATGCTCCTCATATATTTGACAACTTTTGAAGCTTTTCATAATTTTCACACCTTTTCAGTCTCTTCATTTTTTTCAACACCATTTCATGTTCCTCCTATTTTTCACACCGTTTCATGCTCATCTAATTTTTGACACCTTTTGAAGCTCTTCATATTTTTCAGACCTTTTGAAGCTCTTCATATTTTTCACTTGTTTTCTGGCTCTTAAGGTTTTTCAACACCGCTTCATGCTGATTCTATTTTTCAGACCGTTTCATGCTCCTCATATTTTTGACACGTTTTTAATCTCTTTATATTTTTCACACTTTTTCAGGCTCTTCATGTTTTTGAACACCGTTTCATGCTCCTCCTATTTTTCAGACCGTTTCATGCTCATCATATATTTGACACATTTTTAAGCTCTTCATATTTTTCACACCTTTTCAGGCTCTTCATGTTTTTCAACACCATTTCATGCTCCTCCTATTTTCAGACCGTTTAATCCTCCTCATGTATTTCACACGTTTTGAAACTATTCATATTTTTCACACCTTTTCAGGCTATTCATGATTTTGAACACCATTTCCAGCTCCTCCTATTTTGCAGATCGTTTCATTCTCCTCATATTTTTGACACCTTTTGAAGCTCTTCATATGTTTCACACATTTTCAGGCTTTTCATTTTTTTCAACACCACTTCATGCTCCTCCTATTTTTCAGAGCGTTTCATGCTCATCTCATTTTGACACCTTTTGAAGCCCTTCATATTTTTCACACCTTTTCAGGCTCTTCATGTTTTTAAACACCGCTTCATGTTTCTCCTATTCTTCAGACCGTTTCATGCTCCTCATATATTTGACACCTTTTGAAGCTTTTCATATTTTTCACACCTTTTCAGGCTCTTTATGTTTTGAACACCACTTCATGCTCCTCCTATTTTTCAGACCATTTCATGCTCCTCATATTTTTGACACCTTTTGAAGCTCTTCATATTTTTCACACCTTTTCAGGCTCTTCATGTTTTTGAACACCGCTTCATGCTCCTCCTATTTTTCAGACCGTTTCATGCTCCTGAGATTTTTGACACCTTTTGAGGCTCTTCATGTTTTTGAACACCGCTTCATGCTCCTCCTTTTTTTCAGACCGTTTCATGCTCCTCATATTTTTGACACCTTTTGAAGCTCTTCATATTTTTCACACGTTTTCTGGCTCTTAAGGTTTTTCATCACCGCTTCATGCTGATTCTATTTTTCAGACCGTTTCATGCTCCTCATATTTTTGACACGTTTTGAATCTCTTCATATTTTTCACACTTTTTCAGGCTCTTTATGTTTTTGAACACCGTTTCATGCTCCTCCTATTTTTCAGACCGTTTCATTCTCCTCTTATTTTTCACAACTTTTCAGGCTCTTCATGTTTTTCTACAGCATTTCATGCTCCTCCTATTTTTCAGACCGTTTCATGCTCCTCAAATTTTTTACACATTTTGAAACTCTTCATATTTTTCACAACTTTTCATGCCCTTCATCTTTTAAAAAACCGCTTCATGCTCCTCCTATTTTTCAGACCGTTAATTGCTCCTCATATTTTTGACACCTTTTGAAGCTCTTCATATATTTCACAGCTTTTCATGATTTCATGTTTTTCAACAACGCTTCATGCTGCTCCTATTTTCATTTCGTTTCATGCTTCTCATATCTTTGACACCTTTTGAAGATCTTCATATTTTTCACACCTTTTCATGCTCTTCATCTTTTTCAAAACAGTTTCATTCTCATCCTAATTTTCAGACTGTTTCATGCTCCTCATATTTTTGACAAGTTTTGAAGCTCTTCATATTTTTCACACCTTTTCAGGCTCTTCATGTTTTTCAACACCGCTTCAAGCTCCTCCTATTTTTCAGACCATTTCATACTCCTCATATTTTTGACACCTTTTGAAGATCTTCATATTTTTCACACCTTTTCATGCTCTTCATCTTTTTCAAAACAGTTTCATTCTCATCCTAATTTTCAGACTGTTTCATGCTCCTCATATTTTTGACAAGTTTTGAAGCTCTTCATATTTTTCACACCTTTTCAGGCTCTTCATGTTTTTCAACACCGCTTCAAGCTCCTCCTATTTTTCAGACCATTTCATACTCCTCATATTTTTGACACCTCTTGAACCTCTTCATATTTTTCACACCTTTTCAGGCTCTTCATGTTTTTCAACACCGCTTCATGCTCCTCCTATTTTTCAGACCGTTTAATCCTCCTCATGTATTTCACACCTTTTGAAGCTCTTCATATTTTTCAACCTTTTCAGGCTCTTCATATTTTTGAACACCATTTCATGCTCCTTCCATTTTGGAGACCGTTTCATTCTCCTCACATTTTGGACACCTTTTGAAACTCTTCATATATTTCACACCTTTTCAGGCTTTTCATTTTTTTCAACACCACTTCATGCTCCTCATCTTTTTCAGACCGTTTCATGCTCATCTCATTTTGACACCTTTTGAAGCTCTTCATATTTTTCACTACTTTTGAAGCTCTTCATAATTTTCATATTTTTGAAGCTCTTCATATTCTCACACCTTTTCAGCCTCTTCATGTTTTTCAACACCGCTTCAAGCTCCTCCTATTTTTCAGACTGTTTCATGCTCCTCATATTTTTGACACCTTTTGAAGCTCTTCATATTTTTGACACCTTTTGAAGCTCTTCATATTTTTCACACCTTTTCAGGCTCGTAAGGTTTTTCAACACCGCTTCATGCTGATTCTATTTTTCAGACCGTTTCATGCTCCTCATATTTTTGACACGTTTTGAATCTCTTCATATTTTTCACACTTTTTCAGGCTCTTCATGTTTTTGAACAACGTTTCATGCTCCTCCTATTTTTCAGACCGTTTCATGCTCCTCATATTTTTGACACGTTTTGAATCTCTTCATATTTTTCACACTTTTTCAGGCTCTTCATGTTTTTCAACACCGTTTCATGCTCCTCCTATTTTTCAGACCGTTTCATGCTCTTCATATTTTTCACACCTTTTGAATCTCTTCATATTTTTTAACACCTTTTCAGGCTCTTCATGTTTTTCAACACCGCTTCATGCTCCTCCTATTTTTCAGACCGTTTCATGCTCTTCATATTTTTCACACCTTTTGAAGCTCTTCGTATTTTTCACACCTTTTCACGCTCTTCATGTTTTTGAACACCACTTCATTCTCCTCCTATTTTTCAGAGAGTTTCAAGCTCCTCATGTGTTTCACAATTTTTGAAGATCTTCATATTTTTCACACCTTTTCATGCTCTTCATCTTTTTCAAAACAGTTTCATTCTCATCCTAATTTTCAGACTGTTTCATGCTCCTCATATTTTTGACAAGTTTTGAAGCTCTTCATATTTTTCACACCTTTTCAGGCTCTTCATGTTTTTCAACACCGCTTCAAGCTCCTCCTATTTTTCAGACCATTTCATACTCCTCATATTTTTGACACCTCTTGAACCTCTTCATATTTTTCACACCTTTTCAGGCTCTTCATGTTTTTCAACACCGCTTCATGCTCCTCCTATTTTTCAGACCGTTTAATCCTCCTCATGTATTTCACACCTTTTGAAGCTCTTCATATTTTTCAACCTTTTCAGGCTCTTCATATTTTTGAACACCATTTCATGCTCCTTCCATTTTGGAGACCGTTTCATTCTCCTCACATTTTGGACACCTTTTGAAACTCTTCATATATTTCACACCTTTTCAGGCTTTTCATTTTTTTCAACACCACTTCATGCTCCTCATCTTTTTCAGACCGTTTCATGCTCATCTCATTTTGACACCTTTTGAAGCTCTTCATATTTTTCACTACTTTTGAAGCTCTTCATAATTTTCATATTTTTGAAGCTCTTCATATTCTCACACCTTTTCAGCCTCTTCATGTTTTTCAACACCGCTTCAAGCTCCTCCTATTTTTCAGACTGTTTCATGCTCCTCATATTTTTGACACCTTTTGAAGCTCTTCATATTTTTGACACCTTTTGAAGCTCTTCATATTTTTCACACGTTTTCAGGCTCGTAAGGTTTTTCAACACCGCTTCATGCTGATTCTATTTTTCAGACCGTTTCATGCTCCTCATATTTTTGACACGTTTTGAATCTCTTCATATTTTTCACACTTTTTCAGGCTCTTCATGTTTTTGAACAACGTTTCATGCTACTCCTATTTTTCAGACCGTTTCATGCTCCTCATATTTTTGACACGTTTTGAATCTCTTCATATTTTTCACACTTTTTCAGGCTCTTCATGTTTTTCAACACCGTTTCATGCTCCTCCTATTTTTCAGACCGTTTCATGCTCTTCATATTTTTCACACCTTTTGAATCTCTTCATATTTTTCACACCTTTTCAGGCTCTTCATGTTTTTCAACACCGCTTCATGCTCCTCCTATTTTTCTGACCGTATCATGCTCGTCATATTTTTCATACCTTTTGAAGCTCTTCGTATTTTTCACACCTTTTCACGCTCTTCATGTTTTTGAACACCACTTCATTCTCCTCCTATTTTTCAGAGAGTTTCAAGCTCCTCATGTGTTTCACACCTTTTGAAGCTCTTCATATTTTTCACACCTTTTCAGTCTCTTCATGTTTTTCCACAGAACTTCATGCATCTCATATTTTTCAGACCGTTTCATGCTCCTCATGTATTTCACACCTTTTGAAGCTCTTCATATTTTTCACACCTTTTCAGGCTCTTCATGTTTTTGAACACCGCTTCATGTTCCTCCTATTTTTCAGACCGTTTCATGCTCCTCAGATTTTTGACACCTTTTGAGGCTCTTCATGTTTTTGAACACCGCTTCATGCTCCTCCTATTTTTCAGACCGTTTCATGCTCCTCATATATTTGACACCTTTTGAAGCTTTTCATATTTTTCACACCTTTTCAGGCTCTTCATTTTTATCAACACCATTTCATGCTCCTCCTATTTTTCACACCGTTTCATGCTCATCTAATTTTTGAAACCTTTTGAAGCTCTTCATATTTTTCACACCTTTAGAATCTCTTCGTATTTTTCACACGTTTTCTGGCTCTTAAGGTTTTTCAACATCGCTTCATGCTGATTCTATTTTTCAGACCGTTTCATGCTCCTCATATTTTTACACGTTTTGAATCTCTTCATATTTTTCACACTTTTTCAGGCTCTTCATTTTTTTGAACACCACTTCATGCTCCTCCTATTTTTCAGACCGCTCCATGCTCCTCATATATTTGACAACTTTTCAGGCTCTTCCTGTTTTTCAACACCACTTCATGCTCCTCCTATTTTCAGACCGTTTAAACCTCCTCATGTATTTCACACGTTTTGAAACTATTCATATTTTTCACACCTTTTCAGGCTCTTCATGTTTTTCAACACCGCTTCATGCTCCTCTTATTTTTCAGACCGCTTCCTGCTCCTCCTATTTTTCATACCGTTTCAAGCTCCTCATATTTTTGACACCTTTTGAAGCTCTTCCTATTTTTTACATTTTTGAAGCTCTTCATAGTTTTCTCACGATTTCAGGCTCTTCATGTTTTTCAACACCGCTTCATGCTCCTCCAATTTTTCAGAACTTTTCATGCTCCTCATATTTTTCACATCTTTTGAAGCTCTTCATATTTTTCACAGGTTTCCAGGCTCTTCATGTTTTTGAACAGCGCTTCTTGCTAATTCTATTTTACAGACCGTTTCATTCTCCTCATGTATTTCACACCCGCTGAAGCTCTTCATATTTTTCACAACTTTTCAGGCTCTTCATGTTATTCAACACCGTTTCATGCTCCTCCTATTTTTCAGACCGTTTCATGCTCCTCATATTTTTGACACCTTTTGAAGCTCTTCATATTTTTTACACCTTTTCAGGCCCTTCATGTTTTTCAACAGCATTTCATTCTCCTCCTATTTTTCAGACCGTTTCATGCTCCTCCTATTTTTCAGACCGTTTCATGCTCCTCATATTTTTGACACCTTTTGAAGCTCTTCATATTTTTCACACCTTTTCAGGCTCTTCATATTTTTGAACACCGCATCATGTTCCTCCTATTTATCAGACCGTTTCCTGCTCCTCATAATTTTGACACCTTTTGAAGGTTTTCATATTTTTCACACAATCTCAGGCTCTTCATGTGTATGAACACCGCTTCATGTTCCTCCTATTTTTGAGACCGTTTCATGCTCCTCATATTTTTGACATGTTTTGAAGCTCTTCATATTTTTCACACTTCTTCAGGCTCTTCATGTTTTTGAACACCGTTTCATGCTCCTCCTATTTTTCAGACCGTTTCAAGCTCCTCATATTTTTCACACCTTTTGAAGCTCTTCATATTTTTGACACCTTTTCAGCCACTTCATGTTTTTCAACACCGCTTCTTGCTCCTCCTATTTTTCAGACCGTTTCATGCTCCTCATATTTTTCACTCCTTTTGAAGCTCTTCTTATTTTTCACACCTTTTCAGGCTCTTCATGTTTTTGAGCACCACTTCATGCTCCTCCTATTTTTCAAACCTTTTGAAGCTCTTCATATTTTTCACACCTTTTCAGGCTCTTCATGATTTTCAACAGCGCTTCATGATCCCCCTATTTTTCAGACAATTTCATGCTCCTCATATTTTTGAGACCTTTTGAAGCTATTCTTATTTTCCCACCTTTTCAGGCTCTTCATGTTTTTCAACACCACTTCATGCTCCTCCTATTTTTCAGACCGTTTCATGTTCCTCCTATTTTTCTGACCATTTCTTGCTCCTCTTATTTTTGACACCTTTTGAAGCTCTTCATATTTTTCCTAGCTTTTCAGGGTCTTCATGTGTTTGAGCCCAGCTTCATGCTCTTCCTATTTTTCAGACCGTTTCATGCTCCTCATGTATTTCACACCCTTTGAAGCTCTTCATATTTTTCACACCTTTTCAGGCTTTTCAGGTTTTTCAACACCACTTTTGGCTCCTCCTAATTTTCAGACCGTTTCATGCTCCTCATATTTTTGACACCTTTTGAAGCTCTTCATGTACTTCACACCTTCTCAGGCTCTTCATGTTTTTGAACCCCGCTTCAATGTTCCTCCTATTTATCAGACCGTTTCATGCTCCTCATAGTTTTTGACACGTTTTGTAGCTCTTCATATTTTTCACAACTTTTCAGGCTCTTCATATTTTTGAACACAGCTTCATCCTCCTCTTATTTTTCAGACCGTTTCATGCTCCTCATATTTTTGACCGTTTTTGAAGCTCTTCATATTTTTCACACCTTTTAATGCTCTTCATGTTTTTGAGCCCCGCTTCAATGTTCCTCCTATTTATCAGACCGTTTCATGCTCCTCATGGTTTTTGACACGTTTTGTAGCTCTTCATATTTTTCACACCTTTTCAGGCCCTTCATGTTTTTCAACAGCATTTCATTCTCCTCCTATTTTTCAGACCGTTTCATGCTCCTCCTATTTTTCAAACCGTTTCATGCTCCTCATGTATTTGACACATATTTAAGCTCTTCATATTTTTCACACCTTTTCAGGCTCTTCATGTTTTTCAACACCACTTCATGCTCCTCCTATTTTTCAGACCGCTTAATGCTCCTCATATATTTGACAACTTTTCAGGCTCTTCATGTTTTTCAACACCACTTTATGCTCCTCCTGTTTTCAGACCGTTTAATGCTCCTCATGTATTTCACACCTTTTGAAACTATTCATATTTTTCACACTTTTTCAGGCTATTCATGATTTTGAACACAATTTCAAGCTCCTCCTATTTTGCAGATCGTTTGATTCTCCTCATATTTTTGACACCTTTTGAAGCTCTTCATATTTTTCACACCTTTTGAAGTTCTTCATATTTTTCACACGTTTTCAGGCTCTTCATCTTTTTCAACACCACTTCATGCTTCTCCTATTTTTCAGACCGTTTCAGGCTCCTCATATTTTTGACACTTTTGGAAGCTGTAAATATTTTTCACATCTTTTCAGGGTCTTCATGTTTTTGAACACCGCATCATGTTCCTCCTATTTTTCAGACCGTTTCCTGCTCCTCATTATTTTGACACCTTTTGAAGGTTTTCATATTTTTCCACGCAATTTCAGGCTCTTCATGTGTTTGAACACCGCTTCATGTTCCTCCTATTTTTGAGACCGTTTCATGCTCCTCATATTTTTGACACCTTTTGAAGCTCTTCATATTTTTCACACCTTTTCATGCTCTTCATGTTTTTGAACACCGTTTCATGCTGCTCCTATTTTTCAGATCGTTTATTGCTCCTCATATTTTTGACACCTTTTGAAGCTCTTCATATTTTTCACACCTTTTCAGGCTCTTCATGGTTTTCAACACCACTTCATGCCCGTCTATTTTTTAGACCGTTTCATGCTCATCTCATTTTGAAACCCTTTGAAGCTCTTCATATATTTCACATCTTTCAGGCTGTTCATGTTTTTCAACACCGCTTCTTGCTCCTCCTATTTTTCAGACCGTTTCATGCTCCTCATATTTTTGACATGTTTTGAAGCTCTTCATATTTTTCACAACTTTTCAGGTTCTTCATGTTTTTGAACACCGTTTCATGCGCCTCCTATTTTTCAGACCGTTTCAAGCTCCTCATATTTTTCACCCCTTTTGAAGCTCTTCATATTTTTGACACCTTTTCAGGCACTTCATGTTTTTCAACACCGTTTCATGCTCCTCCTATTTTTCAGACCGTTTCAAGCTCCTCATATTTTTCACACCTTTTGAATTTCTTCATATTGTTGACACCTTTTCAGGCACTTCATGTTTTTCAACACCGCTTCTTGCTCCTCCTATTTTTCAGACCGTTTCATGCTCCTCATATTTTTGACATGTTTTGAAGCTCTTCATATTTTTCACACTTCTTCAGGCTCTTCATGTTTTTCTACACCGTTTCATGTGCCTCCTATATTTCAGACAGTTTCATGCTCCTCATATTTTTGACACCCTTTGAAGCTCTTCATATTTTTCACAACTTTTCAGTCTCTTCATGTTTTGAACACCGTTTCATGCTCCTCCTATTTTTCAGACCGTTTCTGCTCCTCATATTTTTCACACCTTTTGAAACTCTTCTTATTTTTCACACCTTTTCAGGCTCTTCATGTTTTTGAGCACCACTTCACGCTCCTCCTATTTTTCAAACCTTTTGAAGCTCTTCATATTTTTCACACCTTTTCAGGCTCTTCATGATTTTCAACACCGCTTCATGATCCCCCTATTTTTCAGACAATTTCATGCTACTCATGTTTTTGAGACCATTTGAAGCTATTCATATTTTCCCACCTTTTCAGGCTCTTCATGTTTTTCAACACCACTTCATGCTCCTCCTATTTTTCAGACCGTTTCATGTTCCTCCTATTTTTCTGACCATTTTTGCTCATCATATTTTTTACACCCTTTGAAGCTCTTCATATTTTTCACACCTTTTCATGCTCTTCATGTTTTTCAACACCGCTTCATGCTGCTCCTATTTTTCAGACCGTTTCTTGCTCCTCTTATTTTTGACACCTTTTGAAGCTCTTCATATTTTTCACAGCTTTTCAGGCTCTTCATGTGTTTGAGCCCAGCTTCATGCTCTTCCTATTTTTCAGACCGTTTCATTCTCCTCATGTATTTCACACCCTCTGAAGCTCTTCATATTTTTCACAACTTTTCAGGCTCTTCATGTTATTCAACACCGTTTCATGCTCCTCCTATTTTTCAGACCGTTTCATGCTCCTCATATTTTTGACATGTTTTGAAGCTCTTCATATTTTTCACAACTTTTCAGTTTCTTCATGTTTTTGAACACCGTTTCATGCTCCTCCTATTTTCAGACCGTTTCAAGCTCCTCATATTTTTCACACCTTTTGAAGCTCTTCATATTTTTCACACCTTTTCAGGCTCTTCATGTTTTTGAACACCGCTTCATGCTCCTCCTATTTTTCAGACCGTTTCATGCTCCTGAGATTTTTGACACCTTTTGAGGCTCTTCATGTTTTTGAACACCGCTTCATGCTCCTCCTATTTTTCAGACCGTTTCATGCTCCTCATATTTTTGACACCTTTTGAAGCTCTTCATATTTTTCACACGTTTTCTGGCTCTTAAGGTTTTTCATCACCGCTTCATGCTGATTCTATTTTTCAGACAGTTTCATGCTCCTCATATTTTTGACACGTTTTGAATCTCTTCATATTTTTCACACTTTTTCAGGCTCTTTATGTTTTTGAACACCGTTTCATGCTCCTCCTATTTTTCAGACCGTTTCATGCTCCTCTTATTTTTCACAACTTTTCAGGCTCTTCATGTTTTTCTACAGCATTTCATGCTCCTCCTATTTTTCAGACCGTTTCATGCTCCTCAAATTTTTTACACATTTTGAAACTCTTCATATTTTTCACAACTTTTCATGCCCTTCATCTTTTAAAAAACCGCTTCATGCTCCTCCTATTTTTCAGACCGTTAAATGCTCCTCATATTTTTGACACCTTTTGAAGCTCTTCATATATTTCACAGCTTTTCATGATTTCATGTTTTTCAACAACGCTTCATGCTGCTCCTATTTTCATTCCGTTTCATGCTTCTCATATCTTTGACACCTTTTGAAGATCTTCATATTTTTCACACCTTTTCATGCTCTTCATCTTTTTCAAAACAGTTTCATTCTCATCCTAATTTTCAGACTGTTTCATGCTCCTCATATTTTTGACAAGTTTTGAAGCTCTTCATATTTTTCACACCTTTTCAGTCTCTTCATGTTTTTCAACACCGCTTCAAGCTCCTCCTATTTTTCAGACCGTTTCATACTCCTCATATTTTTGACACCTTTTGAACCTCTTCATATTTTTCACACCTTTTCAGGCTCTTCATGTTTTTCAACACCGCTTCATGTCCTCCTATTTTTCAGACCGTTTAATCCTCCTCATGTATTTCACACCTTTTGAAGCTCTTCATATTTTTCACACCTTTTCAGGCTCTTCATATTTTTGAACACCATTTCATGCTCCTTCCATTTTGGAGACCGTTTCATTCTCCTCATATTTTGGACACCTTTTGAAGCTCTTCATATATTTCACACCTTTCAGGCTTTTCATTTTTTTCAACACCACTTCATGCTCCTCATCTTTTTCAGACCGTTTCATGCTCCTCATATTTTTGACCGTTTTTGAAGCTCTTCATATTTTTCACACCTTTTAATGCTCTTCATGTTTTTGAGCCCCGCTTCAATGTTCCTCCTATTTATCAGACCGTTTCATGCTCCTCATGGTTTTTGACACGTTTTGTAGCTCTTCATATTTTTCACACCTTTTCAGGCCCTTCATGTTTTTCAACAGCATTTCATTCTCCTCCTATTTTTCAGACCGTTTCATGCTCCTCCTATTTTTCAAACCGTTTCATGCTCCTCATGTATTTGACACATATTTAAGCTCTTCATATTTTTCACACCTTTTCAGGCTCTTCATGTTTTTCAACACCACTTCATGCTCCTCCTATTTTTCAGACCGCTTAATGCTCCTCATATATTTGACAACTTTTCAGGCTCTTCATGTTTTTCAACACCACATTATGCTCCTCCTGTTTTCAGACCGTTTAATCCTCCTCATGTATTTCACACCTTTTGAAACTATTCATATTTTTCACAATTTTTCAGGCTATCATGATTTTGAACACAATTTCAAGCTCCTCCTATTTTGCAGATCGTTTCATTCTCCTCATATTTTTGACACCTTTTGAAGCTTTCATATTTTTGACACCTTTTGAAGCTCTTCATATTTTTCACACATTTTCAGGCTCTTCGTGTTTTTCAACACCGCTTCATGATCCTCCTATTTTTCAGACCGTTTCATGCTCCTCATATTTTTGACACATTTTGAAGCTCTTCATATTTTTCACAACTTTTAATGCTCTTCATGTTTTTGAACACCACTTTCTGCTCCTCCTATTTTTCAGACCGTTTCAAGCGCCTCATATTTTTGACACCTTTTGAAGCTCTTCATATTTTTGACACCTTTTCAAGCTCTTCATGTTTTTCAACACCGCTTCATGCTCCTCCTATTTTTCAGTCCGTTTCGTGCTCCTCATAAATTTGACACCTTTTGAAGCTCTTCATATTTTCACACCTTTTCAGGCTCTTCATGTTTTTCAACACCGCTTCTTGCTCCTCCTATTTTTCAGACCGATTCATGCGCCTCATATTTTTGACACCTTTTGAATCTCTTCATATTTTTCACACATTTTCAGGCTCTTCAGGTTTTTCAACACCGCTTCATGCTCCTCCTATTTTTCATACCGTCTCATGCTCCTCCTATTTTTGACACCTTTTGAAGCTCATCATATATTTCACACTTTTTCAGGCTCTTCAGGTTTTTCAACACTGCTTCATGCTACTCCTATTTTTCAGACCGTTTCATGCTCCTGCTATTTTTGACACTTTTTGAAGCTCTTCATATATTTCACACCTTTTCAGGCTCTTCATGTTTCTGAACACCACTTCATGCTCCTCCTATTTTTCAGACCGTTTCTTGCTCCTCATATTTTTGACTCTATTTGAAGCTCTTCATATTTTTTACGCCTTTTCATGCTCTTCATGTTTTCAACACCCATTCATGCTCCTCCTATTTTTTAGACCGTTTCAGGCTCATCATATTTTTGACACCTTTTATAGGTCCTCATACATTTCACACCTTTTCAGGCTATTCATATTTTTCAACACCGCTTCATGCTCCTCCTATTTTTCAGACCGTTTCATGCTCCTCCTATTTTTGAAACCTTTTGAAGCTCTTCATATATTTCACGCCTTTTCAGGCTCTTCAGGTTTTTCAACACCGCTTCATGCTCCTCCTATTTTTCAGACCGTTTCATGCTCCTCCTATTTTTCAGGCCGTTTCATCCTCTTCATAGTTTTGACACCTTTTGAAACTCTTCATATTTTTCACACCTTTTCATGCTCTTCATGTTTTTGAACACCGTTTCATGCTCCTCCTATTTTTCAGACCGTTTAATGCTCCTCACATTTTGACACCTTTTGAAACTCTTCATATTTTTCACACCTTTTCAGGCTCTTCATGTTTTGAACACCGTTTCATGCTCCTCCGATTTTTCAGACCATTTCATGCTCCTAATATTTTGACACCTTTTGAAGCTCTTCATATTTTTCACACCTTTTCAGGCTCTTCATGTTTTTCAACACCACTTCATGCTCCTCCTATTTTTCAGACCGCTTAATGCTCCTCATATATTTGACAACTTTTCAGGCTCTTCATGTTTTTCAACACCGCTTTATGCTTCTCCTGTTTTCAGACCGTTTAATCCTCCTCATGTATTTCACACCTTTTGAAACTATTCATATTTTTCACACTTTTTCAGGCTATTCATGATTTTGAACACAATTTCAAGCTCCTCCTATTTTGCAGATCGTTTGATTCTCCTCATATTTTTGACACCTTTTGAAGCTCTTCATATTTTTCACACCTTTTGAAGTTCTTCATATTTTTCACACGTTTTCAGGCTCTTCATCTTTTTCAACACCACTTCATGCTTCTCCTATTTTTCAGACCGATTCAGGCTCCTCATATTTTTGACACTTTTGGAAGCTGTAAATATTTTTCACATCTTTTCAGGGTCTTCATGTTTTTGAACACCGCATCATGTTCCTCCTATTTTTCAGACCGTTTCCTGCTCCTCATTATTTTGACACCTTTTGAAGGTTTTCATATTTTTCACGCAATTTCAGGCTCTTCATGTGTTTGAACACCGCTTCATGTTCCTCCTATTTTTGAGACCGTTTCATGCTCCTCATATTTTTGACACCTTTTGAAGCTCTTCATATTTTTCACACCTTTTCATGCTCTTCATGTTTTTGAACACCGTTTCATGCTGCTCCTATTTTTCAGATCGTTTATTGCTCCTCATATTTTTGACACCTTTTGAAGCTCTTCATATTTTTCACACCTTTTCAGGCTCTTCATGGTTTTCAACACCACTTCATGCCCGTCTATTTTTTAGACCGTTTCATGCTCATCTCATTTTGAAACCCTTTGAAGCTCTTCAAATATTTCACATCTTTCAGGCTGTTCATGTTTTTCAACACCGCTTCTTGCTCCTCCTATTTTTCAGACCGTTTCATGCTCCTCATATTTTTGACATGTTTTGAAGCTCTTCATATTTTTCACAACTTTTCAGGTTCTTCATGTTTTTGAACACCGTTTCATGCGCCTCCTATTTTTCAGACCGTTTCAAGCTCCTCATATTTTTCACCCCTTTTGAAGCTCTTCATATTTTTGACACCTTTTCAGGCACTTCATGTTTTTCAACACCGTTTCATGCTCCTCCTATTTTTCAGACCGTTTCAAGCTCCTCATATTTTTCACACCTTTTGAATTTCTTCATATTGTTGACACCTTTTCAGGCACTTCATGTTTTTCAACACCGCTTCTTGCTCCTCCTATTTTTCAGACCGTTTCATGCTCCTCATATTTTTGACATGTTTTGAAGCTCTTCATATTTTTCACACTTCTTCAGGCTCTTCATGTTTTTCTACACCGTTTCATGTGCCTCCTATATTTCAGACAGTTTCATGCTCCTCATATTTTTGACACCCTTTGAAGCTCTTCATATTTTTCACAACTTTTCAGTCTCTTCATGTTTTGAACACCGTTTCATGCTCCTCCTATTTTTCAGACCGTTTCTGCTCCTCATATTTTTCACACCTTTTGAAACTCTTCTTATTTTTCACACCTTTTCAGGCTCTTCATGTTTTTGAGCACCACTTCACGCTCCTCCTATTTTTCAAACCTTTTGAAGCTCTTCATATTTTTCACACCTTTTCAGGCTCTTCATGATTTTCAACACCACTTCATGATCCCCCTATTTTTCAGACAATTTCATGCTACTCATGTTTTTGAGACCATTTGAAGCTATTCATATTTTCCCACCTTTTCAGGCTCTTCATGTTTTTCAACACCACTTCATGCTCCTCCTATTTTTCAGACCGTTTCATGTTCCTCCTATTTTTCTGACCATTTTTGCTCATCATATTTTTTACACCCTTTGAAGCTCTTCATATTTTTCACACCTTTTCATGCTCTTCATGTTTTTCAACACCGCTTCATGCTGCTCCTATTTTTCAGACCGTTTCTTGCTCCTCTTATTTTTGACACCTTTTGAAGCTCTTCATATTTTTCACAGCTTTTCAGGCTCTTCATGTGTTTGAGCCCAGCTTCATGCTCTTCCTATTTTTCAGACCGTTTCATTCTCCTCATGTATTTCACACCCTCTGAAGCTCTTCATATTTTTCACAACTTTTCAGGCTCTTCATGTTATTCAACACCGTTTCATGCTCCTCCTATTTTTCAGACCGTTTCATGCTCCTCATATTTTTGACATGTTTTGAAGCTCTTCATATTTTTCACAACTTTTCAGTTTCTTCATGTTTTTGAACACCGTTTCATGCTCCTCCTATTTTCAGACCGTTTCAAGCTCCTCATATTTTTCACACCTTTTGAAGCTCTTCATATTTTTCACACCTTTTCAGGCTCTTCATGTTTTTGAACACCGCTTCATGCTCCTCCTATTTTTCAGACCGTTTCATGCTCCTGAGATTTTTGACACCTTTTGAGGCTCTTCATGTTTTTGAACACCGCTTCATGCTCCTCCTATTTTTCAGACCGTTTCATGCTCCTCATATTTTTGACACCTTTTGAAGCTCTTCATATTTTTCACACGTTTTCTGGCTCTTAAGGTTTTTCATCACCGCTTCATGCTGATTCTATTTTTCAGACCGTTTCATGCTCCTCATATTTTTGACACGTTTTGAATCTCTTCATATTTTTCACACTTTTTCAGGCTCTTTATGTTTTTGAACACCGTTTCATGCTCCTCCTATTTTTCAGACCGTTTCATGCTCCTCTTATTTTTCACAACTTTTCAGGCTCTTCATGTTTTTCTACAGCATTTCATGCTCCTCCTATTTTTCAGACCGTTTCATGCTCCTCAAATTTTTTACACATTTTGAAACTCTTCATATTTTTCACAACTTTTCATGCCCTTCATCTTTTAAAAAACCGCTTCATGCTCCTCCTATTTTTCAGACCGTTAAATGCTCCTCATATTTTTGACACCTTTTGAAGCTCTTCATATATTTCACAGCTTTTCATGATTTCATGTTTTTCAACAACGCTTCATGCTGCTCCTGTTTTCATTCCGTTTCATGCTTCTCATATCTTTGACACCTTTTGAAGATCTTCATATTTTTCACACCTTTTCATGCTCTTCATCTTTTTCAAAACAGTTTCATTCTCATCCTAATTTTCAGACTGTTTCATGCTCCTCATATTTTTGACAAGTTTTGAAGCTCTTCATATTTTTCACACCTTTTCAGTCTCTTCATGTTTTTCAACACCGCTTCAAGCTCCTCCTATTTTTCAGACCGTTTCATACTCCTCATATTTTTGACACCTTTTGAACCTCTTCATATTTTTCACACCTTTTCAGGCTCTTCATGTTTTTCAACACCGCTTCATGTCCTCCTATTTTTCAGACCGTTTAATCCTCCTCATGTATTTCACACCTTTTGAAGCTCTTCATATTTTTCACACCTTTTCAGGCTCTTCATATTTTTGAACACCATTTCATGCTCCTTCCATTTTGGAGACCGTTTCATTCTCCTCATATTTTGGACACCTTTTGAAGCTCTTCATATATTTCACACCTTTCAGGCTTTTCATTTTTTTCAACACCACTTCATGCTCCTCATCTTTTTCAGACCGTTTCATGCTCCTCATATTTTTGACCGTTTTTGAAGCTCTTCATATTTTTCACACCTTTTAATGCTCTTCATGTTTTTGAGCCCCGCTTCAATGTTCCTCCTATTTATCAGACCGTTTCATGCTCCTCATGGTTTTTGACACGTTTTGTAGCTCTTCATATTTTTCACACCTTTTCAGGCCCTTCATGTTTTTCAACAGCATTTCATTCTCCTCCTATTTTTCAGACCGTTTCATGCTCCTCCTATTTTTCAAACCGTTTCATGCTCCTCATGTATTTGACACATATTTAAGCTCTTCATATTTTTCACACCTTTTCAGGCTCTTCATGTTTTTCAACACCACTTCATGCTCCTCCTATTTTTCAGACCGCTTAATGCTCCTCATATATTTGACAACTTTTCAGGCTCTTCATGTTTTTCAACACCACATTATGCTCCTCCTGTTTTCAGACCGTTTAATCCTCCTCATGTATTTCACACCTTTTGAAACTATTCATATTTTTCACAATTTTTCAGGCTATCATGATTTTGAACACAATTTCAAGCTCCTCCTATTTTGCAGATCGTTTCATTCTCCTCATATTTTTGACACCTTTTGAAGCTTTCATATTTTTGACACCTTTTGAAGCTCTTCATATTTTTCACACATTTTCAGGCTCTTCGTGTTTTTCAACACTGCTTCATGATCCTCCTATTTTTCAGACCGTTTCATGCTCCTCATATTTTTGACACATTTTGAAGCTCTTCATATTTTTCACAACTTTTAATGCTCTTCATGTTTTTGAACACCACTTTCTGCTCCTCCTATTTTTCAGACCGTTTCAAGTGCCTCATATTTTTGACACCTTTTGAAGCTCTTCATATTTTTGACACCTTTTCAAGCTCTTCATGTTTTTCAACACCGCTTCATGCTCCTCCTATTTTTCAGTCCGTTTCGTGCTCCTCATAAATTTGACACCTTTTGAAGCTCTTCATATTTTCACACCTTTTCAGGCTCTTCATGTTTTTCAACACCGCTTCTTGCTCCTCCTATTTTTCAGACCGATTCATGCGCCTCATATTTTTGACACCTTTTGAATCTCTTCATATTTTTCACACATTTTCAGGCTCTTCAGGTTTTTCAACACCGCTTCATGCTCCTCCTATTTTTCATACCGTCTCATGCTCCTCCTATTTTTGACACCTTTTGAAGCTCATCATATATTTCACACTTTTTCAGGCTCTTCAGGTTTTTCAACACTGCTTCATGCTACTCCTATTTTTCAGACCGTTTCATGCTCCTGCTATTTTTGACACTTTTTGAAGCTCTTCATATATTTCACACCTTTTCAGGCTCTTCATGTTTCTGAACACCACTTCATGCTCCTCCTATTTTTCAGACCGTTTCTTGCTCCTCATATTTTTGACTCTATTTGAAGCTCTTCATATTTTTTACGCCTTTTCATGTTCTTCATGTTTTCAACACCCATTCATGCTCCTCCTATTTTTTAGACCGTTTCAGGCTCATCATATTTTTGACACCTTTTATAGGTCTTCATACATTTCACACCTTTTCAGGCTATTCATATTTTTCAACACCGCTTCATGCTCCTCCTATTTTTCAGACCGTTTCATGCTCCTCCTATTTTTGAAACCTTTTGAAGCTCTTCATATATTTCACGCCTTTTCAGGCTCTTCAGGTTTTTCAACACCGCTTCATGCTCCTCCTATTTTTCAGACCGTTTCATGCTCCTCCTATTTTTCAGGCCGTTTCATCCTCTTCATAGTTTTGACACCTTTTGAAACTCTTCATATTTTTCACACCTTTTCATGCTCTTCATGTTTTTGAACACCGTTTCATGCTCCTCCTATTTTTCAGACCGTTTAATGCTCCTCACATTTTGACACCTTTTGAAACTCTTCATATTTTTCACACCTTTTCAGGCTCTTCATGTTTTGAACACCGTTTCATGCTCCTCCGATTTTTCAGACCATTTCATGCTCCTAATATTTTGACACCTTTTGAAGCTCTTCATATTTTTCACACCTTTTCAGGCTCTTCATGTTTTGGAACACTGTTTCATGGTCCTTCTATTTTTCAGACCGTTTCATGTTCCTCATATTTTTGACACCTTTTGAAGCTCTTCATATTTTTACACCTTTCAGGCTCTTCATGTTTTTCAACACCGCTTCATGATCCTCCTATTTTTCAGACCGTTTCATGTTCCTCATATTTTTGACACCTTTTGAAGCTCTTCATATTTTTACACCTTTCAGGCTCTTCATGTTTTTCAACACCGCTTCATGCTCCTTCTATTTTTCAGACCGTTTCATGTTCCTCATATTTTTGACACCTTTTGAAGCTCTTCATATTTTTACACCTTTCAGGCTCTTCATGTTTTCAACACCACTTCATGCTTCTTCTATTTTTCAGTCCGTTCCATGCTCAGCTCATTTTTGACAGCTTCTGAAGCTCTTCATATTTTTCACACCTTTTCAGGCTCTTCATGGTTTTCAACACCGCTTCATGCTCCTCCTTTTTTTCAGACAGTTTCATGCTCCTCATATTTTTCACACCTTTTGAAAATCTTCAGTTTTTTCACACCTTTTCATGCTCTTCATGTTTTCAACACCGATTCATGCTCCTCCTATTTTTCAGACCGTTTCATGCTCCTCCTATTTTTCAGAATTTCATGCTCCTCATATTTTGACACCTTTTGAAGCTCATCATATATTTCACACCTTTTCAGGCTCTTCAGGTTTTTCAACACTGCTTCATGCTCCTCCTATTGTTGACACATTTTGAAGCTCTTCATATATTTCACACCTTTTCAGGCTCTTCAAGTTTCTGAACACCACTTCATGCTCCTCCTATTTTTCAGACCGTTTCATGCTCCTCATATTTTTGACACATTTTGAAGCTCTTCATATTTTTCACACCTTTTCATGCTCTTCTGTTTTCAACACGCATTCATGCTCCTCCTATTTTTTAGACCGTTTCAGTCTCATCATATTTTTGACACCTTTTGTAGCTCTTCATACATTTCACACCTTTTCAGGCTATTCATGTTTTTCAACACCGCTTCATGCTCCTCCTATTTTTCAGATCGTTTCATGCTCCTCAAATATTAGACACCTTTTGAATCTCTTCATATTTTTCACACCTTTTCATGCTCTTCATGTTTTTGAACACCGCTTCATGCTCCTCCTATTTTTCAGACCGTTTCATGCTCCTCCTATTTTTCAGGCCGTTTCATGCTGTTCATAGTTTTGACACCTTTTGAAGCTCTTCATATTTTTCACACCTTTCCATGCTCCTCATGTTTTTCAACACGGTTTCATGCTCCTCCTCTCTTTCAGACCGTTTCAGGCTCCTCATATGTTTCACACCTTTTTCAGGCTCTTCATGTTTTTCAACACGGCTTCATGCTCCTCCTATTTTTCAGACCGTTTCATGCTCCTCAAATATTAGACACCTTTTGAATCTCTTCATATTTTTCACACCTTTTCATGCTCTTCATGTTTTTGAACACCGCTTCATGCTCCTCCTATTTTTCAGACCGTTTCATGCTCCTCCTATTTTTCAGGCCGTTTCATGCTCCTCATAGTTTTGACACCTTTTGAAACTCTTCATATTTTTCACACCTTTTCATGCTCTTCATGTTTTTGAACACCGCTTCATGCTCCTCCTATTTTTCAGACCGTTTCATGCTCCTCCTATTTTTCAGACCGTGTAATGCTCCTCATATTTTGACACCTTTTGAAACTCTTCATATTTTTCACACCTTTTCAGGCTCTTCATGTTTTGAACACCGTTTCATGCTCCTCCTATTTTTCAGACCGTTTCATGCTCCTCATATTTTTGACACCTTTTGAAGCTCTTCATATTTTTCACACCTTTTCAGGCTCTTCACGATTTGGAAAACCGTTTCATGTTCCTCGGATTTTTTCAGACCGTTTCATGCTCCTCATATTTTTGAAAGCTTTTGAAGCTCTTCATATATTTCACACCTTTTCAGGCTTTTCAGGTTTTTGAACATCATTTCATGCTCCTCCTATTTTTCAGAACGTTCCATGCTCCTCATATTTTTCACACCTTTTGCAGCTCTTCATATTTTTCACACGTTTTCAGTCTCTTCATGTTTTTCAAAACCGCTTCATGCTCCTCCTGTTTTTCAGAACGTTTCATAGTTCTCATATTTTTGACACCTTTTGAAGCTCTTCATATTTTTCACACCTTTTCAGCGTCTTCATGTTTTCGACCACCCCTTCATGCTCCTCTTCTTTTTCAGATCATTTCATACACCTCACATTGTTGACACCTTTTGAAGCTCTTCATATATTGCACACCTTTCCAGGCTCTTCATGTTTATCAACACTGTTTCATGCTCCTCCTATTTTTTATACCGTTTCATTCTCCTCATATATTACACACCTATCGAAGCTCTTCATATTTTTCACACCTTTCCAGGCTCTTCATGTTTTTGAACACGGCTTCATGCTCCTCCTATTTTTCAGGCCGTTTCTTGCTCCTCATATTTTTCACACCTTTTGAAGCTCTACATATTTTTCACACCTTTTCAGGCTCTTCATGTTTTTCAACACCACTTCATGCTCCTCCTATTTTTCAGACAATTTCATGCTCCTCATATTTTTGACACCTTTTGAAAATCTTCAGTTTTTTCACACCGTTTCATGCTCTTCATGTTTTCAACACCGATTCATGCTCCTCCTATTTTTCAGACCGTTTCATGCTTCTCCTATTTTTCAGAATTTCATGCTCCTCATATTTTGACACCTTTTGAAGCTCTTCATATTTTTCACTCCTTTTCAGGCTCTTCATGTTTTTGAACACGGCTTCATCCTCCTCCTATATTTCAGAGCATTTCATGCTCCTCATATTTTTGACACTTTTTGAAGCTGTTCATATATTTCACACTTTTTCAGGCTCTTCAGGTTTTTCAACACCGCTTCATGTTCCTCCTCTTTTTCAGACCGTTTCATGCTCCTCCTATTTTTGACACCTTTTGAAGCTCTTCATATATATCACGCCTTTTCAGGCTCTTCAGGTTTTTCAACACCGCTTCATGCTCCTCCTATTTTTCAGACCGTTTCATGCTCCTCCTATTTTTCAGGCCGTTTCATGCTCCTCCTATTTTTCAGGCCGTTTCATGCTTTTCATTGTTTTGACACCTTTTGAAACTCTTCATATTTTTCACAACTTTTCATGCTCTTCAGGTTTTTCAACACCACTTCATATTCCTCCTATTTTTCAGACCGTTTCATGCTCCTCCTATTGTTGACACCTTTTGAAGCTCTTCATATATTTCACGCCTTTTCAGGCTCTTCAGGTTTTTCAACACCGCTTCATGCTCCTCCTACTTTTCAGACCGTTTAAACCTCCTCATGTATTTCACACGTTTTGAAACTGTTCATATTTTTCACACCTTTTCAGGCTCTTCATGTTTTTCAACACCGCTTCATGCTCCTCTTATTTTTCAGACCGCTTCCTGCTCCTCCTATTTTTCATACCGTTTCAAGCTCCTCATATTTTTGCCACCTTTTGAAGCTCTTCCTATTTTTTACATTTTTGAAGCTCTTCATAGTTTTCTCACGATTTCAGGCTCTTCATGTTTTTCAACACCGCTTCATGCTCCTCCAATGTTTCAGAACTTTTCATGCTCCTCATATTTTTCACATCTTTTGAAGCTCTTCATATTTTTCACAGGTTTCCAGGCTCTTCATGTTTTTGAACAGCGCTTCTTGCTAATTCTATTTTACAGACCGTTTCATTCTCCTCATGTATTTCACACCCTCTGAAGCTCTTCATATTTTTCACAACTTTTCAGGCTCTTCATGTTATTCAACACCGTTTCATGCTCCTCCTATTTTTCAGACCGTTTCATGCTCCTCATATTTTTGACACCTTTTGAAGCTATTCATATTTTTCACACCTTTTCAGGTTCTTCATGTTTTACAACACCGCATCATTCTCCTCGTATTTTTCAGACTGTTTCATGCTCCTCATATTTTTGACACCTTTTGAAGCTCTTCATATTTTTTACACCTTTTCAGGCCCTTCATGTTTTTCAACAGCATTTCATTCTCCTCCTATTTTTCAGACCGTTTCATGCTCCTCCTATTTTTCAGACCGTTTCATGCTCCTCATATTTTTGACACCTTTTGAAGCTCTTCATATTTTTCACACCTTTTCAGGCTCTTCATATTTTTGAACACCGCATCATGTTCCTCCTATTTATCAGACCATTTCCTGCTCCTCATAATTTTGACACCTTTTGAAGGTTTTCATATTTTTCACACAATCTCAGGCTCTTCATTTGTTTGAACACCGCTTCATGTTCCTCCTATTTTTGAGACCGTTTCATGCTCCTCATATTTTTGACATGTTTTGAAGCTCTTCATATTTTTCACATTTCTTCAGGCTCTTCATGTTTTTGAACACCGTTTCATGCTCCTCCTATTTTTCAGACCGTTTCAAGCTCCTCATATTTTTCACACCTTTTGAAGCTCTTCATATTTTTGACACCTTTTCAGCCACTTCATGTTTTTCAACACCGCTTCTTGCTCCTCCTATTTTTCAGACCGTTTCATGCTCCTCATATTTTTCACTCCTTTTGAAGCTCTTCTTATTTTTCACACCTTTTCAGGCTCTTCATGTTTTTGAGCACCACTTCATGCTCCTCCTATTTTTCAAACCTTTTGAAGCTCTTCATATTTTTCACACCTTTTTAGGCTCTTCATGATTTTCAACACCGCTTCATGATCCCCCTATTTTTCAGACAATTTCATGCTCCTCATATTTTTGAGACCTTTTGAAGCTATTCTTATTTTCCCACCTTTTCAGGCTCTTCATGTTTTTCAACACCACTTCATGCTCCTCCTATTTTTCAGACCGTTTCATGTTCCTCCTATTTTTCTGACCATTTCTTGCTCCTCTTATTTTTGACACCTTTTGAAGCTCTTCATATTTTTCCTAGCTTTTCAGGGTCTTCATGTGTTTGAGCCCAGCTTCATGCTCTTCCTATTTTTCAGACCGTTTCATGCTCCTCATGTATTTCACACCCTTTGAAGCTCTTCATATTTTTCACACCTTTTCAGGCTTTTCAGGTTTTTCAACACCACTTTTGGCTCCTCCTAATTTTCAGACCGTTTCATGCTCCTCATATTTTTGACACCTTTTGAAGCTCTTCATGTACTTCACACCTTCTCAGGCTCTTCATGTTTTTGAACCCCGCTTCAATGTTCCTCCTATTTATCAGACCGTTTCATGCTCCTCATAGTTTTTGACACGTTTTGTAGCTCTTCATATTTTTCACAACTTTTCAGGCTCTTCATATTTTTGAACACAGCTTCATCCTCCTCCTATTTTTCAGACCGTTTCATGCTCCTCATATTTTTGACCGTTTTTGAAGCTCTTCATATTTTTCACACCTTTTAATGCTCTTCATGTTTTTGAGCCCCGCTTCAATGTTCCTCCTATTTATCAGACCGTTTCATGCTCCTCATGGTTTTTGACACGTTTTGTAGCTCTTCATATTTTTCACACCTTTTCAGGCCCTTCATGTTTTTCAACAGCATTTCATTCTCCTCCTATTTTTCAGACCGTTTCATGCTCCTCCTATTTTTCAAACCGTTTCATGCTCCTCATGTATTTGACACATATTTAAGCTCTTCATATTTTTCACACCTTTTCAGGCTCTTCATGTTTTTCAACACCACTTCATGCTCCTCCTATTTTTCAGACCGCTTAATGCTCCTCATATATTTGACAACTTTTCAGGTTCTTCATGTTTTTCAACACCACTTTATGCTCCTCCTGTTTTCAGACCGTTTAATGCTCCTCATGTATTTCACACCTTTTGAAACTATTCATATTTTTCACACTTTTTCAGGCTATTCATGATTTTGAACACAATTTCAAGCTCCTCCTATTTTGCAGATCGTTTGATTCTCCTCATATTTTTGACACCTTTTGAAGCTCTTCATATTTTTCACACCTTTTGAAGTTCTTCATATTTTTCACACGTTTTCAGGCTCTTCATCTTTTTCAACACCACTTCATGCTTCTCCTATTTTTCAGACCGTTTCAGGCTCCTCATATTTTTGACACTTTTGGAAGCTGTAAATATTTTTCACATCTTTTCAGGGTCTTCATGTTTTTGAACACCGCATCATGTTCCTCCTATTTTTCAGACCGTTTCCTGCTCCTCATTATTTTGACACCTTTTGAAGGTTTTCATATTTTTCACGCAATTTCAGGCTCTTCATGTGTTTGAACACCGCTTCATGTTCCTCCTATTTTTGAGACCGTTTCATGCTCCTCATATTTTTGACACCTTTTGAAGCTCTTCATATTTTTCACACCTTTTCATGCTCTTCATGTTTTTGAACACCGTTTCATGCTGCTCCTATTTTTCAGATCGTTTATTGCTCCTCATATTTTTGACACCTTTTGAAGCTCTTCATATTTTTCACACCTTTTCAGGCTCTTCATGGTTTTCAACACCACTTCATGCCCGTCTATTTTTTAGACCGTTTCATGCTCATCTCATTTTGAAACCCTTTGAAGCTCTTCATATATTTCACATCTTTCAGGCTGTTCATGTTTTTCAACACCGCTTCTTGCTCCTCCTATTTTTCAGACCGTTTCATGCTCCTCATATTTTTGACATGTTTTGAAGCTCTTCATATTTTTCACAACTTTTCAGGTTCTTCATGTTTTTGAACACCGTTTCATGCGCCTCCTATTTTTCAGACCGTTTCAAGCTCCTCATATTTTTCACCCCTTTTGAAGCTCTTCATATTTTTGACACCTTTTCAGGCACTTCATGTTTTTCAACACCGTTTCATGCTCCTCCTATTTTTCAGACCGTTTCAAGCTCCTCATATTTTTCACACCTTTTGAATTTCTTCATATTGTTGACACCTTTTCAGGCACTTCATGTTTTTCAACACCGCTTCTTGCTCCTCCTATTTTTCAGACCGTTTCATGCTCCTCCTATTTTTGACATGTTTTGAAGCTATTCATATTTTTCACACTTCTTCAGGCTCTTCATGTTTTTCTACACCGTTTCATGTGCCTCCTATATTTCAGACAGTTTCATGCTCCTCATATTTTTGACACCCTTTGAAGCTCTTCATATTTTTCACAACTTTTCAGTCTCTTCATGTTTTGAACACCGTTTCATGCTTCTCCTATTTTTCAGACCGTTTCTGCTCCTCATATTTTTCACACCTTTTGAAACTCTTCTTATTTTTCACACCTTTTCAGGCTCTTCATGTTTTTGAGCACCACTTCATGTTCCTCCTATTTTTCAAACCTTTTGAAGCTCTTCATATTTTTCACACCTTTTCAGGCTCTTCATGATTTTCAACACCGCTTCATGATCCCCCTATTTTTCAGACAATTTCATGCTCCTCATGTTTTTGAAACCATTTGAAGCTATTCATATTTTCCCACCTTTTCAGGCTCTTCATGTTTTTCAACACCACTTCATGCTCCTCCTATTTTTCAGACCGTTTCATGTTCCTCCTATTTTTCTGACCATTTTTGCTCATCATATTTTTTACACCCTTTGAAGCTCTTCATATTTTTCACACCTTTTCATGCTCTTCATGTTTTTCAACACCGCTTCATGCTGCTCCTATTTTTCAGACCGTTTCTTGCTCCTCTTATTTTTGACACCTTTTGAAGCTCTTCATATTTTTCACAGCTTTTCAGGCTCTTCATGTGTTTGAGCCCAGCTTCATGCTCTTCCTATTTTTCAGACCGTTTCATTCTCCTCATGTATTTCACACCCTCTGAAGCTCTTCATATTTTTCACAACTTTTCAGGCTCTTCATGTTATTCAACACCGTTTCATGCTCCTCCTATTTTTCAGACCGTTTCATGCTCCTCATATTTTTGACATGTTTTGAAGCTCTTCATATTTTTCACAACTTTTCAGTTTCTTCATGTTTTTGAACACCGTTTCATGCTCCTCCTATTTTCAGACCGTTTCAAGCTCCTCATATTTTTCACACCTTTTGAAGCTCTTCATATTTTTCACACCTTTTCAGGCTCTTCATGTTTTTGAACACCGCTTCATGCTCCTCCTATTTTTCAGACCGTTTCATGCTCCTGAGATTTTTGACACCTTTTGAGGCTCTTCATGTTTTTGAACACCGCCTCATGCTCCTCCTATTTTTCAGACCGTTTCATGCTCCTCATATTTTTGACACCTTTTGATGCTCTTCATATTTTTCACACGTTTTCTGGCTCTTAAGGTTTTCATCACCGCTTCATGCTGATTCTATTTTTCAGACCGTTTCATGCTCCTCATATTTTTGACACGTTTTGAATCTCTTCATATTTTTCACACTTTTTCAGGCTCTTTATGTTTTTGAACACCGTTTCATGCTCCTCCTATTTTTCAGACCGTTTCATGCTCCTCTTATTTTTCACAACTTTTCAGGCTCTTCATGTTTTTCTACAGCATTTCATGCTCCTCCTATTTTTCAGACCGTTTCATGCTCCTCAAATTTTTTACACATTTTGAAACTCTTCATATTTTTCACAACTTTTCATGCCCTTCATCTTTTAAAAAACCGCTTCATGCTCCTCCTATTTTTCAGACCGTTAAATGCTCCTCATATTTTTGACACCTTTTGAAGCTCTTCATATATTTCACAGCTTTTCATGATTTCATGTTTTTCAACAACGCTTCATGCTGCTCCTATTTTCATTCCGTTTCATGCTTCTCATATCTTTGACACCTTTTGAAGATCTTCATATTTTTCACACCTTTTCATGCTCTTCATCTTTTTCAAAACAGTTTCATTCTCATCCTAATTTTCAGACTGTTTCATGCTCCTCATATTTTTGACAAGTTTTGAAGCTCTTCATATTTTTCACACCTTTTCAGTCTCTTCATGTTTTTCAACACCGCTTCAAGCTCCTCCTATTTTTCAGACCGTTTCATACTCCTCATATTTTTGACACCTTTTGAACCTCTTCATATTTTTCACACCTTTTCAGGCTCTTCATGTTTTTCAACACCGCTTCATGTCCTCCTATTTTTCAGACCGTTTAATCCTCCTCATGTATTTCACACCTTTTGAAGCTCTTCATATTTTTCACACCTTTTCAGGCTCTTCATATTTTTGAACACCATTTCATGCTCCTTCCATTTTGGAGACCGTTTCATTCTCCTCATATTTTGGACACCTTTTGAAGCTCTTCATATATTTCACACCTTTCAGGCTTTTCATTTTTTTCAACACCACTTCATGCTCCTCATCTTTTTCAGACCGTTTCATGCTCCTCATATTTTTGACCGTTTTTGAAGCTCTTCATATTTTTCACACCTTTTAATGCTCTTCATGTTTTTGAGCCCCGCTTCAATGTTCCTCCTATTTATCAGACCGTTTCATGCTCCTCATGGTTTTTGACACGTTTTGTAGCTCTTCATATTTTTCACACCTTTTCAGGCCCTTCATGTTTTTCAACAGCATTTCATTCTCCTCCTATTTTTCAGACCGTTTCATGCTCCTCCTATTTTTCAAACCGTTTCATGCTCCTCATGTATTTGACACATATTTAAGCTCTTCATATTTTTCACACCTTTTCAGGCTCTTCATGTTTTTCAACACCACTTCATGCTCCTCCTATTTTTCAGACCGCTTAATGCTCCTCATATATTTGACAACTTTTCAGGCTCTTCATGTTTTTCAACACCACTTTATGCTCCTCCTATTTTCAGACCGTTTAATCCTCCTCATGTATTTCACACCTTTTGAAACTATTCATATTTTTCACAATTTTTCAGGCTATCATGATTTTGAACACAATTTCAAGCTCCTCCTATTTTGCAGATCGTTTCATTCTCCTCATATTTTTGACACCTTTTGAAGCTTTCATATTTTTGACACCTTTTGAAGCTCTTCATATTTTTCACACATTTTCAGGCTCTTCGTGTTTTTCAACACCGCTTCATGATCCTCCTATTTTTCAGACCGTTTCATGCTCCTCATATTTTTGACACATTTTGAAGCTCTTCATATTTTTCACAACTTTTAATGCTCTTCATGTTTTTGAACACCACTTTCTGCTCCTCCTATTTTTCAGACCATTTCAAGCGCCTCATATTTTTGACACCTTTTGAAGCTCTTCATATTTTTGACACCTTTTCAAGCTCTTCATGTTTTTCAACACCGCTTCATGCTCCTCCTATTTTTCAGTCCGTTTCGTGCTCCTCATAAATTTGACACCTTTTGAAGCTCTTCATATTTTCACACCTTTTCAGGCTCTTCATGTTTTTCAACACCGCTTCTTGCTCCTCCTATTTTTCAGACCGATTCATGCGCCTCATATTTTTGACACCTTTTGAATCTCTTCATATTTTTCACACATTTTCAGGCTCTTCAGGTTTTTCAACACCGCTTCATGCTCCTCCTATTTTTCATACCGTCTCATGCTCCTCCTATTTTTGACACCTTTTGAAGCTCATCATATATTTCACACTTTTTCAGGCTCTTCAGGTTTTTCAACACTGCTTCATGCTACTCCTATTTTTCAGACCGTTTCATGCTCCTGCTATTTTTGACACTTTTTGAAGCTCTTCATATATTTCACACCTTTTCAGGCTCTTCATGTTTCTGAACACCACTTCATGCTCCTCCTATTTTTCAGACCGTTTCTTGCTCCTCATATTTTTGACTCTATTTGAAGCTCTTCATATTTTTTACGCCTTTTCATGCTCTTCATGTTTTCAACACCCATTCATGCTCCTCCTATTTTTTAGACCGTTTCAGGCTCATCATATTTTTGACACCTTTTATAGGTCTTCATACATTTCACACCTTTTCAGGCTATTCATGTTTTTCAACACCGCTTCATGCTCCTCCTATTTTTCAGACCGTTTCATGCTCCTCCTATTTTTGAAACCTTTTGAAGCTCTTCATATATTTCACGCCTTTTCAGGCTCTTCAGGTTTTTCAACACCGCTTCATGCTCCTCCTATTTTTCAGACCGTTTCATGCTCCTCCTATTTTTCAGGCCGTTTCATCCTCTTCATAGTTTTGACACCTTTTGAAACTCTTCATATTTTTCACACCTTTTCATGCTCTTCATGTTTTTGAACACCGTTTCATGCTCCTCCTATTTTTCAGACCGTTTAATGCTCCTCACATTTTGACACCTTTTGAAACTCTTCATATTTTTCACACCTTTTCAGGCTCTTCATGTTTTGAACAACGTTTCATGCTCCTCCGATTTTTCAGACCATTTCATGCTCCTAATATTTTGACACCTTTTGAAGCTCTTCATATTTTTCACACCTTTTCAGGCTCTTCATGTTTTGGAACACTGTTTCATGCTCCTTCTATTTTTCAGACCGTTTCATGTTCCTCATATTTTTGACACCTTTTGAAGCCTTTCATATTTTTACACCTTTCAGGCTCTTCATGTTTTTCAACACCGCTTCATGATCCTCCTATTTTTCAGACCGTTTCATGCTCCTCGTATTTTTGACACCTTTTGAAGCTCATCATATTTTTCACACATATTCAGGCTCTTCATGTTTTCAACACCACTTCATGCTTCTTCTATTTTTCAGTCCGTTCCATGCTCAGCTCATTTTTGACAGCTTCTGAAGCTCTTCATATTTTTCACACCTTTTCAGGCTCTTCATGGTTTTCAACACCGCTTCATGCTCCTCCTTTTTTTCAGACAGTTTCATGCTCCTCATATTTTTCACACCTTTTGAAAATCTTCAGTTTTTTCACACCTTTTCATGCTCTTCATGTTTTCAACACCGATTCATGCTCCTCCTATTTTTCAGACCGTTTCATGCTCCTCCTATTTATCAGAATTTCATGCTCCTCATATTTTGACACCTTTTGAAGCTCATCATATATTTCACACCTTTTCAGGCTCTTCAGGTTTTTCAACACTGCTTCATGCTCCTCCTATTTTTCAGACCATTTCATGCTCCTCCTAGTGTTGACACATTTTGAAGCTCTTCATATATTTCACACCTTTTCAGGCTCTTCATGTTTCTGAACACCACTTCATGCTCCTCCTATTTTTCAGACCGTTTCATGCTCCTCATATTTTTGACTCCTTTTGAAGCTCTTCATATTTTTCACACCTTTTCATGCTCTTCATGTTTTCAACACGCATTCATGCTCCTCCTATTTTTTAGACCGTTTCAGTCTCATCATATTTTTGACAGCTTTTGTAGCTCTTCATACATTTCACACCTTTTCAGGCTATTCATGTTTTTCAACACCGCTTCATGCTCCTCCTATTTTTCAGACCGTTTCATGCTCCTCCTATTTTTGACAACTTTTGAAGCTATTCATATATTTCACGCCTTTTCAGGCTCTTCAGGTTTTTCAACACCGCTTCATGCTCCTCCTATTTTTCAGACCGTTTCATGCTCCTCCTATTTTTCAGGCCGTTTCATGCTGTTCATAGTTTTGACACCTTTTGAAGCTCTTCATATTTTTCACACCTTTCCATGCTCCTCATGTTTTTCAACACGGTTTCATGCTCCTCCTCTCTTTCAGACCGTTTCAGGCTCCTCATATGTTTCACACCTTTTTCAGGCTCTTCATGTTTTTCAACACGGCTTCATGCTCCTCCTATTTTTCAGACCGTTTCATGCTCCTCAAATATTAGACACCTTTTGAATCTCTTCATATTTTTCACACCTTTTCATGCTCTTCATGTTTTTGAACACCGCTTCATGCTCCTCCTATTTTTCAGACCGTTTCATGCTCCTCCTATTTTTCAGGCCGTTTCATGCTCCTCATAATTTTGACACCTTTTGAAACTCTTCATATTTTTCACACCGTTTCATGCTCTTCATGTTTTTGAACACCGCTTCATGCTCCTCCTATTTTTCAGACCGTTTCATGCTCCTCCTATTTTTCAGACCGTGTAATGCTCCTCATATTTTGACACCTTTTGAAACTCTTCATATTTTTCACACCTTTTCAGGCTCTTCATGTTTTGAACACCGTTTCATGCTCCTCCTATTTTTCAGACCGTTTCATGCTCCTCATATTTTTGACACCTTTTGAAGCTCTTCATATTTTTCACACCTTTTCAGGCTCTTCACGATTTGGAACACCGTTTCATGTTCCTCGGATTTTTTCAGACCGTTTCATGCTCCTCATATTTTTGAAAGCTTTTGAAGCTCTTCATATATTTCACACCTTTTCAGGCTTTTCAGGTTTTTGAACATCATTTCATGCTCCTCCTATTTTTCAGAACGTTCCATGCTCCTCATATTTTTCACACCTTTTGCAGCTCTTCATATTTTTCACACGTTTTCAATCTCTTCATGTTTTTCAAAACCGCTTCATGCTCCTCCTGTTTTTCAGAACGTTTCATAGTTCTCATATTTTTGACACCTTTTGAAGCTCTTCATATTTTTCACACCTTTTCAGCGTCTTCATGTTTTCGACCACCCCTTCATGCTCCTCTTCTTTTTCAGATCATTTCATACACCTCACATTGTTGACACCTTTTGAAGCTCTTCATATATTGCACACCTTTCCAGGCTCTTCATGTTTATCAACACTGTTTCATGCTCCTCCTATTTTTTATACAGTTTCATTCTCCTCATATATTACACACCTATCGAAGCTCTTCATATTTTTCACACCTTTCCAGGCTCTTCATGTTTTTGAACACGGCTTCATGCTCCTCCTATTTTTCAGGCCGTTTCTTGCTCCTCATATTTTTGACACCTTTTGAAGCTCTTCATATTTTTCACACCTTTTCAGGCTCTTCATGTTTTTGAACACCGCTTCATGCTCCTCCTATTTTTCAGACCATTTCATGCTCCTCATATTTTTCACACCTTTTGAAGCTCTACGTATTTTTCACACCTTTTCAGGCTCTTCATGTTTTTCAACACCACTTCATGCTCCTCCTATTTTTCAGACAATTTCATGCTCCTCATATTTTTGACACCTTTTGAAAATCTTCAGTTTTTTCACACCGTTTCATGCTCTTCATGTTTTCAACACCGATTCATGCTCCTCCTATTTTTCAGACCGTTTCATGCTTCTCCTATTTTTCAGAATTTCATGCTCCTCATATTTTGACACCTTTTGAAGCTCTTCATATTTTTCACTCCTTTTCAGGCTCTTCATGTTTTTGAACACGGCTTCATCCTCCTCCTATATTTCAGAGCATTTCATGCTCCTCATATTTTTGACACTTTTTGAAGCTGTTCATATATTTCACACTTTTTCAGGCTCTTCAGGTTTTTCAACACCGCTTCATGTTCCTCCTCTTTTTCAGACCGTTTCATGCTCCTCCTATTTTTGACACCTTTTGAAGCTCCTCATATATATCACGCCTTTTCAGGCTCTTCAGGTTTTTCAACACCGCTTCATGCTCCTCCTATTTTTCAGACCGTTTCATGCTCCTCCTATTTTTCAGGCCGTTTCATGCTCCTCCTATTTTTCAGGCCGTTTCATGCTTTTCATTGTTTTGACACCTTTTGAAACTCTTCATATTTTTCACAACTTTTCATGCTCTTCAGGTTTTTCAACACCACTTCATATTCCTCCTATTTTTCAGACCGTTTCATGCTCCTCCTATTGTTGACACCTTTTGAAGCTCTTCATATATTTCACGCCTTTTCAGGCTCTTCAGGTTTTTCAACACCGCTTCATGCTCCTCCTACTTTTCAGACCGTTTCATGCTCCTCTTATATTTCAGACCGTTTCATGCTCCTCATAATTCTGACACGTTTTGAGGCTCTTCATATATTTCACACCTTTTCAGGCTCTTCATGTTTTTGAACACCGTTTCGTGCTTCTCCTATTTTTCAGACCGTTTCATGCTCATCTCATTTTTCACACCTTTTGAAGCTCTTCATATATTTCACACGGTTTCAGGCCCTTCATGTTTTTCAAAACTGCATCATGCTCCTCCTATTTTTCAGACCGCTTCATGCTCCTCATGTATTTCACACCTTGTGAAGCTCTTCATATTTTTCACACATTTTCAGGCTCCTCATGTTTTTCAACACCGTTTCATGCTCCTCCTATTTTTCAGACCGTTTCATGGTCCTCATATTTTTGACACCTTTTGAAACACTTCATGTTTTTCACACATTTTCAGACTCTTCATGTTTTTGAACAGTGCTTCATGCTCCTCGTATTTTTCAGTCTGTTTCATGCTCCTCATATTTTTGACACCTTTTGAAGCTCTTCATATTTTTCACACCTTTTCAGGCTCTTCATGATTTTGAACACCGCTTCATGCTCCTCCTATTTTTCACACCGTTTCATGCTCCTCATATATTTCACACCTTTTGAAGCTCTTCATATTTTCACACGTTTTGAAGCTCTGCATGTTTTTCACACTTTTTCAGGCTCTTCAGTTTTTCAACACCGCTTCATGCTCCTCCTATTTTTCAGATCATTTCATGCTCCTCATTTTTGACACTTTTTGAATCTCTTCATATATTTCACACCTTTTCAGGCTCTTCATATTTTTCAACACCACTTCATGCCCCTCCTATTTTAAGACAATTTCATGTTCATCTCATTTTTGACAGCTTTTGAAGCTCTTCATATTTTTCACACCTTTTGAACCTCATCATATATTTCACACTCCTCAGGCTCTTCATGTTTTACAACACCACTTCATGCTCCTTCTATTTTTCAAACCGTTTCAGAATCATCTCATTTTTGACCCCTTTTGAAGCTCTTCATATTTTTCACACCTTTTGAAGCTTTTCATATTTTTCATACCTTTTCAGGCTTTTCATGTGTTTGAACACCGCTTCATGCTCCTCCTATTTTTCAGACCGTTTCATGCTCCTCATGTATTTCACACCTTTTGAAGCTCTTCATATTTTTCACACCTTTTCAGGCACTTCATGTTTTTGAACACTGTTTAATGCTCCTCCTCTTTTTCAGACCGTTTCATGCTCCTCATAATTTTGACACCTTTTGAAGCTCTTCATATATTTCACAACTTTTCAGGCTCTTCATGTTTTTCAACACCACTACATGCCCTTCCTAATTTTCAGACCTTTTCATACTCATCTCATTTTTTACATCTTTTGAAGCTCTTCATATTTTTCACACCTTTTGAAGCTCTTCATATTTTTCACACCTTTTCAGGCTCTACATGTTATTGATCACCGCTTCATGTTCCTCCAATTTTTCAGACCGTGTCATGCTGCTCATATTTTTGAAACTTTTGAAGCTCTTCATATTTTTCACACCTTTTCAGGCTCTTCATGTTTTTGAACACCGTTTCAAGCTCCTCCTATTTTTCAGACCTTTTCATTCTCCTCATATTTGTGACACCTTTTGAAGCTCTTCATATTCTTCACACCTTTCAGGCTTGTTATGTTTTTATACATCACTTCATGCTCCTCCTATTTTTCAGACCGTTTCATGCTCCTCATATTTTTGACACCTTTTGAAGCTCTTCATATGTTTCACACCTTTTCAGGATCTTCATGTTTTTGAGAACCGCTTCATGTTCCTCGTTTTTTCAGACGTTCCATGCTCCTCATGTATCTCAGTCCATTTGAAGCTCTTCATATTTTTTACACATCTTCAGGCTCTATATGTTTTTGAACACCGTTTCATGCTCCTCTTATTTTTCAGACCGTTTCAGGTTCCTCATATTTTTGACATCTTTTGATGCTCCTCTTATTTTTCACACCTTTTGAAGCTCTTCATATATTTCACACCTTTTCAGGCACTTCATGTTTTTCAACACCACTTCATGCTCCTCCTACTTTTCAGACCGTTTCATGCTCATCTCATTTTTGACTCCTTTGGAAGATCTTCATATTTTTCACACCTTTTGAAGCTCTTCATATTATTCACACCTTTTCAGGCTCTTCCTGTTTTTGAACACCCTTTCATGCTCCTCCTATTTTTCAGACCTTTTCATGCTCCTCATATTTTTGACACCTTTTGAAGCTATTCCTAATTTTGACGCCATTTCAGGCTGTTCATGTTTTTGCACACTGTTTCATGCTCCTCCTGTTTTTCAGACCGTTTCATGCTCCTCATGTATTTCACAACTCTTGAAGCTCTTCATATTTTTCACACCTTTTCAGGCTCTTCATGTTTTTGAACAACGTTTCATGCTCTTCCTATTTTTCAGACCATTTCATGCTACTCTCATTTTTGACACCGTTTGAAGCGCTTCATATTTTTGACACCTTTTGAAGCTCTTCTTATTTTTCACACCTTTTCAGCCTATTCATGTTGTTCAACATCCTTCATGCTCCTCCTATTTTTCAGACCGTTTCATGCTCCTCATATTTTTGACACCTTTGAAGCTCTTCATATATTTCACACCATTTCAGGCTCTTCATGTTTTTCAACACCGATTCATTCTCCTCCTATTTATCAGACCGTTTCATGCTCCCCATATTTTTGACACCTTTTGAAGCTCTTCATCTTTTTCACTCTTTTGAAGGTCTTCATATTTTTCACACCTTTTCAGGCTGTTCATGTTTTTGAACACCGCTTATGCTCGTCCTATTTTTCAGACCATTTCATGCTCCTCATATTTTTGACACCTTTTGAAGCTCTTCATATTTTTCACACCTTTTCAGGCACTTCATGTTATTGAACACCGCATATGCTCGTCCTATTTTACAGACCGTTTCATGCTCCTCATATTTTTGACACCTTTTGAATCTCTTCATATTTTTCACACCTTTTCAGGCACTTCATGTTTTTCAACACCGCTTCATGATCCTCCTATTTTTCAGACCGTTTCATGCTCCTCATATTTTTGACACATTTTGAAGCTCTTCATATTTTTCACACCTTTTCAGGCTCTTCATGTTTTTCAACAACACTTCATGCTCCTCGTATTTTTCAGACGGTTTCATTCTCCTCATATTTTTGACAATTTTTGAAGCTCTGCATATATTTCACACCTTTTCAGGCCCTTCATGATTTTCAACACCACTTCATGCTCCTCCTAATTTTCAGACCGTTTCATGCTCATCTCATTTTTGACATCTTTTGAAGCTCTTCATATTTTTCACACCTTTTGAAGCTCTTCATAATTTTCATATTTTTGAAGCTCTTCATATTTTTCACACTTTTTCAGGCTCTTCATGTTTTTCAACACCTCTTCAGGCTCCTCCTATTTTTCAGACCCTTTCATGCTAATCTAATTTTTGACACTTTTTGAAGCTCTTCATATTTTTCACACCTTTTAAATCTCTGCATGTTTTTGAACACCTTTTCATGCTCCTCATGTATTTCACTCCTTTTGAAGCTCTTCATATTTTGCACACATTTTCAGGCTCTTCATGTTTTTGAACACCGCTTCATCCTCCTCCTATTTTTAAGAGGGTTTCATGCTCGTCATATTTTTGACACATTTTGAAGCTCTTCATATTTTTCACACCTTTTCAGGCTCTTCATGTTTTTGAACACCGCTTCATCCTCCTCCTATTTTTAAGAGGGTTTCATGCTCGTCATATATTTGACACATTTTGAAGCTCTTCATATTTTTCACACCTTTTCAGGCTCTTCATGTTTTTGAACACCATTTCATGCTCCTCCTATTTATCAGACCGTTTCATGCTCATCTCATTTTTGACACCTTTTGAAGCTTTCCATATTTTTCACATATTTTCAGGCTCTTCATGTTTTTGAAGACCGATTCATGCTAATCCTATTTTTCAAACCATATCATGCTCCTCATATTTTTCACACCTTTTGAAGCTCTTCATATTTTTCACAGCTTTTCAGGCTCTTCATGTTTTTGAACACCGCTTCATGGTCCTCCTATTTTTCAGAACTTTCATGCTCCTCATATAATTCACACCTTTTGAAGCTCTTCATATTTTTCACACCTTTTCAGGATCTTCATGTTTTTCAACACCGTTTCATGCTCCTCCTATTTTTCAGACCGTTTCATGCTCCTAATATTTTTGACACCTTTTGAAGCTCTTCATATTTTTCACACCTTTTGACGCTGTTCATATATTTCACACCTTTTCAGGCTCTTCATGTTTTTGAACACCGCTTCATGGTCCTCCTATTTTTCAGAACTTTTCATGCTCCTCATATAATTCACACCTTTTGAAGCTCTTCATATTTTTCACACCTTTTCAGGCTCTTCATGTCTTTCAACACCGCTTCATGATCCTCCTATTTTTCGGCCCTTTTCATGCTCCTCATATTTTGGACACTTTTTGAAGCTCTTCATATTTTGCACACATTTTCAGGCTCTTCATGTTTTTGAACACTGCTTCATCCTCCTCCTATTTTTAAGAGGGTTTCATGCTCGTCATATTTTTGACACATTTTGAAGCTCTTCATATTTTTCACACCTTTTCAGGCTCTTCATGTTTTTGAACACCGCTTCATCCTCCTCCTATTTTTAAGAGGGTTTCATGCTCCTCATATTTTTGACATCATTTGAAGCTTTCATATTTTTCACACCTTTTCAAGTTCTTCATGTTTTTCAACACCACTTCATGCTCCTCCTTTTTTGCAGACCGTTTCATGCTACTCATATTTGTGACACCATTTGAAGCTCTTCATATTTCTCACACCTTTTCAGGCTCTTCATGTTTTTGAACACCATTTCATGCTCCTCATGTATTTCACTCCTTTGAAGCTCTTCATATTTTGCACACAATTTCAGGCTCTTCATGTTTTTCAACACCGCTTCATGCAATTCCTATTTTTCAAACCATATCATGCTCCTCATATTTTTCACACCTTTTGAAGCTCTTCATATTTTTCACACCTTTTCAGTCTCTGCATGTTTTTGAACACCTTTTCATGCTCCTCATGTATTTCACTCCTATTGAAGCTCTTCATATTTTGCACACATTTTCAGGCTCTTCATGTTTTTGAACACTGCTTCATCCTCCTCCTATTTTTAAGAGGGTTTCATGCTCGTCATATTTTTGACACATTTTGAAGCTCTTCATATTTTTCACACCTTTTCAGGCTCTTCATGTTTTTGAACACCACTTCATCCTCCTCCTATTTTTAAGAGGGTTTCATGCTCCTCATATTTTTGACACCTTTTGAAGCTTTCATATTTTTCACACCTTTTCAAGCTCTTCATGTTTTTCAACACCACTTCATGCTCCTCCTTTTTTGCAGACCGTTTCATGCTACTCATATTTTTGACACATTTTGAAGCTCTTCATATTTCTCACACCTTTTCAGGCTCTTCATGTTTTTCAACACCGCTTCATGCACCTCCGATTTTTCAGACCGTTTCATGCTCCTCATATTTTTGACACCTTTTGAAGCTCTTCATATTTCTCAAAACTTTTCACGCTCTTCATGTTTGTCAACACCGCTTAATGCACCTCCTATTTTTCAGACCGTTTCATGCTCATCTCATTTTTTACACCTTTTGAAGCTTTTCATATTTTTCACATATTTTCAGGCTCTTCATGTTTTTGAACACCGCTTCATGCTAATCCTATTTTTCAAACCATATCATGCTCCTCATATTTTTCACACCTTTCGAAGCTCTTCATATTTTTCACAACTTTTCAGGCTCTTTATGATTTTCAACAGCGCTTCATGCTCCTCCCATTTTTCAGACCGTTTCATGCTCCTCATATTTTTGACACCTTTTGAAGCTTTCGTATTTTTCACACCTTTTCAGGCTCTTCATGTTTTTCAACACCACTTCATGCTCCTCCTTTTTTGCAGACCGTTTCATGCTAGTCATATTTTTGACACCTTTTGAAGCTCTTCATATTTCTCACACCTTTTCAGGCTCTTTATGATTTTCAACAACGCTTCATGCTCCTCCTACTTTTCAGACCGTTTAATGTTCCTCATATATTTCACACCATTTGAAGTTCTTCATATTTTTCACAACTTTTGAAGCTCTTCATATTTTTCACACGTTTTCAGGCTCTTCATGTATTTCAAAACCGCTTCGTGCTGCTTCTATTTTTCAGACCGTTTCATGCTCCTCATATTTTAGACCCGTTTGGAAGCTGTTCATATTTTTCACACCTTTTCAGGCTCTTCAGGTTTTTGAACACCACTTCATGCTCCTCCTATTTTTCAGATCGTTTCATGCTCATCTCATTTTTGACACCTTTTGAAAGTCTTCATATTTTTCACAACTTTTGAAGGTCTTCATATATTTCACACCTTCTCTGGCTCTTCATGTTTTTCAACATCACTTCATGCTCCTCCTATTTTTCAGACCCTTTCATGCTAATCGAATTTTTGGCACCTTTTGAAGGTCTTCATATTTTTCACACCTTTTGAAGCTCTTCATATTTTTCACAACTTTTCAGGCTCTTCATGTTTTTCAACACCGCTTCATGCTCCTCCTTTTTTCAGGCCGTTTGATGCTCCTCATATTTTTGGCACCTTTTGAAGCTCTTCATATTTTTCACACCTTTTCAGGTCTTCATGTTTTTGAACACCATTTCATGCTCCTCCTATTTTTCAGATCGTTTCATGGTCCTCATATTTTTGACACCTTTTGAAGCTCTTCATATTTTTCACACCTTTTCAGGCTCTTCATGTTTTTCAACACCGCTTCATGCTCCTCCTATGTTTCAGACCGTTTTATGCTCCTCATATATTTGACACCTTTTGAAGCTCTTCATAATTTCCACACCTTTTCAGGCTCTTCATGTTTTTGAACACCATTTCATGCTCCTGTTATTTTTTTTTTATTGTTATTTTTTTTATTTTTTTTTTATTATTTTTATTTTTTTTTCCCAGTCGGTTTTGTCATACATTGATAAGAATCAGCCTTGGATTTACATGTATTCCCAATCCCAATCCCCCCTCCCACCTCCCTCTCCACCCGATTCCTCTGGGTCTTCCCAGTGCACCAAGCCGGAGCACTTGTCTCGTGCATCCTACCTGGGCTGGTGATCTGTTTCACCATAGATAGCAAACATGCTGTTCTTTTGAAATATCCCACCCTCACATTCTCCCACAAAGTTCAAAAGTCTGTTCTGTATTTCTGTGTCTCTTTTTCTGTTCTGCATATAGGGTTATCGTTATCACCTTTCTAAATTCCATATACATGTGTCAGTATGCTCTAATGTTCTTTATCTTTCTGGCTTACTTCACTCTGTATAATGGGCTCCAGCTTCATCCATCTCATTAGGACTGATTCAAATGAATTTTTTAATGGCTGAGTAATATTCCATGGTGTATATGTTCCACAGCTTTCTTATCCATTCATCTGCTGACGGGCATCTAGGTTGCTTCCATGTCCTGGCTATTATAAACAGTGCTGCGATGAACATTGGGGTGCACGTGTCTCTTTCAGATGAACCTATGGACACCTTATCTTTGACAAAGGAGGCAAGGATATACAATGGAAAAAAGACAACCTCTTTAACAAGTGGTGCTGGGAAAACTGGTCAACCACTTGTCAAAGAATGAAAATAGAACACTTTCTAACACCATACACAAAAATAAACTCAAAATGGATTAAAGATCTAAATGTAAGACCAGAAACTATAAAACTCCTAGAGGAGAACATAGGCAAAACACTCTCCGACATAAATCAAAGCAAGATCCTCTATGACCCACCTCCCAGAATATTGGAAATAAAAGCAAAACTAAACAAATGGGACCTAATGAAACTTAAAAGCTTTTGCACTACAAAGGAAACTATAAGTAAGGTGAAAAGACAGCCCTCAAATTGGGAGAAAATAATAGCAAATGAAGAAACAGACAAAGGATTAATCTCAAAAATATACAAGCAAATCCTGCAGCTCAATTCCAGAAAAATAAATGACCCAATAAAAAATGAGCCAAAGATCTAAACAGACATTTCTCCAAAGAAGACATACAGATGGATAACAAACACATGAAAAGATACTCAACATCACTCATTATTAGAGAAATGCAAATCAAAACCACAATGAGGTACCATTATATGCCAGTCAGGATGGCTGCTATCCAAAAGTCTACAAGCAATAAATGCTGGAGATGGTGTGGAGAAAAGGGAACCCTCTTACACTGTTGGTGGAAATGCACACTAGTACAGCCCCTATGGAAAACAGTGTGGAGATTTCTTAAAAAACTGGAAATAGAACTGCCGTATGACCCAGCAATCCCACTTCTGGGCATACACACTGAGGAAACCAGATCCTCTTATTTTTCAGACCGTTTCAAGCTCCTCATATTTTTTACACATTTTGAAGCTCTTCATATATTTCACACCTTTTCAGGCTCTTCATGTTTTTGAACACCGTTTCATGCTCCTCCTATTTTTCAGACCGTTTCATGGTCCTCATGATTTTGACACCTTTTGAAGCTCTTCATATTTTTCACACCTTTTTATGCTCTTCATGTTTTTGAACACCATTTCATGTTCCTCCTATTTTTTAAACCGTTTCATGCTCCTCATATTTTTCACATCTTTTGAAGCTCTTCATATTTTTCACACCTTTTCAGGCTCTTCATATTTTTCAACAAGGTTTCATGCTCCTCCTATTTTTCAGACCGTTTAATGCTCCCCATAATTTTGACACCTTTTGAAGCGCTTCATAATTATCACACCTTTTCAGGCTCTTCATGTTTTTCAAATCTGCTTCTGCTCCTCCTATATTTCAGACTGTTTCATGCTCCTCATATTTTTGACACCTTTTGAAGCTCTTCATATTTTTCACACCTTTTCAGGCTCTTCATGATTTTGAACACCGTTTCATGCTTCTCCTATTTCTTAGACCATTTCATGCTCCTCATATTTTGACACCTCTTGATGCTCTTCATATTTTTCACAGCTTTTCAGTCTCTTCATGTTTTTGAACACCGATTCATGCTCCTCATATATTTCAGACCGTTTCAGGCTCCTCATATTTTTGACATCTTTTGAAGCTCTTCATATTTTTCACACCTTTTCAGGCTCTTCATGTTTTTGAACACCACCTCATGCTCCTCCTAATTTTCAGACCATTACATGCTCCTCATATATTTGATATCTTTTGAAGCTCTTCATATTTTTCACACATTTTATGCACTTCTTGTTTTCAACACCACATCATGCTCCTTCTATTTTTCAAACCGTTTCAGGCTCCTCATATTTTTGACATCTTTTGAAGCTCTTCATATTTTTCACACCTTTTCAGGCTCTTCATGTTTTTGAACACCGTTTCATGCTCCTCCTATTTTTCAGACCGTTTCATGCTCCTCATGTTTTTGAGACGGTTTGAAGCTCTGCATATTTTTCATACCTTTCAGGCTCTTCATGTTTTTGAACACCGTTACATGCTCCTCTTATTTTTCATACCATATCATGCTCGTCATTTTTTTGACACATTTTGAAGCTCTTCATAATTTTCACACCTTTTCAGGCTCTTTATGTTTTTCAACGCCGTATCATGCACCTCCTATTTTTCAGACCGTTTCATGCTCCTCATATCTTTGACACCTTTTGAAGCTCTTCATATTTTTCACACCATTTCAGGCTCTTCAAGTTTTTGAAAACGGCTTCATGCTCCTCCTAATTTTCAGACCGTTTCTTGCTCCTCATATTTTTGACACCTTTTGAAGCTCTTCATATTTTTCACAGCTTTTCAGGCTCTTCATGTTTTTGAACACAGTTTCATGCTCCGCATATTTTTCACATCTTTTCATGCTCTTCATATTTTTCACACCTTTTCAGGCTCTTCATGTTTCTCAACACCATTTCATGCTTCTCCTATTTTTCAGACCGTTTCATGCTCCTCATATTTTTGACAGCTTTTGAAGCTCTTCATATATTTCACACCTTTTCAGGCTTTTCATGTTTTTGAACACCGCTTCATGCTCCTCCTATTTCTCAGACCATTTCATGCTCCTCGTATATTTCACACCTTTTGAAGCTCTTCATATTTTTCACACTTCTCCAGGCTCTTCATGTTTTTGAACACCGTTTCATGCTCCTCCTGTTTTTCAGACCGTTTCATGCTGCTCATAATTTTGAAACCTTTTGAAGTTCTTCATATTTTTCACACCTTTTCAGGCTCTTCACGTTTTTCAACACCACTTCATGCTCCTCCTATTTTTCAGGCCGTTTCATGCTCCTTATATTTTTGACACCTTTTGAAGTTCTTCATATTTTTCACACCTTACAGGCTCTTCATGGTTTTCAACACCACTTCATGCTCCTCCTATTTTTCAGACCGTTTCATGCTCCTCATATATTTGACACCTTTTGAAGCTCTTCAGATTTTTCACACCTTTTCAGGCTCTTCATATTTTTCAACACTGCTTCATGCTCCTCCTATTTTTCAGACCGTTTCATGGTCCTCATATTTTTGACACCTTTTGAAGCTTTTCATATTTTTCACACCTTTCCGTGCTCTTCATGTATTTCAACACGCTTTCATGCTCCTCCGATTATTCAGATCGTTTCATGCTCCTCATTTTTGACACATTTTGAAACTCTTCATATTTTCGACACCTTTCAGGTTCTTCATGTTTTTCAACACCGTTTCATGCTCCTCCTATTTTTCAAACCGTTTCATGCTCCTCATATTTTTGACACATTTTGAAGCTCTTCATATTTTCGACACCTTTCAGGTTCTTCATGTTTTTCAACACCGTTTCATGCTCCTCCTATTTGTCAAACCGTTTCATGTTCCTCCTATTTTTCAGACCGTTTCATACTCCTCATATTTTTGAAACCTTTTGAAGCTCTTCATGTTTTTCACACCCTTTCATGGTCTTCATATTTTTCAACACGGTTTCATGCTCCTCCTAATTTTCAGATCGTTTCATGCTCCTCATATTTTTGACACCTTTTGAAGCTCTTCTTATTCTTCACACTTTTTCAGGTTCTTCATGATTTTCAACACCGATTCATGCTCCTCCTATTTTTCAGACAGTTTCATGCTCCTCATATTTTTGACACCTTTTGAAGCTCTTCATATTTTTCACACCTTTCCATGCTCCTCATGTTTTTCAACACGGTTTCATGCTCCTCCTCTCTTTCAGACCATTTCAGGCTCCTTATATGTTTCACACCTTTTTCAGGCTCTTCATGTATTTCAACACACTTCATGCTCCTCCTATTTTTCAGATCGTTTCATGCTCCTCATATTTTTGACACCTTTTGAAGCTCTTCATATTTTTCACAGCTTTCCAGGCTCTTCATATTTTTGAACACCGATTAATGCTCCTCCTATTTTTCAGACCGTTTCTTGCTCCTCATATTTTTGACACTTTTTGAAGCTCTTCATATTTTTCACACCTTTTCAGGCTCTTCATATTTTTCTACACCACTTCATGCTCCTCCTTTATTTGAGACCGTTTCATGCTCCTCATATTTTTGACACCTTTTGAAGCTCTCCATAGATTTCACACCTTTTCAGGCTCTTCATGTGTTTCTACACCGCTTCATGCTCCTCCTATTTTTCAGAGCTTTTCATGCTCCTCATATTTTTTTCACCTTTTGAAGCTCTTCATATTTTTCATACCTTTTCAGGCTTTTCATGTTTTTCAACACCGCTTCATGCTCCTACTATTTTTCAGACCTTTTCATGCTCCTCATATGTTTCACACCTTTTTTAAGCTCTTCATGTTTTAACACTTTTTCACGCTCCTCCTATATTTCAGACCGTTTCAAGCTCCTCATATTTTTGACACCTTTTGAAGCTCTTCATATTTTTCACATTTTTTCAGGGTCTTCATGTTTTTCTACACCACTTCGTGCTCCTCGTTTTTTTTCAGACCGTTTCATTCTCCTCATATGTTTCACAACTTTTTCAGGCTCTTCATGTTTCTCAACACCACTTCATGCTCCTCCTATTTTTAAGACCGTTTCATGCTCCTCATATTTTTGACATCCTTTGAAGCTCTTCATATTTTTCACACCTTTTCAGGCTTTTCATGTATTTCAACACCGTCTCATGCACCTCCTATTTTTCAGACCGTTTCATGCTCCTCATATGTTTCACACCTTTTTCAGGCTCTTCATGTTTTTCAACACCACATCATGCTCCTCCTATTTTTCAGACCGTTTCATGCTCATCATATTTTTGACACAGTTTGAAGCTCTTCATACTTTTCACACCTTTTGAGGCTCTTCATGTTTTTGAAAACAGTTTCTTGCTCCTCATATTTTTCAGACCGTTTCATGGTCCTCATATTTTTGACACCTTTTGAAGCTCTTCATATTTTTCGCACCTTTTCAGGCTCTTCATTTTTTTGAACACCACTTCATGCTTCTCCAATTTTTCAGACCGTTTCATGCTCCTCATATATTTGACACCTTTTGAAGCTCTTCATATTTTTCACATCTTTTCAGGCTCTTCATATTTTCAACCCGCTAAGCTCCTCCTATTTTTCAGACCGTTTCTTGCTTCTCATATTTTTGACACCTTTGAGGCTCTTCATATATTTCACACCTTTTCAGGCTCTTCATGTTTTTGAACACTGCTTCATGCTCCTCCTATTTTTCAGACCGTTTCATGCTCCTCGTATTTTTCAGACCGTTTCATGCTCCTCATATTTTTGACACTTTTTGAAGCTCTTCATATTTTTCACACCTTTTCAGGCTCTTCATGTTTTCAACACCGCTTCATGCTCCTACTATTTTTCAGACGGTTTCATGCTCCTCATATTTTTGACACCTTTTGAAGCTCTTCATATTATTCACACCTTTTCAGGCTCTTCATGTTTTTCAACACCGCTTCATGCTCCTCCTTTTTTTCAGACCGTTTCATGCTCCTCATATTTTTGACACCTTTTGAAGCTCTTCATATTTTTCACACTTCTCCAGGCTCTTCATGTTTTTGAACACCGTTTCATGTTCCTCCTGTTTTTCAGACTGTTTCATGCTGCTCATATTTTTGACACCTTTTGAAGTTCTTCATATTTTTCACACCTTTTCAGGCTCTTCACGTTTTTCAACACCACTTCATGCTCCTCCTGTTTTTCAGGCCGTTTCATGCTCCTTATATTTTTGACACCTTTTGAAGTTCTTCATATTTTTCACACCTTAGAGGCTCTTCATGGTTTTCAACACCGCTTCATGCTCCTCCTATTTTTCAGACCGTTTCATGCTCCTCATATATTTGACACCTTTTGAAGCTCTTCAGATTTTTCACACCTTTTCAGGCTCTTCATATTTTTCAGCAGCGCTTCATGCTCCTCCTATTTTTCAGACCGTTTCATGCTCCTCATCTTTTTGACACGTTTTGAAACTCTTCATATTTATCACACCTTTTCAGGCTCTTCATGTTTTTCAACACCATTTCATGCTCCTCCTTTTTCTCAGACCGTTTTATGCTCCTCATATATTTGACACCTTTTGAAGCTCTTCATAGTTTCCACACCTTTTCAGGCTCTTCATGTTTTTCTACACCGCTTCATGCTCCCCCTATATTTCAGACCGTTCATGCCTCTCATATTTTTGAAACCTTTTGAAGCTCTTCATATTTTTCACACCTTTTCAGGCTCTTCCTGTTTTTCAACACCATTTCATGCTCCTCCTTTTTTTCAAACCGTTTTATGCTCCTCATATATTTTACACCTTTTCAAGCTCTTCATAATTTCCACACCTTTTCAGGCTCTTCATGTTTTTGAACACCGTTTCATGCTCCTCTTATTTTTTTTTTATTGTTATTTTTTTTAATTTTTTTTATTATTTTTATTTTTTTTCCAGTGGGTTTTGTCATATTTTATATGAATCAGCCATGGATTTACATGTATTCCGAGTCCCGATTCCCCCTCCCACCTCCCTCTCCACCCGATTCCTCTGGGTCTTCCCAGTGCACCAAGCCGGAGCACTTGTCTCGTGCATCCTACCTGGGCTGGTGATCTGTTTCACCATAGATAGCATACATGCTGTTCTTTTGAAATATCCCACCCTCACATTCTCCCACAAAGTTTAAAAGTCTGTTCTGTATTTCTGTGTCTCTTTTTCTGTTCTGCATATAGGGTTATCGTTGTCACCTTTCTAAATTCCATATACATGTGTCAGTATGCTGTAATGTTCTTTATCTTTCTGGCTTACTTCACTCTGTATAATGGGCTCCAGCTTCATCCATCTCATTAGGACTGATTCAAATGAATTCTTTTTAATGGCTGAGTAATATTCCATGGTGTATATGTACCACAGCTTTCTTATCCATTCATCTGCTGACGGGCATCTAGGTTGCTTCCATGTCCTGGCTATTATAAACAGTGCTGCGATGAACATTGGGGTGCACGTGTCTCTTTCAGACGAACCTATGGACACCTTATCTTTGACAAAGGAGGCAAGGATATGCAATGGAAAAAAGACAACCTCTTTAACAAGTGGTGCTGGGAAAACTGGTCAACCACTTGTAAAAGAATGAAAATAGAACACTTTCTAACACCATACACAAAAATAAACTCAAAATGGATTAAAGATCTAAATGTAAGACCAGAAACTATAAAACTCCTAGAGGAGAACATAGGCAAAACACTCTCCGACATAAATCAAAGCAAGATCCTCTATGACCCACCTCCCAGAATATTGGAAATAAAAGCAAAACTAAACAAATGGGACCTAATGAAACTTAAAAGCTTTTGCACTACAAAGGAAACTATAAGTAAGGTGAAAAGACAGCCCTCAGATTGGGAGAAAATAATAGCAGATGAAGAAACAGACAAAGGATTAATCTCAAAAATATACAAGCAAATCCTGCAGCTCAATTCCAGAAAAATAAATGACCCAATAAAAAATGAGCCAAAGAACTAAACAGACATTTCTCCAAAGAAGACATACAGATGGATAACAAACACATGAAAAGATGCTCAACATCACTCATTATTAGAGAAATGCAAATCAAAACCACAATGAGGTACCATTACATGCCAGTCAGGATGGCTGCTATCCAAAAGTCTACAAGCAATAAATGCTGGAGAGGGTGTGGAGAAAAGGGAACCCTCTTATACTGTTGGTGGGAATGCACTCTAGTACAGCCGCTATGGAAAACGGTGTAGAGATTTCTTAAAAAACTGGAAATAAAACTGCCATATGACCCATAATTCCACTTCTGGGCATACACACTGAGGAAACCAGATCCTCTTATTTTTCAGACCGTTTCAAACTCCTCATATTTTTTACACCTTTTGAAGCTCTTCATATATTTCACACCTTTTCAGGCTCTTCATGTTTTTCAACACCGCTTCATGCTCCTCCTATTTTTCAGACCGTTTCATGGTCCTCATGATTTTGACACCTTTTGAAGCTCTTCATATTTTTCACACCTTTTTATGCTCTTCATGTTTTTGAACACCGTTTCATGCTCCTCCTATTTTTCAGACCGTTTCATGCTCCTCATGTTTTTGAGACGTTTTGAAGCTCTGCATATTTTTCATACCTTTCAGGCTCTTCATGTTTTTGAACACCGTTACATGCTCCTCCTATTTTTCATACCATATCATGCTCGTCATTTTTTTGACACATTTTGAAGCTCTTCATATTTTTCACACCTTTTCAGGCTCTTTATGTTTTTCAACGCCGTATCATGCTCCTCCTATTTTTCAGACCGTTTCATGCTCCTCATATCTTTGACACATTTGAAGCTCTTCATATTTTCACACCATTTCAGGCTCTTCAAGTTTTTGAAAACGGCTTCATGCTCCTCCTAATTTTCAGACCGTTTCTTGCTCCTCATATTTTTGACACCTTTTGAAGCTCTTCATATTTTTCACAGCTTTTCAGGCTCTTCATGTTTTTGAACATAGTTTCATGCTCCGCATATTTTTCACACATTTTCATGCTCTTCATATTTTTCACAACTTTTCAGGCTCTTCATGTTTCTCAACACCGTTTCATGCTTCTCCTATTTTTCAGACCATTTCATTCTCCTCGTATTTTTCACACCTTTTGAAGCTCTTCATATTTTTCACACCTTTGAAGGCTCTTCATGTTTTTCAACACCGCTTAATGCTCCTCATATTTTTCAGACCGTTTCATGCTCCTCATATATTTGACACCTTTTGAAGCTCTTCCTATATTTCACACCTTTTCAGGCTCTTCCTGTTTTTGAACACCGCTTAATGCTCCTCCTATTTTTCATATTGTTTCATGCTCCTCATATTTTTGACACCTTTGAAACTCTTCATATTTTTCACACACTTCCAGGCTCTTCATGTTCTTCATCACCGTTTCATGCTCCTCCTATTTTTCAAACTGTTTCAGGCTCCTCATATTTTTCTCACCTTTTGAAGCTCTTCATATTTTTCACACCTTTTCAGGCTCTTCATGTTTTTCAACACCACTTCATGCTCCTCCTATATTTCAGACCGTTTCATGCTCCTCATATATTTGACACGTTTTGAAGCTCTTCATATTTTTCAGACATTTTCAGACTCTTCATACTTTTGAACACCGCTTCATCCTTCTCCAATTTTTCAGACCGTTTCATGCTCCTCATATATTTTACACCTTTTGCAGCTCTTCATATTTTTCACAGCGTTTCAGGCTCTTCATGTTTTTCAACAACGTTTCATGCTCCTCCTATTTTCCAGACCGTTTCATGCTCCTCATATTTTTGACACCTTTTGAAGCTCTTCATATTTTTCACAGCTTAACAGGCTCTTCATGTTTTTGAACACCAATTCACGCTACTCCTATTTTTCAGACCGTTTCATGCTCCTCATATTTTTGACACCTTTTGAAGCTCTTCATATTTTTCACACTTTTACAGGCTCTTCATGTTTTTAAACAACGCTTCATGCTCCTCCTAATTTTCACACCGTTTCATGATCCTCATATTTTTGACACCTTTTGAAGCTCTTCATATTTTTCACACCTTTTCAGGCTCTTCATGTTTTTGAACACAGTTTCATGCTCCTCCTATTTTTCAGACTGTTTCATGCTCCTCGTATTTTTGACACCTTTTGAAGCTCTTCATATTTTTCACACCTTTTCAGGCTCTTCATATTTTTCTACACCACTTCATGCTCCTCCTTTATTTGAGACTGTTTCATGCTCCTCATATTTTTGACACCTTTTGAAGCTCTCCATAGATTTCACACCTTTTCAGGCTCTTCATGTTTTTGAACACCGCTTCATACTCCTCCTTTTTTTCAGACCGTTTGATGCTCCTCATATTTTTGACACCTTTTGAAGCTCTTCATATTTTTCACAACTTTTTATGCTCTTCAGGTTTTTCAACACTGCTTCATATTCCTCCTATTTTTCAGACCGTTTCATGCTCCTCCTATTTTTGACACTTTTTGAAGCTCATCATATATTTCACACCTTTTCAGGCTCTTCATGTTTCTGAACACCACCTCATGCTCCTCCTATTTTTCAGACCGTTTCATGCTCCTCATATTTATGACTCTATTTGAAGCTCTTCATATTTTTTACGCCTTTTCATGCTCTTCATGTTTTCAACACCCATTCATGCTCCTCATATTTTTTTGACCGTTTCAGGCTCATCATATTTTTGACACCTTTTATACGTCGTCATACATTTCACACCTTTTCAGGCTATTCATGTTTTTCAACATGGCTTCATGCTCCTCCTATTTTTCAGACCGTTTCATGCTCCTCCTATTTTTGACACCTTTTGAAGCTCTTCATATATTTCACGTCTTTTCAGGCTCTTCAGGTTTTTCAACACCGCTTCATGCTCCTCCTATTTTTCAGACCGTTTCATGCTCCTCCTATTTTTCAGGCCGTTTCATCCTCTTCATAGTTTGGACACCTTTTGAAACTCTTCATATTTTTCACACCTTTTCATGCTCTTCAGGTTTTTCAACACCGCTTCATATTCCTCCTATTTTTCAGACCGTTTCATGCTCCTCCTATTGTTGACAACTTTTGAAGCTCTTCATATATTTCACGCCTTTTCAGGCTCTTCAGGTTTTTCAACACCGCTTCATGCTTCTCCTATTTTTCAGCCAGTTTCATGCTCCTCCTATTTTTGACATCTTTTGAAGTTTTTCATATTTTTCACACCTTTTCTGGCTGTTCATGTTTTATAACAAGTCTTCATGCTCCTTTATTTTTCAGACCGTTTCATGCTCCTCATGTATTTCACACCTTTTGAAGCTCTTCATATTTTTCACACCTTTTCAACCTCTTCATATTTTTCACAGCTTTTCAGGCTCTTCATGTTTTTCAACTCCGCTTCATGCTTTTCCTATTTTTCAAACCATTTCATGCTCCTCATATTTTTGACACCTTTTGAAGCACTTCATATTTTTCACACCTTTTCAGGCTCTTCATGTTTTTGCAAACCGCTTCATGTTCCTCCTATTTTTCAGACCGTTTCATGCTCCTCATATATTTGACACCTTTTGAAGCTCTTCATATTTTTCACAACTTTTCAGACTTTTCATGTTTTTGAACACCTTTTCATGCTCCTCCTATATTTCCCACCTTTTGAAGCTCTTCATATTTTTCACACATTTTCAGGCTCTTCATGTTTTTCAACAAGGCTTCATGCTCCTCCTATTTTTCAGATCGTTTAATGCTCCTCATGTATTTCACACCTTTTGAAGCTCTTCATATTTTCACACCTTTTCAGGCTCTTCATGTTTTTCAACAACAATTCATGATCCTCTTATATTTCAGACCGCTTCATGCTCATCTCATTTTTGACACTTTTTGAAGCTGTTCATATTTTTCGCACCTTTTGAAGCTCTTTATATTTTTCCCAAGTTTTCAGGCTCTTCATGTTTTTCAACACCGCTTCATGCTCCTCCTAATTTTCACACCTTTTGAAGCTCTTCATATTTTTAACACCTTTTCAGGCTCTTCATGTTTTTGAACACCGCTTCATGATCCTCCTATTTTTCAGACCATTTCATTCTCCTCATATATTTGAAATCTTTTGAAGCTCTTCATATTTTTCGCAGCTTTTCAGGCTGTTCATGTTTGTCAACACCGCTTCTTTCTCCTCCTATTTTTCAGACCGTTTCTTGCTCCTTATATTTTTCACACCTTTTGATGCTCTTCATATTCTTCACACCTTGTCAAGCTCTTCATATTTTTCAAACCTTTTGAAGCTCTTCATATTTGTCACACCTTTTAAGGCTCTTCAAGTTTTTGAACACCGCTTCATGTTCCTCCTATTATACAGACCGTTTCATGCTCCTCATATTTTTGACACCTTTACAGGCTCTTCATGTTTTTCAACACCAATTCATGCTCCTCCTATTTTTCAGACCGTATCATGCTCCTCATATTTTTGACACTTTTAGAAACTCTTCATTTTTTCACACCTTTTCAGGCTCTTCATGTTTTTGAACACCGCTTTATGCTCCTCCTAATTTTCAGACCGTTTCATGCTCTTCATATTATTGACAGCTATTGAAGCTCTTCATATTTTTCACACCTTTTCAGGCTCTTCATGTTTTTCAACACCGCTTCATGCTAATCGTATTTTTCATACCATTTCATGCTCCTTATATTTTTCACACATTTTGAAGGTCTTCATATTTTTCACACCTTTTCAGGATCTTCATGTTTTTGAACACCGCTTCATATTCCTCCTATTTTTCAGACCGTTTCATGCTCCTCATATTTTTGACACCTTTTCAGGCTCTTCAGGTTTTTGAACACCGCTTAATGCTACTCCTATTTTTCAAACCGTTTCATGCCCTTCATATTTTTGACACATTTTGAAGCTCTTCATATTTTTGACACCTTTTCAGGGTCTTCATGTTTTTGAACACCGTTTCATGCTCCTCCTGTTTTTCAGACCTTTCATGCTCCTCATATTTTTGACACCTTTTGAAGCTCTTCATATATTTCACACCTTTTCAGGCTCTTCATATTTTTCAACACCATTTCATGCTCCTCCTATTTTTCAGATCGTTTCATGTTCATCTCATTTTTGAAACCTTTTGAAGCTCTTCATTTTTTTCACACCTTTTGAAGCTCTTCATATTCTTCATACGTTTTCATGCTCTTTATGTTTTTCAACACTGCTTCTTGCTCCTCCTATTGTTCAGACCGTTTAATGCTTCTCATATTTTTGACACGTTTTGAAGCTCTTCATATTTTTCACACCTTTTCACTCTCTTCATGTTTTTGAACACCCTTTCATCTCCTCCTATTTTTCAGACCGTTTCATGCTCCTCATATTTTTGACACCTTTTGAAGCTCTTCATATTTTTCACACCTTTTCAGGTTTTTCATGTTTTTGAACACCGCTTCATGCTCCTCCTATTTTTCACACTTTTTGAACCTCGTCATATTTTTCACACCTTTTCAGGCTCTTCAGGTTTTTGAACACCGCTTCATGCTCCTCCTATTTTTCAGACCGTTTCATGCCCCTCATCTATTTCACACCTTTTGAAACTCTTCATTTTTTTGACACAATTTCAGGCTCTTCATGATTTTGAATACGGTTTCATGCTCCTCCTATTTTTCAGACCGTTTCATGCTTCTCCTATATTTGACACGTCTTGAAGCTCTTCATATTTTTCACACCTTTTCAGGCTCTTCATGTTTTTGAACACCCTTTAAAGCTCCTCCTGTTTTTCAGACCGTTTCATGATCCTCATATTTTTGACACCTTTTGAAGCTCTTCATATTTTTCAGACTTTTTCAGGTTCTTCATGTTTTGCAACACTGCTTCATGCTCCTCCTATTTTTCAGACCGTTTCATGCTCCTCCTATTTTTCACACCTTTTGAACCTCTTCATATTTTTCACACCTTTTCAGGCTCTTCATGTTTTTGAACACCGCTTCATGCTCCTCCTATTTTTCAGATCGTTTCATGCTCCTCATATTTTTGACATCTTTTGAAGGTTTTCATATTTTTCACACCTTTTCTGGCTGTTCATGTTTTATAACAACTCTTCATGCTCCTTTATTTTTCAGACCGTTTCATGCTCCTCATGTGTTTCACACCTTTTGAAGCTGTTCATATTTTTCACACTTTTTGAAGCTCTTCATATTTTTCACACGTTTTCAGGCTCTTCATGTTTTTGAACACCGTTTCATGCTCCTTTTTTGCAGACCGTATCATGCGACTCATATTTTTGAAACCTTTTGAACCTCTTCATATTTCTCACTCCTTTTCAGGCTCTTCATGTTTTTCAACACCACTTCATGCTCCTCCGATTTTTTGACCGTTTCATGCTCCTCATAATTTTGACACCTTTTGAAGCTTTTGATATTTTTCACAACTTTTCAGGCTCTTCATGTTTTTGAACACCGCTTCATGCTCCTCCTATTTTTCAGACCGTTTCATGATCCTCATATTTTTGACACCTTTTGAAGCTTTTCATATTTTTCACAACTTTTCAGGCTTTCATGTATTTGAACATCGCTTCATGCTAATCCTATTTTTCAAACCATATCTTGCTCCTCATATTTTTCACACCTTTTGAAGCTCTTCATTTTTTTCACACCTTTTCAGGCTCTTAATGTTTTTCCACACCACTTCATGCTTCTCCTATTTTTCAGCTCGTTTCATGCTCCTCATGTATTTCACACCTTTTGAAACTCTTCATATTTTTCACACATTTTCAGGCTCTTCTTGTTTTTTACACCGCTTCATGTTCCTCCAATTTTTGAGACAGTTTCATGCTCCTCATATTTTTGACACCTTTTGAAGCTTTTCATATTTTTCACACCTTTTCAGGCTCTTCATTTTTTTCAACACCAATTCATGCTCCTCCTATTTTTCAGACCGTTTCAATCTCATCTAATTTTTGCCACCTTTTGAAGCTATTCATATTATTCACACCTTTTGAAGCTATTCATATTTTTCACACGTTTTCAGGCTCTTCATGTTTTTCAAGACCGCTTCATGCTCCTCCTCTTTTTCAGACCGTTTTATGCTCATCTCATTTTGACACCTTTTGAAGCTCTTAATATTTCTCACATCTTTTGAAGCTCTTCATATTTTTCACACCTTTTCAGGCTCTTCATGTTTTTGAACATCATTTCATGCTCCTCATATTTTGCAACCATTTCATTCTCCTCATATGTTTGACAACTTTTGAAGCTCTTCATATATTTCACACCTTTTCAGGCTCTTCATATTTTTCAACACCATTTCATGCTCCTCCTATTTTTCAGATCGTTTCATGTTCTTCTCATTTTTGAAACCTTTTGAAGCTCTTCATTTTTTTCACACCTTTTGAAGCTCTTCATATTCTTCATACGTTTTCATGCTCTTTATGTTTTTCAACACTGCTTCTTGCTCCTCCTATTGTTCAGACCGTTTAATGCTTCTCATATTTTTGACACGTTTTGAAGCTCTTCATATTTTTCACACCATTTCACACTCTTCATGTTTTTGAACACCCTTTCATCTCCTCCTATTTTTCAGACCGTTTCATGCTCCTCATATTTTTGACACCTTTTGAAGCTCTTCATATTTTTCACACCTTTTCAGGCTTTTCATGTTTTTGAACACCGCTTCATGCTCCTCCTATTTTTCACACTTTTTGAACCTCGTCATATTTTTCACACCTTTTCAGGCTCTTCAGGTTTTTGAACACCGCTTCATGCTCCTCCTATTTTTCAGACCATTTCATGCTCCTCATCTATTTCACACCTTTTGAAACTCTTCATTTTTTTGACACAATTTCAGGCTCTTCATGATTTTGAATACGGTTTCATGCTCCTCCTATTTTTCAGACCGTTTCATGCTTCTCCTATATTTGACACAGCTTGAAGCTCTTCATATTTTTCACACCTTTTCACACTCTTCATGTTTTTGAACACCCTTTCATCTCCTCCTATTTTTCAGACCGTTTCATGCTCCTCATATTTTTGACACCTTTTGAAGCTCTTCATATTTTTCACACCTTTTCAGGCTTTTCATGTTTTTGAACACCGCTTCATGCTCCTCCTATTTTTCACACTTTTTGAACCTCGTCATATTTTTCACACCTTTTCAGGCTCTTCAGGTTTTTGAACACCGCTTCATGCTCCTCCTATTTTTCAGACCGTTTCATGCTCCTCATCTATTTCACACCTTTTGAAACTCTTCATTTTTTTGACACAATTTCAGGCTCTTCATGATTTTGAATACGGTTTCATGCTCCTCCTATTTTTCAGACCGTTTCATGCTTCTCCTATATTTGACACGTCTTGAAGCTCTTCATATTTTTCACACCTTTTCAGGCTCTTCATGTTTTTGAACACCCTTTAATGCTCCTCCTGTTTTTCAGACCGTTTCATGATCCTCATATTTGACACCTTTTGAAGCTCTTCATATTTTTCACACTTTTTCAGGTTCTTCATGTTTTGCAACACTGCTTCATGCTCCTCCTATTTTTCAGACCGTTTCATGCACCTCATATTTTTGACATCTTTTGAAGGTTTTCATATTTTTCACAACTTTTCTGGCTGTTCATGTTTTATAACAACTCTTCATGCTCCTTTATTTTTCAGACCGTTTCATGCTCCTCATGTGTTTCACACTTTTTGAAGCTCTTCATATTTTTCACCCTTTTTGAAGCTCTTCATATTTTTCACACGTTTTCAGGCTCTTCATGTTTTTGAACACCGTTTCATGCTCCTTTTTTGCAGACCGTTTCATGCTCCTCATATTTTTGACACCTTTTGAAGCTTTTGATATTTTTCACAACTTTTCAGGCTCTTCATGTTTTTGAACACCGCTTCATGCTCCTCCTATTTTTCAGACCGTTTCATGATCCTCATATTTTTGACACCTTTTGAAGCTTTTCATATTTTTCACAACTTTTCAGGCACTTCATATATTTGAACATCGCTTCATGCTAATCCTCTTTTTCAAACCATATCATGCTCCTCATATTTTTCACACCTTTTGAAGCTCTTCATTTTTTTCACACCTTTTCAGGCTCTTAATGTTTTTCCACACCACTTCATGCTTCTCCTATTTTTCAGCTCGTTTCATGCTCCTCATGTATTTCACACCTTTTGAAACTCTTCATATTTTTCACATATTTTCAGGCTCTTCTTGTTTTTTACACCGCTTCATGTTCCTCCAATTTTTGAGACAGTTTCATGCTCCTCATATTTTTGACACCTTTTGAAGCTCTTCATATTTTTCACACCTTTTCACACTCTTCATGTTTTTGAACACCCTTTCATCTCCTCCTATTTTTCAGACCGTTTCATGCTCCTCATATTTTTGACACCTTTAGAAGCTCTTCATATTTTTCACACCTTTTCAGGCTTTTCATGTTTTTCAACACCGCTTCATGCTCCTCCTCCTTTTCAGACCGTTTCGTGCTCATCTCATTTTGACACCTTTTGAAGTTCTTGATATTTTTCACCTCTTTTGAAGCTCTTCATGTTTTTCACACCTTTACAGGCGCTTCATGATTTTCAACACCTCTTCATGCTCCTCGTATATTTCAGACCGATTCATGCTCATCTCATTTTTGACATCTTTTGAAGCTTTTCATATTTTTCACACCTTTTGAAGCTCTTCATATTTTTCATATTTTTGAAGCTCTTCATATTTTCAAGCCATTTCAGACTCTTAATGATTTTCAACACCGCTTCATGATCCTGCTATTTTTCAGACCGTTTCATGCTCCTCATATATTTGACACCTTTTGAAGCTTTTGATATTTTTCACAACTTTTCAGGCCCTTCATGTTTTTGAACACCGTTTCATGCTCCTCCTATTTTTCAGACCGTTTCATTCTCCTCATATTTTTGACACCTTTTTAAGCTCTTCATATATTTCACACCTTTTCAGGATCTTTATATTGTTCAACACCACTTCATGCTCCTCCTATTTTTCAGACCGTTTCATGCTCATCTCATTTTGACAACTTTTGAAGCTCTTCATATTTTTCACACCTTTTCATTCTCTTCAAAATTTTCAACACCGCTTCATGCTCCTCCTATTTTTCAGACCGTTTCATGGTCATCTCATTTTTCACACCATTTGAAGCTCTTCATAATTTTCACACCTTTTGAAGCTCTTCTTATTTTTCACATTTTTGAAGCTCTTCATATTTTTCACACGATTTCAGACTCTTCTTGTTTTTCCACACCGCTTCATGCTCCTGATAATTATCATACCATTTCATACTCCTCATATTTTTGACACGTTTTGAGGCTCTTCATATTTTTGACACCTTTTCAGGCTTTTCAAATTTTTGAACACCGCTTCATGCTCCTCCTATTTTTTCTACGGAATCATGCTCCTCATGTTTTTCACACATTTTGAAGCTCTTCATATTTTTCTCACCTTTTCAGGCTATTCATGTTTTTGAACACCACTTCATGCTCCTCCTATTTTTCAGAGAGTTTCATGCTCCTCATGTATTTCACACCTTTTGAAGCTCTTCATGTTTTTCACACCTTTTCAGGCTCTTCATGTTTTTCCACACCACTTCATGCTTCTCCTATTTTTCAGCCCGTTTCATGCTTCTCATGTATTATACACCTTTTGAAGCTCTTCATATGTTTCCCACCATTTCAGGCTCTCCATGTTTTTGATCACCGTTTCATGCTCCTCCTATTTTTCAGACCGTTTCATGCTCATCTCTTTTTTGACACCTTTTGAAGCTCTTCATATTTTTCACACCTTTGAAGCTCTACTTATTTTTCAGCCCTATTCAGACTCTTCATGTTTTTCAACACCGCTTCATGCTCCTCCTATATTTCAGACCGTTTCATGCTCCTCATATTTTTCACACTTTTTGAAGCTCTTCATATTTTTAACACCTTTTCAGGCTCTTCATGTTTTTCAACACCGTTTCATTATTCTCCTATTTTTCAGACCCTTTCATGTTCCTCATATTTTTGACACCTTTTGAAGCTCTTCATATTTTTCACACGTTTTCAGGCTCTTCATGTTTTTCAACACCGCTTCATGCTGCTCGTATTTTTCAGACCGTTTAATGCTCCTCATGTATTTCACACCTTTTGAAGCTCCTCATATTTTTCACGCCTTTTCAGGCTCTTCATGTTTTTGAACACAGCTTCATGCTCCTCCTATTTTTCAGACCGTTTCATGCTCCTCATATTTTTAACACCTTTTGAAGCTCTTCATATTTTTCACATCTTTTCAGGCTCTTCTTGTTTTTTACACCGCTTCATGCTCCTCCTATTTTTGAGACAGTTTCATGCTCCTCATATTTTTGAAACCTTTTGAAGCTTTTCATATTTTTCACACCTTTTTAAGCTCTTCATATATTTCACACCTTTTCAGGGTCTTTATACTGTTCAACACCACTACATGCTCCTCCTATTTTTCAGACCGTTTCATGCTCATCTCATTTTGACGCCTTTTGAAGCTCTTCATATATTTCACACCTTTTCAGGATCTTTATATTGTTCAACACCGCTTCATGCTCCTCCTATTTTTCAGACCGTTTCATGCTCATCTCATTTTTCACACCATTTGAAGGTCTTCATATTTTTCACACCTTTTGAAGCTCTTCATATTTTTCACATTTTTGAAGCTCTGCATATTTTTCACACCTTTTTAAGCTCTTCATATTTTTCACACATTTTCAGGCACTTCATGGATTTCAACACCACTTCATGCTCCTCCTATATTTCAAATCGTTTCATGCTCCTCATATTTTTGACTCCTTTTGAAGCTCCTCGTATTTTTCACACCTTTTCAGGCTCTTCATGTTTTTCAACACCGCTTCATGCTCCTCCTATATTTCAGACCATTCCTTGCTCCTCCTGGTTTTCACACCTTTTGAAGCTCTTCATATTTTTCACACCTTTTCAGGCTCTTCATCATTTTCAACACCGCTTCATGCTCCTCCTATTTTTCAGACCCTTTCATTGTCATCTCATTTTTGAAATCTTTTGAAGCTCTTCATATTTTTCATATTTTTGAAGCTCTTCATATTTTTCACATGTTTTAAGGCTCTTCATCTTTTTCAACACCACTTCATGCTCCTCTATTTTTCAGACCCTTTCATGCTAATCTAATTTTTGACACTTTTTGAAGCTCTTCATATTTTTCACACGTTTTCAGTCTCTGCATGTTTTTGAACACCGCGTCATGCTCCTTCTATTTTTCAGACCGTTTCATGCTCCTCATGTATTTCACATCTTTTGAAGCTATTCATATTTTGCACACCTTTTCAGCCTCTTCATGTTTTTCAAAACCACTTCACGCTCCTCCTGTTTTTCAGACCGTATTATGCTCCTCATATTTTTCACACCTTTTGAAGCTCTTCATATATTTCACACCTTTTCAGGCTCTTCATTTTTTTCAACACCACTTCATGCTCCTCCTATTTTTCAGACCGTTTCATGCTCATCTCATTTTTGACAACTTTCGAAGCTCTTCATATTTTTCACACCTTTTGAAGCTTTTCATATTGTTCACACATTTCAGGCTCTTCATGTTTTTGAATGCCGCTTCATGCTCCTCCTGTTTTTCAGACCATCTTATGCTCCTCATATTTTTCACACCTTTTGGAGCTCTTCACATTTTTCACATCTTTTCAGGCTCTTCATGTTTTGAACACCATTTCATGCTCCTCCTATTTTTCAGACCGTTTCATGCTCCTCATATTTTTGACACCTTTTGAAGCTCTTCATATTTTTCACACCTTTTCAGGCTCTTCATGATTTTCAACACCGCTTCATGCTCCTCCTATTTTTCAGACCGTTTCATGCTCTTCTAATTTTTGACACCTTTTGAAGCTCTTCATATCTTTCACACCTTTTGAAACTTTTCCTATTTTTCACATTTTGGAAGCTCTTCATATTTTTCACACGTTTTCATACTCTTCATGTTTTTCAACACCACTTCATGCTCCTCCTATTTTTCATAATGTTTCATTCTCCTCATATTTGTGACACCTTTAGAAGGTCTTCATATTTTTCACAACTTTTCAGGCTCTTAATGTTTTTCTGCACCACTTCATGCTCCTTTTATTTTTCAGAACGTTTCATGCTCATCTCATTTTTGACACCTTTTGAAGCTCTTCATATTTTTCACACCTTTTGAAGCTCTTCATATTTTTCACAAGTTTGCAAGCTCTTCATGTTTTTCAACACCGTTTCATGCTGCTTCTATTTTTCAGACCGTTTCATGCTCTTCATATTTTTCACACCTTTTCAGGCTCTTCATGTTTTTCAACACCGCTTCCTGATCCTCCTATTTTTCAGACCGTTTCCTGCTCCTCATATTTTTGACACCTTTTGAAGCTCTTCATATTTTTCACACCTTTTCAGGCTCTTCCTGTTTTTCAACAACTTTTCATGATCCTCCTATTTTTCAGACCCTTTCATGCTCCTCATATATTCGACACCTTTTGGAGCTCTTCATATAGTTCACACCATTTCAGGATCTTCATGTTTTTCAACACCACTTCATTCTCCTCGTATTTTTAAGACCGTTTCATGCTCCTCATATATTTGACACCTTTAGAACCTCTTCATATTTTTCACACATTTCCAGGCTCTTCATGTTTTTCAACACACTTTCTTGCTCCTCCTATTTTTCAGATCGTTTCATGCTCCTCATATTTTGATACCTTTTGAAGCTCTTCATATTTCTCACACCTTTTCAGGCTCTTCATGTTTTTCAACACCGTTTCATGCTCCTCCTATTTTTCAGACCGTTTAATGCTCCTAATATATTTGACACGTTTTTAAGCTCTTCATATTTTTCACACCTTTTCAGGCTCTTCATGTTTTTGAACACTGCTTCATGCTCCTACTATTTTTCAGACCGTTTCATGCTCATCTCATTTGAGAAACCTTTTAAGCTTTTCATATTTTTCACACCATTTCAGGCTCTTCATGTTTTTGAACACCGCTTCATGCTCCTCCTATTTTTCTGACCGTATCATGCTCCTCATATTTTTCACACCTTTTGAAGCTCTTCATATTTTTCACACCTTTTCAGGCTCTTCATGTTTTTCAACACCACCTCATGCTCCTCCTATTTTTCAGACCGTATCATGCTCCTCATATTTTTCACACCTTTTGAAGCTCTTCATATTTTTCACACCTTTTCAGGTTCTTCATGTTTTTGAACACCACTTCATGCTCCTCCTATTTTTCAGACCGTATCATGCTCCTCATATTTTTCACACCTTTTGAAGCTCTTCGTATTTTTCACACCTTTTCAGGCTCTTCATGTTTTTGAACACCGCTTCATGCTCCTCCTATTTTTCAGACCGTATCATGCTCCTCATATTTTTCACACCTTTTGAAGCTCTTCATACTTTTCACACCTTTTCAGGCTCTTCATGTTTTTCAACACCCCTTCATGCTCCTCCTATTTTTCAGACCGTTTTATGCTCCTCATGTATTTCACACCTTTTGAAGCTCCTCATATTTTTCACGCCTTTTCAGGCTCTTCATGTTTTTGAACACGGCTTCTTGCTCCTCCTATTTTTCAGACCGTTTCATGCTCCTCTAATTTTTGCCACCTTTTGAAGCTCTTCATATTTTTCACAACTTTTCAGGCTCTTCTTGTTTTTTACACCGCTTCATGTTCCTCCAATTTTTGAGACAGTTTCATGCTCCTCATATTTTTGACAACTTTTGAAGCTCTTCATATATTTCACCCCATTTCAAGCTCTTCATGTTCTTCAACACCACTACACGCTCCTCCTATATTTCAGACCGTTTCATGCTCATCTATTTTTGGACACCTTTTGAAGCTCTTCATATTTTTCACACCTTTTGAAGCTCTTCATATTTTTCACACCTTTTCAGGCTCTTCATATTTTTGAACACCGCTTCTTGCTCCTCCTATTTCAGACCCATTCATGCTCCTCATATTTTTCACACCTTTGAAGCTCTTCATATTATTCACACCTTTTCAGACTCTTCATGTTTTTGAACACAGTTTCATGCTCCTCCTATTTTTCAGACCGTTTCATGCTCCTCATATTTTTGACACATTTAGAAGCTCTTCATATTTTTCTCACGTTTTCAGGCTCTTCATGTTTTTGAACACCGCTTCATGGTCCTCCTATTTTTCAGACCGTTTCATTCTGCTCATATTTTTGACACTTTAGAAGCTTTTCATATTTCTCACACCTTTTCAGTCTCTTCATGGTTTTCAACACCACTTCGTGCTCCTCCTGTTTTTCAGAACGTTTCATGTTCATCTCATTTTTGACACCTTTTGAAGCTCTTCATATTTTTCACACCTTTTGAAGCTCTTCATATTTTTCACACCTTTTCAGGCCCTTCATGTTTTTCAACACCGCTTCATGCTCCTCCTATTTTTCAGACCGTTTCATGCTCCTCATATTCTTGACACCATTTGAAGCTCTTCATATTTTTCACACCTTTTCAGGCTCTTCATGTTTTTGATCACCGCTTCTTGCTCCTCCTATTTTTCAGACCGTTTCATGCTCCTCATAATTTTCACACCTTTTGAAGCTCTTAATATTTTTCACACCTTTTAAGGCTCTTCATGTTTATCAACACCACTTCAAGCTCCTCTTATTTTTCAGACCCTTTCATGCAAATCTAAATTTTGACATGTTTTGAAGCTCTTCATATGTTTCACACCTTTTGAAGCTCTTCATATTTTTCACACCTTTTAAGGCTCTTCAAGTTTCTCAACACAACTTCATACTCCTCCTATTTTTCAGACCCTTTCATGCTAATCTATTTTTGACACCCTTTGAAGCTCTTCATATGTTTCACACCTTTTGAAGCTCTTCATATTTTTCACAACTTTTCAGGCTCTTCATATTTTTGAACACCGCTTCTTGCTCCTCCTATTTCTGACCCATTCATGCTCCTCATATTTTTGACACATTTAGAAGCTCTTCATATTTTTCTCACGTTTTCAGGCTCTTCATGTTTTTGAACACAGTTTAATGCTCCTCCTATTTTTCAGACCGTTTCATGCTCCTCATATTTTTGACACATTTAGAAGCTCTTCATATTTTTCTCACGTTTTCAGGCTCTTCATGTTTTTGAACACCGCTTCATGGTCCTCCTATTTTTCAGACCGTTTCATTCTCCTCATATTTTTGACACTTTAGAAGCTTTTCATATTTCTCACACCTTTTCAGGCTCTTCATGTTTTTCAACAAAACTTCATGATTCTCCTATTTTTCAGACCGTTTCATGCTCCTCATATATTCGACACCTTTTGAAGCTCTTCATGTATTTCACACCTTTTCAGGCATTTCATTTTTTTCAGCACCACTTCATGCTCCTCCTATTTTTCAGACCGTTTCATGCTCATCTCAATTTTGACAGCTTTTGAAGCTCTTCTTATTTTTCACATCTTTTCAGACTCTTCATGTTTTTGAACACCACCTCATGCTCTTCCTGTTTTTCAGACCGTTTCATGCTCCTCATATTTTTCACACATTTTAAAGCACTTCATATTTTTCACAACTTTTCAGGATCTTCATGTTTTGCAACACCGCTTCATGCTCCTGCTATTTTCCAGACCCTTTCATACTCCTCATATTTTTGACACGTTTTGAGGCTCTTCATATTTTTCACACCTTTTCAAGCTCTTCATGTTTTTGAACAACGTTTCATGATCCTCCTATTTTTCAGAACGTTTCATGCTTCTCATAATTTTGACACCTTTTAAAGCTCTTCATATTTTTCACACCTTTCAGGCTCTTCGTGTTTTTGAACACCGCTTCATGCTCCTCCAATTTTTCAGACCAATTCATGGTCCTCATATTTTTGACATTTTGGAAGCTCTCATATTTTTCACACCTTTTCAGGCTCTTCATGTTTTTGAACACCGCTTCATGCTCCTCCTATTTTTCAGACCATTTCCTGCTCCTCATATATTTGATATCTTTTGAAGTTCTTCACAGTTTTCACACCTTTTCAGGCTCTTCATGTTTTTGAACACTGCTTCATGCTCCTCCTATTGTTCAGACCGTTTCATGCTCCTCATATTTTTGACACCTTTTGAAGCTCTTCCTATTTTTCACACATTTTCAGGCTCTTCATGTTTTTGAACACCTCTCCATGCTCCTCCTATTTTTCAGAACGTTTCATGCTCCTCGTGTATTTCATACTTTTTGAAGCTCTTCATATTTTGCACAGGTTTTCAGACTGTTCATGTTTTTCACAACCACTTCATACTCCTCCTATTTTTCAGACCGTTTCATGCTCCTCATATTTTTGACACGTTTTGAATCTCCTCATATTTTTCACAACTTTTCAGGCTCTTCATGTTTTTGAACACCGTGTCAAGCTGCTCATATTTTTCAGACCGTTTCATGCTCCTCATATTTTTGAAACCTGTTGAAGCTCTTCATCTTTTTCACACCTTTTCAGCCTCTTCATGTTTTTCAACACCGCTTCATGCTCCTCCTATTTTTCAGACCATTTCATGCTCCTCATATTTTTCACACCTTTTGAAGCTCTTCATATTTTTCACACCTTTTCTGGCTCTTCATGTTTTTCAACACGGCTTCATGCTCCTACTATATTTCAGACTGTTTCATGCTCCTCATATTTTTGACACCTTTTAAAGCTCTTCATATATTTCACACCATTTCAGGCTCTTCATGTTCTTCAACACCACTACACGCTCCTCCTATATTTCAGACCGTTTCATGCTCATCTATTTTTGGACACCTTTTGAAGCTCTTCATATTTTTCACACCTTTTGAAGCTCTACATATTTTTCACACCTTTTCAGGCTCTTCATATTTTTGAACACCGCTTCTTGCTCCTCCTATTTCTGACCCATTCATGCTCCTCATATTCTTCACACCTTTGAAACTCTTCATATTATTCACACCTTTTCAGACTCTTCATGTTTTTGAACACAGTTTCATGCTCCTCCTATTTTTCAGACCGTTTCATGCTCCTCATATTTTTGACACATTTAGAAGCTCTTCATATTTTTCTCACGTTTTCAGGCTCTTCATGTTTTTGAACACCGCTTCATGGTCCTCCTATTTTTCAGACCGTTTCATTCTCCTCATATTTTTGACACTTTAGAAGCTTTTCATATTTCTCACACCTTTTCAGGCTCTTCATGGTTTTCAACACCACTTCGTGCTCCTCCTATTTTTGAGAACGTTTCATGTTCATCTCATTTTTGACACCTTTTGAAGCTCTTCATATGTTTCATACCTTTTCAGGCTCTTCATGGTTTTCAACACCACTTCATGCTCCTCCTATTTTTCAGAACGTTTCATGTTCATCTCATTTTTGACACCTTTTGAAGCTCTTCATATTTTTCACACCTTTTGAAGCTCTTCATATTTTTCACACCTTTTCAGGCCCTTCATGTTTTTCAACACCGCTTCATGCTCCTCCTATTTTTCAGACCGTTTCATGCTCCTCATATTCTTGACACCATTTGAAGCTCTTCATATTTTTCACACCTTTTCAGGCTCTTCATGTTTTTGATCACCGCTTCTTGCTCCTCCTATTTTTCAGACCGTTTCATGCTCCTCATAATTTTCACACCTTTTGAAGCTCTTAATATTTTTCACACCTTTTAAGGCTCTTCATGTTTATCAACACCACTTCAAGCTCCTCCTATTTTTCAGACCCTTTCATGCAAATCTAAATTTTGACATGTTTTGAAGCTCTTAATATGTTTCACACCTTTTGAAGCTCTTCATATTTTTCACACCTTTTAAGGCTCTTCAAGTTTCTCAACACAACTTCATGCTCCCCCTATTTTTCAGACCCTTTCATGCTAATCTATTTTTGACACCCTTTGAAGCTCTTCATATGTTTCACACCTTTTGAAGCTCTTCATATTTTTCACAACTTTTCAGGCTCTTCACGTTATTGAACACCACTTCATGCTCCTCCTATTTTTCAGACCTTTTCATGCTCCTCATATTTTTCACATCGTTTGAAGCTCTTCATATTTTTCACACCTTTTCAGGCTCTTCATGTATTTGAATACCGGTTCATGCTCCTCATATTTTTCAGACCGTTTCTTGCTCCTCATATTTTTGACACCTTTTGAAGCTCTTCATATTTTTCACACCTTTTGAGGCTCTTCATGATTTTCAACACCATTTCATGTTCCTCCTATTTATCAGACCATTTCATGCTCCTCATATTTTTGAAACCTTTTGAAGCTCTTCATATTTTCCCACCTTTTCACTCTCTTCATGTTTTTCAACACCGCTTCACACTCCTCCTAATTTTCAGACCGTTTCATGCCCCTCATATTTTTCACACCTTTTGAAGCTGTTCATATTATGCCCACCTTTTCAGGCTCTTCATGCTTTTCAACACCGCTTCATGATCCTCCTATTTTTCGGACCGTTTCATGCTCCTCATATTTTTGACACCTTTTGAAGCTCTTCATATTTTTCACACCTTTTGAAGCTCTTCATATTTTTCACACCTTTTCAGGCTCTTCATGTTTTTGAACACCGCTTCATGCTCCTCCTATTTTTCAGACCCTTTCATGATCAACTCATTTTTGAATCCTTTTGAAGCTCTTCATATTTTTCACACCTTTTGAAGCTCTTCATATATTTCACACCTTTTCAGGCTTTTCATTTTTTTCAACATCACTTCATGCTCCTCCTATTTTTCAGACCGTTTCATGCTCATCTCATTTTGACACCTTTTGAAGCTCTTCATATTTTTCACACCTTTTCAGGCTCTTCATGATTTTCAACACCGCTTCATGCTCCTCCTATTTTTCAGACCGTTTCATGGTCCTCATATTCTTGACACCATTTGAAGCTCTTCATATTTTTCACACCTTTTCAGGCTCTTCATGTTTTTGATCACCGCTTCTTGCTCCTCCTATTTTTCAGACCGTTTCATGCTCCTCATAATTTTCACACCTTTTGAAGCTCTTAATATTTTTCACACCTTTTTAGGCTCTTCATGTTTATCAACACCACTTCAAGCTCCTCCTATTTTTCAGACCCTTTCATGCAAATCTAAATTTTGACATGTTTTGAAGCTCTTCATATGTTTCACACCTTTTGAAGCTCTTCATATTTTTCACACCTTTTAAGGCTCTTCATGTTTCTCAACACAACTTCATGCTCCTCCTATTTTTCAGACCCTTTCATGCTAATCTATTTTTGACACCCTTTGAAGCTCTTCATATGTTTCACACCTTTTGAAGCTCTTCATATTTTTCACAACTTTACAGGCTCTTCACGTTATTGAACACCACTTCATGCTCCTCCTATTTTTCAGATCTTTTCATGCTCCTCATATTTTTCACATCTTTTGAAGCTCTTCATATTTTTCACACCTTTTCAGGCTCTTCATGTATTTGAATACCGGTTCATGCTCCTCATATTTTTCAGACCGTTTCTTGCTCCTCATATTTTTGACACCTTTTGAAGCTCTATCATATTTTTCACACCTTTTGAGGCTCTTCATGATTTTCAACACCGTTTCATGTTCCTCCTATTTATCAGACCATTTCATGCTCCTCATATTTTTGAAACCTTTTGAAGCTCTTCATATTTTCCCACCTTTTCACTCTCTTCATGTTTTTCAACACCGCTTCACGCTCCTCCTAATTTTCAGACCATTTCATGCTCCTCATATTTTTCACACCTTTTGAAGCTGTTCATATTATGCCCACCTTTTCAGGCTCTTCATGCTTTTCAACACCGCTTCATGATCCTCCTATTTTTTGGACCGTTTCATGCTCCTCATATTTTTGACACCTTTTGAAGCTCTTCATATTTTTGACACCTTTTGAAGCTCTTCATATATTTCACACCTTTTCAGGCTTTTCATTTTTTTCAACATCACTTCATGCTCCTCCTATTTTTCAGACCGTTTCATGCTCATCTCATTTTGACACCTTTTGAAGCTCTTCATATTTTTCACACCTTTTCAGGCTCTTCATGATTTTCAACACCGCTTCATGCTCCTCCTATTTTTCAGACCCTTTCATGCTCATCTCATTTTTGAATCCTTTTGAAGCTCTTCATATTTTTCACACATTTTGAGCTCTTCATATTTTTCAACACCTTTTCAGGCTCTTCATGTTTTTCAACACCGTTTCATGCTGCTTCAATTTTTCAGACCGTTTCATGCTCTTCATATTTTTCACACCTTTTCAGGCTCTTCATATTTTTCAACACCGCTTCATGCTCCTCCTATTTTTCAGACCGTTTCATGCTCATCTCATTTTTGACACCTTTTGAAGCTCTTCATATTTTTCTCACCTTTTGAAGCTCTTCATATTTTTCACACGTTTTCAGGCTCTTCATGTTTTTCAACACCGCTTCATGCTCCTATTTTTCAGAACTTTTCATGCTCATCTAATTTTTGACACCTTTTGAAGCTCTTCATATTTTTCACACCTTTTGAAGCTCTTCATATTTTTCACATTTTTGAAGCTCTTCATATTTTTCACACCTGTTCAAGCTCTTCATGATTTTAAACACAGCTTCATGCTCCTGCTATTTTTCAGACCGTTACATACTGCTCATATTTTTGACACGTTTTGAGGATCTTCATATTTTTCACACCTTTTCAGGCTCTTCATGTTTTTGAACAACGCTTCATGCTCCTGCTATTTTTCAGACCGTTACATACTCCTCATATTTTTGACACGTTTTGAGGCTCTTCATATTTTTCACACCTTTTCAGTCTCTTCATGAATTTGAACACCGTTTCATGATCCTCCTATTTTTCAGAAAGTTTCATGCTCCTAATAATTTTGACAACTTTTAAAGCTATTCATATTTTTCACACCTTTTCAGGCTCTTCATGTTTTTGAACACCGCTTCATGCTCCTCCTATTTTTCAGACCGTTTCATGCTCCTTATATTTTTGACACCTTTTGATGCTCTTCATATTTTTCACACCTTTTGAAGCTCTTCATATATTTCACACCATTTCAGGCTCTTCATGTTTTCAACACCACTTCATGCTCCTCCTATTTTTCAGCCCCTTTCATGCTAATCTAATTTTGACACCTTATGAACCTCTTCATATTTTTCACACCTTTTCATGTGCTTCATGTTTTTGAAAACCGGTTCATGCTCGTCTTATTTTTCAGAACGTTTCATGCTCCTCCTATTTTTTACACCTTTTGAAGCTCTTCATATTTGTCACAACTTTGCAGTCTCTGCATTTTTTTGAACACCGCTTCATGCTCCTCCAATTTTTCAAACCGTTTCATGCTCATCTCATTTTTGACACCTTTTGAAGCTCTTCATATTTTTCACACCTTTTGAATCTCTTCATATTTTTCACACCTTTTCAGGCTCTTCATGTTTTTGTATACAGCTTCATCCTCCTTCTATTTTTAAGAGGGTTTCAGGCTCGTCATATTTTTGACACATTTTGAAGCTCTTCAAAATTTTTACACCTTTTCAGGCTCTTCATGTTTTTGAACATGGCTTCATGCTCCTCCTATTTTTCAGACCGTTTCATACTCCTCATATATTTGACACCTTTTGAAGCTCTTCATATTTTTCACACTTTTTCAGGCTCTTCATGTTTTTCAACACCACATCATGCTCCTCCTATTTTTCAGACCGTATCATGCTCCTCATAATTTTGACACCTTTTGAAGCTCTATATATTTCTCACACCTCTTCAGGCTCTTCATGTTTTTGAGCACCACTTTATGCTCCTCCTATTTTTCAGACCGTTTCATGATGCTCATGTATTTCACACATTTTGAAGCTCTTAATATTTTTCACACCTTCTCATGCTTTTCATGTTTGTGAACACCGCTTCATGCTCCTCCTATTTTTCAGACCGTTTCATGCTCCTCATATTTTTCACACCTTTTGATGCTCTTCATATTTTTCACACCTTTTCAGGCTCTTCATATTTTTGAACACCGCTTCATGCTCCTCCTATTTTTCAGACCGTTTCATGCTCCTCATATTTTTGACACCTTTTGAAGCTCTTCATATTTTTCACACCTTTTAAGGTTCCTCATGTTTTTCAACAAAACTTCATGATCCTCCTATTTTTCAGACCGTTTCATGCTCCTCATATATTCGACACCTTTTGAAGCTCTTCATATAGTTCACAACTTTTCAGGCTCTTCTTGTTTTTCAACACCACTTCATTCTCCTCGTAATTTTTAGACCGTTTCATGCTCCTCATATTTTTGACACCTTTAGAACCTCTTCATATTTTACACACCTTTTCAGGCTCTTCACGTTTTTCAACACCGCTTCATGCTCCTCCTATTTTTCAGACCGTTTCATGCTCCTCATATTTTTGACACGTTTTGAAGCTGTTCATATTTTTCACACATTGTCACGCTCTTCATGTTTTTCAACACCGCTTCATGCTCCTATTTTTCAGACCGTTTCATGCTCCTCATATTTTTCACACCTTTTGAAGCTCTTCATATTTTTCACACCTTTTCAGGCTCTTCATGTTTTTGAACAACGCTTCATGCTCCTGCTATTTTTCAGAACGTTACATACTCCTCATATTTTTGACACGTTTTGAGGCTCTTCATATTTTTCACACCTTTTCAGGCTCTTCACGAATTTGAACACCGTTTCATGATCCTCCTATTTTTCAGAACGTTTCATGCTCCTCATATTTTTGACACCTTTTAAAGCTATTCATATTTTTCACACCTTTTCAGGCTCTTCATGTTTTTGAACACCAATTCATGCTCCTCCTATTTTTCAGACCGTTTCATGCTCCTCATATTTTTGACAACTTTTGATGCTCTTCATATTTTTCACACCTTTTGAAGCTCTTCATATATTTCACACCTTTCCAGGCTCTTCGTGTTTTCAACACCGCTTCATGCTCCTCCTATTTTTCAGCCCCTTTCATGCTAATCTAATTTTGACACCTATGAACCTCTTCATATTTTTCACACCTTTTCATGCGCTTCATGTTTTTGAACACCGGTTCATGCTCGTCTTATTTTTCAGAACGTTTCATGCTCCTCCTATTTTTTACACCTTTTGAAGCTCTTCATATTTGTCACACCTTTGCAGTCTCTGCATTTTTTTGAACACCGCTTCATGCTCCTCCAATTTTTCAAACCGTTTCATGCTCATCTCATTTTTGACACCTTTTGAAGCTCTTCATATTTTTCACACCTTTTGAATCTCTTCATATTTTTCACACCTTTTCAGGCTCTTCATGTTTTTGAACACGGCTTCATGCTCCTCCTATTTTTCAGACCGTTTCATACTCCTCATATATTTGACACCTTTTGCAGCTCTTCATATTTTTCACTCTTTTTCAGGCTCTTCATGTTTTTCAACACCACATCATGCTCCTCCTATTTTTCAGACCGTATCATGCTCCTCATAATTTTGACACCTTTTGAAGCTCTATATATTTCTCACACCTCTTCAGGCTCTTCATGTTTTTGAGCACCATTTCATGCTGCTCCTATTTTTCAGACCATTTCATGCTGCTCATGTATTTCACACCTTTTGAAGCTCTTCATATTTTTCACACCTTTTCATGCTTTTCATGTTTCTGAACACTGCATCATGCTCCTCCTATTTTTCAGACCGTTTCATGCTTCTCATATTTTTCACACCTTTTGATGCTCTTCATATTTTTCACACCTTTTCAGGCTCTTCATATTTTTGAACACCGCTTCATGCTCCTCCTATTTTTCAGACCGTTTCATGCTCCTCATATTTTTGACACCTTTTGAAGCTCTTCATATTTTTCACACCTTTTCAGGCTCTTCATGTTTTTCAAGAAGGCTTCATGCTCCTGCTATTTTTCAGGCCGTTTCATACTCCTCATATTTTTGACATGTTTTGAGGCTCTTCATATTTTTTACACCTTTTCAGGCTCTTCAAGAATTTGAACACGGTTTCATGATCCTCCTGTTATTCAGAACGTTTCATGCTCCTCATATTTTTGACACCTTTTAAAGCTATTCATATTTTTCACACCTTTTCAGGCTCTTCATGTTTTTGAACACCGCTTCATGCTCCTCCTATTTTTCAGATCGTTTCATGCTCATCTCATTTTTGACACCTTTTGAAGCTCTTCACATTTTTCACATCTTTTGAAACTCTTCATATTTTTCACATGTTTTCAGGCTCTTCAATTTTTTCAACAACGTTTTATGCTCCTCCAATTTTTCAGACCGTTTCATGCTCCTCATGTATTTCACACCGTTTGAAGCTCTTCATATTTTTCCCCTGTTTTCAGGCTCTTCATGTTTTTGAACACCGCTTCATGCTCCTATTATTTTTCAGACCGTTTGATGCTCCTCATATTTTTGACATCTTTTGAAGCTCTTCATTTTTCTCACATCTTTTCAGGCTCTTCATGTTTTTGAACACCGGTTCATGCTCCTCTTATTTTTCAAACCGTTTCATGCTCCTCATGTATTTCACACCTTTTGAAGCTCTTCATATTTTTCCCCTCTTTTCAGGCTCTTCATGTTTTTGAACACCGCTTCATGCTCCTCCTATTTTTCAGACCGTTTAATGCTCCTCATGTATTTCGCACCTTTTGAAGCTCTTAATATTTTTCACACCTTTTGAACCTCTTCACATTTTTCACACCTTTTCAGGCTCTTCATGTTTTTGAACACCGATTCATGCTCCTCCTATTTTTCAGACCGTTTCATGCTCCTCATATGTTTGACAGCTTTTGAAGCTCTTCATATTTTTCACAATTTTGAACCTCTTCATATATTTCACACCTTTTCAGGCTCTTCATGTTCCTATTTTTCAGACCTTTTCATGCTCATTTAATTTTTGACACCTTTTGAAGCTCTTCATATTTTTCACACCTTTTGAAGCTCTTCATATTTTTCACACCTTTTCAGGATCTTCATGTTTTTGAACACCGCTTCATGCTCCTCCTATTTTTCAGACTGATTCATGCTCCTCATGTATTTCACACCTTTTGAAGCTCTTAATATTTTTCACACCTTTTCACGCTCTTCATGTTTATCAACACCACTTCATGCTACTCCTATTTTTCATAACCTTTCATGCAAATCTAATTTTAGACACCTTTTGAAGCTCTTCATATTTTTCACACATTTTGAAGCTCTTCATATTTTTCTCAACTTTTCAGGCTGTTCAGGTTTTGGACACCACTTGATGCTCCTCGTATATTTCAGAACGTTTCATGTTCCTCATATTCATGACAGCTTTTGAAGGTCTTCATATTTTTCAAACCTTTTGAAGCGCTTCATAAATTTCACACCTTTTCAGGCTCTCCATTATTTTCAGCACCACTTCATGCTCCTCCTCTTTTTCAGACCGTTTCATGCTCACCTCATTTTTGACACCTTTTGAAGCTCTTCATGTTTTTGAACACCGCTTCATGCTTCTGCTATTTTTCAGACCGTTTCATGCTCCTCATAGTTTTGACACATTTTGAAGCTGTTCATATTTTTCACCCCTTTTCAGGCTCTTCATGTTTGTCAAAACCGCTTCATGCTCCTCCTATTTTTCAGACCGTTTCATGCTCATCTCATTTTTGACAGCTTTTGAAGCTCTTCATATTTTTCACACCTTTAGAAGCTCTTCATATTTTTCACACGTTCAGGCTCTTCATGTTGTTCAACACTGCATCATGCTCCTCCTATTTTTCAGACCGTTTAATGCTCCTCATATTTTTGACACTTTTAGAAGCTCTTCATATTTTTCACACCTTTTCAGGCTCTTCATGTTTTTGAACACTGTTTCATGCTCCTCCTATTTTTCAGACCCTTTCATTCTCCTCATATTTTTGACACCTTTTGAAGCTCTTCATATGTTTCACAACTTTTGTAGCTCTTCATATTTTTCACACCTTTTCAGGCTCTTCATGACTTTCAACAACATTTCATGCTCCTCCTATTTTTCAGACTGATTCATGCTCCTCATGTATTTCACACCTTATGAAGCTCTTCATATTTTTCACACCTTTTCACGCTCTTAATGTTTTTTAACACCGCGTCATGATCCTCCTATTTTTCAGACCTTTTCATGCTCCTCATAATTTTGACACCTTTTGAAGCTCTTCATATATTTCACACCTTTTCAAGCTCTTCATTTTTTTCAACACCGCTTCATGCTCCTCCTATTTTTCAGACTGTTTCATGCTCCTCATATTTTTGACACCTTTTGAAGGTCTTCATATTTTTTACACCTTTTGAAGCTCTTCATATATCACACCTTTTCAAGCTCTTCATGTTTATCAACACCACTTCATGCTCCTCCTATTTTTCATAACCTTTCATGCTAATCTAATTTTAGACACCTTTTGAAGCTCTTCATATTTTTCACAACTTTTGAAGCTCTTCATATTTTTCACACCTTTTCAGGCTGTTCAGGTTTTGGACACCACTTGATTCTCCTCGTATATTTCAGACCGTTTCATGGTCCTCATATTTATGACAGCTTTTGAAGGTCTTCATATTTTTCAAACCTTTTGAAGCTCTTCATAAATTTCACACCTTTTCAGGCTCTCCATGATTTTGATCACCGTTTCATGCTCCTCCTATGTTTCAGACAATTTCATGCTTCTCATATTTTTGACACCTTTTGAAGCTCTTCATATTTCCAACACCTTTTCAACACTTCATGTTTTTCAACACCGCTTCATGCTCCTCCTATTTTTCAGACCTTTTCATGCTTATCTCATTTTTGACTCCTTTTGAAGCTCTTCATATTTTTCACACCTTTTGAAGCTCTTCATATTTTTCACACCTTTTCTGGCTCTTCATATTTTTCGCACCTTTTCAGGGTCTTCATGTTTTTGAACACCTCTTCATGCTCCTCCTATTTTTCAGACCGATTAATGCTCCTCATAATTTTGACACCTTTTGAAGCTCTTCATATTTTTCACACCTTTTGAAACTCTTCATATTTTTCACACGTTATCAGGCTCTTCATGTTTTTCAAAAACGTTTTATGCTCCTCCTATTTTTCAGACCGTTTCATGCTCATCTCATTTTTGACACCTTTTGAAGCTCTTCATATTTTTCACATTATTGAAGCTCTTCATATTTTTCTCACATTTTCAGGCTCTTCATGTTTTTCAACACCGCTTCATGCTCCTCCTAATTTTCAGACCGTTTCTTGCTCCTCATATTTTTCACACATTTTGAAGCTCTTCATATTTTTCCCCTCTTTTCAGGCTCTTCATGTTTTTGAACACCGCTTAATGCTCCTCCTATTTTTCAGACCGTTTCATGCTCCTCATATTTTTGACACCTTTTGAAGCTCTTCATATTTTTCACCGCTTTTCAGTCTCTTCATGTTTTTGAACACAGCTTCATGCTTCTGCTATTTTTCAGAGCGTTTCTTGCTCCTCATAGTTTTGACACCTTTTGAAGCTCTTCATATTTTCCACACCTTTTCAGGCTCTTCATGTTTTTCAACACCACTTCATGCTCCTCCTTTTTTACAGACCGTTTCATGCTCCTCATATGTTTGATACCTTTTGAAGCTCTTCATATTTCTCAAACCTTTTCAGGCTCTTCATGTTTTTCAACACCGCTTCATGCTCCTCCTCTTTTTCAGACCGTTTCATACTCATCTCATTTTTGACATCTTTTGAAGGTCTTCATATTTTTCACACCTTTTGAAACTCTTCATATTTACACTCCTTTTTTGGCTCTTCATATTTTTCGCACCTTTTCAGGGTATTCATATTTTTGAACACCTCTTCATGCTCCTCCTATTTTTCAGACCGATTAATGCTCCTCATAATTTTGACACCTTTTGAAGCTCTTCATATTTTTCACACCTTTTCAGGCTCTCCATGATTTTCAACACCCCTTCAAGATCCTCCTGAGTTTCAGACCGTTTCATGCTCCTCATATTTTTGAAACCTTTTGAAGCTCTTCATATTTTTCACACCTTTTCAGGCTCTTCATGTTTTTCAACACCGCTTCATGCTCCTCCTATTTTTCAGACCGTTTCCTGCTCATCTTATTTTTGACACCTTTTGAAGCTCTTCATATATTTCACACCTTTTCAGGCTCTTCCTTTTTTTGAACACCACTTCATGCTCCTACTATTTTTCAGACCGTTTCATGCTCATCTTATTTTTGACACCTTTTGAAGCTCTTCATATTTTTCACACCTTTTGACGTTCTTCATATTTTTCACACTTTTTCAGGCTCTTCCTTTTTTTGAACACCACTTCATGCTCCTACTATTTTTCAGACCGTTTCATGCTCATCTTATTTTTGACACCTTTTGAAGCTCTTCATATTTTTCACACCTTTTGACGTTCTTCATATTTTTCACACTTTTTCAGACTCTTCATGTTTTTCAATACCGTTTCATGCTCCTCCTATTTTTCAGACCGCTTCATGCTCCTCATATGTTTGACACCTTTTGAAGCTCTTCTTCTATTTCACACCTTTTCAGGCATTTCATGTTTTCAACAACACAATGCTCCTCCTATTTTTGAGACCGTTTCAGGCTCATCTCATTTTTGACACCTTTTGAAGCTCTTCATATTTTTCCCACCTTTTCAGTCTCTTCATGTTTTTGAACACCGCTTCATGCTCCTCCTATTTTTCAGACCGTTTCATGCTCCTCATATTTTTGACACCATTTTTAGGTCTTCATATTTTTCGCAGCTTTTCAGGCTCTTCATGTTTTTGAACACCACTTCATGCTCCTCATATTTTATACTCCGTTTCAAGCTCCTCATGTATTTCACACCTTTTGAAGCTCTTCGTATTTTTCACACCTTTTCAGGCTCTTCATGTTTTTCAACACAACTTCATGCATCTCCTATTTTTCGGACGGTTTCATGCTCCTCAGGTTTTTCACAACTTTTGAAGCTGTTCATATTTTTCACAACTTTTCAGGTTCTTCATGTTTTTCAACACCGCTTCAAGCCCCTCCTGTTTTTCAGACAGATTCATGCTCATCTCATTTTTGAAACCATTTGAAGCTCTTCATATTTTCAACACCTTTTCAGGCTCTTCATGTTTTTCAACACCACTTCATGCTCCTCCTATTTTTCAGATCGTTTCATGCTCCTCATTTTTTTGATACCTTTTGAAGCTCTTCATATATTTCACACCTTTTCAGGCTCATCATGTTTTTCAACACCGCTTCATGCTCCTCCTATTTTTAAGACCGTTTCATTCTTTTCATAATTTTGACTCCTTTTGAAGCTCTTCAAATATGTCACACTTTTTCAGGCTCTTCATTTTTTTCAACACCACTTCATGCTCCTATTTTTCAGACCGTTTCATGGTCATCTCATTTTGACACCTTTTGAAGCTCTTCATATTTTCACACCTTTTGAAGCTCTTCATATTTTTCACCCCTTTTCAGGCTCTTCATGTTTTTGAACACCGCTTCATGCTTCTGCTATTTTTCAGACCGTTTCATGCTCCTCATAGTTTTGACACCTTTTGAAGCTCTTCATATTTTTCACCCCTTTTCAGGCTCTTCATGACTTTCAACAACACTTCATGCTCCTCCTATTTTTCAGACTGATTCATGCTCCTCATGTATTTCACACCTTTTGAAGCTCTTCATATTTTTCACACCTTTTCACGCTCTTCATGTTTTTCAACACCGCTTCATGATCCTCCTATTTTTCAGACCGTTTCATGCTCCTCATAGTTTTGACACCTTTTGAAGGTCTTCATATTTTTTACACCTTTTGAAACTCTTCATATATTTCACACCTTTTCACGCTCTTCATGTTTTTCAACACCGCTTCATGCTCCTCCTATTTTTCACACCGTTTAATGCTCCTCATAATTTTGACACCTTTTGAAGCTCTTCATATTTTTCACACCTTTTGAAGCTATTCATATTTTTCACACCTTTTCAGGCTCTTCATGTTTTTGAACACCAATTCATGCTCCTCCTATTTTTCAGACCGTTTCATGCTCCTCATAGTTTTGACACCTTTTGAAGATCTTCATATTTTTTACACCTTTTGAAACTCTTCATATATTTCACACCTTTTCACGCTCTTCATGTTTTTCAACACCGCTTCATGCTCCTCCTATTTTTCACACCGTTTAATGCTCCTCATAATTTTGACACCTTTTGAAGGTCTTCATATTTTTCACACCTTTTGAAGCTATTCATATTTTTCACACCTTTTCAGGCTCTTCATGTTTTGAACACCAATTCATGCTCCTCCTATTTTTCAGACCGTTTCATGCTCCTCATAGTTTTGACACCTTTTGAAGGTCTTCATATTTTTTACACCTTTTGAAACTCTTCATATATTTCACACCTTTTCACGCTCTTCATGTTTTTCAACACCGCTTCATGCTCCTCCTATTTTTCACACCGTTTAATGCTCCTCATAATTTTGACACCTTTTGAAGCTCTTCATATTTTTCACCGCTTTTCAGGCTCTTCATGTTTTTGAACACCGCTTCATGCTTCTGCTATTTTTCAGAGCGTTTCATGCTCCTCATAGTTTTGACACCTTTTGAAGCTCTTCATATTTTTCACACCTTTTCAGGCTCTTCATGTTTTTCAACACCACTTCATGCTCCTCCTTTTTTTACAGACCTTTTCATGCTCCTCATATGTTTGACACCTTTTGAAGCTCTTCATATTTCTCAAACCTTTTCAGGCTCTTCATGTTTTTCAACACCGCTTCATGCTCCTCCTATTTTTCAGACCGTTTCATACTCATCTCATTTTTGACATCTTTTGAAGCTCTTCATATTTTTCACACCTTTTGAAACTCTTCATATTTTCACACCTTTTTTGGCTCTTCATATTTTTCGCACCTTTTCAGGGTATTCATGTTTTTGAACACCTCTTCATGCTCCTCCTATTTTTCAGACCGATTAATGCTCCTCATAATTTTGACACCTTTTGAAGGTCTTCATATTTTTCACACCTTTTCAGTCTCTCCATGATTATCAACACCGCTTCAAGATCCTCCTATGTTTCAGACCGTTTCATGCTCCTCATATTTTTGAAAACTTTTGAAGCTCTTCATATTTTTCACACCTTTTCAGGCTCTTCATGTTTTTCAATACCACTTCATGCTCCTCCTATTTTTCAGACCGTTTCATGCTCATCTTATTTTTGACACCTTTTGAAGCTCTTCATATATTTCACACCTTTTCAGGCTCTTCCTTTTTTTGAACACCACTTCATGCTCCTCCTATTTTTCAGACCGTTTCATTCTCATCTTATTTTTGACACCTTTTGAAGCTCTTCATATTTTTTACACCTTTTGATGTTCTTCATATTTTTCACACTTTTTCAGACTCTTCATGTTTTTCAATACCGTTTCATGCTCCTCCTATTTTTCAGACCGCTTCATGTTCCTCATATGTTTGACACCTTTTGAAGCTCTTCTTATATTTCACACCTTTTCAGGCATTTCATGTTTTCAACACCACTTAATGCTCCTCCTATTTTTCAGACCGTTTCATGCTCATCTCAATTTTGACACCTTTTGAAGCTCTTCATATTTTTCCCACCTTTTCAGGCTCTTCATGTTTTTGAACAGCGCTTCATGCTCCTCCTATTTTTCAGACCGTTTCATGCTCCTCATATTTTTGACACCATTTTTAGCTCTTCATATTTTTCGCAGCTTTTCAGGCTCTTCATGTTTTTGAACACCACTTCATGCTCCTCCTATTTTTCATAACCTTTCATGCTAATCTAATTTTAGACACCTTTTGAAGCTCTTCATATTTTTCACAACTTTTGAAGCTCTTCATATTTTTCACACCTTTTCAGGCTGTTCAGGTTTTGGACACCACTTGATTCTCCTCGTATATTTCAGACCGTTTCATGGTCCTCATATTTATGACAGCTTTTGAAGGTCTTCATATTTTTCAAACCTTTTGAAGCTCTTCATAAATTTCACACCTTTTCAGGCTCTCCATGATTTTGATCACCGTTTCATGCTCCTCCTATGTTTCAGACAATTTCATGCTTCTCATATTTTTGACACCTTTTGAAGCTCTTCATATTTCCAACACCTTTTCAACACTTCATGTTTTTCAACACCGCTTCATGCTCCTCCTATTTTTCAGACCGTTTCATGCTTATCTCATTTTTGACTCCTTTTGAAGCTCTTCATATTTTTCACACCTTTTGAAGCTCTTCATATTTTTCACACCTTTTCTGGCTCTTCATATTTTTCGCACCTTTTCAGGGTCTTCATGTTTTTGAACACCTCTTCATGCTCCTCCTATTTTTCAGACCGATTAATGCTCCTCATAATTTTGACACCTTTTGAAGCTCTTCATATTTTTCACACCTTTTGAAACTCTTCATATTTTTCACACGTTATCAGGCTCTTCATGTTTTTCAAAAACGTTTTATGCTCCTCCTATTTTTCAGACCGTTTCATGCTCATCTCATTTTTGACACCTTTTGAAGCTCTTCATATTTTTCACATTATTGAAGCTCTTCATATTTTTCTCACATTTTCAGGCTCTTCATGTTTTTCAACACCGCTTCATGCTCCTCCTAATTTTCAGACCGTTTCTTGCTCCTCATATTTTTCACACATTTTGAAGCTCTTCATATTTTTCCCCTCTTTTCAGGCTCTTCATGTTTTTGAACACCGCTTAATGCTCCTCCTATTTTTCAGACCGTTTCATGCTCCTCATATTTTTGACACCTTTTGAAGCTCTTCATATTTTTCACCGCTTTTCAGTCTCTTCATGTTTTTGAACACAGCTTCATGCTTCTGCTATTTTTCAGAGCGTTTCTTGCTCCTCATAGTTTTGACACCTTTTGAAGCTCTTCATATTTTCCACACCTTTTCAGGCTCTTCATGTTTTTCAACACCACTTCATGCTCCTCCTTTTTTACAGACCGTTTCATGCTCCTCATATGTTTGATACCTTTTGAAGCTCTTCATATTTCTCAAACCTTTTCAGGCTCTTCATGTTTTTCAACACCGCTTCATGCTCCTCCTCTTTTTCAGACCGTTTCATACTCATCTCATTTTTGACATCTTTTGAAGGTCTTCATATTTTTCACACCTTTTGAAACTCTTCATATTTACACTCCTTTTTTGGCTCTTCATATTTTTCGCACCTTTTCAGGGTATTCATATTTTTGAACACCTCTTCATGCTCCTCCTATTTTTCAGACCGATTAATGCTCCTCATAATTTTGACACCTTTTGAAGCTCTTCATATTTTTCACACCTTTTCAGGCTCTCCATGATTTTCAACACCCCTTCAAGATCCTCCTAAGTTTCAGACCGTTTCATGCTCCTCATATTTTTGAAACCTTTTGAAGCTCTTCATATTTTTCACACCTTTTCAGGCTCTTCATGTTTTTCAACACCGCTTCATGCTCCTCCTATTTTTCAGACCGTTTCCTGCTCATCTTATTTTTGACACCTTTTGAAGCTCTTCATATATTTCACACCTTTTCAGGCTCTTCCTTTTTTTGAACACCACTTCATGCTCCTACTATTTTTCAGACCGTTTCATGCTCATCTTATTTTTGACACCTTTTGAAGCTCTTCATATTTTTCACACCTTTTGACGTTCTTCATATTTTTCACACTTTTTCAGGCTCTTCCTTTTTTTGAACACCACTTCATGCTCCTACTATTTTTCAGACCGTTTCATGCTCATCTTATTTTTGACACCTTTTGAAGCTCTTCATATTTTTCACACCTTTTGACGTTCTTCATATTTTTCACACTTTTTCAGACTCTTCATGTTTTTCAATACCGTTTCATGCTCCTCCTATTTTTCAGACCGCTTCATGCTCCTCATATGTTTGACACCTTTTGAAGCTCTTCTTCTATTTCACACCTTTTCAGGCATTTCATGTTTTCAACAACACATTGCTCCTCCTATTTTTGAGACCGTTTCAGGCTCATCTCATTTTTGACACCTTTTGAAGCTCTTCATATTTTTCCCACCTTTTCAGTCTCTTCATGTTTTTGAACACCGCTTCATGCTCCTCCTATTTTTCAGACCGTTTCATGCTCCTCATATTTTTGACACCATTTTTAGGTCTTCATATTTTTCGCAGCTTTTCAGGCTCTTCATGTTTTTGAACACCACTTCATGCTCCTCATATTTTATACTCCGTTTCAAGCTCCTCATGTATTTCACACCTTTTGAAGCTCTTCGTATTTTTCACACCTTTTCAGGCTCTTCATGTTTTTCAACACAACTTCATGCATCTCCTATTTTTCGGACGGTTTCATGCTCCTCAGGTTTTTCACAACTTTTGAAGCTGTTCATATTTTTCACAACTTTTCAGGTTCTTCATGTTTTTCAACACCGCTTCAAGCCCCTCCTGTTTTTCAGACAGATTCATGCTCATCTCATTTTTGAAACCATTTGAAGCTCTTCATATTTTCAACACCTTTTCAGGCTCTTCATGTTTTTCAACACCACTTCATGCTCCTCCTATTTTTCAGATCGTTTCATGCTCCTCATTTTTTTGATACCTTTTGAAGCTCTTCATATATTTCACACCTTTTCAGGCTCATCATGTTTTTCAACACCGCTTCATGCTCCTCCTATTTTTAAGACCGTTTCATTCTTTTCATAATTTTGACTCCTTTTGAAGCTCTTCAAATATGTCACACTTTTTCAGGCTCTTCATTTTTTTCAACACCACTTCATGCTCCTATTTTTCAGACCGTTTCATGGTCATCTCATTTTGACACCTTTTGAAGCTCTTCATATTTTCACACCTTTTGAAGCTCTTCATATTTTTCACCCCTTTTCAGGCTCTTCATGTTTTTGAACACCGCTTCATGCTTCTGCTATTTTTCAGACCGTTTCATGCTCCTCATAGTTTTGACACCTTTTGAAGCTCTTCATATTTTTCACCCCTTTTCAGGCTCTTCATGACTTTCAACAACACTTCATGCTCCTCCTATTTTTCAGACTGATTCATGCTCCTCATGTATTTCACACCTTTTGAAGCTCTTCATATTTTTCACACCTTTTCACGCTCTTCATGTTTTTCAACACCGCTTCATGATCCTCCTATTTTTCAGACCGTTTCATGCTCCTCATAGTTTTGACACCTTTTGAAGGTCTTCATATTTTTTACACCTTTTGAAACTCTTCATATATTTCACACCTTTTCACGCTCTTCATGTTTTTCAACACCGCTTCATGCTCCTCCTATTTTTCACACCGTTTAATGCTCCTCATAATTTTGACACCTTTTGAAGCTCTTCATATTTTTCACACCTTTTGAAGCTATTCATATTTTTCACACCTTTTCAGGCTCTTCATGTTTTTGAACACCAATTCATGCTCCTCCTATTTTTCAGACCGTTTCATGCTCCTCATAGTTTTGACACCTTTTGAAGGTCTTCATATTTTTTACACCTTTTGAAACTCTTCATATATTTCACACCTTTTCACGCTCTTCATGTTTTTCAACACCGCTTCATGCTCCTCCTATTTTTCACACCGTTTAATGCTCCTCATAATTTTGACACCTTTTGAAGGTCTTCATATTTTTCACACCTTTTGAAGCTATTCATATTTTTCACACCTTTTCAGGCTCTTCATGTTTTTGAACACCAATTCATGCTCCTCCTATTTTTCAGACCGTTTCATGCTCCTCATAGTTTTGACACCTTTTGAAGGTCTTCATATTTTTTACACCTTTTGAAACTCTTCATATATTTCACACCTTTTCACGCTCTTCATGTTTTTCAACACCGCTTCATGCTCCTCCTATTTTTCACACCGTTTAATGCTCCTCATAATTTTGACACCTTTTGAAGCTCTTCATATTTTTCACCGCTTTTCAGGCTCTTCATGTTTTTGAACACCGCTTCATGCTTCTGCTATTTTTCAGAGCGTTTCATGCTCCTCATAGTTTTGACACCTTTTGAAGCTCTTCATATTTTTCACACCTTTTCAGGCTCTTCATGTTTTTCAACACCACTTCATGCTCCTCCTTTTTTTACAGACCTTTTCATGCTCCTCATATGTTTGACACCTTTTGAAGCTCTTCATATTTCTCAAACCTTTTCAGGCTCTTCATGTTTTTCAACACCGCTTCATGCTCCTCCTATTTTTCAGACCGTTTCATACTCATCTCATTTTTGACATCTTTTGAAGCTCTTCATATTTTTCACACCTTTTGAAACTCTTCATATTTTCACACCTTTTTTGGCTCTTCATATTTTTCGCACCTTTTCAGGGTATTCATGTTTTTGAACACCTCTTCATGCTCCTCCTATTTTTCAGACCGATTAATGCTCCTCATAATTTTGACACCTTTTGAAGGTCTTCATATTTTTCACACCTTTTCAGTCTCTCCATGATTATCAACACCGCTTCAAGATCCTCCTATGTTTCAGACCGTTTCATGCTCCTCATATTTTTGAAAACTTTTGAAGCTCTTCATATTTTTCACACCTTTTCAGGCTCTTCATGTTTTTCAATACCACTTCATGCTCCTCCTATTTTTCAGACCGTTTCATGCTCATCTTATTTTTGACACCTTTTGAAGCTCTTCATATATTTCACACCTTTTCAGGCTCTTCCTTTTTTTGAACACCACTTCATGCTCCTCCTATTTTTCAGACCGTTTCATTCTCATCTTATTTTTGACACCTTTTGAAGCTCTTCATATTTTTTACACCTTTTGATGTTCTTCATATTTTTCACACTTTTTCAGACTCTTCATGTTTTTCAATACCGTTTCATGCTCCTCCTATTTTTCAGACCGCTTCATGTTCCTCATATGTTTGACACCTTTTGAAGCTCTTCTTATATTTCACACCTTTTCAGGCATTTCATGTTTTCAACACCACTTAATGCTCCTCCTATTTTTCAGACCGTTTCATGCTCATCTCAATTTTGACACCTTTTGAAGCTCTTCATATTTTTCCCACCTTTTCAGGCTCTTCATGTTTTTGAACAGCGCTTCATGCTCCTCCTATTTTTCAGACCGTTTCATGCTCCTCATATTTTTGACACCATTTTTAGCTCTTCATATTTTTCGCAGCTTTTCAGGCTCTTCATGTTTTTGAACACCACTTCATGCTCCTCATATTTTATACTCCGTTTCAAGCTCCTCATGTATTTCACACCTTTTGAAGCTCTTCATATTTTTCACACCTTTTAAGGCTCTTCATGTTTTTCAACACAACTTCATGCATCTCCTATTTTTCGGACCATTTCATGCTCCTCAGGTTTTTCACATCTTTTGAAGCTGTTCATATTTTTCACATCTTTTCAGGTTCTTCATGTTTTTCAACACATCTTCAAGCTCCTCCTGTTTTTCAGACCGTTTCATGCTCATCTCATTTTTGAAACCATGTGAAGCTCTTCATATATTCAACACCTTTTCAGGCTCTTCATGTTTTTCAACACCACTTCATGCTCCTCCTATTTTTCAGACCGTATAATGCTCCTCACATATTTGACACCTTTTGAAGCCCTTCATATTTTACACACCTTTTGAAGCTCTTAATATTTTTCACATGTTTTCAGGCTCTTCACGTTTTATAACACCGCTTCATGCTCCTCCTATTTTTCAGACCGTTTCATTCTGCTCATATTTTTGACACCTTTTGAAGCCCTTCATATTTTTCACACCTTTTGAAGCTCTTCATATTTTTCACACTTTCTCAGGCTCTTCATGTTTTTGAACACCGTTTCATGATCCTCCTATTTTTAAGACCGTTTCATGCTCCTCAAGTTTTTCACACCTTTTGAAGCTCTTCATATTTTTCACACCTTTTCAGCATATTCATGTTTTTCAAAACAACTTCATGCATCTCCTATTTTTCGGACCGTATCATGCTCCTCATGTTTTTCACACATTTCGAAGCTTTTCATATTTTTCACACTTTTCAGGCTCTTCATATTTTTCAACACCACATCATGTTCCTCCTATTTTTCAGACGGTTTCATGCTCCTCATATTTTTGACAACTTTAGAAGCTCTTCAAATATTTCACACCTTTTCAGGCTCTTCATTTTTTTCATCACCACTTCATGCTCCTATTTTTCAGACCGTTTCATGTTCATCTCATTTTTGACACCTTTTGAAGCTCTTCATATTTTCACACCTTTTCAGGCTCTTCATGATATTCAACACCGCTTCATGCTCTTCCTATTTTTCAGACCGTTTCATGCTCATCTCATTTTTGACACCTTTTGTAGCTCTTCATATTATTCACACCTTTTAAGGCTCTTCATGTTTTTAAACACCGCTTTATGCTCCTCCTATTTTTCAGACCATTTCATGCTCCTCATATTTTTGACACCTTTTGAAGCTTTTCAAATTTTGCACACCTTTTCAGGCTCTTCATGTCTTTAAACACCACTTCATTCTCCTCCTTTTTTGCAGACCGTTTCATGCTCCTCATATTTTTGACATTTTTTGAAGCTCTTCATATTTCTCACACCTTTTCAGGTTCTTCATATTTTTCAACACCGCTTCAAGCTCCTCCTCTTTTTCAGACCTTTTCATGCTCATCTCATTTTTGAAACCTTTTGAAGCTCTTCATATTTTTCACATCTTTTGAAGCTCTTCATAATTTTCACACCTTTTCAGGCTCTTAATGTTTTTCAACACCGCTTCATGGTCCTCCTATTTTTCAGACCGTTTCATGGTCCTCATATTTTTGACACTTTTCGTGCTGTTCATATTTTTCACACTTTTTCAGGCTCTTCATGTTTTTGAACACCGCTTCATGCTCCTCCTAATTTTCAGACCGTTTCATTCTCCTCATATTTTTTACACCTCTTGAAGCTCTTCATATTTTTCACACGTTTTCAGGCTCCTCAAGTTTTTCAACACTGCTTCATGCTCCTCCTATTTTTCTGACCGTTTTATGCTCCTATGTATTTCACAACTTTTGAAGCTCTTCATATTTTTCACACTTTTTCAGGCTATTCGTGGTTTTGAACACCGTTTCATGCTCCTCCTATTTTTCAGACCGTTTAATGCTCCTCATATTTTTGATACGTTTTGAAGCTCTTCATATTTTTCACACCTTTTCTGGCTTTTCATGTTTTTGAACACCGTTTCATTCTCCTCCTATTTTTCAGACCGTTTCATTCTCCTCATATTTTGACACCTTTTGAAGCTCTTCATATGTTTCACACCTTTTGAAGCTCTTCATATTTTTCACACCTTTTCTGGCTCTTCATGTTTTTGAACACCGCTTCATGCTCCTCCTATTTTTCAGACCGTTTCATGCTCATCTCATTTTTGACACCTTTTGAAGCTCTTCATATTTTCACACGTTTTCACACTCTTCATGATTTTCAACAACGCTTCATGATCCTGCAATTTTTCAGACCGTTTCATGCTCCTCATATTTTTGACACTTTTTGAGGCTTTCATACTTTTCACACCTTTTCTGGCTCTTCATGTTTTTGAACACCGCTTCATGCTCCTCCTATTTTTCAGATCGTTTCATTCTCCTCATATTTTTGACACCTTTTGAAGCACTTCATGTTTTTCACACCTTTTCAGGCTCTGCATGTTTTTGAACACCGCTTCATGCTCCTCCTATTTTTCAGACTGTTACATGCTCCTCATATTTTTGACACCTTTTGAAGCTCTTCATATTTTTCACACCTTTTCAGGCTCTTCATGTTTTTGAACACCCCTTCATGCTCCTCCTATTTTTCTGACCGTTTCATGCTCCTCATATTTTTGACACCTTTTGAAGCTCTTCATTTTTGTCACACCTTTTCAGGCTCTTCATGTTTTTCAACAGTGCTTCATGCTCCTTCTATTTTTCAGAGTTTCATGCACTTCATGTATTTAACACCTTTTGAAGCTCTTCATATTTTTCACACCTTTTCAGGCTCTTCATGTTTTTCCACACCACTCCATGCTTCGCCTATTTTTCAGCCCGTTTCATGATCCTCATGTATTTCACACCGTTTGAAGCTCTCCATATTTTTCACATCTTTTCATGCTCTTCATGTTTTTCATCACCGTTTCATGTTCCTCCTGTTTTTCCGACCTTTTCATGCTCCTCATATTTTTGAAACCTTTTGAAGCTCTTCATATTTTTCACACTTTTTCAGGCTCTTCATGTTGTTGAACACCGCTTCATGCTCCTCCTATTTTTCAGACCGTTTCATACTCCTCATATTTTTACACCTTTTGAAGCTCTTCATATGTTTCACACCTATTCAGGGTCTTCATTTTTTTCAATACCACTTCATGCTCCTCCTATTTTTCAGATCGTTTCATGCTCATCTCATTTTTGACACCTTTTGAAGCTCTTCATATTTTTCACACCTTTTGAAACTCTTCATATTTTTCACACGTTTTCAGGCTCTTCATGTTTTTCAACACCTTTTCATGCTCCTCCTATTTTTCAGACCGTTTCATCCACCTCATATTTTTCACACCTTTTGAAGCTCTTCATATTTTTCACACCTTTTCAGGCTCTTCATGTTTTTCAACACCGCTTCATGTTCCTCCTATTTTTCAGACCGTTTCATGCTCCTCCTATATTTGACACCTTTTGAAGCTTTTCATATTTTTCACACCTTTTCAGGCTCTTCATGTTTTTCAACACCACTTCATACTCCTCTTATTTTTCAGACCGTTTCATGCTCCTCATATTTTTCACACCTTTTGAAGCTCTTCATATTTCTCACACTGTTTCAGGCTCTTCATGTTTTTGAACACCATTTCATGCTCCTCCTATTTTGCATACCGTTTCATTCTCCTCATATTTTTGACACCTTTTGAAGCTCTTCATATATTTCCCAACTTTTCAGGCTTTTCATTTTTTTCAACACCACTTCATTCTCCTCCTATTTTTCAGACCGTTTCATGCTCATCTCATTTTGACACCCTTTGAAGCTCTTCATATTTTTCACATCTTTTGAAGCTCTTAATATTTTTCACGCCTTTTCAGGCTCTTCATGATTTTCAACACCGCTTCATGCTCCTCGTATTTTTCAGAGCGTTTCATGCTCCTCATATTTTTCAAACCTTTTGAAGCTCTTCATATTTCTCACACCGTTTCAGGCTCTTCATGTTTTTCAACACCGCTTCATGCTCCTCCTATTTTTCAGACCGTTTCAGGCTCCTCATATTTTTCAAACCTTTTGAAGCTATTCATATTTCTCACACCGTTTCAGGCTCTTCATGTTTTTCAACACCGCTTCATGCTCCTCCTATTTTTCAGACCGTTTCATGCTCATCTCATTTTTGACACCTTTTGAAGCTCTTCATATTTTCCACAACTTTTGAAGCTTTTCATATTTTTCATATTTTTGAAGCTCTTCATATTTTCACACGTTTTCAAACTCTTCATGATTTTCAACAACGCTTCATGATCCTGCAATTTTTCAGACCGTTTCATGCTCCTCATATTTTTGACACGTTTTGAGGCTTTTCATACTTTTCACACCTTTTCAGGCTCTTCATGTTTTTGAACACCGCTTCATGCTCCTCCTATTTTTCAGATCATTTCATTCTCCTCATATTTTTGACACCTTTTGAAGCACTTCATGTTTTTCACACCTCTTCAGACTCTTCATGTTTTTGAACACTGCTTCATGCTCCTTCTATTTTTCAGACCGTTTCATGCTCCTCATATTTTTGACACCTTTTGAAGCTCTTCATATTTTTCACACCTTTTCAGGCTCTTCATGTTTTTGAACACCGCTTCATGCTCCTCCTATTTTTCTGACCGTTTCATGCTCCTCATATTTTTGACACCTTTTGAAGCTCTTCATTTTTCTCACACCTTTTCAGGCTCTTCATGTTTTTCAACAGTGCTTCATGCTCCTTCTATTTTTCAGAGTTTCATGCACCTCATGTATTTAACACTTTTTGAAGCTCTTCATATTTTTCACACCTTTTCAGGCTCTTCATGTTTTTCCACACCACTCCATGCTTCTCCTATTTTTCAGCCCGTTTCATGATCCTCATGTATTTCACACCGTTTGAAGCTCTCCATATTTTTCACACCTTTTCAGGCTCTTCATGTTTTTCATCACCGTTTCATGCTCCTCCTGTTTTTCCGACCTTTTCATGCTCCTCATATTTTTGAAACCTTTTGAAGCTCTTCATATTTTTCACACCTTTTCAGGCTCTTCATGTTGTTGAACACCGCTTCATGCTCCTCCTATTTTTCATACCGTTTCATACTCCTCATATTTTTGACACCTTTTGAAGCTCTTCGTATATTTCACACCTATTCAGGGTCTTCATTTTTTTCAACACCACTTCAAGCTCCTCCTATTTTTCAGACCGTTTCATGCTCATCTCATTTTTGACACCTTTTGAAGCTCTTCATATTTTTCACACCTTTTGAAACTCTTCATATTTTTCACACGTTTTCAGGCTCTTCATTTTTTTCAACACCGTTTCATGCTGCTTCTATTTTTAGACCGTTTCATGCTCTTCATATTTTTCACACCTTTTGAAGCACTTCATATATTTCACACGTTTTCTGGCTCTTCATATTTTTGAACACCGCTTCATGCTCCTACTATTTTTCAGACCGTTTTATGCTCCTCATGTATTTCACACCTTTTGAAGCTCCTCATATTTTTCACGCATTTTCAGACTCTTCATGTTTTTGAACACGGCTTCATGCTACTCCTATTTTTCAGACCGTTTCATGCTCATCTCATTTTTATACCTTTTGAAGCTTTTCATATTTTTCACACCTTTTCAGGCTTTTCATGTTTTTCAACACCACTTCACGCTCCTCCTATTTTTCAGACCGTTTCATGCTCATCTCATTTTTGACACCTTTTGAAGCTCTTCATATTTTTCACACCTTTTGAAACTCTTCATATTTTTCACACGTTTTCAGGCTCTTCATTTTTTTCAACACCGTTTCATGCTGCTTCTATTTTTAGACCGTTTCATGCTCTTCATATTTTTCACACCTTTTGAAGCACTTCATATATTTCACACGTTTTCTGGCTCTTCATATTTTTGAACACCGCTTCATGCTCCTACTATTTTTCAGACCGTTTTATGCTCCTCATGTATTTCACACCTTTTGAAGCTCCTCATATTTTTCACGCATTTTCAGACTCTTCATGTTTTTGAACACGGCTTCATGCTACTCCTATTTTTCAGACCGTTTCATGCTCATCTCATTTTTATACCTTTTGAAGCTTTTCATATTTTTCACACCTTTTCAGGCTCTTCATGTTTTTCAACACCGCTTCATGCTCCTTCTATTTTTCAGACAGTTTCATGCTCCTCATATTATTCACACCTTTTGAAGCTCTTCATATTTCTCACACCGCTTCAGGCTCTTCATGTTTTTCAACACCGCTTCATGCTCCTCCTATTTTTCAGACCGTTTCATGCTCATCTCATTTTTGACACCTTTTGAAGCTTTTCATATTTTTCACACCTTTTCAGGCTCTTCATGTTTTTCAACACCACTTCATACTCCTCTTATTTTTCAGACCGTTCCATGCTCCTCATATTTTTCACACCTTTTGAAGCTCTTCATATTTTTCACTCCTTTTCAGGCTCTTCATATTTTAGAACATCACTTCATGCTCCTTTTATTTTTCAGACCATTTCCTGCTCCTCATGTTTTTCACACCTTTTGAAGCTCTTCATATTTTTCACACCTTTTCATGCTCTTCATGTTTTTCAACACCACTTCATGGTCCTCATATTTTTGAGACCTTTTGAAGCTCTTCATATTTTTCACACCATTTCAGGCTCTTCATGTTTTTCAACACCGCTTCATGCTCCTCCTATTTTTCAGATCGTTTCATGCTCCTCATTTTTTTTACACCGTTTGAAGCTCTTCATATTTTTCACACATTTTCAGGCTATTCATGTTATTCAACACAGTTTCCTGCTCCTCATATTTTTCACACCGTTTCGTGCTCCCCATAATTTTCAGATCGTTTCATGCTCTTCATAATTTTTACACCTTTTGAAGCTATTGTTTTTCAACGCTGTTTCGTGCTCCTCCTATTTTGCAGACCGTTTCATGCTCCTCATATTTTTCAGACCGTTTCATGCTCCTCATATTTTTGACACCTTTTGAAACTCTTCATGATTTTCATCTCCGTTTCATGCTCCTCCTATTTTTCAGACCATTTCTGCTCCTCCCTTTTTTCAGACCGTTTCCTGCTCCTCATATTTTTGACACGTTTTGAAGCCCTTATTATTTTTCACACCTTTTAAGGCTCTTCGTGTTTTTCAACACTGTTTCATGCTCCTCCTATTTTTCACACCGGTTCATGCTCCTCATATTTTTCAAATATTTTGAAGCTCTTCATATTTTTCACACCTTTTCAGGCTCTTCATGGTTCTGAACATCGTTTCATGCTCCTCCTATTTCTCAGACCGTTTCATGCTTCTCATATTTTTGACTCCTTTTGAAGCTCTTCATATTTTTCACACCTTTTCAGGCTCTTCATGTTTTTGAACACCGCTTCATGCTCTTCCTATTTTTTATAAGTTTCATGCTCCTGATATTTTAGACACCTTTTGAAGCTCTTTGTATTTTTCACACCTTTTAAGGCTCTTCATGTTTTTCAACACTGCTTCAAGCTCCTCCTATATTTCAGAACGTTTCATGCTCTTCATATATATGACTCCTTTTGAAGCTCTTCATATTTTTCACACCTTTTCATGCTCTTCATATTTTTTAACACCGTTTCATGATCCTCCTATTTTTCAGACCGTTTCATGCTCCTCATATTTTTGATGCCTTTTGAAGCCCATCATATTTTTCACTCCTTTTCCTGTTCTTCATGTTTTCAACACCGTTTCATGCTCCTCCTATTTTTCAGGCCGTTTCATACACCTCATTTTTTTGACACCTTTTCAAGCTCTTCATGTTTCTCAAAACCGTTACATGCTCCTCCTATATTTCAGACCGTTTCATTCTCCTCCTATTTTTCAGACCGTTTCATACTCCTCATATTTTTAAGACCATTTCATGCTCCTCATATTTTTGTGAGCTTTTGAAGCTCTTCATATTTTTCACACCTTTCCATGCTCTTCATGTTTTTCAACACTGTTTCATGCTCCTCCTAATTTTCAGTCCGTTTCATGCACCTCATATTTTCAGACCAGTTAATTTTCCTCGTATTTTTGACAGCTTTTGAAGCTCTTCATATTTTTCACACATTTTCAGGATCTTCATTTTTTTCAACACCGTTTCTTGCTCCTCCTAATTTTCAGACATTTTCATGCTCCTCATATTTTTGACACCTTTTAAGCTCTTCATGTTTTTCAACACCGATTCATTTTCCTCCTATTTTTCAGACAGTTTCGTGCTCCTCATATTTTTCAGACGGTTTCATGCTCCTCACATAATTGAAATCTTTTGAATCTCTTCATATTTTTTCAAACCTTTTAAGGCCCTTCATATTTTTTAACACCGTTTCTTGCTCCTCCTATTTTACAGACCGTTTCATGCTCCTCATATTTTTCAGACCGTTTCATGCTCCTCATATATTTGACACATTTTGAAGCTCTTCATGTTTTTCAACACCGTTTCATGCTACTTCTATTTTTTAGACCATTTCATGCTCCTCATATTTTTGACACTTTTTGAAGATCTTCATGGTTTTCTACACTGTTTCATGCTCCTACTATTTTTCAGACCGTTTCATGCTCCTCCTATTTTTCAGACCGTTTCATGCTCCTCATATTTTTGACACGTTTTGAAGCTCTTCATATATTTCAAAACTTTTCAGGCTCCTCCTGATTTTCAACACAGCTTCATGCTGCTCCTATATTTCAGAACGTTTCATGTGCCTCATACTTTTGACACGTTTTGAAGCTCTTCATATATTTCACACCTTTTCAGGCTCTTCATGTTTTTCAACACCGCTTCATCCTCCTCCTATTTTTCAGACCGTATCATGCTCCTCATATATTTGACACCTTTTGAAGCTCTTCATATTTTTCACACTTTTTCAGACTCTTCATGTTTTTGAATACCGCTTAATGCTCCTCCTACTTTTCAGAGAGTTTCATGGTCCTCATATTTTTGACACATTTTGAAGCTCTTCATATATTTCACACATTTTCAAGTTCTTCATGTTTTTCAGCACCGCTTCATGCTCCTCCTATTTTTCAGACCGTTTCATGCCCTTCATATTTTTGATACCTTTTGAAACTCTTCAATTTTTCACACCTTTTAAGGCTCTTCATGTTTTCAACACCATTTCATGCTTGGGCTATTTTTCATAGCGTTTCATGCTCCTCATATTTTTGACACCTTTTGAAGCTCTTCATATATTTCACACCTTTTCAGGCTCTTCAAGATTTTGAACACCGTTTCATGCTACTCCTATTTTTGACACCTTTTGAATCTCTTCCTGTTTTTCACACCTTTTCAGGTTCTTCATGTTTTTCAGCACCGCTTCATGCTCCTCCTATTTTTCATACCGTTTCATGATCTTCATATTTTTGATACCTTTTCAAACTCTTCATATTTTTCACAGCTTTTCAGGCTCTTCATGTTTTCAACACCGTTTCATGCTCCTCCTATTTTTCAGAGCGTTTCATGCTCCTCATAATTTTGACACCGTTTGAAGCTCTTCATATTTTTCAAACATTTGCAGGCTCTTCATGTTTTCAACACCGTTTCATGCTCCTCATATTTTTCAGACTGTTTCATGCTCTTCATATTTTTGATACCTTTTGAAACTCTTCATATTTTTCACACCTTTTCAGGCTTTTCATGTTTCTGAACACCGTTTCATGCTCCTCCTATTTTTCAGACCGTTTCATACTCCTCAAATTTTTGACACCTTTTGAAGCTCATCATATATTTCACACCTTTTCAGGGTCTTCATGTTTTTCAACACTGCTTCATGCTCCTCCTATTTTTCAGACCGTTTCATGCTCCTCATACATTTGACACGTTTTGAAGCTCTTCATACTTTTCACACCTTTTCAGGCTCTTCATGTTTTTGAACACTGCTTCATGCTCCGCCTATTTTTCAGATCGTTTCATGCTCCTCATATTTTTGACACCTTTTGCAGCTCTTCATATATTTCACACCTTTTCAGGCTCTTCATGTTTTTGAACACCGCTTCATGCTCCTCCTAATTTTCAGATCGTTTCATGCTCCTCATATTTTTGACACCTTTTGAAGTTCTTCATATAATTCACAACTTTTCAGGCTCTTCATGTTTTTCAACACCGCTTCATGCTTCTCCTATTTTTTAGACCGTTTCATGCTCCTCATATTTTTGACACCTTTTGAAGCTCTTCAGATTTTACACACCTTTTCAGGCTCTTCATCTATTTCAACACCGCTTCATGCTCCTCCTATTTTTCAGACCGTTTCATACTCCTCAAATTTTTGACATCTTTTGAAGCTCATCATATATTTCACACCTTTTCAGGGTCTTCATGTTTTTCAACACTGCTTCATGCTCCTCCTATTTTTCAGACCGTTTCATGCTCCTCATACATTTGACACGTTTTGAAGCTCTTCATACTTTTCACACCTTTTCAGGCTTTTCATGTTTCTGAACGCCGTTTCATGCTCCTCCTATTTTTCAGACCGTTTCTTGCTCCTCATATTTTTGACACCTTTTGAATCTCTTCATATTTTTCACACCGTTTCATGCTCTTCATGTTTTTGAACTCCTAATCAAGCTCCTCATGTTTTTGATACCTTTTGAAGCTCTTCATATTTTTCACACCTTTTCAGGCTCGTCATGTTTTTGAACACCGATTCATGCTACTCCTATTTTTGACACCTTTTGAAGCTCATCATATATTTCACACCTTTTCAGGCTCTTCATGTTTTTCAACACCGCTTCATGTTCCTCCTATTTTTCAAACGGTTTCATGCTCCTCATATTTTTCACACCTTTTGAAGCTCTAAATATATTTCACTTCTTTTCAGGCTCTTCGGGTTTCTCAACACCGTTTCATACTCCTCGTATTTTTCAGAACTTTTCATGCTCCTCATATTTTTCACACCTTTTGAACCTCTTCATATTTTTCACACCTCTTCAGGCTCGTCATGTTTTTAAACACGGCTTCGTACTCCTCCTATTTTTCAGACCGTTTCATGCTCCTCATATTTTTGACAACTTTTCAAGCTCTTCATATATTTCACACATTTTCAGGCACTTCATGTTTTGCAACACGGCTTCATGCTCTTCCTATTTTTCAGACCGTTTCATGCTCCTCATATTTTTGACACCTTTCTAAGTTCTTCATATTTTTCACACCTTTTCTGGCTCTTCATGTTTTTGAACACCGTTTCATGCTACTCCTATTTTTGACAGCTTTTGAAGCTCTTCGTATTTTTCACCCCTTTTCAGGCTCTTCATGTTTTTCACACCTTTTCAGGCTCTTCATGTTTTTGAACACCGCTTAATGGTCCTCCTATTTTTTAGACCGTTTCATGCTCCTCATATTTTTGACACCTTTTGAAGCTCTTCATATTTTCACACCTTTTCAGTCTCTTCATGTTTTTCAACACCACTTCCTGCTCCACCTATATTTCAGACCGTTTCTTGCTCCTCAAATTTTTGACAACTTTTGAAGATCTTCATATTTTTCACACCTTTTCAGGCTCTTCATGTTTTTCAACACTACTCATGCTCCTCCTATTTTTCAGACCGTTTCCTGCTCCACATATATTTGACACCTTTTGAAGCTCTTCTTATTTTTCACAACTTTTCAGGCTCTTCATGTTTTTCAACACCACTTCATGCTCCTCCGATATTTCAGACCGTTTCATGCTACTCATACTTTCACACCGTTTGAAGCTCTTCATATTTTATACACCTTTTGGAGGTCTTCATATTTTTCACACCTTTTCAGGCTCTTCATGTTTTTCAACACCGTTTCATGCTCTTCCTATATTTCAGACCGTTTCATGCTCCTCATATTTTTCAAACCTTTTGAAGCTCTTCATATTTTTCACACCTTTTCAGGCTCTTCATGTTTTTCAACACCGCTTCATGCTCCTCCTATTTTTCAGACTCTTTCATGCTCCTCATATTTTTGACACCTTTTGAAGCTCTTCATATTTTTCACACCTTTTCAGTCTCTTCGTGTTTTTGAACACCGCTTCATTCTCCTCCTATTTTTCAGACCGTTTCATGCTCCTCATGTTTTTGACGCTTTTTGAAGCACTTATATTTTTCACACCTTTTTAGGCTCTTCATGTTTTCAACACCACTTCATGCTCCTCCTATTTTTCAGACCGTGTCATGCTCGTCATATTTTTGACACCTTTTGAAGCTCTTAAGGTATTTCACACCTTTTCAGGCTCTTCATGTTTTTCAACACCATTTCATGCTCCTCCTATTTTTCAGGCTGTTTCATGCTCCTCATATTTTTGACGCGTTTTGAAGCTCTTCATATTTTCACACCTTTTCAGGCTCTTCATGTTGTTGAACGCGGTTTCATGCTCCTCTTATTTTTCAAACCGTTTCTTGCTCCTCACATTTTTGACACCTTGTGAAGCTCTTCATATTATTCACTCCTTTCAGGCTCTTCATATTTTCAACCCCACTTCATGCTCCTCCTATTTTTCAGACCGTTTCTTGCTCCTCAAATTTTTGACAACTTTTGAAGCTCTTCATATTTTTCACTCTTATTCAGGCTCTTCATGTTTTTGTGCACCGTTTCAGGCTACTCCTAATTTTGACACCTTTTGAAAGTCTTCATATTTTCCCAACTTTACAGGCTCTTCATGTTTTTCAACACCGTTTCATGCTCCTCCCATTTTTCAGACTCTTTCATGCTCCTCATATTTTTGACACCTTTTGAAGCTCTTCATATTTTTCACACTTTTCAAGCTCTTCATGTTTTTGAACACCGCTTCATGCTCCTCCTATTTTTCAGACCGTTTCATGCTCCTCATATTTTTGACACCTTTTTAAGCTCTTCATATTTTCACACCTTTTCAGTCTCTTCATGTTTTTCAACACCACTTCATGCTCCTCCTATATTTCAGACCGTTTCATGCTACTCATACTTTCACACCGTTTGAAGCTCTTCATATTTTATACACCTTTTGGAGGTCTTCATATTTTTCACACCTTTTCAGGCTCTTCATGTTTTTCAACACCGTTTCATGCTCTTCCTATATTTCAGACCGTTTCATGCTCCTCATATTTTTCAAACCTTTTGAAGCTCTTCATATTTTTCACACCTTTTCAGGCTCTTCATGTTTTTCAACACCGCTTCATGCTCCTCCTATTTTTCAGACTCTTTCATGCTCCTCATATTTTTGACACCTTTTGAAGCTCTTCATATTTTTCACACCTTTTCAGTCTCTTCGTGTTTTTGAACACCGCTTCATTCTCCTCCTATTTTTCAGACCGTTTCATGCTCCTCATGTTTTTGACGCTTTTTGAAGCACTTATATTTTTCACACCTTTTTAGGCTCTTCATGTTTTCAACACCACTTCATGCTCCTCCTATTTTTCAGACCGTGTCATGCTCGTCATATTTTTGACACCTTTTGAAGCTCTTAAGGTATTTCACACCTTTTCAGGCTCTTCATGTTTTTCAACACCATTTCATGCTCCTCCTATTTTTCAGGCTGTTTCATGCTCCTCATATTTTTGACGCGTTTTGAAGCTCTTCATATTTTCACACCTTTTCAGGCTCTTCATGTTGTTGAACGCGGTTTCATGCTCCTCTTATTTTTCAAACCGTTTCTTGCTCCTCACATTTTTGACACCTTGTGAAGCTCTTCATATTATTCACTCCTTTCAGGCTCTTCATATTTTCAACCCCACTTCATGCTCCTCCTATTTTTCAGACCGTTTCTTGCTCCTCAAATTTTTGACAACTTTTGAAGCTCTTCATATTTTTCACTCTTATTCAGGCTCTTCATGTTTTTGTGCACCGTTTCAGGCTACTCCTAATTTTGACACCTTTTGAAAGTCTTCATATTTTCCCAACTTTACAGGCTCTTCATGTTTTTCAACACCGTTTCATGCTCCTCCCATTTTTCAGACTCTTTCATGCTCCTCATATTTTTGACACCTTTTGAAGCTCTTCATATTTTTCACACTTTTCAAGCTCTTCATGTTTTTGAACACCGCTTCATGCTCCTCCTATTTTTCAGACCGTTTCATGCTCCTCATATTTTTGACACCTTTTTAAGCTCTTCATATTTTCACACCTTTTCAGTCTCTTCATGTTTTTCAACACCACTTCATGCTCCTCCTATATTTCAGACCGTTTCATGCTACTCATACTTTTCACAGCGTTTGAAGCTCTTCATATTTTATACACCTTTTAGAGGTCTTCATATTTCTCACACCTTTTCAGGCTCTTCATGTTTTTCAACACCGTTTCATGCTCTTCCTATATTTCAGACCGTTTCATGATCCTCATATTGTTCAAACCTTTTGAAGCTCTTCATATTTTTCACACCTTTTCAGGCTCTTCATGTTTTTCAACACCGCTTCATGCTCCTCCTATTTTTCAGACCGTTTCCTGCTCCACATATATTTGACACATTTTGAAGCTCTTCTTATTTTTCACAACTTTTCAGGCTCTTCATGTTTTTCAACACCACTTCATGCTCCTCCTATATTTCAGACCGTTTCATGCTACTCATACTTTTCAAACCGTTTGAAGCTCTTCATATTTTATACACCTTTTGGAGGTCTTCATATTTCTCACAACTTTTCAGGCTCTTCATGTTTTTCAACACCGTTTCATGCTCTTCCTATATTTCAGACCGTTTCATGCTCCTCATATTTTTCAAACCTTTTGAAGCTCTTCATATTTTTCACACCTTTTCAGGCTCTTCCTGTTTTTCAACACCGCTTCATTCTCCTCCTATTTTTCAGACCGTTTCATGCTCCTCATATTTTTGACGCCTTTTGAAGCTCTTCATATTTTTCACACCTTTTAGGCTCTTCGTATTTTTCAACACCACTTCACGCTCATCCTATTTTTCAGAAAGTTTCATGCTCCTAATATTTTTGAAACATTTTGAAGCTCTTCATATTTTGACACCTTTTGAAGCTCTTCATATTTTCACACCTTTAGAAGCTCTTCATATTATTCACACATTTTTAAGCTCTTCATTATTTCACACCTTTTCATGCTCTTCATGTTTTTGAACACCGCTTCATGCTCCCCCTATTTTTGAGAACGTTTCATGCTCCTCATATTTGTGACACATTTTGAAGCTCTTCATATTTTTCACACCTTTTCAGGCTCTTCATGTTTTCCATCACCGCTTCATGTTCCTACTATTTTTCAGACCATTTCATGCTCCTCATATTTTTGACACCTTTTGAAACTCTTCATAGTTTTCACACCTTTTCAGGATCTTCATGTTTTGAACACTGCTTCATGCTCCTCGTATTTTTCAGACCGTTTCATGCTCTTCATATTTTTGACACCTTTTGAAACTCTTCATATTTTTCACACCATTTCAGGCTCTTCATATTTTTGAACACCGTTTCATGTTCCTCCTATTTTTCAGACCGTTTCATGCTCCTCATATTTTGACGCCTTTTGAAGCTCTTCATATTTTTCACAGATTTTCAGGCTCTTCATGTTTGTCAACACTGCTTCATGCTCCTCCTATTTTTCAGACCGTTTCATGCTCCTCATATTTTTCACACCTTTTGAAGCTCTTCATTTTTTCACACCTTTTCAGGCTCTTCATGTTTTTCAACATCACTTCATGATCCTCGTATTTTTCATACTGTTTCATGGTCCTCATATTTTTGACAGGTTTTGAATCTCTTCATATTTTTCACACATTTTCAGGCTCTTCATATTCTTCAACACCGTTTCATGCTCTTCTTAAATTTCAGACTGTTTCATGCTCCTCATATTGTTGAATCCATTTGAAACACTTCATGTTTTTCACCCCTTTTCAGACTCTTCATGTTTTTGAACACCGTTTCATGCTCCTCATATTTTTCACAACTTTTCAGGCTCTTCATGTTTTTGAACATCACTTCATGCTCCTCCTATTTTTCACAGCTTTTGAAGCTCTTCACATATTTCACACCTTTTCAAGCACTTCAAGTTTTTGAACACCGCTTCATGCTCCTCATATTTTTCACACCTTTTGAAGCTCTTCATATTTTTCACACTTTTTCAGGCTCTTCATGTTTTTGAACACCGTTTCATGCTCCTCCTATATTTCAGACCGTTTCAAGCTCCTCATATTTTTCACACCTTTTGAAGCTCTTCATATTGTTCACACCTTTTATGCTCTTCATGTGTTTCAACACCACTTCATGCTCCTCCTATATTTCAGACCGTTTCATGCTCCTCATATTTTTCACACCTTTTGAATCTCTTCATATATTTCACACCTTTTCAGGCTCTTCATGTTTTTGAACACTGCTTCATGCTCCGCCTATTTTTCAGATCGTTTCATGCTCCTCATATTTTTGACACCTTTTGCAGCTCTTCATATATTTCACACCTTTTCAGGCTCTTCATGTTTTTGAACACCGCTTCATGCTCCTCCCAATTTTCAGATCGTTTCATGCTCCTCATATTTTTGACACCTTTTGAAGTTCTTCATATAATTCACAACTTTTCAGGCTCTTCATGTTTTTCAACACCGCTTCATGCTTCTCCTATTTTTCAGACCGTTTCATGCTCCTCATATTTTTGACACCTTTTGAAGCTCTTCAGATTTTACACACCTTTTCAGGCTCTTCATCTTTTTCAACACCGCTTCATGCTCCTCCTATTTTTCAGACCGTTTCATACTCCTCAAATTTTTGACACCTTTTGAAGCTCATCATATATTTCACACCTTTTCAGGGTCTTCATGTTTTTCAACACTGCTTCATGCTCCTCCTATTTTTCAGACCGTTTCATGCTCCTCATACATTTGACACGTTTTGAATCTCTTCATACTTTTCACACCTTTTCAGGCTTTTCATGTTTCTGAACGCCGTTTCATGCTCCTCCTATTTTTCAGACCGTTTCTTGCTCCTCATATTTTTGACACCTTTTGAATATCTTCATATTTTTCACACCGTTTCATGCTCTTCATGTTTTTGAACTCCTAATCAAGCTCCTCATGTTTTTGATACCTTTTGAAGCTCTTCATATTTTTCACACCTTTTCAGGCTCGTCATGTTTTTGAACACCGATTCATGCTACTCCTATTTTTGACACCTTTTGAAGCTCATCATATATTTCACACCTTTTCAGGCTCTTCATGTTTTTCAACACCGCTTCATGTTCCTCCTATTTTTCAAACGGTTTCTTGCTCCTCATATTTTTCACACCTTTTGAAGCTCTAAATATATTTCACTTCTTTTCAGGCTCTTCGGGTTTCTCAACACCGTTTCATACTCCTCCTATTTTTCAGAACTTTTCATGCTCCTCATATTTTTCACACCTTTTGAACCTCTTCATATTTTTCACACCTCTTCAGGCTCGTCATGTTTTTAAACACGGCTTCGTACTCCTCCTATTTTTCAGACCGTTTCATGCTCCTCATATTTTTGACAACTTTTCAAGCTCTTCATATATTTCACACATTTTCAGGCACTTCATGTTTTGCAACACGGCTTCATGCTCCTCCTATTTTTCAGACCGTTTCATGCTTCTCATATTTTTGACACCTTTCTAAGTTCTTCATATTTTTCACACCTTTTCTGGCTCTTCATGTTTTTGAACACCGTTTCATGCTACTCCTATTTTTGACAGCTTTTGAAGCTCTTCGTATTTTTCACCCCTTTTCAGGCTCTTCATGTTTTTCACACCTTTTCAGGCTCTTCATGTTTTTGAACACCGCTTAATGGTCCTCCTATTTTTTAGACCGTTTCATGCTCCTCATATTTTTGACACCTTTTGAAGCTCTTCATATTTTCACACCTTTTCAGTCTCTTCATGTTTTTCAACTCCACTTCCTGCTCCACCTATATTTCAGACCGTTTCTTGCTCCTCAAATTTTTGACAACTTTTGAAGATCTTCATATTTTTCACACCTTTTCAGGCTCTTCATGTTTTTCAACACTACTCATGCTCCTCCTATTTTTCAGACCGTTTCCTGCTCCACATATATTTGACACCTTTTGAAGCTCTTCTTATTTTTCACAACTTTTCAGGCTCTTCATGTTTTTCAACACCACTTCATGCTCCTCCGATATTTCAGACCGTTTCATGCTACTCATACTTTCACACCGTTTGAAGCTCTTCATATTTTATACACCTTTTGGAGGTCTTCATATTTTTCACACCTTTTCAGGCTCTTCATGTTCTTCAACACCGTTTCATGCTCTTCTTAAATTTCAGACTGTTTCATGCTCCTCATATTGTTGAATCCATTTGAAACACTTCATGTTTTTCATCCCTTTTCAGACTCTTCATGTTTTTGAACACCGTTTCATGCTCCTCATATTTTTCACACCTTTTCAGGCTCTTCATGTTGTTGAACGCGGTTTCATGCTCCTCTTATTTTTCAGACCGTTTCTTGCTCCTCACATTTTTGACACCTTTTGAAGCTCTTCATATTATTCACTCCTTTCAGGTTCTTCATATTTTCAACCCCACTTCATGCTCCTCCTATTTTTCAGACCATTCCTTTCTCCTCACATTTTTGACACCTTTTGAAGCTCTTCATATTTTTCACACCTTTGGCAGCACTTCATATTTCTCACAGCTTTTGAGTCTTTTCATGTTTTTCAACACTACTTCATGTTCCTCCTATTTTCAGACCGTTTCATGCTCCTCATATTTTTTGCCACCTTTTGAAGCTCTTCATATTTTTCACTCCTATTCAGGCTCTTCATGTTTTTGAGCACCGTTTCATGCTACTCCTATTTTTGACACCTTTTTAAAGTCTTCATATTTTTCACACCTTTTCTGGCTCTTCATATTTTTCAACACCGGTTCATGCTCCTCCTATTTTTCAGACTGTTTCATGCTACTCATATTTTTGACACCTTTTGAAGCTCTTCATATTTTTCACAACTTGACAGGCTCTTCATGTTTTTCAACACCGTTTCATGCTCCTCCCATTTTTCAGACTCTTTCATGCTCCTCATATTTTTGACACCTTTTGAAGCTCTTCATATATTTCACACCTTTTCAGGCTCTTCATGTTTTTGAACACCGCTTCATGGTCCTCCTATTTTTCAGACCGTTTCATGCTCCTCATATTTTTGACACCTTTTGAAGCTCTTCATATTTCCACATCTTTTCAGTCTCTTCATGTTTTTCAAAACCACTTCCTGCTCCACCTATATTTCAGACCGTTTCTTGCTCCTCAAATTTTTGACAACTTTTGAAGATCTTCATATTTTTCACACCTTTTCAGGCTCTTCATGTTTTTCAACACTACTCATGCTCCTCCTATTTTTCTGACCGTTTCCTGCTCCACATATATTTGACACCTTTTGAAGCTCTTCTTATTTTTCACAACTTTTCAGGCTCTTCATGTTTTTCAACACCACTTCATGCTCCTCCGATATTTCAGACCGTTTCATGCTACTCATAGTTTTCACACCGTTGGAAGCTCTTTATATTTTATACACCTTTTGGAGGTCTTCATATTTCTCACACCTTTTCAGGCTCTTCAGGATTTTCAACACCGTTTCATGCTCTTCCTATATTTCAGACCGTTTCATGCTCCTCATATTTTTCAAACCTTTTGAAGCTCTTCATATTTTTCACAACTTTTGAGGCTCTTCATGTTTTTCAACACCGCTTCATGCTCCTCCTATTTTTCAGACTGTTTCATGCTCCTCATATTTTTGACACCTTTTGAAGCTCTTCATATTTTTCACACCTTTTCAGGCTCTTCGTGTTTTTGAACACCGCTTCATTCTCCTCCTATTTTTCAGACCGTTTCATGCTCCTCATATTTTTGACGCCTTTTGAAGCTCTTTATATTTTTCACACCTTTTTAGCCTCTTCATGTTTTCAACACCACTTCATGCTCCTCCTATTTTTCAGACCGTGTCATGCTCCTCATATTTTTGACACCTTTTGAAGCTCTTAATGTATTTCACACCTTTTCAGGCTCTTCATGTTTTTCAACACCATTTCATGCTCCTCCTATTTTTCAGGATGTTTCATGCTCCTCATATTTTTGACACGTTTTGAAGCTCTTCATATTTTTCACACCTTTTCAGGCTCTTCATGTTGTTGAACGCGGTTTCATGCTCCTCTTATTTTTCAGACCGTTTCTTGCTCCTCACATTTTTGACACCTTTTGAAGCTCTTCATATTATTCACTCCTTTCAGGCTCTTCATATTTTCAACCCCACTTCATGCTCCTCCTATTTTTCAGACCGTTTCTTTCTCCTCACATTTTTGACACCTTTTGAAGCTCTTCATATTTTTCACACCTTTTGCAGCACTTCATATTTCTCACAGCTTTTGAGTCTTTTCATGTTTTTCAACAATACTTCATGTTCCTCCTATTTTCAGACCGTTTCATGCTCCTCATATTTTTTGCCACCTTTTGAAGCTCTTCATATTTTTCACTCCTATTCAGGCTCTTCATGTTTTTGAGCACCGTTTCAAGCTACTCCTATTTTTGACACCTTTTGAAAGTTTTCATATTTTTCACACCTTTTCTGGCTCTTCATATTTTTCAACACCGGTTCATGCTCCTCCTATTTTTCAGACTGTTTCATGCTACTCATATTTTTGACACCTTTTGAAGCTCTTCATATTTTTCACAACTTGACAGGCTCTTCATGTTTTTCAACACCCTTTCATGCTCCTCCCATTTTTCAGACTCTTTCATGCTCCTCATATTTTTGACACCTTTTGAAGCTCTTCATAGTTTTCACACCTTTTCAGGCTCTTCATGTTTTTGAACACCGCTTCATGGTCCTCCTATTTTTCAGACCGTTTCATGCTCCTCATATTTTTGACACCTTTTGAAGCTCTTCATATTTCCACATCTTTTCAGTCTCTTCATGTTTTTCAAAACCACTTCCTGCTCCACCTATATTTCAGACCGTTTCTTGCTCCTCAAATTTTTGACAACTTTTGAAGATCTTCATATTTTTCACACCTTTTCAGGCTCTTCATGTTTTTCAACACTACTCATGCTCCTCCTATTTTTCTGACCGTTTCCTGCTCCACATATATTTGACACCTTTTGAAGCTCTTCTTATTTTTCACAACTTTTCAGGCTCTTCATGTTTTTCAACACCACTTCATGCTCCTCCGATATTTCAGACCGTTTCATGCTACTCATACTTTTCACACCGTTGGAAGCTCTTTATATTTTATACACCTTTTGGAGGTCTTCATATTTCTCACACCTTTTCAGGCTCTTCAGGATTTTCAACACCGTTTCATGCTCTTCCTATATTTCAGACCGTTTCATGCTCCTCATATTTTTCAAACCTTTTGAAGCTCTTCATATTTTTCACAACTTTTCAGGCTCTTCATGTTTTTCAACACCGCTTCATGCTCCTCCTATTTTTCAGACTGTTTCATGCTCCTCATATTTTTGACACCTTTTGAAGCTCTTCATATTTTTCACACCTTTTCAGGCTCTTCGTGTTTTTGAACACCGCTTCATTCTCCTCCTATTTTTCAGACCGTTTCATGCTCCTCATATTTTTGACGCCTTTTGAAGCTCTTTATATTTTTCACACCTTTTTAGCCTCTTCATGTTTTCAACACCACTTCATGCTCCTCCTATTTTTCAGACCGTGTCATGCTCCTCATATTTTGGACACTTTTTGAAGCTCTTAATGTATTTCACACCTTTTCAGGCTCTTCATGTTTTTCAACACCATTTCATGCTCCTCCTATTTTTCAGGATGTTTCATGCTCCTCATATTTTTGACACGTTTTGAAGCTCTTCATATTTTTCACACCTTTTCAGGCTCTTCATGTTGTTGAACGCGGTTTCATGCTTCTCTTATTTTTCAGACCGTTTCTTGCTCCTCACATTTTTGACACCTTTTGAAGCTCTTCATATTATTCACTCCTTTCAGGCTCTTCATATTTTCAACCCCACTTCATGCTCCTCCTATTTTTCAGACCGTTTCTTTCTCCTCACATTTTTGACACCTTTTGAAGCTCTTCATATTTTTCACACCTTTTGCAGCACTTCATATTTCTCACAGCTTTTGAGTCTTTTCATGTTTTTCAACAATACTTCATGTTCCTCCTATTTTCAGACCGTTTCATGCTCCTCATATTTTTTGCCACCTTTTGAAGCTCTTCATATTTTTCACTCCTATTCAGGCTCTTCATGTTTTTGAGCACCGTTTCAAGCTACTCCTATTTTTGACACCTTTTGAAAGTTTTCATATTTTTCACACCTTTTCTGGCTCTTCATATTTTTCAACACCGGTTCATGCTCCTCCTATTTTTCAGACTGTTTCATGCTACTCATATTTTTGACACCTTTTGAAGCTCTTCATATTTTTCACAACTTTACAGGCTCTTCATGTTTTTCAACACCCTTTCATGCTCCTCCCATTTTTCAGACTCTTTCATGCTCCTCATATTTTTGACACCTTTTGAAGCTCTTCATAGTTTTCACACCTTTTCAGGCTCTTCATGTTTTTGAACACCGCTTCATGGTCCTCCTATTTTTCAGACCGTTTCATGCTCCTCATATTTTTGACACCTTTTGAAGCTCTTCATATTTCCACATCTTTTCAGTCTCTTCATGTTTTTCAAAACCACTTCCTGCTCCACCTATATTTCAGACCGTTTCTTGCTCCTCAAATTTTTGACAACTTTTGAAGATCTTCATATTTTTCACACCTTTTCAGGCTCTTCATGTTTTTCAACACTACTCATGCTCCTCCTATTTTTCTGACCGTTTCCTGCTCCACATATATTTGACACCTTTTGAAGCTCTTCTTATTTTTCACAACTTTTCAGGCTCTTCATGTTTTTCAACACCACTTCATGCTCCTCCGATATTTCAGACCGTTTCATGCTACTCATACTTTTCACACCGTTGGAAGCTCTTTATATTTTATACACCTTTTGGAGGTCTTCATATTTCTCACACCTTTTCAGGCTCTTCAGGATTTTCAACACCGTTTCATGCTCTTCCTATATTTCAGACCGTTTCATGCTCCTCATATTTTTCAAACCTTTTGAAGCTCTTCATATTTTTCACAACTTTTCAGGCTCTTCATGTTTTTCAACACCGCTTCATGCTCCTCCTATTTTTCAGACTGTTTCATGCTCCTCATATTTTTGACACCTTTTGAAGCTCTTCATATTTTTCACACCTTTTCAGGCTCTTCGTGTTTTTGAACACCGCTTCATTCTCCTCCTATTTTTCAGACCGTTTCATGCTCCTCATATTTTTGACGCCTTTTGAAGCTCTTTATATTTTTCACACCTTTTTAGCCTCTTCATGTTTTCAACACCACTTCATGCTCCTCCTATTTTTCAGACCGTGTCATGCTCCTCATATTTTTGACACCTTTTGAAGCTCTTAATGTATTTCACACCTTTTCAGGCTCTTCATGTTTTTCAACACCATTTCATGCTCCTCCTATTTTTCAGGATGTTTCATGCTCCTCATATTTTTGACACGTTTTGAAGCTCTTCATATTTTTCACACCTTTTCAGGCTCTTCATGTTGTTGAACGCGGTTTCATGCTCCTCTTATTTTTCAGACCGTTTCTTGCTCCTCACATTTTTGACACCTTTTGAAGCTCTTCATATTATTCACTCCTTTCAGGCTCTTCATATTTTCAACCCCACTTCATGCTCCTCCTATTTTTCAGACCGTTTCTTTCTCCTCACATTTTTGACACCTTTTGAAGCTCTTCATATTTTTCACACCTTTTGCAGCACTTCATATTTCTCACAGCTTTTGAGTCTTTTCATGTTTTTCAACAATACTTCATGTTCCTCCTATTTTCAGACCGTTTCATGCTCCTCATATTTTTTGCCACCTTTTGAAGCTCTTCATATTTTTCACTCCTATTCAGGCTCTTCATGTTTTTGAGCACCGTTTCAAGCTACTCCTATTTTTGACACCTTTTGAAAGTTTTCATATTTTTCACACCTTTTCTGGCTCTTCATATTTTTCAACACCGGTTCATGCTCCTCCTATTTTTCAGACTGTTTCATGCTACTCATATTTTTGACACCTTTTGAAGCTCTTCATATTTTTCACAACTTTACAGGCTCTTCATGTTTTTCAACACCCTTTCATGCTCCTCCCATTTTTCAGACTCTTTCATGCTCCTCATATTTTTGACACCTTTTGAAGCTCTTCATAGTTTTCACACCTTTTCAGGCTCTTCATGTTTTTGAACACCGCTTCATGGTCCTCCTATTTTTCAGACCGTTTCATGCTCCTCATATTTTTGACACCTTTTGAAGCTCTTCATATTTCCACATCTTTTCAGTCTCTTCATGTTTTTCAAAACCACTTCCTGCTCCACCTATATTTCAGACCGTTTCTTGCTCCTCAAATTTTTGACAACTTTTGAAGATCTTCATATTTTTCACACCTTTTCAGGCTCTTCATGTTTTTCAACACTACTCATGCTCCTCCTATTTTTCTGACCGTTTCCTGCTCCACATATATTTGACACCTTTTGAAGCTCTTCTTATTTTTCACAACTTTTCAGGCTCTTCATGTTTTTCAACACCACTTCATGCTCCTCCGATATTTCAGACCGTTTCATGCTACTCATACTTTTCACACCGTTGGAAGCTCTTTATATTTTATACACCTTTTGGAGGTCTTCATATTTCTCACACCTTTTCAGGCTCTTCAGGATTTTCAACACCGTTTCATGCTCTTCCTATATTTCAGACCGTTTCATGCTCCTCATATTTTTCAAACCTTTTGAAGCTCTTCATATTTTTCACAACTTTTCAGGCTCTTCATGTTTTTCAACACCGCTTCATTCTCCTCCTATTTTTCAGACCGTTTCATGCTCCTCATATTTTTGACGCCTTTTGAAGCTCTTTATATTTTTCACACCTTTTTAGCCTCTTCATGTTTTCAACACCACTTCATGCTCCTCCTATTTTTCAGACCGTGTCATGCTCCTCATATTTTTGACACCTTTTGAAGCTCTTAATGTATTTCACACCTTTTCAGGCTCTTCATGTTTTTCAACACCATTTCATGCTCCTCCTATTTTTCAGGATGTTTCATGCTCCTCATATTTTTGACACGTTTTGAAGCTCTTCATATTTTTCACACCTTTTCAGGCTCTTCATGTTGTTGAACGCGGTTTCATGCTCCTCTTATTTTTCAGACCGTTTCTTGCTCCTCACATTTTTGACACCTTTTGAAGCTCTTCATATTATTCACTCCTTTCAGGCTCTTCATATTTTCAACCCCACTTCATGCTCCTCCTATTTTTCAGACCGTTTCTTTCTCCTCACATTTTTGACACCTTTTGAAGCTCTTCATATTTTTCACACCTTTTGCAGCACTTCATATTTCTCACAGCTTTTGAGTCTTTTCATGTTTTTCAACAATACTTCATGTTCCTCCTATTTTCAGACCGTTTCATGCTCCTCATATTTTTTGCCACCTTTTGAAGCTCTTCATATTTTTCACTCCTATTCAGGCTCTTCATGTTTTTGAGCACCGTTTCAAGCTACTCCTATTTTTGACACCTTTTGAAAGTTTTCATATTTTTCACACCTTTTCTGGCTCTTCATATTTTTCAACACCGGTTCATGCTCCTCCTATTTTTCAGACTGTTTCATGCTACTCATATTTTTGACACCTTTTGAAGCTCTTCATATTTTTCACAACTTGACAGGCTCTTCATGTTTTTCAACACCCTTTCATGCTCCTCCCATTTTTCAGACTCTTTCATGCTCCTCATATTTTTGACACCTTTTGAAGCTCTTCATAGTTTTCACACCTTTTCAGGCTCTTCATGTTTTTGAACACCGCTTCATGGTCCTCCTATTTTTCAGACCGTTTCATGCTCCTCATATTTTTGACACCTTTTGAAGCTCTTCATATTTCCACATCTTTTCAGTCTCTTCATGTTTTTCAAAACCACTTCCTGCTCCACCTATATTTCAGACCGTTTCTTGCTCCTCAAATTTTTGACAACTTTTGAAGATCTTCATATTTTTCACACCTTTTCAGGCTCTTCATGTTTTTCAACACTACTCATGCTCCTCCTATTTTTCTGACCGTTTCCTGCTCCACATATATTTGACACCTTTTGAAGCTCTTCTTATTTTTCACAACTTTTCAGGCTCTTCATGTTTTTCAACACCACTTCATGCTCCTCCGATATTTCAGACCGTTTCATGCTACTCATACTTTTCACACCGTTGGAAGCTCTTTATATTTTATACACCTTTTGGAGGTCTTCATATTTCTCACACCTTTTCAGGCTCTTCAGGATTTTCAACACCGTTTCATGCTCTTCCTATATTTCAGACCGTTTCATGCTCCTCATATTTTTCAAACCTTTTGAAGCTCTTCATATTTTTCACAACTTTTCAGGCTCTTCATGTTTTTCAACACCGCTTCATGCTCCTCCTATTTTTCAGACTGTTTCATGCTCCTCATATTTTTGACACCTTTTGAAGCTCTTCATATTTTTCACACCTTTTCAGGCTCTTCGTGTTTTTGAACACCGCTTCATTCTCCTCCTATTTTTCAGACCGTTTCATGCTCCTCATATTTTTGACGCCTTTTGAAGCTCTTTATATTTTTCACACCTTTTTAGCCTCTTCATGTTTTCAACACCACTTCATGCTCCTCCTATTTTTCAGACCGTGTCATGCTCCTCATATTTTTGACACCTTTTGAAGCTCTTAATGTATTTCACACCTTTTCAGGCTCTTCATGTTTTTCAACACCATTTCATGCTCCTCCTATTTTTCAGGATGTTTCATGCTCCTCATATTTTTGACACGTTTTGAAGCTCTTCATATTTTTCACACCTTTTCAGGCTCTTCATGTTGTTGAACGCGGTTTCATGCTCCTCTTATTTTTCAGACCGTTTCTTGCTCCTCACATTTTTGACACCTTTTGAAGCTCTTCATATTATTCACTCCTTTCAGGCTCTTCATATTTTCAACCCCACTTCATGCTCCTCCTATTTTTCAGACCGTTTCTTTCTCCTCACATTTTTGACACCTTTTGAAGCTCTTCATATTTTTCACACCTTTGGCAGCACTTCATATTTGTCACAGCTTTTGAGTCTTTTCATGTTTTTCAACACTACTTCATGTTCCTCCTATTTTCAGACCGTTTCATGCTCCTCATATTTTTTGCCACCTTTTGAAGCTCTTCATATTTTTCACTCCTATTCAGGCTCTTCATGTTTTTGAGCACCGTTTCAAGCTACTCCTATTTTTGACACCTTTTGAAAGTTTTCATATTTTTCACACCTTTTCTGGCTCTTCATATTTTTCAACACCGCTTCATGCTCCTCCTATTTGTCAGACTGTTTCATGCTACTCATATTTTTGACACCTTTTGAAGCTCTTCATATTTTTCACAACTTTACAGGCTCTTCATGTTTTTCAACACCCTTTCATGCTCCTCCCATTTTTCAGACTCTTTCATGCTCCTCATATTTTTGACACCTTTTGAAGCTCTTCATATATTTCACACCTTTTCAGGCTTTTCATGTTTTTGAACACCGCTTCATGGTCCTCCTATTTTTTAGACCGTTTCATGCTCCTCATATTTTTCACATCTTTTGAAACTCTTCATATTTCCACACCTTTTCAGTCTCTTCATGTTTTTCAAAACCACTTCCTGCTCCACCTATATTTCAGACCGTTTCTTGCTCCTCAAATTTTTGACAACTTTTGAAGATCTTCATATTTTTCACACCTTTTCAGGCTCTTCATGTTTTTCAACACTACTCATGCTCCTCCTATATTTCAGACCGTTTCCTGCTCCACATATATTTGACACCTTTTGAAGCTCTTCTTATTTTTCACAACTTTTCAGGCTCTTCATGTTTTTCAACACCACTTCATGCTCCTCCTATATTTCAGACCGTTTCATGCTACTCATACTTTTCACACCGTTTGAAGCTCTTCATATTTTATACACCTTTTGGAGGTCTTCATATTTCTCACACCTTTTCAGGCTCTTCAGGTTTTTCAACACCGTTTCATGCTCTTCCTATATTTCAGACCGTTTCATGCTCCTCATATTTTTCAAACGTTTTGAAGCTCTTCATATTTTTCACACCTTTTCAGGCTCTTCATGTTTTTCAACACCGCTTCATGCTCCTCCTATTTTTCAGACTGTTTCATGCTCCTCATATTTTTGACACCTTTTGAAGCTCTTCATATTTTTCACAACTTTTCAGGCTCTTCGTGTTTTTGAACACCGCTTCATTCTCCTCCTATTTTTCAGACCGTTTCATGCTCCTCATATTTTTGACATCTTTTGAAGCTCTTCATATATTTCACAATTTTTCAGACTCTTCATGCTTTTCAACACCACTTCATGCTCCTCCTATTTTTCAGACCGTTTCATGCTCCTCATATTTTTCACACCTTTTGAAGCTCTTCATATTTTTCACACCTTTTGAAGCTCTTCATATATTTCACACCTTTTGAAGCTCTTCATATTTTTCACACGTTTTCAGTCTCTTCATGTTTTGCATCACCGCTTTATGCTCCTCTTATTTTTCAGACCGTTTCATGCTCCTCATATTTTTCACACCTTTTGAAGCTCTTCATATTTTTCACAACTTTTGTAGTTCTTCATATATTTCACACCTTTTCAGGTTCTTCATAAATTCAAAATTATTTCATGCTCCTTTTATTTTTCAGAATGTTTCATTCTCCTCATTTTTTTCACACCTTTTGAAGCTCTTCATATTTTTCACACCTTTTCAGGCTCTTCATGTTTTTGAACACCTCTTCATGCTCCTCCTATTTTTCAGACCGTTTCATGCTCCTCATATTTTTCACACCTTTTGAAGCTCTTCATATTTTTCACACCTTTTCAGGCTCTACATATTTTTGAACACCTCTTCATGCTCCTCCTATTTCTGACCGTTTCATGCTCCTCATATTTTTCACACCTTTTGAAGCTCTTGATATTTTTCATACCTTTTCAGGCTCTTCATGTTTTTCAACACCGCTTCATGTTCCTCCTTTTTTTCAAACGGTTTCATGCTCCTCATATTTTTCACACCTTTTGAAGCTCTAAATATATTTCACTTCTTTTCAGGCTCTTCGGGTTTCTCAACACCATTTCATACTCCTCCTATTTTTCAGAACTTTTCATGCTCCTCATATTTTTCACACCTTTTGAACTTCTTCATATTTTTCACACCTCTTCAGGCTCGTCATGTTTTTAAACACGGCTTCGTACTCCTCCTATTTTTCAGACCGTTTCATGCTCCTCATATTTTTGACAACTTTTCAAGCTCTTCATATATTTCACACATTTTCAGGCACTTCATGTTTTGCAACACGGCTTCATGCTCCTCCTATTTTTCAGACCGTTTCATGCTCCTCATATTTTTGACACCTTTCTAAGTTCTTCATATTTTTCACACCTTTTCTGGCTCTTCATGTTTTTGAACACCGTTTCATGCTACTCCTATTTTTGACAGCTTTTGAAGCTCTTCGTATTTTTCACCCCTTTTCAGGCTCTTCATGTTTTTCACCCCTTTTCAGGCTCTTCATGTTTTTGAACACCGCTTAATGGTCCTCCTATTTTTTAGACCGTTTCATGCTCCTCATATTTTTGACACCTTTTGAAGCTCTTCATATTTTCACACCTTTTCAGTCTCTTCATGTTTTTCAACACCACTTCCTGCTCCACCTATATTTCAGACCGTTTCTTGCTCCTCAAATTTTTGACAACTTTTGAAGATCTTCATATTTTTCACACCTTTTCAGGCTCTTCATGTTTTTCAACACTACTCATGCTCCTCCTATTTTTCAGACCGTTTCCTGCTCCACATATATTTGACACCTTTTGAAGCTCTTCTTATTTTTCACAACTTTTCAGGCTCTTCATGTTTTTCAACACCACTTCATGCTCCTCCGATATTTCAGACCGTTTCATGCTACTCATACTTTCACACCGTTTGAAGCTCTTCATATTTTATACACCTTTTCGAGGTCTTCATATTTCTCACACGTTTTCAGTCTCTTCATGTTTTTCAACACCGTTTCATGCTCTTCCTATATTTCAGACCGTTTCATGCTCCTCATATTTTTCAAACCTTTTGAAGCTCTTCATATTTTTCACACCTTTTCAGGCTCTTCATGTTTTTCAACACCGCTTCATGCTCCTCCTATTTTTCAGACTCTTTCATGCTCCTCATATTTTTGACACCTTTTGAAGCTCTTCATATTTTTCACACCTTTTCAGTCTCTTCGTGTTTTTGAACACCGCTTCATTCTCCTCCTATTTTTCAGACCGTTTCATGCTCCTCATATTTTTGACGCCTTTTGAAGCACTTATATTTTTCACACCTTTTTAGGCTCTTCATGTTTTCAACACCACTTCATGCTCCTCCTATTTTTCAGACCTTGTCATGCTCGTCATATTTTTGACACCTTTTGAAGCTCTTAAGGTATTTCACACCTTTTCAGGCTCTTCATGTTTTTCAACACCATTTCATGCTCCTCCTATTTTTCAGGCTGTTTCATGCTCCTCATATTTTTGACGCGTTTTGAAGCTCTTCATATTTTCACACCTTTTCAGGCTCTTCATGTTGTTGAACGCGGTTTCATGCTCCTCTTATTTTTCAGACCGTTTCTTGCTCCTCACATTTTTGACACCTTTTGAAGCTCTTCATATTATTCACTCCTTTCAGGCTCTTCATATTTTCAACCCCACTTCATGCTCCTCCTATTTTTCAGACCGTTTCTTGCTCCTCAAATTTTTGACAACTTTTGAAGCTCTTCATATTTTTCACTCTTATTCAGGCTCTTCATGTTTTTGTGCACCGTTTCATGCTACTCCTAATTTTGACACCTTTTGAAAGTCTTCATATTTTCCCAACTTTACAGGCTCTTCATGTTTTTCAACACCATTTCATGCTCCTCCTATTTTTCAGACCGTTTCATGCTCCTCATATTTTTGACACCTTTTTAAGCTCTTCATATTTTCACACCTTTTCAGTCTCTTCATGTTTTTCAACACCACTTCATGCTCCTCCTATATTTCACACCGTTTCATGCTACTCATACTTTTCACAGCGTTTGAAGCTCTTCATATTTTATACACCTTTTGGAGGTCTTCATATTTCTCACACCTTTTCAGGCTCTTCATGTTTTTCAACACCATTTCATGCTCTTCCTATATTTCAGACCGTTTCATGATCCTCATATTGTTCAAACCTTTTGAAGCTCTTCATATTTTTCACTCTTATACAGGCTCTTCATGTTTTTCAACACCGCTTCATGCTCCTCCTATTTTTCAGACCGTTTCCTGCTCCACATATATTTGACTCATTTTGAAGCTCTTCTTATTTTTCACAACTTTTCAGGCTCTTCATGTTTTTCAACACCACTTCATGCTCCTCCTATATTTCAGACCGTTTCATGCTACTCATACTTTTCAAACCGTTTGAAGCTCTTCATATTTTATACACCTTTTGGAGGTCTTCATATTTCTCACAACTTTTCAGGCTCTTCATGTTTTTCAACACCGTTTCATGCTCTTCCTATATTTCAGACCGTTTCATGCTCCTCATATTTTTCAAACCTTTTGAAGCTCTTCATATTTTTCACACCTTTTCAGGCTCTTCCTGTTTTTCAACACCGCTTCTTTCTCCTCCTTTTTTTTCAGACCGTTTCATGCTCCTCATATTTTTGACGCCTTTTGAAGCTCTTCATATTTTTCACACCTTTTAGGCTCTTCGTATTTTTCAACACCACTTCACGCTCATCCTATTTTTCAGAAAGTTTCATGCTCCTTATATTTTTGAAACATTTTGAAGCTCTTCATATTTTCACACCTTTTGAAGCTCTTCATATTTTCACACCTTTAGAAGCTCTTCATATTATTCACACCTTTTTAAGCTCTTCATTATTTCACACCTTTTCATGCTCTTCATGTTTTTGAACACCGCTTCATGCTCCTCCTATTTTTGAGAACGTTTCATGCTCCTCATATTTGTGACACATTTTGAAGCTCTTCATATTTTTCACACCTTTTCAGGCTCTTCATGTTTTCCATCACCGCTTCATGTTCCTACTATTTTTCAGACCATTTCATGCTCCTCATATTTTTGACACCTTTTGAAACTCTTCATAGTTTTCACACCTTTTCAGGATCTTCATGTTTTGAACACTGCTTCATGCTCCTCGTATTTTTCAGACCGTTTCATGCTCTTCATATTTTTGACACCTTTTGAAACTCTTCATATTTTTCACACCATTTCAGGCTCTTCATATTTTTGAACACCGTTTCATGTTCCTCCTATTTTTCAGACCGTTTCATGCTCCTCATATTTTTGACGCCTTTTGAAGCTCTTCATATTTTTCACAGATTTTCAGGCTCTTCATGTTTTTCAACACCACTTCATGCTCCTCCTATTTTTCAGACTGTTTCATGCTCCTCATATTTTTGACACGTTTGGAAGCTCTTCATATTTTTCACACTTTTTCTGTCTCGTCATGTTTTCAAAACAACTTCATGCTCCTCCTATTTTTCAGACGGTTTCATGCTCCTCATATTTTTCACACCTTTTGAAGCTCTTCATATTTTATAACTTTTGGAGGTCTTCATATTTCCCACACCTTTTCAGGCTCTTCATGTTTTTCAACAGCGCTTCATGCTCCTCCTATTTTTCAGAACGTTTCATGCTCCTCATATTTTTGACACCTTTTGAAGCTCTTCATATTTTTCACACCTTTTAGGCTCTTCATATTTTTCAACACCACTTCACGCTCATCCTATTTTTCAGAAATTTTCATGCTACTAATATTTTTGAAACATTTTGAAGCTCTTCATATTTTCACACCTTTTGAAACTCTTCATATTATTCACATCTTTTTAAGCTCTTCATTATTTCACAACTTTTCATGTTCTTCATGTTTTTGAACACCGCTTCATGCTCCTCCTATTTTTGAGAACGTTTCATGCTCCTCATATTTTTGACACATTTTGAAGCTCTTCATATTTTTCACACCTTTTCAGGCTCTTCATGTTTTCCAACACCGCTTCATGTTCCTACTATTTTTCAAACCGTTTCATGCTCCTCATATTTTTGACACCTTCTGAAACTCTTCATAGTTTTCACACCTTTTCAGGATCTTCATGTTTTGAACACTGCTTCATGCTCCTCCTATTTTTCAGACCATTTTATGCTCTTCATATTTTTGACACCTTTTGAAACTCTTCATATTTTTCACACCATTTCAGGCTCTTCATATTTATGAACACCGTTTCATGTTCCTCCTATTTTTCAGACCGTTTCATGCTCCTCATATTTTTGACACCTTTTGGAGGTCTTCATATTTCTCACACCTTTTCAGGCTCTTCAGGTTTTTCAACACCGTTTCATGCTCTTCCTATATTTCAGACCGTTTCATGCTCCTCATATTTTTCAAACGTTTTGAAGCTCTTCATATTTTTCACACCTTTTCAGGCTCTTCATGTTTTTCAACACCGCTTCATGCTCCTCCTATTTTTCAGACTGTTTCATGCTCCTCATATTTTTGACACCTTTTGAAGCTCTTCATATTTTTCACAACTTTTCAGGCTCTTCATGTTTTTGAACACCGCTTCATTCTCCTCCTATTTTTCGGACCGTTTCATGCTCCTCATATTTTTGACATCTTTTGAAGCTCTTCATATATTTCACAATTTTTCAGACTCTTCATGCTTTTCAACACCACTTCATGCTCCTCCTATTTTTCAGACCGTTTCATGCTCCTCATATTTTTCACACCTTTTGAAGCTCTTCATATTTTTCACACCTTTTGAAGCTCTTCATATATTTCACACCTTTTGAAGCTCTTCATATTTTTCACACGTTTCCAGTCTCTTCATGTTTTGCATCACCGCTTTATGCTCCTCTTATTTTTCAGACCGTTTCATGCTCCTCATATTTTTCACACCTTTTGAAGCTCTTCATATTTTTCACAACTTTTGTAGTTCTTCATATATTTCACACCTTTTCAGGTTCTTCATAAATTCAAAATTATTTCATGCTCCTTTTATTTTTCAGAATGTTTCATTCTCCTCATATTTTTCACACCTTTTGAAGCTCTCCATATATTTCACACCTTTTGAAGCCCTTCATATTTTTCACACCTTTTCAGGCTCTTCATGTTTTTGAACACCTCTTCATGCTCCTCCTATTTTTCAGACCGTTTCATGCTCCTCATATTTTTCACACCTTTTGAAGCTCTTCATATTTTTCACACCTTTTCAGGCTCTACATATTTTTGAACACCTCTTCATGCTCCTCCTATTTCTGACCGTTTCATGCTCCTCATATTTTTCACACCTTTTGAAGCTCTTGATATTTTTCATACCTTTTCAGGCTCTTCATGTTTTTCAACACCGCTTCATGTTCCTCCTTTTTTTCAAACGGTTTCATGCTCCTCATATTTTTCACACCTTTTGAAGCTCTAAATATATTTCACTTCTTTTCAGGATCTTCGGGTTTCTCAACACCATTTCATACTCCTCCTATTTTTCAGAACTTTTCATGCTCCTCATATTTTTCACACCTTTTGAACTTCTTCATATTTTTCACACCTCTTCAGGCTCGTCATGTTTTTAAACACGGCTTCGTACTCCTCCTATTTTTCAGACCGTTTCATGCTCCTCATATTTTTGACAACTTTTCAAGCTCTTCATATATTTCACACATTTTCAGGCACTTCATGTTTTGCAACACGGCTTCATGCTCCTCCTATTTTTCAGACCGTTTCATGCTCCTCATATTTTTGACACCTTTCTAAGTTCTTCATATTTTTCACACCTTTTCTGGCTCTTCATGTTTTTGAACACCGTTTCATGCTACTCCTATTTTTGACAGCTTTTGAAGCTCTTCGTATTTTTCACCCCTTTTCAGGCTCTTCATGTTTTTCACCCCTTTTCAGGCTCTTCATGTTTTTGAACACCGCTTAATGGTCCTCCTATTTTTTAGACCGTTTCATGCTCCTCATATTTTTGACACCTTTTGAAGCTCTTCATATTTTCACACCTTTTCAGTCTCTTCATGTTTTTCAACACCACTTCCTGCTCCACCTATATTTCAGACCGTTTCTTGCTCCTCAAATTTTTGACAACTTTTGAAGATCTTCATATTTTTCACACCTTTTCAGGCTCTTCATGTTTTTCAACACTACTCATGCTCCTCCTATTTTTCAGACCGTTTCCTGCTCCACATATATTTGACACCTTTTGAAGCTCTTCTTATTTTTCACAACTTTTCAGGCTCTTCATGTTTTTCAACACCACTTCATGCTCCTCCGATATTTCAGACCGTTTCATGCTACTCATACTTTCACACCGTTTGAAGCTCTTCATATTTTATACACCTTTTCGAGGTCTTCATATTTCTCACACGTTTTCAGGCTCTTCATGTTTTTCAACACCGTTTCATGCTCTTCCTATATTTCAGACCGTTTCATGCTCCTCATATTTTTCAAACCTTTTGAAGCTCTTCATATTTTTCACACCTTTTCAGGCTCTTCATGTTTTTCAACACCGCTTCATGCTCCTCCTATTTTTCAGACTCTTTCATGCTCCTCATATTTTTGACACCTTTTGAAGCTCTTCATATTTTTCACACCTTTTCAGTCTCTTCGTGTTTTTGAACACCGCTTCATTCTCCTCCTATTTTTCAGACCGTTTCATGCTCCTCATATTTTTGACGCCTTTTGAAGCACTTATATTTTTCACACCTTTTTAGGCTCTTCATGTTTTCAACACCACTTCATGCTCCTCCTATTTTTCAGACCTTGTCATGCTCGTCATATTTTTGACACCTTTTGAAGCTCTTAAGGTATTTCACACCTTTTCAGGCTCTTCATGTTTTTCAACACCATTTCATGCTCCTCCTATTTTTCAGGCTGTTTCATGCTCCTCATATTTTTGACGCGTTTTGAAGCTCTTCATATTTTCACACCTTTTCAGGCTCTTCATGTTGTTGAACGCGGTTTCATGCTCCTCTTATTTTTCAGACCGTTTCTTGCTCCTCACATTTTTGACACCTTTTGAAGCTCTTCATATTATTCACTCCTTTCAGGCTCTTCATATTTTCAACCCCACTTCATGCTCCTCCTATTTTTCAGACCGTTTCTTGCTCCTCAAATTTTTGACAACTTTTGAAGCTCTTCATATTTTTCACTCTTATTCAGGCTCTTCATGTTTTTGTGCACCGTTTCATGCTACTCCTAATTTTGACACCTTTTGAAAGTCTTCATATTTTTCCAACTTTACAGGCTCTTCATGTTTTTCAACACCATTTCATGCTCCTCGTATTTTTCAGACCGTTTCATGCTCCTCATATTTTTGACACCTTTTTAAGCTCTTCATATTTTCACACCTTTTCAGTCTCTTCATGTTTTTCAACACCACTTCATGCTCCTCCTATATTTCACACCGTTTCATGCTACTCATACTTTTCACAGCGTTTGAAGCTCTTCATATTTTATACACCTTTTGGAGGTCTTCATATTTCTCACACCTTTTCAGGCTCTTCATGTTTTTCAACACCGTTTCATGCTCTTCCTATATTTCAGACCGTTTCATGATCCTCATATTGTTCAAACCTTTTGAAGCTCTTCATATTTTTCACTCTTATTCAGGCTCTTCATGTTTTTCAACACCGCTTCATGCTCCTCCTATTTTTCAGACCGTTTCCTGCTCCACATATATTTGACTCATTTTGAAGCTCTTCTTATTTTTCACAACTTTTCAGGCTCTTCATGTTTTTCAACACCGCTTAATGCTCCTCCTATTTTATAGACTGTTTCATGCTCCTCATATTTTTGACACCTTTTGAAGCTCTTCTTATATTTCACTTCTTTTCAGACTCTTCGTGTTTTTCAACACAGTTTCATGCTGCTCCTATTTTTCAGACCGTTTCATGCTCCTCATATTTTCGACGCCTTATGAAGCTCTTCATGTATTTCACTCCTTTTCAGACTCTTCGTGTTTTTTAACACTGTTTCATGCTGCTCCTATTTTTCAGACCGTTTCAGGCTCCTCATATTTTTGACACCTTTTGAAGCTCTTCATATTTTTCACACGTTTTCAGGCCCTTCATGTATTTCAACACCGCTTCATGCTCCTCATATTTTTCAGACCTTTTAATGCTCCTCATATTTTCCACACCTTTTGAAGATCTTCATATTTTTCACACCTTTACAGGCTCTTCATATTTTTGAACACCGCTTCATGCTCCTATTTTTCAGACCGTTTAATGCTCCTCAAATTTTTGACACCTTTTGAAGCTCTTGACAAAATTCACACCTTTTCAGGCTCTTCATGTTTTTGAACACCATTTCATGCTCCTCCTATTTTTCAGACCGTTTCTTGCTCCTCATTTTTTTGACCCCTTTTGAAGCACTTCATATTTTTCACACCTTTTCAGGCTCTTCATGCTTTTCCACATCGCTTCATGGTCCTCCTAATTTACAGACCGTTTCATGCTCCTCATATTTTCGACACCTTTTGAAGCTCTTCATGTATTTCACTCCTTTTCAGACTCTTCGTGTTTTTCAACACCATTTCATGCTGCTCCTATTTTTCAGACCGTTTCATGCTCCTCATATTTTCGACACCTTTGGAAGCTGTTCATGTATTTCACTCCTTTTCAGTTTCTTCGTGTTTTTCAACACCGTTTCATGCTGCTCCTATTTTTCAGACCGTATCATGCTCCTCATATTTTTCACACCTTTTGAAGCTCTTCATATATTTCACACCTTTTCAGGCTCTTCATGTTTTTCAACACCACTTCATGCTCCTCATATTTTTCAGACCATTTCATGCTCCTCATATTTTTGACACCTTTTGAAGCTCTTCATGTATTTCACTCCTTTTCTGTCTCTTCTTGTTTTTCAAAACCGTTTCATGCTGCTCCTATTTTTCAGACCGTTTCATGCTCCTCATATTTTTGACACCTTTTGAAGCTCTTCATATATTTCACAATTTTTCAGACTCTTCATGCTTTTCAACACCACTTCATGCTCCTCCTATTTTTCAGACCGTTTCATGCTCCTCATATTTTTGACACCTTTTGAAACTCTTCATATATTTCACAATTTTTAAGACTCTTCATGCTTTTCAACACCACTTCATGCTCCTCCTATTTTTCAGACCGTTTCATGCTCCACATATTTTTCACACCTTTTGAAGCTCTTCATATTTTTCACACCTTTTGAAGCTCTTCATATTTTTAACACCTTTTGAAGCTCTTCATATTTTTCACACGTTTTCAGTCTCTTCATGTTTTTCATCACCGCTTTATGCTCCTCCTATTTTTCAGACCGTTTCATGCTCCTCATATTTTTCACACGTTTTGAAGCTCTTCATATTTTTCACAACTTTTGTAGTTCTTCATATTTTTCACACCTTTTCAGGTTCTTCATATTTTCAACATCATTTCATGCTCCTTTTATTTTTCAGAATGTTTCATTCTCCTCATATTTTTCACACCTTTTGAAGCTCTCCATATATTTCACACCTTTTGAAGCTCATCATATTTTTCACACCTTTTCAGGCTCTTCATGTTTTTGAACACCTCTTCGTGCTCCTCCTATTTTTCAGACCGTTTCATGCTCCTCATATTTTTCACACCTTTTGAAGCTCTTCATATTTTTCACACCTTTTCAGGCTCTACATATTTTTGAACACCTCTTCATGCTCCTCCTATTTTTCTGACCGTTTCATGCTCCTCATATTTTTCACACCTTTTGAAGCTCTTGATATTTTTCATACCTTTTCAGGATCTTCATGGTTCTGAATATCGCTGCATTCTCCTCCTATTTTTCAGACCGTTTCATGCTCCTCATATATTTGACATCTTTTGAAGCTCTTTATATTTTTCACACGTTTTCAGGCTCTTCATGTTTTTGAACACCGCTTCATGCTCCCCCTATTTTTCACAACGATTCATGCTCCTCATATTTTTGGCACCTCTTTAAGCTCTTCATAATTTTCACACCTTTTCAGACTCTTCATGTTTTTCAACATTGCTTCATGCTCCTCCTATTTTTCAGACCGTTTCATGCTCCTCATATTTTTGACACCTTTTAAGCTCTTCATATTTTTCACACCTTTTCAGGCACTTCAAGTTTTTGAACACCTTTTCATGCTCCTCCTACTTTTAAGACTGTTTCATACTCCTCATATTTTTGACACCTTTTAAGCTCTTCATATTTTTCACACCTTTTCATGCTCTTCATGTTTTTGAACCCCTTTTCATGCTCCTCCTACTTTAAGACTGTTTCATACTCCTCATATTTTTGACACCTTTTTAAGCTCTTCATATTTTTCACACCTTTTCAGGCTCCTTATCTTTTTGAACACCGTTTCATGCTATTCCTTTTTTTGACACCTTTTGAAGCTCTTCATATTTTTCACACCATTTCATGCTCTTCATGTTTTTCAACACCGTTTCATGCTCCTCCTATTTTTCAGACTGTTTCATGCTCCTCATATTTTTGACACCTTTTTAAGCTCTTCATATTTTTCACACCTTTTCTGGCTCTTCATCTTTTTGAACACCGTTTCATGCTATTCCTTTTTTGACACCTTTTGAATCTCTTCCTATTTTTCACACCATTTCATGCTCTTCATGTTTTTCAACACCGTTTCATGCTCCTCCTATTTTTCAGACCGTTTCATGCTCCTCATGCTTTTGACACCTTTTGAAGCTCTTCATATTTTCCACACCTTTGGAAGCTCTTCATATTTTTCACACCTTTTCAGCCTCTTCATGTTTTTGAATACCGCTTAATGCTCCTCCTATTTTATAGACTGTTTCATGCTCCTCATATTTTTGACACCTTTTGAAGCTCTTCTTATATTTCACAGCTTTTCAGGCTCTTCATGTTTTTCAACACCGTTTCATGCTCCTCCTATTTTTCAGACCGTTTCATGCTCCTCATACTTTTGACACCTTTTGAAGCTCTTCATATTTTCCACACCTTTGGAAGCTCTTCATATTTTTCACACCTTTTCAGGCTCTTCATGTTTTTGAACACCGCTTTATGCTCCTCCTATTTTATAGACTGTTTCATGCTCCTCATATTTTCGACACCTTTTGAAACTCTTCATATATTTCACTCCTTTTCAGACTCTTCGTGTTTTTCAACACCGTTTCATGCTGCTTCTATTTTTCAGAACGTTTCATGCTCCTCATATTTTCGACACCTTATGAAGCTCTTCATGTATTTCACTCCTTTTCAGACTCTTCGTGTTTTTCAACACCGTTTCATGCTGCTCCTATTTTTCAGACCGTTTCAGGCTCCTCATATTTTTGACACCTTTTGAAGCTCTTCATATTTTTCACACGTTTTCAGGCCCTTCATGTATTTCAACACCGCTTCATGCTCCTCATATTTTTCAGACCTTTTAATGCTCCTCATATTTTCCACACCTTTTGAAGATCTTCATATTTTTCACACCTTTACAGGCTCTTCATATTTTTGAACATCGCTTCATGCTCCTATTTTTCAGACCGTTTAATGCTCCTCGAATTTTTGACACCTTTTGAAGCTCTTGACAAAATTCACACCTTTTCAGGCTCTTCATGTTTTTGAACACCGTTTCATGCTCCTCCTATTTTTCAGACCGTTTCTTGCTCCTCATTTTTTTGACCCCTTTTGAAGCACTTCATATTTTTCACACCTTTTCAGGCTCTTCATGCTTTTCCACATCGCTTCATGGTCCTCCTAATTTACAGACCGTTTCATGCTCCTCATATTTTCGACACCTTTTGAAGCTCTTCATGTATTTCACTCCTTTTCAGACTCTTCGTGTTTTTCAACACCATTTCATGCTGCTCCTATTTTTCAGACCGTTTCATGCTCCTCATATTTTCGACACCTTTGGAAGCTGTTCATGTATTTCACTCCTTTTCAGTTTCTTCGTGTTTTTCAACACCGTTTCATGCTGCTCCTATTTTTCAGACCGTATCATGCTCCTCATATTTTTCACACCTTTTTAAGCTCTTCATGTTTTTCAACACCGTTTCATGCTCCTCCTATTTTTCAGACAGTTTCATGCTCCTCATAATTTTGACACCTTTTGAAGCTCTTCATGTTTATCAACATTGTTTCATGCTCCTCATATTATTCAGACCGTTTCATGCTCCTCATATTTTTGACACCTTTTTAAGCTCTTCATGTTTTTCAACACCGTTTCATGCTCCTCCTATTTTTCAGACAGTTTCATGCTCCTCATAATTTTGACACCTTTTGAGCTTCTTTATATTTTTCACACCTTTTCCTGCTCTTCATGTTTTTCAACACCGTTTCATGTTCCTCCTATTTTTCAGACCATTACATGCTCCTCATATTTTTGACACCTTTTGAAGCTCTTCATGTTTTTCAACACCATTTCATGCTCTTCCTATATTGCAGACCGTTTCATGCTCCTCATATTTTTCAAACCTTTTGAAGCTCTTCATGTTTTTCAAAACCGTTTCATACTCCTCCTATTTTTCAGACCGTTTCATTCTCCTCATATATTTCAAACCTTTAGAAGCTCTTCATGTTTTTCAACACCATTTCATGCTCCTCCTATATTGCAGACCGTTTCATGCTCCTCATATTTCTCAAACCTTTTGAAGCTCTTCAGGTTTTTCAACCACACTTCATGCTCCTCCAATTTTTCAGACCTTTTCATGCTCCCCATATTTTTCGACCGTTTCATGCTTCTCATTTTTTTGACACTTTTTGAAGATCTTCCTATTTTTCACACCTTTTCATGCTCTTCATGTTTTTCAACACCGTTTATTGCTCCTCTTATTTTTCAGACTGTTTCATGCTCCTCGTATTTTTGACACCTTTCAACGCTCGTCATATTTTTCACACCTTTTCATGCTCTTCATGTTTTCCAACACCGTTTCTTGCTCCTCCTATTTTTCAAACCGTTTCATGCTCATAATATATTTCATACTGTTTCATGATCCTCCTAATTTTGACAGCTTTTGAAGATCTTCATATTTTTCACACTTTTCCACGCTCTTCATGTTTTCAACACCGTTTCGTGCTCCTCCTATTTTTCAGAACATTTCATGCTCCTCATGTTTTTGACACCTTTTAAGCTCTTCATATTTTTCACACCTTTTCATTCTCTTCATGTTTTTCAACACCGTTTCAAGCTCTTCCGATTTTTCTGACCGTTTCATGCTTCTCATATTTTTCATACATTTTGAAGAACTTCATATTATTCACATCTTTTCATGTTCTTCATATTTTTCAACACCATTTCATGCTCCTCCTATTTTTCAGACTGTTTCATGCTCCTCATATTTTAGACAACTTTTGAAGCTCTTCATATTTTTCACAACTTTTCAGGCTCTTCATGTTTTTCAACACCGTTTCGTTCTCTTCCTATTTTTCAGACCTTTTCATGATTCTCATATTTTCTTACCGTTTCATCCTCCTCCTATTTTTGACACATTTTGAAGCTCTTCATGTTTTTCAACACCGTTTCATGCTTCTCCTATTTTTCAGACCGTTTCATGATCCTCCTATTTTCAGACCGTTTCATGCTCCTCATATTATTGACACCTTATGGAGCTCTTCATATTTTTCATATCTTTTCAGGCTCTTCATGTTTTTCAATACAGTGTCATGCTCCTCATATTCTTCAGACTGTTTCGTGTTCCTCATATTTTTCAGACCGTTTCATGCTCCTCATATTTTTGACACCTTTTCAAGCTCTTCATATTTTTACAATTTTCAGGCTTTTCAATTTCTTCAACACCATTTCACGCTCCTCTTATTTTTCAGACCGTCTCATGCTCCTCATATTTTTCAGACCGTTTCATGTTCCTCATATTTTTGACACATTTTGAAGCTCTTCATGTTTTTCAACACCGATTCATGCTCCTCCTATTTTTCAGACCGTGTCATGGTCCTCATATTTTTGACATCTTTTGAAGCTCTTCATATATTTCACACCTTTTCAGGCTCTTCATGTTTTGAACACCGCTTTATGCTCCTCCTATTTTTCAGACCGTGTCATGCTCCTCATATTTTTGACACATTTTGAATCTCTTCATATTTTTCACATCTTTTCAGGCTCTTCATGTTTCTCAACACCACTTCATGCTCCTGCCATTTTTCAGATTGTTTCATGCTCCTCATATTTTTAACAGCTTTTGAATCTCTTCATATTTTTCACACATTTTCACGTTCGTCATGTATTTGACAACCGTTTCCTGCACCTCCTATTCTTCAGACCGTTTCATCCTCCTCATATTTTTGACACCTTTTGAAACTCTTCATATTTTTAACATGTTTTCAGGATCTTCATGTTTTTCAATACCACTTCATGCTCCTCCCATTTTTCAGACTGTTTCATGCTCCTCATATTTTTGACACGTTTTGAAGCTCTTCATATTTTTCACACTTTTCAGTCTCTTCATGTTTTTCAACATCGCTTCATGCTCCTCCTATTTTTCCGACCTTTTCTTGCCCCTCATATTTTTGACACCTTTTGAAACTCTTCATATTTTTCACACCTTTTCAGGCTCTTCATATTTTTCAACACCGCTTCATGCTCCTCCCATTTTTCAGACCGTTTCATGCTCCTCATATTTTTAACACCTTTTGAAGCTCTTCATATATTTCACACCTTTTCAGGCTCTTCATGTTTTTCAACACCGCTTCATGCTCCTCCTATTTTTCAAACCGTTTTGTGCTCCTCCTATATTTCAGACAGTTTCATGCTCCTCATTTTTTTGACACCTTTTGAAGCTCTTCAAATTTTTCACACCTTTCCGTGTCGTCATGTTTTTTTAACGACCGTTTCAAGCTCCTCCTATTTTTCAGACCATTTCATGCTTCTCATATTTTTCACACCTTTTCAGGCTCTTCATGTTTTTCAACAACGCTTCATGGTCCTCCTATTTTTCAGACTGTTTCATGCTCCTCATATTTTTGACAGCATTTGAAACTCTTCAAATTTTTCACACCTTTTCAGGCTCTTCATGTTTTTCAACATCGCTTCATGCTCCTTCTGTTTTTCATACCGTTCCATGTTCCTTCTATTTTTGAAACCTTTTGAAGCTGTTCATATGTTTCACACCTTTTCAGGCTATTCATGTTTTTCAACACCGCTTCATGCTCCTCCTGATATTCAGACCGTTTCATGCTCCTCATATTTTCACACCTTTTGAAGCTCTTCATGTTTTTCACACCTTTTCAGGTTAGTCATGTTTTTGACCACCGTTTCATGCACCTCCTATTTTTCAGACTGTTTCATGCTCCTCATATTTTTGACACGTTTTGAAGCTCTTCATATTTTTCACACCTTTTCAGGCTCTTCATGTTTTTCAACACCGCTTCATGCTCCTCCTAATTTTCAGAACGTTTCATGCTCCTCATATTTTTGACAGCTTTTGAAACTCTTCATATTTTTCACACCTTTTCAGTCTCTTCATGTGTTTCAACACGGCTTCATGCTCCTTCTATTTTTCAGACCGTTTCCTGCTCTTCATATTTTTGACACCTTTTGAAGCTCTTCATATTTTTCACACCTTTTCATGCTCTTCATATTTTTCAACACTGCTTCATGCTCCTCCTATTTTTCAGAACGTTTCATGCTCTTCATATTTTTGACAGCTTTTGGAACTCTTCATATTTTTCAAACCGTTTCATGCTCCTCATATTTTTGACACCTTTTGAAGCTCTTCATATTTTTCATACCTTCTCAGGAACTTCATGTTTTCAACACCACTTCATGGTCCTCCCAATTTTCAGACTGTTTCATGCTCCTCATATTTTTGACACCTTTTCAGTCTCTTCATATTTTTCACAACTTTTCATGCTCTTCATGTTTTTCAACACCGTTTCATGCTCCTCCTATTTTAGACTGTTTCATGCTCCTCATATATTTGAAACCTTTTGAAGCTCTTCATATATTTCACACCTCTTCAGGTTCTTTATGTTTTTGAACAACGCTTCATGCTCCTCCTATTTTTCACACCTATTGAAGCTCTTCATATATTTCACACCTTTTCAAGCTCTTCATGTTTTTGAACACCGCTTCATGCTCCTCCTATGTTTCACACCTTTTGAAGCTCTTCATATATTTCACACTTTTTCAAGCTCTTAAAGATTTTGAACACCGCTTCATGTTCCTCATATTCTTCACACCTTTTGAAGCTCATCATATTTTTCACTCCTTTTCCTGTTCTTCATGTTTTTCAATACCGTTTCATGTTCCTCCTATTTTTCAGACCATTTCATGCTCCTCATATTTTTGACACCTTTTGAAGCTCTTCATATTTTTCACACCTTTACAGGCTCTTCATGTTTTTCAACACCACTTTATGCTCCTCCTATATTTCAGACCGTTTCATGCTCCTCATAGTTTTGACACCTTTTGAAGCTCTTCATATATTTCACTCCTTTTCAGGCTCTTCATGTTTTTGAACACCGCTTCATGCTCCTCATGGTTTTCAGATCATTTAATGCTCCTCATATTTTTGACACATTGTGGAGCTCTTCATATTTTTCACACCTTTTCAGGCTCTTCATCTTTTTCAACACCGCTTCATGGTCCTCCTATTTTTCAGACCGTTTCATGCTCCTCAAATTTTTGACGCCTTTTGAAGCTCTTCATATATTTCACACCTTTTCATGGTCTTCATTTTTTCAACACTGCTTCATGCTCCCCCTATTTTTCAGACCGTTTCATGCTCCTCATACTTTGACACGTTTTGAACCTCTTCATATTTTTCACACCTTTTCAGGCTCTTCATGTTTACCAACACCGTTTCATGCTCCTCCTATTTTTCAGACCGTATCATGCTCCTCATAGTTTTGACACCTTTTGAAACTCTTCATATATTTCACACCATTTCATGCTCTTCATGTTTTTGAACACCGTTTCATGCTCCTCCTATTTTTCAGACTGTTTCATGCTCCTCATATTTTTGACACCTTTTTAAGCTCTTCATATTTTTCACACCTTTTCAGGCTCTTCATCTTTTTGAACACCGTTTCATGCTATTCCTTTCTTTGACACCTTTTGAAGCTCTTCATATTTTTCACACCATTTCATGCTCTTCATGTTTTTCAACACCGTTTCATTTTCCTCCTATTTTTCAGACCGTTTCATGCTCCTCATACTTTTGACACCTTTTGAAGCTCTTCATATTTTCCACACCTTTGGAAGCTCTTCATATTTTTCACACCTTTTCAGGCTCTTCATGTTTTTGAACACCGCTTAATGCTCCTCCTATTTTATAGACTGTTTCATGCTCCTCATATTTTTGACACCTTTTGAAGCTCTTCATATTTTCCACACCTTTGGAAGCTCTTCATATTTTTGACACCTTTTCAGGCTCTTCATGTTTTTGAACACCGCTTATTGCTCCTCCTATTTTTCAGACTGTTTCATGCTCCTCATATTTTTGACACCTTTTTAAGCTCTTCATATTTTTCACACCTTTTCAGGCTCTTCATCTTTTTGAACACCGTTTCATGCTATTCCTTTCTTTGACACCTTTTGAAGCTCTTCATATTTTTCACACCATTTCATGCTCTTCATGTTTTTCAACACAGTTTCATGCTCCTCCTATTTTTCAGACCGTTTCATGCTCCTCATACTTTTGACACCTTTTGAAGCTCTTCATATTTTCCACACCTTTGGAAGCTCTTCATATTTTTCACACCTTTTCAGGCTGTTCATGTTTTTGAACACCGCTTAATGCTCCTCCTATTTTATAGACTGTTTCATGCTCCTCATATTTTTGACACCTTTTGAAGCTCTTCTTATATTTCACAGCTTTTCAGGCTCTTCATGTTTTCCAACCCCGTTTAATGCTCCTCCTATTTTTCAGATCGTTTTATGCTCCTCATATTTTTAACACCTTTTGAAGCTCTTCATATTTTTCACACCTTTTGAAGCTCTTCATATTTTTCACACCTTTTTAGGCTCTTCATGTTTTTGAACACCGCTTCATGCTCCTCCTATTTTTAGGACCGTTTCATGCTCCTCATATTTTTCACACCTTTTGAAGCTCTTCATATTTTTCACACCTTTTCAGACTCTTCAAATTTTCAACACCATTTCATGCTACCCTTATTTTTCAGAAAGTTTCATGCTTCTCATATTTTTCACACCTTTTGAAGCTCTTCATATTTTTCACACCTTTTGAAGCTATTCATATTTTTCACACATTTTCAGGCTCTTCATGTTTTTGAACACCGCTTCAAGATCCTCCTATTTTTCAGACCGTTTCATGCTCCTCATAGTTTTGACACCTTTTGAAGCTCTTCATATATTTCACTCCTTTTCAGGCTCTTCATGTTTTTGAACACCGCTTCATGCTCCTCATGGTTATTCAGATCATTTAATGCTCCTCATATTTTTGACACATTTTGAAGCTCTTCATATTTTTCACACCTTTTCAGGCTCTTCATGTTTTTCAACACCGTTTCATGCTCCTCCTATTTTCAGACTGTTTCATGCTCCTCCTATTTTTCACACCTATTCAAGCTCTTCATATATTTCACACCTTTTCAAGCTCTTCAAGTTTTTGAACACCGCTTCATGCTCCTTCTATTTTTCACACCTTTTGAAGCTCTTCATATATTTCACACCTTTTCAAGCTCTTCATGTTTTTGAACACCGCTTCAAGTTCCTCATATTCTTCACACCTTTTGTAGCTCATCATATTTTTCACTCCTTTTCCTGTTCTTCATGTTTTTCAATACCGTTTCATGCTCCTCCTATTTTTCAGACCGTTCCATGCTCCTCATATTTTGACACCTTTTGAAGCTCTTAATATTTTTCACACCTTTTCAGGCTCTTCATGTTTTTGGACACCGCTTCATGCTCCTCATATTTTTCACACCTTTTGAAGCTCTTCATATTTTTCACACCTTTTCATGCTCTTCATGTTTTTGAACACCTTTTCAAGTTCCTCATATTTTTGACAGCTTTTATGCTCCTCATATTTTTGACACCTTTTCAAGCACTGCATCTTTTTGAACACCGCTTCATGCTCCTCCTATGTTTCAGAACGTTTCATGCTCCTCATATTTTTCACACCTTTTGACACTCTTCATATTTTTCACACATTTTCCTGTTCTTCATGTTTTTCAACAACGTTTCATGCTCCTCCTATTTTTCAGACCGTTTCATGCTCCTCTTTTTTTTGACACCGTTTGAAGCTCTTCATTTTTTTCACACCTTTTCAGGCTCTTCATGTTTTTCAACACCTTTCATGCTCCTCCTATTTTTCAGACAGTTTCATGCTCCTCATATATTTGACACATTTTGAAGCTCTTCATATTTTTCAAACCTTTTGAAGCTCTTCATATTGTTCACACCTTTTTGGCTCTTCATTTTTTTTAACACCACTTCATGCTCCTCCTCTTTTTCAGACTGTTTCATGCTCCTCATAGTTTTGACACCTTTTGAAGCTCTTCATATAATTTACACCTTTTCAGGCTCTTCATGTTTTTGAACACGGCTTCATGCTCCTCCTATTGTTCAGACCGTTTCATGCTCCTCATATTTTTGACACCTTTTGAAGCTCTTCATATTTTTCACACCTTTTCAGGCTCTTCATCTTTTTCAACACCGCTTCATGGTCCTCCTATTTTTCAGACCGTTTCATGCTCCTCATATTTTTGACGCCTTTTGAAGCTCTTCATATATTTCACACCTTTTCAGTGTCTTCATGTTTTTCAACACCGTTTCATGCTCCTCCTATTTTTCAGACCGTTTCATGGTTCTCATATTTTGACACGTTTTGAACCTCTTCATTTTTTTCACACCTTTTCAGGCTCTTCATGTTTCTGACAACCGTTTCAGGCTCCTCCTATTTTTCACAACGTTTCATGCTCCTCATAATTTTGACACATTTTGAAGCTCTTCATATTTTTCACACCTTTTCATGCTCTTCATGTTTTTGAAAACTTTTTCAAGGTCCTCATATTTTTGACAGCTTTTGAAGCTCTTCATATTTTTCACACCTTTTCAGTCTCTTCATGTTTTTGAACACCGTTTCATGCTCCTAATATTTTTGACACCTTTTGAAGCTCTTCATATTTTTCACACTGTTTCAGGCTCTTCATGTTTTTCAACACCGCTTCATTCTCCTCCTATTTTTCAGACCGTTTCATGCTCCTCTTATTTTTGAAACTTTAGGAAGCTCTTCATATTTTTCACACCTTTTCAGGTTCCTCATGTTTTTGACCACCGTTTCATGCACCTCCTATTTTTCAGACCGTTTCATGCTCCTCATATTTTTCACACCTTTTGAAGCTCTTCAAATATTTCTCACCTTTTCAGGCTCTCCATATTTTTGAACATGGTTTCATGCTCCTCCTATTTTTCAGACCGTTTCATGCGCCTCATATTTTTGACACCTTTTGAAGCTCTTCATATTTTTCACACCTTTTCAGGCTCTTCATGTTCTTGAACACCGTTTCATGCTCCTCGTATTTTCAGACTGTTTCATGCTCCTCATATTTTTGAAACCTTTTGAAGCTCTTCATATATTTCACACCTCTTCAGGTTCTTCATGTTTTTGAACAACGCTTCATGCTCCTCCTATTTTTCACACCTATTGAAGCTCTTCATATATTTCACACCTTTTCAAGCTCTTCATGTTTTTGAACACCGCTTCATGCTCCTCCTATTTTTCACACCTTCTGAAGCTCTTCGCATATTTCACACTTTTTCAAGCTCTTAAAGTTTTTGAACACCGCTTCATGTTCCTCATATTCTTCACACCTTTTGAAGCTCATCATATATTTCACTCCTTTTCCTGTTCTTCATGTTTTTCAATACCGTTTCATGTTCCTCCTATTTTTCAGACCATTTCATGCTCCTCATATTTTTGACACGTTTTGAATCTCTTCATATTTTTCACACCTTTACAGGCTCTTCATGTTCTTGAACACCGTTTCATGCTCCTCCAATATTTCAGACCGTTTCATGCTCCTCAAATTTTTGAACCTTTTGAAGCTCTTCTTATATTTCACACCTTTTCAGGGTCTTCATGTTTTTCAACACTGCTTCATGCTTCTCCTATTTTTCAGACCGTTTCATGCTCGTCATATTTTTGACACCTTTTGAAGCTCTTCATGTTTTTCACACATTTTCAGGCTCTTCATGTTCTTGAACACCGTTTAGTGCTCCTCCAATTTTTCAGACCGTTTCATGCGCCTCAAATTTGTGACACCTTTTGAAGCTCTTCATATTTTTCACACCTTTTCAGGCTCTTCAGGTTATTGAACACCATTTCATGCTCCTCCAATTTTTCAGACCGTTTCACGCTCCTCAAATTTTTGACACCTTTTGAAGCTCTTCATATTTTTCACAACTTTTCAGGCTCTTCATGTTTTTTAAAACCTTTCATGCCACTCCTATTTTTCAGACAGTTTCATGCTCCTCATATATTTGACAACTTTTCATGCTCCTCATATTTTTGACAACCTTTGAAGCTCTTCATATTTTTCACACCTTCTCAGGCATTTCATGTTTTTCAACACCTTTTCATGCTCCTCGTATTTTTCAGACCGTTTCATGCTCCTCATAGTTTTGACACCTTTTGAAGCTCTTCATATATTTCACTCCTTTTCAGGCTCTTCATGTTTTTGAACACCGCTTCATGCTCCTCACGGTTTTCAGATCATTTAATGCTCCTCATATTTTTGACAAATTTTGAAGCTCTTCATATTTTTCACACCTTTTCAGGCTCTTCATGTTTTTCAACACCACTTCATGCTTCTCCTATTTTTCAGACCGATTCATGCTCCTCATAGTTTTGACATCTTTTGAAGCTCTTCATATTTTTCACACCTTTTCAGGCTCTTCATCTTTTTCAACACCGCATCATGCTCCTCCTATATTTTAGACCGTTTCATGCTCCTCATATTTTTGACACCTTTTGAAGCTCTTCATATTTTTCAGATCTTTTCATGCTCTTCATGTTTTTGAACACCTTTTCAAGGTCCTCATATTTTGACACACTTTGAAGCTCTTCATATTTTTCACACCTTTTCAGGCTCTTCATGTTTTTTAACACCATTTCATGCTCCTCATATTTTTGACACCTTTTGAAGCTCTTCATATTTTTCACACCTTTTCATGCTCTTCATGTTTTTCAACACCGTTTCATGCTCCTCCTATTTTCAGACTGTTTCATGCTCCTCATATTTTTGACAACTTTTGAAGCTCTTCATATATTTCACACCTCCTCAGGTTCTTCATGTTTTTGAACAACGCTTCATGCTCCTCCTATTTTTCACACCTATTGAAGCTCTTCATATATTTCACACCTTTTCAAGCTCTTCATGTTTTTGAACACCGCTTCATGCTCCTCCTATTTTTCACACCTTTTGAAGCTCTTCATATATTTCACACTTTTTCAAGCTCTTCAAGGTTTTGAACACCGCTTCATGTTCCTCATATTCTTCACACCTTTTGAAGCTCTTCATATTTTTCACACCTTCTCAGGATCTTCATGTTTTTCAACACCACTTCATGCTCCTCCTATTTTTCAGACTGTTTCATGCTCCGCATATTTTTGACAGCTTTTGAAGCTCTTCATATTTTTCACACCTTTTCAGTCTCTTCATGTGTTTCAACATCGCTTCATGCTCCTTCTATTTTTCAGACCGTTTCATGCTCCTCATATTTTTGACACCATTTGAAGCTGTTCATATTTTTCACACTGTTTCATGCACTTCATGTTTTTCAACACCGCTTCATTCTCCTCCTATTTTTCAGACCGTTTCATGCTCCTCATATTTTTGACACCTTTTGAAGCTCTTCATATTTTTCCAACCTTTTCAGGATCTTCATGTTTTTCAGCACCACTTCATGCTCCTCACATTTTTCACACTGTTTCATGCTCCTCATATTTTTGACTTCTTTTGAAGCTCTTCATATTTTTCACACCTTTTCAGTCTCTTCATGTGTTTCAACATCGCTTCATGCTCCTTCTATTTTTCAGACCGTTTCATGCTCCTCATATTTTTGAGAAATTTTGAAGCTCTTCATATTTTTCACACTGTTTCAGGCACTTCATGTTTTTCAACACCGCTTCATTCTCCTCCTATTTTTCAGACCGTTTCATGCTCCTCTTATTTTGAAACTTTAGGAAGCTCTTCATATTTTTCACAGCTTTTCAGGTTCCTCATGTTTTTGACCACCGTTTCACGCACCTCCTATTTTTCAGACCGTTTCTTGCTCCTCATATTTTTGACACCTTTTGAAGCTCTTCATATATTTCTCACCTTTTCAGGCTCTTCATATTTTTGAACACGGTTTCGTGCTCCTCCGATTTTTCAGACCGTTTCATGCGCCTCATATTTTTGACACCTTTTGAAGCTCTTCATATTTTTCACACCTTGTCAGGCTGTTCAAGTTTTTCAACACTGGTTCATGCTTCTCCTATTTTTCAAACCGTTTCATTATCCTGCTATTTATCAGACCGTTTCATGCTCCTCATATTTTTGACACCTTTGCAGCTCTTCATATTTTTCACACCTTTTCAGGCTCTTCAGGTTTTTCAACACCACTTCATGCTCCTCCCATTTTTCAGACTGTTTCATGCTCCTCATATTTTTGACACCTTTGAAGCTCTTCATATTTTTCACACGACTTCAGGATCTTCATGTTTTTCAACACCACTTCATGCTTCTCCCATTTTTCAGACTGTTTCATGCTCCTCATATTTTTGACACCTTTTGAAGCTCTTCGTATATTTCACACCTTTTCAGGCTCTTCAAGTTTTTCAACATCCTATTTTTCAAACCGTTTTGTGCACTTCCTAATTATCAGACCGTTTCAGGCTCCTCATATTTTTGACACCTTTTGAAGCTCTTCATATTTTTCACACCTTTCTAGACTCTGCATGTTTTTGAACACCGCTTCATGCTCCTCCAATTTTTCCGACCGTTTCATGCTCTTCATATTTTTGACACCTTTTGAAGCTCTTAACATTTTTCACACCTTTTCAGGCTCTTCATGTTTTTCAACACCACTTCATGCTCCTCCTACTTTTCAAACCGTTTCATGTTCCTCATATTGTTGACAGCATTTGAAACTATTCATATTTTTCACACCTTTTCAGTTTCTTCATGTTTTTCAACATCGCTTCTTGCTCCTTCTATTTTTCATACCGTTCCATGCTCCTTCTATTTTTGACACCTTTTGAACCTGTTCATATGTTTCACACCTTTTCAGGCTATTCTTGTTTTTCAACACCGCTTCATGCTCCTCCTGATTTTCAGATTGTTTCATGCTCCTCATATTTTCACACCTTTTGAAGCTCTTCATGTTTTTCACACCTTTTCAGGTTAGTCATGTTTTTGACCACCGTTTCATGCACCTCCTATTTTTCAGACTGTTTCATGCTCCTCATATTTTTGACACGTTTTGAAGCTCTTCATATTTTTCACACCTTTTCAGTCTCTTCATGTTTTTCAACACCGCTTCATGCTCCTCCTAATTTTCAGAAAGTTTCATGATCCTCATATTTTTGACAGCTTTTGAAACTCTTCATATTTTTCACACCTTTTCAGTCTCTTCATATATTTCACACTTTTTCAACCTCTTAAAGTTTTTGAACACCGCTTCATGTTCCTCATATTCTTCACACCTTTTGAAGCTCATCATATTTTTCACTCCTTTTCCTGTTCTTCATGTTTTTCAATACCATTTCATGTTCCTCCTATTTTTCAGACCATTTCATGCTCCTCATATTTTTGACACGTTTTGAAGCTCTTCATATTTTTCACACCTTTTCAGGCTCTTCATGTTCTTGAACACCGTTTCATGCTCCTCCAATTTTTCAGACCCTTTCATGCTCCTCAAATTTTTGAACCTTTTGAAGCTCTTCATATCTCTCACACCTTTTCAGGGTCTTCATGTTTTTCAACACTGCTTCATGCTTCTCCTATTTTTCAGACCGTTTCATGCTCCTCATATTTTGACACCTTTTGAAACTCTTCATATTTTTCACACCATTTCAGGCTCTTCATGTTTTGAACACCGTTTCATGCTCCTCCTATTTTTCAGACCGTCATGCTCCTCATATTTTGACACGTTTTGAAGCTATTCATATTTTTCACACATTTTCAGGCTCTTCAAGTTTTTGAACAACGCTTCAAGATCCTCCTATTTTTAGACCGTTTCATGCTCCTCATATTTTTGAAAACTTTTGAGGCTCCTTATATTTTTCACACCTTTTGAAGCTCTTCATATTTTTCACAACTTTTCAGGATCTTCATGTTTTTCAACACCACTTCATGCTCCTCCCATTTTTCAGACTGTTTCATGCTCCTCATATTTTTGACTTCTTTTGAAGCTCTTCATATTTTTCACACCTTTTCAGTCTCTTCATGTGTTTCAACATCGCTTCATGCTCCTTCTATTTTTCAGACCATTTCATGCTCCTCATATTTTTGAGAACTTTTGAAGCTCTTCATATTTTTCACACTGTTTCAGGCACTTCATGGTTTTCAACACCGCTTCATTCTCCTCCTATTTTTCAGACCGTTTCATGCTCCTCTTATTTTTGGAACTTTAGGAAGCTCTTCATATTTTTCACACCTTTTCAGGTTCCTCATGTTTTTGACCACCGTTTCATGCACCTCCTATTTTTCAGACCGTTTCTTGCTCCTCATATTTTTGACACCTTTTGAAGCTCTTCAAATATTTCTCACCTTTTCAGGCTCTTCATATTTTTGAACACGGTTTCATGCTCCTCCTATTTTTCAGACCGTTTCATGCGCCTCATATTTTTGACACCTTTTGAAGCTCTTCATATTTTTCACACCTTTTCAGGCTCTTCATGTTCTTGAACACCGTTTCATGCTCCTCGTATTTTCAGACAGTTTTATGCTCCTCATATTTTTGAAACCTTTTGAAGCTCTTCATATATTTCACACCTCTTCAGGTTCTTCATGTTTTTGAACAACGCTTCATGCTCCTCCTATTTTTCACACCTATTGAAGCTCTTCATATATTTCACACCTTTTCAAGCTCTTCATGTTTTTGAACACCGCTTCATGCTCCTCCTATTTTTCACACCTTCTGAAGCTCTTCGCATATTTCACACTTTTTCAAGCTCTTAAAGTTTTTGAACACCGCTTCATGTTCCTCATATTCTTCACACCTTTTGAAGCTCATCATATATTTCACTCCTTTTCCTGTTCTTCATGTTTTTCAATACCGTTTCATGTTCCTCCTATTTTTTAGACCATTTCATGCTCCTCATATTTTTGACACGTTTTGAATCTCTTCATATTTTTCACACCTTTTCAGGCTCTTCATGTTCTTGAACACCGTTTCATGCTCCTCCAATTTTTCAGACCGTTTCATGCTCCTCAAATTTTTGAACCTTTTGAAGCTCTTCTTATCTTTCACACCTTTTCAGGGTCTTCATGTTTTTCAACACTGCTTCATGCTTCTCCTATTTTTCAGACCGTTTCATGCTCCTCATAGTTTTGACACCTTTTGAAGCTCTTCATATTTTTCACACCTTTTCAGGCTCTTCATGTTCTTGAACACCGTTTAGTGCTCCTCCAATGTTTCAGACCGTTTCACGCTCCTCAAATTTTTGACACCTTTTGAAGCTATTCATATTTTTCACAACTTTTCAGGCTCTTCATGTTTTTTAAAACCTTTCATGCCACTCCTATTTTTCAGACAGTTTCATGCTCCTCATATATTTGACAACTTTTCATGCTCCTCATATTTTTGACAACTTTTGAAGCTCTTCATATTTTTCACAGCTTCTCAGGCATTTCATGTTTTTCAACACCTTTTCATGCTCCTCGTATTTTTCAGACCGTTTCATGCTCCTCATAGTTTTGACACCTTTTGAAGCTCTTCATATATTTCACTCCTTTTCAGGCTCTTCATGTTTTTGAACACCGCTTCATGCTCCTCACGGTTTTCAGATAATTTAATGCTCCTCATATTTTTGACAAATTTTGAAGCTCTTCATATTTTTCACACCTTTTCAGGCTCTTCATGTTTTTCAACACCACTTCATGCTTCTCCTATTTTTCAGACCGATTCATGCTCCTCATAGTTTTGACATCTTTTGAAGCTCTTCATATTTTTCACACCTTTTCAGGCTCGTCATCTTTTTCAACACCGCTTCATGTTCCTCCTATTTTTCAGACCGTTTAATGCTCCTCAAATTTTTGACGCCTTTTGAAGCTCTTCATATATTTCACAACTTTTCATGGTCTATATGTTTTTCCACACTGCTACATGCTCCTCCTATTTTTCAGACCGTTTCATGCTCCTCATACTTTGTCACGTTTTCAACCTCTTCATATTTTTCACACCTTTTCAGGCTCTTCATATTTCTGAACACCGTTTCATGCTCCTCCTTTTTTTCAGACCGTATCATGCTCCTCATAGTTTTGACACCTTTTGAAACTCTTCATATATTTCACACCTTTTCAGGCTCTACATGTTTTTCAACACCGCTTCATGCTCCTCCTATATTTTAGACCGTTTCATGCTCCTCATATTTTTGACACCTTTTGAAGCTCTTCATATTTTTCAGATCTTTTCATGCTCTTCATGTTTTTGAACACCTTTTCAAGGTCCTCATATTTTGACACACTTTGAAGCTCTTCATATTTTTCACACCTTTTCAGGCTCTTCATGTTTTTTAACACCATTTCATGCTCCTCATATTTTTGACACCTTTTGAAGCTCTTCATATTTTTCACACCATTTCATGCTCTTCATGTTTTTCAACACCGTTTCATGCTCCTCCTTTTTTCAGACTGTTTCATGCTCCTCATATTTTTGACAACTTTTGAAGCTCTTCATATATTTCACACCTCCTCAGGTTCTTCATGTTTTTGAACAACGCTTCATGCTCCTCCTATTTTTCACACCTATTGAAGCTCTTCATATATTTCACACCTTTTCAAGCTCTTCATGTTTTTGAACACCGCTTCATGCTCCTCCTATTTTTCACACCTTTTGAAGCTCTTCATATATTTCACACTTTTTCAAGCTCTTCAAGTTTTTGAACACCGCTTCATGTTCCTCATATTCTTCACACCTTTTGAAGCTCTTCATATTTTTCACACCTTCTCAGGATCTTCATGTTTTTCAACACCACTTCATGCTCCTCCTATTTTTCAGACTGTTTCATGCTCCGCATATTTTTGACAGCTTTTGAAGCTCTTCATATTTTTCACACCTTTTCAGTCTCTTCATGTGTTTCAACATCGCTTCATGCTCCTTCTATTTTTCAGACCGTTTCATGCTCCTCATATTTTTGACACCATTTGAAGCTGTTCATATTTTTCACACTGTTTCATGCACTTCATGTTTTTCAACACCGCTTCATTCTCCTCCTATTTTTCAGACCGTTTCATGCTCCTCATATTTTTGACACCTTTTGAAGCTCTTCATATTTTTCCAACCTTTTCAGGATCTTCATGTTTTTCAACACCACTTCATGCTCCTCACATTTTTCACACTGTTTCATGCTCCTCATATTTTTGACTTCTTTTAAAGCTCTTCATATTTTTCACACCTTTTCAGTCTCTTCATGTGTTTCAACATCGCTTCATGCTCCTTCTATTTTTCAGACCGTTTCATGCTCCTCATATTTTTGAGAAATTTTGAAGCTCTTCATATTTTTCACACTGTTTCAGGCACTTCATGTTTTTCAACACCGCTTCATTCTCCTCCTATTTTTCAGACCGTTTCATGCTCCTCTTATTTTGAAACTTTAGGAAGCTCTTCATATTTTTCACACCTTTCCAGGTTCCTCATGTTTTTGACCACCGTTTCACGCACCTCCTATTTTTCAGACCGTTTCTTGCTCCTCATATTGTTGACACCTTTTGAAGCTCTTCATATATTTCTCACCTTTTCAGGCTCTTCATATTTTTAAACACGGTTTCATGCTCCTCCTATTTTTCAGACCGTTTCATGCGCCTCATATATTTGACACCTTTTGAAGCTCTTCATATTTTTCACACCTTGTCAGGCTGTTCAAGTTTTTCAACACTGGTTCATGCTTCTCCTATTTTTCAAACCGTTTCATTATCCTGCTATTTATCAGACCGTTTCATGCTCCTCATATTTTTGACACCTTTGCAGCTCTTCATATTTTTCACACCTTTTCAGGCTCTTCAGGTTTTTCAACACCACTTCATGCTCCTCCCATTTTTCAGACTGTTTCATGCTCCTCATATTTTTGACACCTTTGAAGCTCTTCATATTTTTCACACGACTTCAGGATCTTCATGTTTTTCAACACCACTTCATGCTTCTCCCATTTTTCAGACTGTTTCATGCTCCTCATATTTTTGACACCTTTTGAAGCTCTTCGTATATTTCACACCTTTTCAGGCTCTTCAAGTTTTTCAACATCCTATTTTTCAAACCGTTTTGTGCACTTCCTAATTATCAGACCGTTTCAGGCTCCTCATATTTTTGACACCTTTTGAAGCTCTTCATATTTTTCACACCTTTCTAGACTCTGCATGTTTTTGAACACCGCTTCATGCTCCTCCAATTTTTCCGACCGTTTCATGCTCTTCATATTTTTGACACCTTTTGAAGCTCTTAACATTTTTCACACCTTTTCAGGCTCTTCATGTTTTTCAACACCACTTCATGCTCCTCCTACTTTTCAAACCGTTTCATGTTCCTCATATTGTTGACAGCATTTGAAACTATTCATATTTTTCACACCTTTTCAGTTTCTTCATGTTTTTCAACATCGCTTCTTGCTCCTTCTATTTTTCATACCGTTCCATGCTCCTTCTATTTTTGACACCTTTTGAACCTGTTCATATGTTTCACACCTTTTCAGGCTATTCTTGTTTTTCAACACCGCTTCATGCTCCTCCTGATTTTCAGATCGTTTCATGCTCCTCATATTTTCACACCTTTTGAAGCTCTTCATGTTTTTCACACCTTTTCAGGTTAGTCATGTTTTTGACCACCGTTTCATGCACCTCCTATTTTTCAGACTGTTTCATGCTCCTCATATTTTTGACACGTTTTGAAGCTCTTCATATTTTTCACACCTTTTCAGTCTCTTCATGTTTTTCAACACCGCTTCATGCTCCTCCTAATTTTCAGAAAGTTTCATGATCCTCATATTTTTGACAGCTTTTGAAACTCTTCATATTTTTCACACCTTTTCAGTCTCTTCATATTTTTCACAACTTTTCATGCTCTTCATGTTTTTCAACACCGTTTCATGCTCCTCCTATTTTTCACACCTATTGAAGCTCTTCATATATTTCACACCTTTTCAAGCTCTTCATGTTTTTGAACACCGCTTCATGCTCCTCCTATTTTTCACACCTTTTGAAGCTCTTCATATTTTTCACACCTTTTCATGCTCTTCATGTTTTTGAACACCTTTTCAAGGTCCTCATATTTTGACACACTTTGAAGCTCTTCATATTTTTCACACCTTTTCAGGCTCTTCATGTTTTTTAACACCGTTTCATGCTCCTCATATTTTTGCCACCTTTTGAAGCTCTTCATATTTTTCACACCTTTTCATGCTCTTCATGTTTTTCAACACCGTTTCATGCTCCTCCTATTTTCAGACTGTTTCATGCTCCTCATATTTTTGACAACTTTTGAAGCTCTTCATATATTTCACACCTCCTCAGGTTCTTCATGTTTTTGAACAACGCTTCATGCTCCTCCTATTTTTCACACCTATTGAAGCTCTTCATATATTTCACACCTTTTCAAGCTCTTCATGTTTTTGAACACCGCTTCATGCTCCTCCTATTTTTCACACCTTTTGAAGCTCTTCATATATTTCACACTTTTTCAAGCTCTTCAAGTTTTTGAACACCGCTTCATGTTCCTCATATTCTTCACACCTTTTGAAGCTCTTCATATTTTTCACACCTTCTCAGGATCTTCATGTTTTTCAACACCACTTCATGCTCCTCCTATTTTTCAGACTGTTTCATGCTCCGCATATTTTTGACAGCTTTTGAAGCTCTTCATATTTTTCACACCTTTTCAGTCTCTTCATGTGTTTCAACATCGCTTCATGCTCCTTCTATTTTTCAGACCGTTTCATGCTCCTCATATTTTTGACACCATTTGAAGCTGTTCATATTTTTCACACTGTTTCATGCACTTCATGTTTTTCAACACCGCTTCATTCTCCTCCTATTTTTCAGACCGTTTCATGCTCCTCATATTTTTGACACCTTTTGAAGCTCTTCATATTTTTCCAACCTTTTCAGGATCTTCATGTTTTTCAACACCACTTCATGCTCCTCCCATTTTTCACACTGATTCATGCTCCTCATATTTTTGACTTCTTTTGAAGCTCTTCATATTTTTCACACCTTTTCAGTCTCTTCATGTGTTTCAACATCGCTTCATGCTCCTTCTATTTTTCAGACCGTTTCATGCTCCTCATATTTTTGAGAACTTTTGAAGCTCTTCATATTTTTCACACTGTTTCAGGCACTTCATGTTTTTCAACACCGCTTCATTCTCCTCCTATTTTTCAGACCGTTTCATGCTCCTCTTATTTTGAAACTTTAGGAAGCTCTTCATATTTTTCACACCTTTCCAGGTTCCTCATGTTTTTGACCACCGTTTCACGCACCTCCTATTTTTCAGACCGTTTCTTGCTCCTCATATTTTTGACACCTTTTGAAGCTCTTCATATATTTCTCACCTTTTCAGGCTCTTCATATTTTTGAACACGGTTTCATGCTCCTCCTATTTTTCAGACCGTTTCATGCGCCTCATATTTTTGACACCTTTTGAAGCTCTTCATATTTTTCACACCTTGTCAGGCTGTTCAAGTTTTTCAACACTGGTTCATGCTTCTCCTATTTTTCAAACCGTTTCATTATCCTGCTATTTATCAGACCGTTTCATGCTCCTCATATTTTTGACACCTTTGCAGCTCTTCATATTTTTCACACCTTTTCAGGCTCTTCAGGTTTTTCAACACCACTTCATGCTCCTCCCATTTTTCAGACTGTTTCATGCTCCTCATATTTTTGACACCTTTGAAGCTCTTCATATTTTTCACACGACTTCAGGATCTTCATGTTTTTCAACACCACTTCATGCTTCTCCCATTTTTCAGACTGTTTCATGCTCCTCATATTTTTGACACCTTTTGAAGCTCTTCGTATATTTCACACCTTTTCAGGCTCTTCAAGTTTTTCAACATCCTATTTTTCAAACCGTTTTGTGCACTTCCTAATTATCAGACCGTTTCAGGCTCCTCATATTTTTGACACCTTTTGAAGCTCTTCATATTTTTCACACCTTTCTAGACTCTGCGTGTTTTTGAACACCGCTTCATGCTCCTCCAATTTTTCCGACCGTTTCATGCTCTTCATATTTTTGACACCTTTTGAAGCTCTTAACATTTTTCACACCTTTTCAGGCTCTTCATGTTTTTCAACACCACTTCATGCTCCTCCTACTTTTCAAACCGTTTCATGTTCCTCATATTGTTGACAGCATTTGAAACTATTCATATTTTTCACACCTTTTCAGTTTCTTCATGTTTTTCAACATTGCTTCTTGCTCCTTCTATTTTTCATACCGTTCCATGCTCCTTCTATTTTTGACACCTTTTGAACCTGTTCATATGTTTCACACCTTTTCAGGCTATTCTTGTTTTTCAACACCGCTTCATGCTCCTCCTGATTTTCAGATCGTTTCATGCTCCTCATATTTTCACACCTTTTGAAGCTCTTCATGTTTTTCACACCTTTTCAGGTTAGTCATGTTTTTGACCACCGTTTCATGCACCTCCTATTTTTCAGACTGTTTCATGCTCCTCATATTTTTGACACGTTTTGAAGCTCTTCATATTTTTCACACCTTTTCAGTCTCTTCATGTTTTTCAACCCCGCTTCATGCTCCTCCTAATTTTCAGAAAGTTTCATGATCCTCATATTTTTGACAGCTTTTGAAACTCTTCATATTTTTCACAACTTTTCAGTCTCTTCATATTTTTCACAACTTTTCATGCTCTTCATGTTTTTCAACACCTTTTCATGCTCCTCCTATTTTTCACACCTATTGAAGCTCTTCATATATTTCACACCTTTTCAAGCTCTTCATGTTTTTGAACACCGCTTCATGCTCCTCCTATTTTTCACACCTTTTGAAGCTCTTCATATATTTCACACTTTTTCAACCTCTTAAAGTTTTTGAACACCGCTTCATGTTCCTCATATTCTTCACACCTTTTGAAGCTCATCATATTTTTCACTCCTTTTCCTGTTCTTCATGTTTTTCAATACCATTTCATGTTCCTCCTATTTTTCAGACCATTTCATGCTCCTCATATTTTTGACACGTTTTGAAGCTCTTCATATTTTTCACACCTTTTCAGGCTCTTCATGTTCTTGAACACCGTTTCATGCTCCTCCAATTTTTCAGACCCTTTCATGCTCCTCAATTTTTTGAACCTTTTGAAGCTCTTCATATCTTTCACATCTTTTCAGGGTCTTCATGTTTTTCAACACTGCTTCATGCTTCTCCTATTTTTCAGACCGTTTCATGCGCCTCATATTTTTGACACCTTTTGAAGCTCTTCATATTTTTCACACCTTTTCACGCTCTTCATGTTCTTGAACACCGTTTCATGCTCCTCGTATTTTCAGACTGTTTCATGCTCCTCATATTTTTGAAACCTTTTGAAGCTCTTCATATATTTCACACCTCTTCAGGTTCTTCATGTTTTTGAACAACGCTTCATGCTCCTCCTATTTTTCACACCTATTGAAGCTCTTCATATATTTCACACCTTTTCAAGCTCTTCATGTTTTTGAACACCGCTTCATGCTCCTCCTATTTTTCACACCTTCTGAAGCTCTTCGCATATTTCACACTTTTTCAAGCTCTTAAAGTTTTTGAACACCGCTTCATGTTCCTCATATTCTTCACACCTTTTGAAGCTCATCATATATTTCACTCCTTTTCCTGTTCTTTATGTTTTTCAATACCGTTTCATGTTCCTGCTATTTTTCAGACCATTTCATGCTCCTCATATTTTTGACACGTTTTGAATCTCTTCATATTTTTCACACCTTTTCAGGCTCTTCATGTTCTTGAACACCGTTTCATGCTCCTCCAATTTTTCAGACCGTTTCATGCTCCTCAAACTTTTGAACCTTTTGAAGCTCTTCTTATCTTTCACACCTTTTCAGGGTCTTCATGTTTTTCAACACTGCTTCATGCTTCTCCTATTTTTCAGACCGTTTCATGCTCCTCATATTTTTGACACCTTTTGAAGCTCTTCATATTTTTCACACCTTTTCAGGCTCTTCATGTTCTTGAACACCGTTTAGTGCTCCTCCAATGTTTCAGACCGTTTCATGCGCCTCAAATTTTTGACACCTTTTGAAGGTCTTCATATTTTTCACACCTTTTCAGGCTCTTCAGGTTATTGAACACCATTTCATGCTCCTCCAATTTTTCACACCGTTTCACGCTCCTCAAATTTTTGACACCTTTTGAAGCACTTCATATTTTTCACAACTTTTCAGGCTCTTCATGTTTTTTAATACCTTTCATGCCACTCCTATTTTTCAGACAGTTTCATGCTCCTCATATATTTGACAACTTTTCATGCTCCTCATATTTTTGACAACTTTTGAAGCTCTTCATATTTTTCACACCTTCTCAGGCATTTCATGTTTTTCAACACCTTTTCATGCTCCTCGTATTTTTCAGACCGTTTCATGCTCCTCATAGTTTTGACACCTTTTGAAGCTCTTCATATATTTCACTCCTTTTCAGGCTCTTCATGTTTTTGAACACCGCTTCATGCTCCTCACGGTTTTCAGATCATTTAATGCTCCTCATATTTTTGACAAATTTTGAAGCTCTTCATATTTTTCACACATTTTCAGGCTCTTCATGTTTTTCAACACCACTTCATGCTTCTCCTATTTTTCAGACCGATTCATGCTCCTCATAGTTTTGACATCTTTTGAAGCTCTTCATATTTTTCACACCTTTTCAGGCTCTTCATCTTTTTCAACACCGCTTCATGCTCCTATTTTTCAGACCGTTTCATGCTCCTCATATATTTGACTCCTTTTGAAGCTCTTCATATTTTTCACACCTTTTCAGGCTCGTCATCTTTTTCAACACCGCTTCATGTTCCTCCTATTTTTCAGACCGTTTCATGCTCCTCAAATTTTTGACGCCTTTTGAAGCTCTTCATATATTTCACAACTTTTCATGGTCTATATGTTTTTCCACACTGCTACATGCTCCTCCTATTTTTCAGACCGTTTCGTGCTCCTCATACTTTGACACGTTTTCAACCTCTTCATATTTTTCACACCTTTTCAGGCTCTTCATATTTCTGAACACCGTTTCATGCTCCTCCTTTTTTTCAGACCGTATCATGCTCCTCATAGTTTTGACACCTTTTGAAACTCTTCATATATTTCACACCTTTTCAGGCTCTACATGTTTTTCAACACCGCTTCATGCTCCTCCTATATTTTAGACCGTTTCATGCTCCTCATATTTTTGACACCTTTTGAAGCTCTTCATATTTTTCAGATCTTTTCATGCTCTTCATGTTTTTGAACACCTTTTCAAGGTCCTCATATTTTGACACACTTTGAAGCTCTTCATATTTTTCACACCTTTTCAGGCTCTTCATGTTTTTTAACACCGTTTCATGCTCCTCATATTTTTGCCACCTTTTGAAGCTCTTCATATTTTTCACACCTTTTCATGCTCTTCATGTTTTTCAACACCGTTTCATGCTCCTCCTATTTTCAGACTGTTTCATGCTCCTCATATTTTTGACAACTTTTGAAGCTCTTCATATATTTCACACCTCCTCAGGTTCTTCATGTTTTTGAACAACGCTTCATGCTCCTCCTATTTTTCACACCTATTGAAGCTCTTCATATATTTCACACCTTTTCAAGCTCTTCATGTTTTTGAACACCGCTTCATGCTCCTCCTATTTTTCACACCTTTTGAAGCTCTTCATATATTTCACACTTTTTCAAGCTCTTCAAGTTTTTGAACACCGCTTCATGTTCCTCATATTCTTCACACCTTTTGAAGCTCTTCATATTTTTCACATCTTCTCAGGATCTTCATGTTTTTCAACACCACTTCATGCTCCTCCTATTTTTCAGACTGTTTCATGCTCCGCATATTTTTGACAGCTTTTGAAGCTCTTCATATTTTTCACACCTTTTCAGTCTCTTCATGTGTTTCAACATCGCTTCATGCTCCTTCTATTTTTCAGACCGTTTCATGCTCCTCATATTTTTGACACCATTTGAAGCTGTTCATATTTTTCACACTGTTTCATGCACTTCATGTTTTTCAACACCGCTTCATTCTCCTCCCATTTTTCAGACCGTTTCATGCTCCTCATATTTTTGACACCTTTTGAAGCTCTTCATATTTTTCCAACCTTTTCAGGATCTTCATGTTTTTCAACACCACTTCATGCTCCTCACATTTTTCACAGTGTTTCATGCTCCTCATATTTTTGACTTCTTTTGAAGCTCTTCATATTTTTCACACCTTTTCAGTCTCTTCATGTGTTTCAACATCGCTTCATGCTCCTTCTATTTTTCAGACCGTTTCATGCTCCTCATATTTTTGAGAACTTTTGAAGCTCTTCATATTTTTCACACTGTTTCAGGCACTTCATGTTTTTCAACACCGCTTCATTCTCCTCCTATTTTTCAGACCGTTTCATGCTCCTCTTATTTTGAAACTTTAGGAAGCTCTTCATATTTTTCACACCTTTCCAGGTTCCTCATGTTTTTGACCACCGTTTCACGCACCTCCTATTTTTCAGACCGTTTCTTGCTCCTCATATTTTTGACACCTTTTGAAGCTCTTCATATATTTCTCACCTTTTCAGGCTCTTCATATTTTTGAACACGGTTTCATGCTCCTCCTATTTTTCAAACCGTTTCATGCGCCTCATATTTTTGACACCTTTTGAAGCTCTTCATATTTTTCACACCTTGTCAGGCTGTTCAAGTTTTTCAACACTGGTTCATGCTTTTCCTATTTTTCAAACCGTTTCATTATCCTGCTATTTATCAGACCGTTTCATGCTCCTCATATTTTTGACACCTTTGCAGCTCTTCATATTTTTCACACCTTTTCAGGCTCTTCAGGTTTTTCAACACCACTTCATGCTCCTCCCATTTTTCAGACTGTTTCATGCTCCTCATATTTTTGACACCTTTGAAGCTCTTCATATTTTTCACACGACTTCAGGATCTTCATGTTTTTCAACACCACTTCATGCTTCTCCCATTTTTCAGACTGTTTCATGCTCCTCATATTTTTGACACCTTTTGAAGCTCTTCGTATATTTCACACCTTTTCAGGCTCTTCAAGTTTTTCAACATCCTATTTTTCAAACCGTTTTGTGCACTTCCTAATTATCAGACCGTTTCAGGCTCCTCATATTTTTGACACCTTTTGAAGCTCTTCATATTTTTCACACCTTTCTAGACTCTGCATGTTTTTGAACACCGCTTCATGCTCCTCCAATTTTTCCGACCGTTTCATGCTCTTCATATTTTTGACACCTTTTGAAGCTCTTAACATTTTTCACACCTTTTCAGGCTCTTCATGTTTTTCAACACCACTTCATTCTCCTCCTACTTTTCAAACCGTTTCATGTTCCTCATATTGTTGACAGCATTTGAAACTATTCATATTTTTCACACCTTTTCAGTTTCTTCATGTTTTTCAACATCGCTTCTTGCTCCTTCTATTTTTCATACCGTTCCATGCTCCTTCTATTTTTGACACCTTTTGAACCTGTTCATATGTTTCACACCTTTTCAGGCTATTCTTGTTTTTCAACACCGCTTCATGCTCCTCCTGATTTTCAGATCGTTTCATGCTCCTCATATTTTCACACCTTTTGAAGCTCTTCATGTTTTTCACACATTTTCAGGTTAGTCATGTTTTTGACCACCGTTTCATGCACCTCCTGTTTTTCAGACTGTTTCATGCTCCTCATATTTTTGACACGTTTTGAAGCTCTTCATATTTTTCACACCTTTTCAGTCTCTTCATGTTTTTCAACACCGCTTCATGCTCCTCCTAATTTTCAGAAAGTTTCATGATCCTCATATTTTTGACAGCTTTTGAAACTCTTCATATTTTTCACACCTTTTCAGTCTCTTCATATTTTTCACAACTTTTCATGCTCTTCATGTTTTTCAACACCGTTTCATGCTCCTCCTATTTTTCACACCTATTGAAGCTCTTCATATATTTCACACCTTTTCAAGCTCTTCATGTTTTTGAACACCGCTTCATGCTCCTCCTATTTTTCACACCTTTTGAAGCTCTTCATATATTTCACACTTTTTCAAGCTCTTAAAGTTTTTGAACACCGCTTCATGTTCCTCATATTCTTCACACCTTTTGAAGCTCATCATATTTTTCACTCCTTTTCCTGTTCTTCATGTTTTTCAATACCATTTAATGTTCCTCCTATTTTTCAGACCATTTCATGCTCCTCATATTTTTGACACGTTTTGAAGCTCTTCATATTTTTCACACCTTTTCAGGCTCTTCATGTTCTTGAACACCGTTTCATGCTCCTCCAATTTTTCAGACCCTTTCATGCTCCTCAAATTTTTGAACCTTTTGAAGCTCTTCATATCTTTCACACCTTTTCAGGGTCTTCATGTTTTTCAACACTGCTTCATGCTTCTCCTATTTTTCAGACCGTTTCATGCTCCTCATATTTTTGACACCTTTTGAAACTCTTCATATTTTTCACACCATTTCAGGCTCTTCATGTTTTGAACACCGTTTCATGCTCCTCCTATTTTTCAGACCGTCATGCTCCTCATATTTTGACACCTTTTGAAGCTATTCATATTTTTCACACATTTTCAGGCTCTTCAAGTTTTTGAACAACGCTTCAAGATCCTCCTATTTTTAGATCGTTTCATGCTCCTCATATTTTTGAAGACTTTTGAGGCTCCTTATATTTTTCACACCTTTTGAAGCTCTTCATATTTTTCACAACTTTTCAGGATCTTCATGTTTTTCAACACCACTTCATGCTCCTCCCATTTTTCAGACTGTTTCATGCTCCTCATATTTTTGACTTCTTTTGAAGCTCTTCATATTTTTCACACCTTTTCAGTCTCTTCATGTGTTTCAACATCGCTTCATGCTCCTTCTATTTTTCAGACCGTTTCATGCTCCTCATATTTTTGAGAACTTTTGAAGCTCTTCATATTTTTCACACTGTTTCAGGCACTTCATGTTTTTCAACACCGCTTCATTCTCCTCCTATTTTTCAGACCGTTTCATGCTCCTCTTATTTTTGGAACTTTAGGAAGCTCTTCATATTTTTAACACCTTTTCAGGTTCCTCATGTTTTTGACCACCGTTTCATGCACCTCCTATTTTTCAGACCGTTTCATGCTCCTCATATTTTTGACACCTTTTGAAGCTCTTCAAATATTTCTCACCTTTTCAGGCTCTTCATATTTTTGAACACGGTTTCATGCTCCTCCTATTTTTCAGACCGTTTCATGCGCCTCATATTTTTGACACCTTTTGAAGCTCTTCATATTTTTCACACCTTTTCAGGCTCTTCATGTTCTTGAACACCGTTTCATACTCCTGGTATTTTCAGACCGTTTCATGCTCCTCATATTTTTGAAACCTTTTGAAGCTCTTCATATATTTCACACCTCTTCAGGTTCTTCATGTTTTTGAACAACGCTTCATGCTCCTCCTATTTTTCACACCTTCTGAAGCTCTTCGCATATTTCACACTTTTTCAAGCTCTTAAAGTTTTTGAACACCGCTTCATGTTCCTCATATTCTTCACACCTTTTGAAGCTCATCATATATTTCACTCCTTTTCCTGTTCTTCATGTTTTTCAATACCTTTTCATGTTCCTCCTATTTTTCAGACCATTTCATGCTCCTCATATTTTTGACACGTTTTGAATCTCTTCATATTTTTCACACCTTTTCAGGCTCTTCATGTTCTTGAACACCGTTTAGTGCTCCTCCAATGTTTCAGACCGTTTCATGCTCCTCATATTTTTGACACCTTTTGAAGCTCTTCATATTTTTCACACCTTTTCAGGCTCTTCATGTTCTTGAACACCGTTTAGTGCTCCTCCAATGTTTCAGACCGTTTCATGCACCTCCTATTTTTCAGACTGTTTCATGCTCCTCGTATTTTTGACACGTTTTGAAGCTCTTCATATTTTTCACACCTTTTCAGTCTCTTCATGTTTTTCAACACGGCTTCATGCTCCTCCTAATTTTCAGAAAGTTTCATGATCCTCATATTTTTGACAGCTTTTGAAACTCTTCATATTTTTCACACCTTTTCAGTCTCTTCATATTTTTCACAACTTTTAATGCTCTTCATGTTTTTCAACACCGTTTCATGCTCCTCCTATTTTTCACACCTATTGAAGCTCTTCATATATTTCACACCTTTTCAATCTCTTCATGTTTTTGAACACCGCTTCATGCTCCTCCTATTTTTCACACCTTTTGAAGCTCTTCATATATTTCACACTTTTTCAAGCTCTTAAAGTTTTTGAACACCGCTTCATGTTCCTCTTATTCTTCACACCTTTTGAAGCTCATCATATTTTTCACTCCTTTTCCTGTTCTTCATGTTTTTCAATACCATTTCATGTTCCTCCTATTTTTCAGACCATTTCATGCTCCTCATATTTTTGACACGTTTTGAAGCTCTTCATATTTTTCACACCTTTTCAGGCTCTTCATGTTCTTAAACACCGTTTCATGCTCCTCAAATTTTTCAGACCCTTTCATGCTCCTCAAATTTTTGAACCTTTTGAAGCTCTTCATATCTTTCACACCTTTTCAGGGTCTTCATGTTTTTCAACACTGCTTCATGCTTCTCCTATTTTTCAGACCGTTTCATGCTCCTCATATTTTTGACACCTTTTGAAACTCTTCATATTTTTCACACCATTTCAGGCTCTTCATGTTTTGAACACCGTTTCATGCTCCTCCTATTTTTCAGACCGTCATGCTCCTCATATTTTGACACCTTTTGAAGCTATTCATATTTTTCACACATTTTCAGGCTCTTCAAGTTTTTGAACAACGCTTCAAGATCCTCCTATTTTTAGACCGTTTCATGCTCCTCATATTTTTGAAAACTTTTGAGGCTCCTTATATTTTTCACACCTTTTGAAGCTCTTCATATTTTTCACAACTTTTCAGGATCTTCATGTTTTTCAACACCACTTCATGCTCCTCCCATTTTTCACACTGTTTCATGCTCCTCATATTTTTGACTTCTTTTGAAGCTCTTCATATTTTTCACACCTTTTCAGTCTCTTCATGTGTTTCAACATCGCTTCATGCTCCTTCTATTTTTCAGACCGTTTCATGCTCCTCATATTTTTGAGAACTTTTGAAGCTCTTCATATTTTTCACACTGTTTCAGCCACTTCATGTTTTTCAACACCGCTTCATTCTCCTCCTATTTTTCAGACCGTTTCATGCTCCTCTTATTTTTGAAACTTTAGGAAGCTCTTCATATTTTTCACACCTTTTCAGGTTCCTCATGTTTTGACCACCGTTTCATGCACCTCCTATTTTTCAGACCGTTTCATGCTCCTCATATTTTTGACACCTTTTGAAGCTCTTCAAATATTTCTCACCTTTTCAGGCTCTTCATATTTTTGAACACGGTTTCATGCTCCTCCTATTTTTCAGACCGTTTCATGCGCCTCATATTTTTGACACCTTTTGAAGCTCTTCATATTTTTCACACCTTTTCAGGCTCTTCATGTTCTTGAACACCGTTTCATGCTCCTCGTATTTTCAGACTGTTTCATGCTCCTCATATTTTTGAAACCTTTTGAAGCTCTTCATATATTTCACACCTCTTCAGGTTCTTCATGTTTTTGAACAACGCTTCATGCTCCTCCTATTTTTCACACCTATTGAAGCTCTTCATATATTTCACACCTTTTCACGCTCTTCATGTTCTTGAACTCCGTTTCATGCTCCTCGTATTTTCAGACTGTTTCATGCTCCTCATATTTTTGAAACCTTTTGAAGCTCTTCATATATTTCACACCTCTTCAGGTTCTTCATGTTTTTGAACAACGCTTCATGCTCCTCCTATTTTTCACACCTATTGAAGCTCTTCATATATTTCACACCTTTTCAAGCTCTTCATGTTTTTGAACACCGCTTCATGCTCCTCCTATTTTTCACACCTTCTGAAGCTCTTCGCATATTTCACACTTTTTCAAGCTCTTAAAGTTTTTGAACACCGCTTCATGTTCCTCATATTCTTCACACCTTTTGAAGCTCATCATATATTTCACTCCTTTTCCTGTTCTTCATGTTTTTCAATACCGTTTCATGTTCCTCCTATTTTTCAGACCATTTCATGCTCCTCATATTTTTGACACGTTTTGAATCTCTTCATATTTTTCACACCTTTACAGGCTCTTCATGTTCTTGAACACCGTTTCATGCTCCTCCAATTTTTCAGACCGTTTCATGCTCCTCAAATTTTTGAACCTTTTGAAGCTCTTCTTATCTTTCACACCTTTTCAGGGTCTTCATGTTTTTCAACACTGCTTCATGCTTCTCCTATTTTTCAGACCGTTTCATGCTCCTCATATTTTTGACACCTTTTGAAGCTCTTCATATTTTTCACACCTTTTCAGGCTCTTCATGTTCTTGAACACCGTTTAGTGCTCCTCCAATGTTTCAGACCGTTTCATGCGCCTCAAATTTTTGACACCTTTTGAAGCTCTTCATATTTTTCACACCTTTTCAGGCTCTTCAGGTTATTGAACACCATTTCATGCTCCTCCAATTTTTCAGACCGTTTCACGCTCCTCAAATTTTTGACACCTTTTGAAGCTCTTCATATTTTTCACAACTTTTCAGGCTCTTCATGTTTTTTAAAACCTTTCATGCCACTCCTATTTTTCAGACAGTTTCATGCTCCTCATATATTTGACAACTTTTCATGCTCCTCATATTTTTGACAACTTTTGAAGCTCTTCATATTTTTCACACCTTCTCAGGCATTTCATGTTTTTCAACACATTTTCATGCTCCTCGTATTTTTCAGACCGTTTCATGCTCCTCATAGTTTTGACACCTTTTGAAGCTCTTCATATATTTCACTCCTTTTCAGGCTCTTCATGTTTTTGAACACCGCTTCATGCTCCTCATGGTTTTCAGATCATTTAATGCTCCTCATATTTTTGACACATTTTGAAGCTCTTCATAGTTTTCACACCTTTTCAGGCTCTTCATGTTTTTCAACACCACTTCATGCTTCTCCTATTTTTCAGACCGATTCATGCTCCTCATAGTTTTGACATCTTTTGAAGCTCTTCATATTTTTCACACCTTTTCAGGCTCTTCATCTTTTTCAACACCGCTTCATGCTCCTATTTTTCAGACCGTTTCATGCTCCTCATATATTTGACTCCTTTTGAAGCTCTTCATATTTTTCACACCTTTTCAGGCTCGTCATCTTTTTCAACACCGCTTCATGTCCTCCTATTTTTCAGACCGTTTCATGCTCCTCAAATTTTTGACGCCTTTTGAAGCTCTTCATATATTTCACAACTTTTCATGGTCTATATGTTTTTCCACACTGCTACATGCTCCTCCTATTTTTCAGATCGTTTCATGCTCCTCATACTTTGACACGTTTTCAACCTCTTCATATTTTTCACACCTTTTCAGGCTCTTCATATTTCTGAACACCGTTTCATGCTCCTCCTTTTTTTCAGACCGTATCATGCTCCTCATAGTTTTGACACCTTTTGAAACTCTTCATATATTTCACACCTTTTCAGGCTCTACATGTTTTTCAACACCGCTTCATGCTCCTCCTATATTTTAGACCGTTTCATGCTCCTCTTATTTTTGACACCTTTTGAAGCTCTTCATATTTTTCAGATCTTTTCATGCTCTTCATGTTTTTGAACACCTTTTCAAGGTCCTCATATTTTGACACACTTTGAAGCTCTTCATATTTTTCACACCTTTTCATGCTCTTCATGTTTTTCAACACCGTTTCATGCTCCTCCTATTTTCAGACTGTTTCATGCTCCTCATATTTTTGAAACCTTTTGAAGCTCTTCATATATTTCACACCTCCTCAGGTTCTTCATGTTTTTGAACAACGCTTCATGCTCCTCCTATTTTTCACACCTATTGAAGCTCTTCATATATTTCACACCTTTTCAAGCTCTTCATGTTTTTGAACACCGCTTCATGCTCCTCCTATTTTTCACACCTTTTGAAGCTCTTCATATATTTCACACTTTTTCAAGCTCTTCAAGTTTTTGAACACCGCTTCATGTTCCTCATATTCTTCACACCTTTTGAAGCTCTTCATATTTTTCACACCTTCTCAGGATCTTCATGTTTTTCAACACCACTTCATGCTCCTCCTATTTTTCAGACTGTTTCATGCTCCACATATTTTTGACAGCTTTTGAAGCTCTTCATATTTTTCACAACTTTTCAGTCTCTTCATGTGTTTCAACATCGCTTCATGCTCCTTCTATTTTTCAGACCGTTTCATGCTCCTCATATTTTTGACACCATTTGAAGCTGTTCATATTTTTCACACTGTTTCATGCACTTCATGTTTTTCAACACCGCTTCATTCTCCTCCTATTTTTCAGACCGTTTCATGCTCCTCATATTTTTGACACCTTTTGAAGCTCTTCATATTTTTCAAACCTTTTCAGGATCTTCATGTTTTTCAACACCACTTCATGCTCCTCACATTTTTCACAGTGTTTCATGCTCCTCATATTTTTGACTTCTTTTGAAGCTCTTCATATTTTTCACACCTTTTCAGTCTCTTCATGTGTTTCAACATCGCTTCATGCTCCTTCTATTTTTCAGACCGTTTCATGCTCCTCATATTTTTGAGAACTTTTGAAGCTCTTCATATTTTTCACACTGTTTCAGGCACTTCATGTTTTTCAACACCGCTTCATTCTCCTCCTATTTTTCAGACCGTTTCATGCTCCTCTTATTTTGAAACTTTAGGAAGCTCTTCATATTTTTCACACCTTTTCAGTCTCTTCATGTCTTTCAACATCGCTTCATGCTCCTCCTATTTTTCAGACCGTTTCATGCTCCTCTTATTTTGAAACTTTAGGAAGCTCTTCATATTTTTCACACCTTTTCAGTCTCTTCATGTGTTTCAACATCGCTTCATGCTCCTTCTATTTTTCAGACCGTTTCATGCTCCTCATATTTTTGAGAACTTTTGAAGCTCTTCATATTTTTCACACTGTTTCAGGCACTTCATGTTTTTCAACACCGCTTCATTCTCCTCCTATTTTTCAGACCGTTTCATGCTCCTCTTATTTTGAAACTTTAGGAAGCTCTTCATATTTTTCACACCTTTTCAAGTTCCTCATGTTTTTGACCACCGTTTCACTCACCTCCTATTTTTCAGACCGTTTCTTGCTCCTCATATTTTTGACACCTTTTGAAGCTCTTCATATATTTCTCACCTTTTCAGCCTCTTCATATTTTTGAACACGGTTTCATGCTCCTCCTATTTTTCAGACCGTTTCATGCGCCTCATATTTTTGACACCTTTTGAAGCTCTTCATATTTTTCACACCTTGTCAGGCTGTTCAAGTTTTTCAACACTGCTTCATGCTTCTCCTATTTTTCAAACCGTTTCATTATCCTGCTATTTATCAGACCGTTTCATGCTCCTCATATTTTTGACACCTTTGCAGCTCTTCATATTTTTCACACCTTTTCAGGCTCTTCATGTTCTTGAACACCGTTTCATGCTCCTCGTATTTTCAGACTGTTTCATGCTCCTCATATTTTTGAAACCTTTTGAAGCTCTTCATATATTTCACACCTCTTCAGGTTCTTCATGTTTTTGAACAACGCTTCATGCTCCTCCTATTTTTCACACCTATTGAAGCTCTTCATATATTTCACACCTTTTCACGCTCTTCATGTTCTTGAACTCCGTTTCATGCTCCTCGTATTTTCAGACTGTTTCATGCTCCTCATATTTTTGAAACCTTTTGAAGCTCTTCATATATTTCACACCTCTTCAGGTTCTTCATGTTTTTGAACAATGCTTCATGCTCCTCCTATTTTTCACACCTATTGAAGCTCTTCATATATTTCACACCTTTTCAAGCTCTTCATGTTTTTGAACACCGCTTCATGCTCCTCCTATTTTTCACACCTTCTGAAGCTCTTCGCATATTTCACACTTTTTCAAGCTCTTAAAGTTTTTGAACACCGCTTCATGTTCCTCATATTCTTCACACCTTTTGAAGCTCATCATATATTTCACTCCTTTTCCTGTTCTTCATGTTTTTCAATACCGTTTCATGTTCCTCCTATTTTTCAGACCATTTCATGCTCCTCATATTTTTGACACGTTTTGAATCTCTTCATATTTTTCACACCTTTACAGGCTCTTCATGTTCTTGAACACCGTTTCATGCTCCTCCAATTTTTCAGACCGTTTCATGCTCCTCAAATTTTTGAACCTTTTGAAGCTCTTCTTATCTTTCACACCTTTTCAGGGTCTTCATGTTTTTCAACACTGCTTCATGCTTCTCCTATTTTTCAGACCGTTTCATGCTCCTCATATTTTTGACACCTTTTGAAGCTCTTCATATTTTTCACACCTTTTCAGGCTCTTCATGTTCTTGAACACCGTTTAGTGCTCCTCCAATGTTTCAGACCGTTTCATGCGCCTCAAATTTTTGACACCTTTTGAAGCTCTTCATATTTTTCACACCTTTTCAGGCTCTTCAGGTTATTGAACACCATTTCATGCTCCTCCAATTTTTCAGACCGTTTCACGCTCCTCAAATTTTTGACACCTTTTGAAGCTCTTCATATTTTTCACAACTTTTCAGGCTCTTCATGTTTTTTAAAACCTTTCATGCCACTCCTATTTTTCAGACAGTTTCATGCTCCTCATATATTTGACAACTTTTCATGCTCCTCATATTTTTGACAACTTTTGAAGCTCTTCATATTTTTCACACCTTCTCAGGCATTTCATGTTTTTCAACACATTTTCATGCTCCTCGTATTTTTCAGACCGTTTCATGCTCCTCATAGTTTTGACACCTTTTGAAGCTCTTCATATATTTCACTCCTTTTCAGGCTCTTCATGTTTTTGAACACCGCTTCATGCTCCTCATGGTTTTCAGATCATTTAATGCTCCTCATATTTTTGACACATTTTGAAGCTCTTCATAGTTTTCACACCTTTTCAGGCTCTTCATGTTTTTCAACACCACTTCATGCTTCTCCTATTTTTCAGACCGATTCATGCTCCTCATAGTTTTGACATCTTTTGAAGCTCTTCATATTTTTCACACCTTTTCAGGCTCTTCATCTTTTTCAACACCGCTTCATGCTCCTATTTTTCAGACCGTTTCATGCTCCTCATATATTTGACTCCTTTTGAAGCTCTTCATATTTTTCACACCTTTTCAGGCTCGTCATCTTTTTCAACACCGCTTCATGTCCTCCTATTTTTCAGACCGTTTCATGCTCCTCAAATTTTTGACGCCTTTTGAAGCTCTTCATATATTTCACAACTTTTCATGGTCTATATGTTTTTCCACACTGCTACATGCTCCTCCTATTTTTCAGATCGTTTCATGCTCCTCATACTTTGACACGTTTTCAACCTCTTCATATTTTTCACACCTTTTCAGGCTCTTCATATTTCTGAACACCGTTTCATGCTCCTCCTTTTTTTCAGACCGTATCATGCTCCTCATAGTTTTGACACCTTTTGAAACTCTTCATATATTTCACACCTTTTCAGGCTCTACATGTTTTTCAACACCGCTTCATGCTCCTCCTATATTTTAGACCGTTTCATGCTCCTCTTATTTTTGACACCTTTTGAAGCTCTTCATATTTTTCAGATCTTTTCATGCTCTTCATGTTTTTGAACACCTTTTCAAGGTCCTCATATTTTGACACACTTTGAAGCTCTTCATATTTTTCACACCTTTTCATGCTCTTCATGTTTTTCAACACCGTTTCATGCTCCTCCTATTTTCAGACTGTTTCATGCTCCTCATATTTTTGACAACTTTTGAAGCTCTTCATATATTTCACACCTCCTCAGGTTCTTCATGTTTTTGAACAACGCTTCATGCTCCTCCTATTTTTCACACCTATTGAAGCTCTTCATATATTTCACACCTTTTCAAGCTCTTCATGTTTTTGAACACCGCTTCATGCTCCTCCTATTTTTCACACCTTTTGAAGCTCTTCATATATTTCACACTTTTTCAAGCTCTTCAAGTTTTTGAACACCGCTTCATGTTCCTCATATTCTTCACACCTTTTGAAGCTCTTCATATTTTTCACACCTTCTCAGGATCTTCATGTTTTTCAACACCACTTCATGCTCCTCCTATTTTTCAGACTGTTTCATGCTCCACATATTTTTGACAGCTTTTGAAGCTCTTCATATTTTTCACACCTTTTCAGTCTCTTCATGTGTTTCAACATCGCTTCATGCTCCTTCTATTTTTCAGACCGTTTCATGCTCCTCATATTTTTGAGAACTTTTGAAGCTCTTCATATTTTTCACACTGTTTCAGGCACTTCATGTTTTTCAACACCGCTTCATTCTCCTCCTATTTTTCAGACCGTTTCATGCTCCTCTTATTTTGAAACTTTAGGAAGCTCTTCATATTTTTCACACCTTTTCAGTCTCTTCATGTCTTTCAACATCGCTTCATGCTCCTCCTATTTTTCAGACCGTTTCATGCTCCTCTTATTTTGAAACTTTAGGAAGCTCTTCATATTTTTCACACCTTTTCAGTCTCTTCATGTGTTTCAACATCGCTTCATGCTCCTTCTATTTTTCAGACCGTTTCATGCTCCTCATATTTTTGAGAACTTTTGAAGCTCTTCATATTTTTCACACTGTTTCAGGCACTTCATGTTTTTCAACACCGCTTCATTCTCCTCCTATTTTTCAGACCGTTTCATGCTCCTCTTATTTTGAAACTTTAGGAAGCTCTTCATATTTTTCACACCTTTTCAAGTTCCTCATGTTTTTGACCACCGTTTCACTCACCTCCTATTTTTCAGACCGTTTCTTGCTCCTCATATTTTTGACACCTTTTGAAGCTCTTCATATATTTCTCACCTTTTCAGCCTCTTCATATTTTTGAACACGGTTTCATGCTCCTCCTATTTTTCAGACCGTTTCATGCGCCTCATATTTTTGACACCTTTTGAAGCTCTTCATATTTTTCACACCTTGTCAGGCTGTTCAAGTTTTTCAACACTGCTTCATGCTTCTCCTATTTTTCAAACCGTTTCATTATCCTGCTATTTATCAGACCGTTTCATGCTCCTCATATTTTTGACACCTTTGCAGCTCTTCATATTTTTCACACCTTTTCAGGCTCTTCAGGGTTTTCAACACCACTTCATGCTCCTCCCATTTTTCAGACTGATTCATGCTCCTCATATTTTTGACACCTTTGAAGCTCTTCATATTTTTCACACGACTTCAGGATCTTCATGTTTTTCAACACCACTTCATGCTTCTCCCATTTTTCAGACTGTTTCATGCTCCTCATATTTTTGACACCTTTTGAAGCTCTTCGTATATTTCACACCTTTTCAGGCTCTTCAAGTTTTTCAACATCCTATTTTTCAAACCGTTTTGTGCACTTCCTAATTATCAGACCGTTTCAGGCTCCTCATATTTTTGACACCTTTTGAAGCTCTTCATATTTTTCACACCTTTCTAGACTCTGCATGTTTTTGAACACCGCTTCATGCTCCTCCAATTTTTCCGACCGTTTCATGCTCTTCATATTTTTGACACCTTTTGAAGCTCTTAACATTTTTCACACCTTTTCAGGCTCTTCATGTTTTTCAACACCACTTCATGCTCCTCCTACTTTTCAAACCGTTTCATGTTCCTCATATTGTTGACAGCATTTGAAACTATTCATATTTTTCACACCTTTTCAGTTTCTTCATGTTTTTCAACATCGCTTCTTGCTCCTTCTATTTTTCATACCGTTCCATGCTCCTTCTATTTTTGACACCTTTTGAACCTGTTCATATGTTTCACACCTTTTCAGGCTATTCTTGTTTTTCAACACCGCTTCATGCTCCTCCTGATTTTCAGATCGTTTCATGCTCCTCATATTTTCACACCTTTTGAAGCTCTTCATGTTTTTCACACCTTTTCAGGTTAGTCATGTTTTTGACCACCGTTTCATGCACCTCCTATTTTTCAGACTGTTTCATGCTCCTCGTATTTTTGACACGTTTTGAAGCTCTTCATATTTTTCACACCTTTTCAGTCTCTTCATGTTTTTCAACACCGCTTCATGCTCCTCCTAATTTTCAGAAAGTTTCATGATCCTCATATTTTTGACAGCTTTTGAAACTCTTCATATTTTTCACACCTTTTCAGTCTCTTCATATTTTTCACAACTTTTAATGCTCTTCATGTTTTTCAACACCGTTTCATGCTCCTCCTATTTTTCACACCTATTGAAGCTCTTCATATATTTCACACCTTTTCAAGCTCTTCATGTTTTTGAACACCGCTTCATGCTCCTCCTATTTTTCACACCTTTTGAAGCTCTTCATATATTTAACACTTTTTCAAGCTCTTAAAGTTTTTGAACACCGCTTCATGTTCCTCATATTCTTCACACCTTTTGAAGCTCATCATATTTTTCACTCCTTTTCCTGTTCTTCATGTTTTTCAATACCATTTCATGTTCCTCCTATTTTTCAGACCATTTCATGCTCCTCATATTTTTGACACCTTTTGAAGCTCTTCATATTTTTCACACCTTTTCAGGCTCTTCATGTTCTTAAACACCGTTTCATGCTCCTCAAATTTTTCAGACCCTTTCATGCTCCTCAAATTTTTGAACCTTTTGAAGCTCTTCATATCTTTCACACCTTTTCAGGGTCTTCATGTTTTTCAACACTGCTTCATGCTTCTCCTATTTTTCAGACCGTTTCATGCTCCTCATATTTTTGACACCTTTTGAAACTCTTCATATTTTTCACACCATTTCAGGCTCTTCATGTTTTGAACACCGTTTCATGCTCCTCCTATTTTTCAGACCGTCATGCTCCTCATATTTTGACACCTTTTGAAGCTATTCATATTTTTCACACATTTTCAGGCTCTTCAAGTTTTTGAACAACGCTTCAAGATTCTCCTATTTTTAGACCGTTTCATGCTCCTCATATTTTTGAAAACTTTTGAGGCTTCTTATATTTTTCACACCTTTTGAAGCTCTTCATATTTTTCACAACTTTTCAGGATCTTCATGTTTTTCAACACCACTTCATGCTCCTCCCATTTTTCAGACTGTTTCATGCTCCTCATATTTTTGACTTCTTTTGAAGCTCTTCATATTTTTCACACCTTTTCAGTCTCTTCATGTGTTTCAACATCGCTTCATGCTCCTTCTATTTTTCAGACCGTTTCATGCTCCTCATATTTTTGAGAACTTTTGAAGCTCTTCATATTTTTCACACTGTTTCAGCCACTTCATGTTTTTCAACACCGCTTCATTCTCCTCCTATTTTTCAGACCGTTTCATGCTCCTCTTATTTTTGAAACTTTAGGAAGCTCTTCATATTTTTCACACCTTTTCAGGTTCCTCATATTTTTGACACCTTTTGAAGCTCTTCAAATATTTCTCACCTTTTCAGGCTCTTCATATTTTTGAACACGGTTTCATGCTCCTCCTATTTTTCAGACCGTTTCATGCGCCTCATATTTTTGACACCTTTTGAAGCTCTTCATATTTTTCACACCTTTTCAGGCTCTTCATGTTCTTGAACACCGTTTCATGCTCCTCGTATTTTCAGACTGTTTCATGCTCCTCATATTTTTGAAACCTTTTGAAGCTCTTCATATATTTCACACCTCTTCAGGTTCTTCATGTTTTTGAACAACGCTTCATGCTCCTCCTATTTTTCACACCTATTGAAGCTCTTCATATATTTCACACCTTTTCAAGCTCTTCATGTTTTTGAACACCGCTTCATGCTCCTCCTATTTTTCACACCTTCTGAAGCTCTTCGCATATTTCACACTTTTTCAAGCTCTTAAAGTTTTTGAACACCGCTTCATGTTCCTCATATTCTTCACACCTTTTGAAGCTCATCATATATTTCACTCCTTTTCCTGTTCTTCATGTTTTTCAATACCGTTTCATGTTCCTCCTATTTTTCAGACCATTTCATGCTCCTCATATTTTTGACACGTTTTGAATCTCTTCATATTTTTCACACCTTTACAGGCTCTTCATGTTCTTGAACACCGTTTCATGCTCCTCCAATTTTTCAGACCGTTTCATGCTCCTCAAATTTTTGAACCTTTTGAAGCTCTTCTTATCTTTCACACCTTTTCAGGGTCTTCATGTTTTTCAACACTGCTTCATGCTTCTCCTATTTTTCAGACCGTTTCATGCTCCTCATATTTTTGACACCTTTTGAAGCTCTTCATATTTTTCACACCTTTTCAGGCTCTTCATGTTCTTGAACACCGTTTAGTGCTCCTCCAATGTTTCAGACCGTTTCATGCGCCTCAAATTTTTGACACCTTTTGAAGCTCTTCATATTTTTCACACCTTTTCAGGCTCTTCAGGTTATTGAACACCATTTCATGCTCCTCCAATTTTTCAGACCGTTTCACGCTCCTCAAATTTTTGACACCTTTTGAAGCTCTTCATATTTTTCACAACTTTTCAGGCTCTTCATGTTTTTTAAAACCTTTCATGCCACTCCTATTTTTCAGACAGTTTCATGCTCCTCATATATTTGACAACTTTTCATGCTCCTCATATTTTTGACAACTTTTGAAGCTCTTCATATTTTTCACACCTTCTCAGGCATTTCATGTTTTTCAACACATTTTCATGCTCCTCGTATTTTTCAGACCGTTTCATGCTCCTCATAGTTTTGACACCTTTTGAAGCTCTTCATATATTTCACTCCTTTTCAGGCTCTTCATGTTTTTGAACACCGCTTCATGCTCCTCATGGTTTTCAGATCATTTAATGCTCCTCATATTTTTGACACATTTTGAAGCTCTTCATAGTTTTCACACCTTTTCAGGCTCTTCATGTTTTTCAACACCACTTCATGCTTCTCCTATTTTTCAGACCGATTCATGCTCCTCATAGTTTTGACATCTTTTGAAGCTCTTCATATTTTTCACACCTTTTCAGGCTCTTCATCTTTTTCAACACCGCTTCATGCTCCTATTTTTCAGACCGTTTCATGCTCCTCATATATTTGACTCCTTTTGAAGCTCTTCATATTTTTCACACCTTTTCAGGCTCGTCATCTTTTTCAACACCGCTTCATGTCCTCCTATTTTTCAGACCGTTTCATGCTCCTCAAATTTTTGACGCCTTTTGAAGCTCTTCATATATTTCACAACTTTTCATGGTCTATATGTTTTTCCACACTGCTACATGCTCCTCCTATTTTTCAGATCGTTTCATGCTCCTCATACTTTGACACGTTTTCAACCTCTTCATATTTTTCACACCTTTTCAGGCTCTTCATATTTCTGAACACCGTTTCATGCTCCTCCTTTTTTTCAGACCGTATCATGCTCCTCATAGTTTTGACACCTTTTGAAACTCTTCATATATTTCACACCTTTTCAGGCTCTACATGTTTTTCAACACCGCTTCATGCTCCTCCTATATTTTAGACCGTTTCATGCTCCTCTTATTTTTGACACCTTTTGAAGCTCTTCATATTTTTCAGATCTTTTCATGCTCTTCATGTTTTTGAACACCTTTTCAAGGTCCTCATATTTTGACACACTTTGAAGCTCTTCATATTTTTCACACCTTTTCATGCTCTTCATGTTTTTCAACACCGTTTCATGCTCCTCCTATTTTCAGACTGTTTCATGCTCCTCATATTTTTGACAACTTTTGAAGCTCTTCATATATTTCACACCTCCTCAGGTTCTTCATGTTTTTGAACAACGCTTCATGCTCCTCCTATTTTTCACACCTATTGAAGCTCTTCATATATTTCACACCTTTCAAGCTCTTCATGTTTTTGAACACCGCTTCATGCTCCTCCTATTTTTCACACCTTCTGAAGCTCTTCGCATATTTCACACTTTTTCAAGCTCTTAAAGTTTTTGAACACCGCTTCATGTTCCTCATATTCTTCACACCTTTTGAAGCTCTTCATATTTTTCACACCTTCTCAGGATCTTCATGTTTTTCAACACCACTTCATGCTCCTCCTATTTTTCAGACTGTTTCATGCTCCACATATTTTTGACAGCTTTTGAAGCTCTTCATATTTTTCACACCTTTTCAGTCTCTTCATGTGTTTCAACATCGCTTCATGCTCCTTCTATTTTTCAGACCGTTTCATGCTCCTCATATTTTTGACACCATTTGAAGCTGTTCATATTTTTCACACTGTTTCATGCACTTCATGTTTTTCAACACCGCTTCATTCTCCTCCTATTTTTCAGACCGTTTCATGCTCCTCATATTTTTGACACCTTTTGAAGCTCTTCATATTTTTCAAACCTTTTCAGGATCTTCATGTTTTTCAACACCACTTCATGCTCCTCACATTTTTCACACTGTTTCATGCTCCTCATATTTTTGACTTCTTTTGAAGCTCTTCATATTTTTCACACCTTTTCAGTCTCTTCATGTGTTTCAACATCGCTTCATGCTCCTTCTATTTTTCAGACCGTTTCATGCTCCTCATATTTTTGAGAACTTTTGAAGCTCTTCATATTTTTCACACTGTTTCAGGCACTTCATGTTTTTCAACACCGCTTCATTCTCCTCCTATTTTTCAGACCGTTTCATGCTCCTCTTATTTTGAAACTTTAGGAAGCTCTTCATATTTTTCACACCTTTTCAGTCTCTTCATGTCTTTCAACATCGCTTCATGCTCCTCCTATTTTTCAGACCGTTTCATGCTCCTCTTATTTTGAAACTTTAGGAAGCTCTTCATATTTTTCACACCTTTTCAGTCTCTTCATGTGTTTCAACATCGCTTCATGCTCCTTCTATTTTTCAGACCGTTTCATGCTCCTCATATTTTTGAGAACTTTTGAAGCTCTTCATATTTTTCACACTGTTTCAGGCACTTCATGTTTTTCAACACCGCTTCATTCTCCTCCTATTTTTCAGACCGTTTCATGCTCCTCTTATTTTGAAACTTTAGGAAGCTCTTCATATTTTTCACACCTTTTCAAGTTCCTCATGTTTTTGACCACCGTTTCACTCACCTCCTATTTTTCAGACCGTTTCTTGCTCCTCATATTTTTGACACCTTTTGAAGCTCTTCATATATTTCTCACCTTTTCAGCCTCTTCATATTTTTGAACACGGTTTCATGCTCCTCCTATTTTTCAGACCGTTTCATGCGCCTCATATTTTTGACACCTTTTGAAGCTCTTCATATTTTTCACACCTTGTCAGGCTGTTCAAGTTTTTCAACACTGCTTCATGCTTCTCCTATTTTTCAAACCGTTTCATTATCCTGCTATTTATCAGACCGTTTCATGCTCCTCATATTTTTGACACCTTTGCAGCTCTTCATATTTTTCACACCTTTTCAGGCTCTTCAGGGTTTTCAACACCACTTCATGCTCCTCCCATTTTTCAGACTGATTCATGCTCCTCATATTTTTGACACCTTTGAAGCTCTTCATATTTTTCACACGACTTCAGGATCTTCATGTTTTTCAACACCACTTCATGCTTCTCCCATTTTTCAGACTGTTTCATGCTCCTCATATTTTTGACACCTTTTGAAGCTCTTCGTATATTTCACACCTTTTCAGGCTCTTCAAGTTTTTCAACATCCTATTTTTCAAACCGTTTTGTGCACTTCCTAATTATCAGACCGTTTCAGGCTCCTCATATTTTTGACACCTTTTGAAGCTCTTCATATTTTTCACACCTTTCTAGACTCTGCATGTTTTTGAACACCGCTTCATGCTCCTCCAATTTTTCCGACCGTTTCATGCTCTTCATATTTTTGACACCTTTTGAAGCTCTTAACATTTTTCACACCTTTTCAGGCTCTTCATGTTTTTCAACACCACTTCATGCTCCTCCTACTTTTCAAACCGTTTCATGTTCCTCATATTGTTGACAGCATTTGAAACTATTCATATTTTTCACACCTTTTCAGTTTCTTCATGTTTTTCAACATCGCTTCTTGCTCCTTCTATTTTTCATACCGTTCCATGCTCCTTCTATTTTTGACACCTTTTGAACCTGTTCATATGTTTCACACCTTTTCAGGCTATTCTTGTTTTTCAACACCGCTTCATGCTCCTCCTGATTTTCAGATCGTTTCATGCTCCTCATATTTTCACACCTTTTGAAGCTTTTCATGTTTTTCACACCTTTTCAGGTTAGTCATGTTTTTGACCACCGTTTCATGCACCTCCTATTTTTCAGACTGTTTCATGCTCCTCATATTTTTGACACGTTTTGAAGCTCTTCATATTTTTCACACCTTTTCAGTCTCTTCATGTTTTTCAACACCGCTTCATGCTCCTCCTAATTTTCAGAAAGTTTCATGATCCTCATATTTTTGACAGCTTTTGAAACTCTTCATATTTTTCACACCTTTTCAGTCTCTTCATATTTTTCACAACTTTTAATGCTCTTCATGTTTTTCAACACCGTTTCATGCTCCTCCTATTTTTCACACCTATTGAAGCTCTTCATATATTTCACACCTTTTCAAGCTCTTCATGTTTTTGAACACCGCTTCATGCTCCTCCTATTTTTCACACCTTTTGAAGCTCTTCATATATTTCACACTTTTTCAAGCTCTTAAAGTTTTTGAACACCGCTTCATGTTCCTCATATTCTTCACACCTTTTGAAGCTCATCATATTTTTCACTCCTTTTCCTGTTCTTCATGTTTTTCAATACCATTTCATGTTCCTCCTATTTTTCAGACCATTTCATGCTCCTCATATTTTTGACACGTTTTGAAGCTCTTCATATTTTTCACACCTTTTCAGGCTCTTCATGTTCTTAAACACCGTTTCATGCTCCTCAAATTTTTCAGACCCTTTCATGCTCCTCAAATTTTTGAACCTTTTGAAGCTCTTCATATCTTTCACACCTTTTCAGGGTCTTCATGTTTTTCAACACTGCTTCATGCTTCTCCTATTTTTCAGACCGTCATGCTCCTCATATTTTGACACCTTTTGAAGCTATTCATATTTTTCACACATTTTCAGGCTCTTCAAGTTTTTGAACAACGCTTCAAGATCCTCCTATTTTTAGACCGTTTCATGCTCCTCATATTTTTGAAAACTTTTGAGGCTCCTTATATTTTTCACACCTTTTGAGGCTCTTCATATTTTTCACAACTTTTCAGGATCTTCATGTTTTTCAACACCACTTCATGCTCCTCACATTTTTCACACTGTTTCATGCTCCTCATATTTTTGACTTCTTTTGAAGCTCTTCATATTTTTCACACCTTTTCAGTCTCTTCATGTGTTTCAACATCGCTTCATGCTCCTTCTATTTTTCAGACCGTTTCATGCTCCTCATATTTTTGAGAACTTTTGAAGCTCTTCATATTTTTCACACTGTTTCAGCCACTTCATGTTTTTCAACACCGCTTCATTCTCCTCCTATTTTTCAGACCGTTTCATGCTCCTCTTATTTTTGAAACTTTAGGAAGCTCTTCATATTTTTCACACCTTTTCAGGTTCCTCATGTTTTTGACCACCGTTTCATGCACCTCCTATTTTTCAGACCGTTTCATGCTCCTCATATTTTTGACACCTTTTGAAGCTCTTCAAATATTTCTCACCTTTTCAGGCTCTTCATATTTTTGAACACGGTTTCATGCTCCTCCTATTTTTCAGACCGTTTCATGCGCCTCATATTTTTGACACCTTTTGAAGCTCTTCATATTTTTCACACCTTTTCAGGCTCTTCATGTTCTTGAACACCGTTTCATGCTCCTCGTATTTTCAGACTGTTTCATGCTCCTCATATTTTTGAAACCTTTTGAAGCTCTTCATATATTTCACACCTCTTCAGGTTCTTCATGTTTTTGAACAACGCTTCATGCTCCTCCTATTTTTCACACCTATTGAAGCTCTTCATATATTTCACACCTTTCAAGCTCTTCATGTTTTTGAACACCGCTTCATGCTCCTCCTATTTTTCACACCTTCTGAAGCTCTTCGCATATTTCACACTTTTTCAAGCTCTTAAAGTTTTTGAACACCGCTTCATGTTCCTCATATTCTTCACACCTTTTGAAGCTCATCATATATTTCACTCCTTTTCCTGTTCTTCATGTTTTTCAATACCGTTTCATGTTCCTCCTATTTTTCAGACCATTTCATGCTCCTCATATTTTTGACACGTTTTGAATCTCTTCATATTTTTCACACCTTTTCAGGCTCTTCATGTTCTTGAACACCGTTTCATGCTCCTCCAATTTTTCAGACCGTTTCATGCTCCTCAAATTTTTGAACCTTTTGAAGCTCTTCTTATCTTTCACACCTTTTCAGGGTCTTGATGTTTTTCAACACTGCTTCATGCTTCTCCTATTTTTCAGACCGTTTCATGCTCCTCATATTTTTGACACCTTTTGAATCTCTTCATATTTTTCACACCTTTTCAGGCTCTTCATGTTCTTGAACACCGTTTAGTGCTCCTCCAATGTTTCAGACCGTTTCATGCGCCTCAAATTTTTGACACCTTTTGAAGCTCTTCATATTTTTCACACCTTTTCAGGCTCTTCAGGTTATTGAACACCATTTCATGCTCCTCCAATTTTTCAGACCGTTTCACGCTCCTCAAATTTTTGACACCTTTTGAAGCTCTTCATATTTTTCACAACTTTTCAGGCTCTTCATGTTTTTTAAAACCTTTCATGCCACTCCTATTTTTCAGACAGTTTCATGCTCCTCATATATTTGACAAGTTTTCATGCTCCTCATATTTTTGACAACTTTTGAAGCTCTTCATATTTTTCACACCTTCTCAGGCATTTCATGTTTTTCAACACCTTTTCATGCTCCTCGTATTTTTCAGACCGTTTCATGCTCCTCATAGTTTTGACACCTTTTGAAGCTCTTCATATATTTCACTCCTTTTCAGGCTCTTCATGTTTTTGAACACCGATTCATGCTCCTCATGGTTTTCAGATCATTTAATGCTCCTCATATTTTTGACACATTTTGAAGCTCTTCATATTTTTCACACCTTTTCAGGCTCTTCATGTTTTTCAACACCACTTCATGCTTCTCCTATTTTTCAGACCGATTCATGCTCCTCATAATTTTGACATCTTTTGAAGCTCTTCATATTTTTCACACCTTTTCAGGCTCTTCATCTTTTTCATCACCGCTTCATGCTCCTATTTTTCAGACCGTTTCATGCGCCTCATATTTTTGACACCTTTTGAAGCTCTTCATATTTTTCACACCTTGTCAGGCTGTTCAAGTTTTTCAACACTGCTTCATGCTTCTCCTATTTTTCAAACCGTTTCATTATCCTGCTATTTATCAGACCGTTTCATGCTCCTCATATTTTTGACACCTTTGCAGCTCTTCATATTTTTCACACCTTTTCAGGCTCTTCAGGGTTTTCAACACCACTTCATGCTCCTCCCATTTTTCAGACTGATTCATGCTCCTCATATTTTTGACACCTTTGAAGCTCTTCATATTTTTCACACGACTTCAGGATCTTCATGTTTTTCAACACCACTTCATGCTTCTCCCATTTTTCAGACTGTTTCATGCTCCTCATATTTTTGACACCTTTTGAAGCTCTTCGTATATTTCACACCTTTTCAGGCTCTTCAAGTTTTTCAACATCCTATTTTTCAAACCGTTTTGTGCACTTCCTAATTATCAGACCGTTTCAGGCTCCTCATATTTTTGACACCTTTTGAAGCTCTTCATATTTTTCACACCTTTCTAGACTCTGCATGTTTTTGAACACCGCTTCATGCTCCTCCAATTTTTCCGACCGTTTCATGCTCTTCATATTTTTGACACCTTTTGAAGCTCTTAACATTTTTCACACCTTTTCAGGCTCTTCATGTTTTTCAACACCACTTCATGCTCCTCCTACTTTTCAAACCGTTTCATGTTCCTCATATTGTTGACAGCATTTGAAACTATTCATATTTTTCACACCTTTTCAGTTTCTTCATGTTTTTCAACATCGCTTCTTGCTCCTTCTATTTTTCATACCGTTCCATGCTCCTTCTATTTTTGACACCTTTTGAACCTGTTCATATGTTTCACACCTTTTCAGGCTATTCTTGTTTTTCAACACCGCTTCATGCTCCTCCTGATTTTCAGATCGTTTCATGCTCCTCATATTTTCACACCTTTTGAAGCTCTTCATGTTTTTCACACCTTTTCAGGTTAGTCATGTTTTTGACCACCGTTTCATGCACCTCCTATTTTTCAGACTGTTTCATGCTCCTCATATTTTTGACACGTTTTGAAGCTCTTCATATTTTTCACACCTTTTCAGTCTCTTCATGTTTTTCAACACCGCTTCATGCTCCTCCTAATTTTCAGAAAGTTTCATGATCCTCATATTTTTGACAGCTTTTGAAACTCTTCATATTTTTCACACCTTTTCAGTCTCTTCATATTTTTCACAACTTTTCATGCTCTTCATGTTTTTCAACACCGTTTCATGCTCCTCCTATTTTTCACACCTATTGAAGCTCTTCATATATTTCACACCTTTTCAAGCTCTTCATGTTTTTGAACACCGCTTCATGCTCCTCCTATTTTTCACACCTTTTGAAGCTCTTCATATATTTCACACTTTTTCAAGCTCTTAAAGTTTTTGAACACCGCTTCATGTTCCTCATATTCTTCACACCTTTTGAAGCTCATCATATTTTTCACTCCTTTTCCTGTTCTTCATGTTTTTCAATACCATTTCATGTTCCTCCTATTTTTCAGACCATTTCATGCTCCTCATATTTTTGACACGTTTTGAAGCTCTTCATATTTTTCACACCTTTTCAGGCTCTTCATGTTCTTAAACACCGTTTCATGCTCCTCAAATTTTTCAGACCCTTTCATGCTCCTCAAATTTTTGAACCTTTTGAAGCTCTTCATATCTTTCACACCTTTTCAGGGTCTTCATGTTTTTCAACACTGCTTCATGCTTCTCCTATTTTTCAGACCGTCATGCTCCTCATATTTTGACACCTTTTGAAGCTATTCATATTTTTCACACATTTTCAGGCTCTTCAAGTTTTTGAACAACGCTTCAAGATCCTCCTATTTTTAGACCGTTTCATGCTCCTCATATTTTTGAAAACTTTTGAGGCTCCTTATATTTTTCACACCTTTTGAGGCTCTTCATATTTTTCACAACTTTTCAGGATCTTCATGTTTTTCAACACCACTTCATGCTCCTCACATTTTTCACACTGTTTCATGCTCCTCATATTTTTGACTTCTTTTGAAGCTCTTCATATTTTTCACACCTTTTCAGTCTCTTCATGTGTTTCAACATCGCTTCATGCTCCTTCTATTTTTCAGACCGTTTCATGCTCCTCATATTTTTGAGAACTTTTGAAGCTCTTCATATTTTTCACACTGTTTCAGCCACTTCATGTTTTTCAACACCGCTTCATTCTCCTCCTATTTTTCAGACCGTTTCATGCTCCTCTTATTTTTGAAACTTTAGGAAGCTCTTCATATTTTTCACACCTTTTCAGGTTCCTCATGTTTTTGACCACCGTTTCATGCACCTCCTATTTTTCAGACCGTTTCATGCTCCTCATATTTTTGACACCTTTTGAAGCTCTTCAAATATTTCTCACCTTTTCAGGCTCTTCATATTTTTGAACACGGTTTCATGCTCCTCCTATTTTTCAGACCGTTTCATGCGCCTCATATTTTTGACACCTTTTGAAGCTCTTCATATTTTTCACACCTTTTCAGGCTCTTCATGTTCTTGAACACCGTTTCATGCTCCTCGTATTTTCAGACTGTTTCATGCTCCTCATATTTTTGAAACCTTTTGAAGCTCTTCATATATTTCACACCTCTTCAGGTTCTTCATGTTTTTGAACAACGCTTCATGCTCCTCCTATTTTTCACACCTATTGAAGCTCTTCATATATTTCACACCTTTCAAGCTCTTCATGTTTTTGAACACCGCTTCATGCTCCTCCTATTTTTCACACCTTCTGAAGCTCTTCGCATATTTCACACTTTTTCAAGCTCTTAAAGTTTTTGAACACCGCTTCATGTTCCTCATATTCTTCACACCTTTTGAAGCTCATCATATATTTCACTCCTTTTCCTGTTCTTCATGTTTTTCAATACCGTTTCATGTTCCTCCTATTTTTCAGACCATTTCATGCTCCTCATATTTTTGACACGTTTTGAATCTCTTCATATTTTTCACACCTTTTCAGGCTCTTCATGTTCTTGAACACCGTTTCATGCTCCTCCAATTTTTCAGACCGTTTCATGCTCCTCAAATTTTTGAACCTTTTGAAGCTCTTCTTATCTTTCACACCTTTTCAGGGTCTTGATGTTTTTCAACACTGCTTCATGCTTCTCCTATTTTTCAGACCGTTTCATGCTCCTCATATTTTTGACACCTTTTGAATCTCTTCATATTTTTCACACCTTTTCAGGCTCTTCATGTTCTTGAACACCGTTTAGTGCTCCTCCAATGTTTCAGACCGTTTCATGCGCCTCAAATTTTTGACACCTTTTGAAGCTCTTCATATTTTTCACACCTTTTCAGGCTCTTCAGGTTATTGAACACCATTTCATGCTCCTCCAATTTTTCAGACCGTTTCACGCTCCTCAAATTTTTGACACCTTTTGAAGCTCTTCATATTTTTCACAACTTTTCAGGCTCTTCATGTTTTTTAAAACCTTTCATGCCACTCCTATTTTTCAGACAGTTTCATGCTCCTCATATATTTGACAAGTTTTCATGCTCCTCATATTTTTGACAACTTTTGAAGCTCTTCATATTTTTCACACCTTCTCAGGCATTTCATGTTTTTCAACACCTTTTCATGCTCCTCGTATTTTTCAGACCGTTTCATGCTCCTCATAGTTTTGACACCTTTTGAAGCTCTTCATATATTTCACTCCTTTTCAGGCTCTTCATGTTTTTGAACACCGCTTCATGCTCCTCATGGTTTTCAGATCATTTAATGCTCCTCATATTTTTGACACATTTTGAAGCTCTTCATAGTTTTCACACCTTTTCAGGCTCTTCATGTTTTTCAACACCACTTCATGCTTCTCCTATTTTTCAGACCGATTCATGCTCCTCATAATTTTGACATCTTTTGAAGCTCTTCATATTTTTCACACCTTTTCAGGCTCTTCATCTTTTTCAACACCGCTTCATGCTCCTATTTTTCAGACCGTTTCATGCTCCTCATATATTTGACTCCTTTTGAAGCTCTTCATATTTTTCACACCTTTTCAGGCTCGTCATCTTTTTCAACACCGCTTCATGTTCCTCCTATTTTTCAGACCGTTTCATGCTCCTCAAATTTTTGACGCCTTTAGAAGCTCTTCATATATTTCACAACTTTTCATGGTCTATATGTTTTTCCACACTGCTACATGCTCCTCCTATTTTTCAGACCGTTTCATGCTCCTCATAGTTTGACACGTTTTCAACCTCTTCATATTTTTCACACCTTTTCAGGCTCTTCATATTTCTGAACACCGTTTCATGCTCCTCCTTTTTTTCAGACCGTATCATGCTCCTCATAGTTTTGACACCTTTTGAAACTCTTCATATATTTCACACCTTTTCAGGCTCTACATGTTTTTGAACACCGCTTCATGCTCCTCCTATATTTTAGACAGTTTCATGCTCCTCATATTTTTGACACCTTTTGAAGCTCTTCATATTTTTAAGATCTTTTCATGCTCTTCATGTTTTTGAACACCTTTTCAAGGTCCTCATATTTTTGACACCCTTTGAAGCTCTTCATATTTTTCACAACTTTTCAGGCTCTTCATGTTTTTCAACACCGTTTCATGCTCCTCCTATTTTCAGACTGTTTCATGCTCCTCCTATTTTTCACACCTATTCAAGCTCTTCATATATTTCACACCTTTTCAGGCTCTTCATGTTTTTCAACACCGTTTCATGCTCCTCCTATTTTCAGACTGTTTCATGCTCCTCCTATTTTTCACACCTATTCAAGCTCTTCATATTTTTCACAACTTTTCAGGCTCTTCATGTTTTTCAACACCGTTTCATGCTCCTCCTTTTTTTCAGACCGTATCATGCTCCTCATAGTTTTGACACCTTTTGAAACTCTTCATATATTTCACACCTTTTCAGGCTCTTCATGTTTTTCAACACCGTTTCATGGTGCTCTTATTTTTCAGACCGTTTCATGTTCCTCATATTATTGACACCTTTTGAAGCTCTTTATATTTGTCGCACCGTTTCAGGCACTTCATGTTTTTCAACACCGCTTCATGCTCCTCCTATTTTTCAGACCGTTTCAGGCTCCTCCTATTTTTCAGACTTTTTCATGCACCTCTTATTATTGACACCTTTTGAAGCTCTTCATATATTTCACACCTTTCCTGCTCTTCATGTTTTTCAACACCGCTTCATGCTTCTCCTATTTTTGAGACCCTTTCATTCCCCACATATTTTTGACATCTTATGAAGCTCATCATATTTTTCTCAAGTTTTCAGGCTCTTCATGTTTTTCAACACCACTTCACGCTCCTCCTATTTTTGAGACCGTTTCATGCTCCTCCTATTTGTGACAACTTTTGAAGCTCTTCATATTTTTCACAATTTTTCAGGCTCTCCAAATTTTTGAACACGGCTTAATGCTCCTCTTATTTTTGAGACCGTTTCATGCTCCTCACATTTTTGACACCTTTTGAAGCTCTTCATATTTTTCACACCGTTTCAACCTCTTCATGTTTTTGAACACCTCTTCATGCTCCTCCTATTTTTCAGACCGTTTCATGCTCCTCATATTTTTGACACCTTTTAAAGCTCTTCATATTTTTCACACCTTTTCAGGCTCTTCATGTTTTTGAACACCTCTTCATGCTCCTCCTATTTTTCAGACCGTTTCATGCTCCTCATATTTTTGACACCTTTTGAAGCTCTTCATATTTTTCACATCTTTTCAGACTCTTCATCTTTTTGAACACTGCTTCATGCTCCTCCTATTTTTCAGATCGTTTCATATTCCTCATATTTTTCACACCTTTTGAAGCTCTCCATATCTTTCAAACCTTTTCAGGCTCTTCATGTTTTTGAACACCGCTTCATGCTCCTCCTATTTTTCAGACCGTTTTCATGCTCCTCATATTTTTGACACCTGTTGAAGCTCTCCATATTTTTCACACATTTTCAGGCTCTTCAAGTTTTTGAACAGCGCTTCATGCTCCTCCTATTTTTCAGACCGTTTCATGCTCCTCATATTTTTCACACCTTTTGAAGCTCTTCATATTTTTCAAACCTTATCAGGCTCTTCATGTTTTTCAACACCGCTTCATGCTTCTCCTATTTTTCAGACCGTTTCATGCTCCTCATATTATTCACACCTTTAAGCTCTTTATATTTGTCACACCTTTTCAGGCTCTTCATGTTTTTCAACACCGCGTCATGTTCCTTCTATTTTTCAGACCGTTTCATGCTCCTCCTATTTTTCTAACTGTTTCATGCAACTCTTATTATTGACACCTTTTGAAGCTCTTCATATTTTTCATACCTTTTCAGGCTCTTCATGTTTTCAAAACGGCTTTATGCTCCTCCAATTTTTGAGATCGTTTCATGCTCCTCATATTTTTGACACCTTTTGAAGCTCTTCATATTTTTCACACATTTTCAGGCTCTTCATGTTTTTGAACACCACTTCATGCTCCTCCTATTTTTCAGACCGTTTCATGCTCCTCATATTTTTCACACATTTTGAAGTTCTTCATATTTTTCACAACTTTTCAGGCTCTTCATGTTTTTGAACACCGCTTCATGCTCCTCCATTTTTCAGACCGTTACATGTTCCTCATATTTTTGACACCTTTTGAAGCTCCTCCTATTTTTCACACCTTTTCAGTCTCTTCTTGTTTTTCAACATCGTTTGATGCTCTTCCTGTTTTTCATACCGTTTCATGCTCCTCCTATTTTCAGACCGTTTCAAGCTCCTCATATTTTTGACACCTTTGTAAGCTCTTGATATTTTTCACACCTTTTCAGGCTCTTCATGATTTTCAACACCGCTTCATGCTCCTCCTGTTTTTCAGACCATTTCATGCTCCTCATATTTTTCACACCTTTGGAAGGTCTTCATATTTTTCACATCTTTTCAGGCTTTTCATGTTTTTGAACACCACTTAATGCTCCTCCTATTTTTCAGACCGTTTCATTCTCCTCATATTTTTCAAACCTTTTGAAGCTCTTCATATTTTTCACACCTTTTCAAGCTCTTCATATTTTTGAACACCGCTTCATGCTGCTCCTATTTTTCAGACCGTTTCATGCTCCTCATATTTTTCACACCTTTTGAAGCTCTTCATATTTTTCACACCTTCTCAGGCTCTTCATGTTTTTGAACACAGCTTCATGCTCCTCCTATTTTTCAGACCGTTTCATGCTCCTCATATTTTTGACACCTTTGTAAGCTCTTCGTATTTTTCACCCCTTTGCAGGCTCTTCATGTTTTTCAACACCGCTTCATGCTCCTCCTATTTTTCACAACTTTTGAAGCTCATCATACTTTTCACACCTTCTCAGGCTCTTCATGTTTTTGAGCACAGCTTCATGCTCCTTCTATTTTTCAGACAATTTCATGCTCCTCATATATTTCACACCTTTTGAAGCTCTTCATATTTTTCACAACTTTTCAGGCTCTTCATATTTTTGAACAGCATTTCATGCGCCTCCTATTTTTCAAACTGTTTCATGCAACTCTTATTATTGACACCTTTTGAAGCTCTTCATATTTTTCATACCTTTTCAGGCTCTTCATGTTTTTCAACACGGCTTTATGCTCCTCCTATTTTTGAGATCGTTTCATGCTTCTCATATTTTTGACACCTTTTGAAGCTCTTCATATTTTTCACACCTTTTCAGGCTCTTCATGTTTTTCAACACCGATTCACGCTCCTCCTATTTTTGAGACCGTTTCATGCTCCTCATATATTTGACAACTTCTGGAGCTCCTCATATTTTTCACACCTTTTCAGGCACTCCAAGTTTTTGAACAGCCTTTCATGCTCCTCCTATTTTTTAGACTGTCTCATGCTCCTCATATTTTTTACACCTTTTGAAGCTCTTCATATATTTCACACCATTTAAGGCTCTACATGTTTTTCAACACCACTTCATGCTCCTTCTGTGTTTCAGACCGTTTCTTGCTCATCTCATTTTTGACACCTTTTGAAGCTCTTCATATTTTTCACACCTTTTGAAGCTCTTCATATTTTTCACACTTTTTCAGGCTCTTCATGTTTTTCAACACCTCTTCATGCTCCTTCTATTTTTCAGAACTTTTCATGCTCCTCATATTTTTGACACCTTTTGAAGCTCTTCATATTTTTCACACATTTTCAGGCTATTCATGTTTTTGAACACAGCTTCATGCTCCTCCTCTTTTTCAGACCGTTTCATGCTCCTCATATTTTTGACAGGGTTTGAAGCTCTTCCTATTTTTCACACCTTTTCAGCCTCTTCATGGTTTTCAACACCGCTTCATGCTCCTCCTTTATTTCAGACCGTTTCTTTCTCCTCATATTTTGACATCTTTTGAAGCTCTTCATATTTTTCTCACGTTTTCAGTCTCTTCATGTTTTTCAACACCGCTTCACCCTCCTCCTATTTTTGAGACCGTTTCATGCTCCTCATATATTTGACAACTTTTGGAGCTCTTCATATTTTTCACACGTTTTCAGGCTCTCCAAGTTTTTGAACACCGCTTCATGCTCCTCCTCTTTTTGAGACCGTTTCATGCTCCTCATATTTTTGACACCTTTTGAAGCTCTTCATATATTTCTCACCTTTTCAGGCTCTTCATGTTTTCCTACACCGCTTCATGCTCCTCCTATTTTTCACACCTTTTAAAGCTCTTCATATTTTTCACACCTTTTCAGTCTCTTCTTGTTTTGCAACACCGCTTCATGCTCCTCCTATTTTTCAGACGGTTTCATGGTCATCACATTTTTCACACCTTTTGAAGCTCTTCATATTTTTCACACCTTTTCAGGCTCTTCTTGTTTTTCAACACCGCTTCATGCTCCTCCTATTTTTCAGACGGTTTCATGGTCCTCATATTTTTCACACCTTTTGAAGCTCTTCATATTTTTCCACCTTTTCAGGCTCATCATGTTTTGGAACACCGTTTCATTCTCCACCTATTTTTCAGACCGTTTCATGCTCCTCATAATTTTGACACCTTTTGTAGCTCTTCATAATTTTCATACCTTTTCAGGCTCTTCATGTTTTCAACACCACTTCATGCTCTTCCTATTTTTCAGACGGTTTCATGATTCTCATATTTTTGACACCTTTTGAAGCTCTACATATATTTCACACCTTTTCAGGCTCTTCATGTTTTTCAACACTGCTTCATGCTCCTCATATTTTTGACACCTTTTGAAGCTCTTCATATATTTCACACCTTTTCAGACTCTTCATGTTTTTGAAAAGCGCTTCACGCTACTCCTATTTTTCAGACCGTTTCATGGTCCTCATATTTGTGACACCTTTTTAAGGTCTTCATATATTTCACACCTTTTCAGGCTCTTCATGTTTTTCAACACCGCTTCATGCTCCTCATATTTTTGACACCTTTTGAAGCTCTTCATATATTTCACACTTTTTCAGGCTCTACATGTTTATCAACACCACTTCATCCTCCTTCTGTGTTTCAGACCGTATCTTGCTCATCTCCTTTTTGACACCTTTTGAAGCTCTTCATATTTTTCACACCTTTTGAAGCTCCTCATATTTTTCACGCCTTTTCAGCCTGCTATTTTTCAGACTGTTTCATGCACCTCTTATTATTGACACCTTTTGAAGCTCTTCATATATTTCACACCTTTCCGGTTCTTCATGTTTTTCAACACCGCTTCATGCTTCTCCTATTTTTGAGACCCTTTCATTCCCCACATATTTTTGACATCTTATGAAGCTCATCATCTTTTTCTCACGTTTTCAGGCTCTTCATGTTTTTCAACACCACTTCACGCTCCTCCTATTTTTGAGACCGTTTCATGTTCCTCCTATTTGTGACAACTTTTGAAGCTCTTCATATTTTTCACACTTTTTCAGGCTCTCCAAGTTTTTGAACACGGCTTCATGCTCCTCTTATTTTTGAGACCGTTTCATGCTGCTCATATTTTTGAAATCTTTTGAAGCTCTTCATATTTTTCACACCGTTTCAGGCTCTTCATGTTTTTGAACACCTCTTCATGCTCCTCCTATTTTTCAGAGCATTTCATACTCCTCATATTTTTCACAACTTTTGAAGCTCTTCATATTTTTCACATTTTTTAGGCCCTTCATGTTTTTGAACACCTCTTCATGCTCCTCCTATTTTTCATACCGTTTCAACTCCTCATATTTTTGACACCTTTGTAAGCTCTTCGTATTTTTCACCCCTTTTCAGGCTCTTCATGTTTTTCAACACCGCTTCATGCTCCTCCTATTTTTCACACCTTTTGAAGCTCATCATACTTTTCACACTTTCTCAGGCTCTACATGTTTTTGAGCACAGCTTCATGCTCCTTCTATTTTTCAGACAATTTCATGCTCCTCATGTATTTGACGCCTTTTGAAGCTCTTCATATTTTTCTCACGTTTTCAGGCTCTTCATGTTTTTCAACACCACTTCACGCTCCTCCTATTTTTGAGACCGTTTCATGCTCCTCCTATTTTTCAGACCGTTTCAAGCTCCTCATATTTTTGACACCTTTTGAAGCTCCTCCTATTTTTCACACCTTTTCAGGCTCTTCATGTTTTTCAACACCGTTTCATGCTCTTCCTATTTTTCATACCGTTTCATGCTCCTCCTATTTTTCAGACCGTTTCAAGGTCCTCATATTTTTGACACCTTTGTAAGCTCTTGATATTTTTCAAACCTTTTCAGGCTCTTCATGTTTTTCAACACCGCTTCATGCTCCTCCATTTTTCAGACCGTTACATGTTCCTCATATTTTTGACACCTTTTGAAGCTCCTCCTATTTTTCACACCTTTTCAGGCTCTTCATGTTTTTCAACACCGTTTCATGCTCTTCCTATTTTTCATACCGTTTCATGCTCCTCCTATTTTTCAGACCGTTTCAAGCTCCTCATATTTTTGACACCTTTGTAAGCTCTTGATATTTTTCAAACCTTTTTAGGCTCTTCATGTTTTTCAACACCGCTTCATGCTCCTCCTATTTTTCAGACTGTTTCATGCTCCTCATATTTTTCACACCTTTGGAAGCTCTTCATATTTTTCACACCTTTTCATGATCTTCATGTTTTAAACACCACTTCATGCTCCTCCTATTTTCAGACCGTTTCATGCTCATCTCATTTTTGACACCTTTTGAAACTCTTCATACTTTCACACCTTTTGAAGCTCTTCATATTTTTCACACCTTTTCAGGCTCTTCATGTTTTTGAACACAGTTTCATGCTCCTCCTATTTTTCAGACCGTTTATTGCTAGTCATTTATTTCACATCTTTTGAAGCTCTTCACATTTTTCACACCTTTTCATGCTCTTCATGTTTTTAAACACCACTTCTTGCTCCTCCTACTTTTCAGACCGATCATCCTCCTCATATTTTTGAAACATTTTGAAGCTCTTCATACTTTTCACACCTTTTCAGGCTCTTCATGTTTTTCAAGACCGCTTCATGCTCCTCCAAATTTTCAGACCATTCATGCTCCTCTTATTTTTGACACGTTTTGAAGATCTTCATATTTTTCACACCTTTTCAGGCTCTTCATGTTTTTGAACTCCGTTTCATGCTCCTCCTATTTTTCAGACCGTTTCATGCTCCTCATATTTTTGACACCTTTTGATGCTCTTTATATATTTCACACATTTTCAGGCTCTTCATGTTTTTCAACACCACTTCATGTTCCTCCTATTATTCAGACCGTTTCTTGCTCATCTCATTTTTGACACCTATTGAAGCTCTTCATATTTTTCACACCTTTTGGAGCTCTTCAGATTTTTCACACATTTTTAGGCCCTTCATGGTTTTCAACACCGTTTCATGTTCCTCCTAATTTTCAGACCGTTTCATGCTCCTCATATTTTTGACACCTTTTGAAGCTCTTCATATATTTCACACCTTTTGAAGCTCTTCAAATTTTTCACAACATTTCAGGCTCTTCATGTTTTTCAAAACCGCTGCATGCTCCTCCAATTTTTCAGAAAGTTTCATGCTCCTCATATTTTTGACACCTTTTGAAGCTCTTCATATATTTCACACCTTTTCAGGCTCTTCATGCTTTTCAACAACGCTTCATGCTCCTCATGTTTTTCAGACCGTTTCAAGTTTCTCATGTATTTCACACCTTTTGAAGCTCTTCATATATTTCACAATTTTTCAGGCTCTTCATGTTTTTCAACACCGCTTCATGATCTTCCTATATTTCAGACCTTTTCATGCTCCTCATAAATTTCAAACCTTTTCAGGCTCTTCATGTTTTTCACACATTTTCAGGCTCTTCATGTTTTTGAACACCGCTTCATGCTCCTCCTATTTTTCAGACCGTTTCATGCTCCTCATATTTTTGACACATTTTGAAGCTCTTCATATTTTTCACAACTTTTCAGGCTCTTCACGTTTTTGAACACCACTTCATGCTCCTCCTACTTTTCAGACCATTTATTGCTACTCATGTATTTCACATATTTTGAAGCTCTTCATATTTTTCACACCTTTTCAGGCTCTTCCTGTTTTTGAACACCGTTTCATGCTCCTCCTATTTTTCAGACCGTTTCATGTTCGTCTCATTTTTGACATTTTTTGAAGCTCTTCATATTTTTCACACCATTTGAAGCTCTTCTTGTTTTGGACACGTTTTCAGGCTTTTCATGTTTTTCAACACCGTTTCATGCTCCTTCTATTTTTCAGACCGTTTCATGCTCCTCATATTTTTGACACCTTTTGAAGCTCTTCATAATATTCACACTTTATCAGGTTCTTCATATTTTTCACACGTTTTCAGGCTCTTCATGTTTTTGAACACCTATTCATGCTCCTCATATTTTTCAGATCGTTTCATGCTCCTCATATTTTTGACACCTTTTGAAGCTCTTCATATTTTTCACTCCTTTCCAGGCTCTTCATGTTTTTGAGCCCAGCTTCATGCTCCTCGTATTTTTCAGACCATTTAATGCTCCTCATGCATTTCACACCTTTTGAAGCTCTTTACATTTTTCACACCTTTTCAGGCTCTTCAGGTTTTTGAACACCATTTCATGCTCCTCATATTTTTCAGAGCGTTACATGCTCCTCATATTTTTGACAACTTTTGAAGCTCTTCATATATTTCACACCTTTTCAGGCTCTACATGTTTTTCAACACCACTTCATGTTCCTCATATTATTCAGGACGTTTCTTGCTCATCTCAATTTTGTCACTTTTTTAAGCTCTTCATATTTTTCACACCTTTTGAAGCTCTTCATATTTTTCACACCTTTTCAGGCTCTTCATGTTTTTCAACACCTCATCATGCTCCTCCTATTTTTCAGACCGTTTCATGCTCCTCATATTTTTGACACCTTTTGCAGCTCTTCATATTTTTCACACCATTTCAGGCTCTTCATGTTTTTCAACACCGCTTCATGATCCTCCTGTTTTTCAGACCGTATAAACCTCCGCATGTATTTCAAAAATTTTGAAGCTCTTCATATTTTTCACACATTTTCAGGCTCTTCATGTTTTTCAACACCGCTTCATGATCCTCCTATTTTTCAGACCATTTGGTGGTCCTCATAATTTTCACACCTTTTGAAGCTCCTCCTATTTTTCACACCTTTTCAGACTCTTCATGTTTTTCAACACCACTTCATGCTCCTCCTATTTTTAGGACCGTTTCATGCTCCTCATATTTTTGACACCTTTTGAAGCACTTCATATATTTCACATCTTTTCAGGCTCTCCTTGTTTTTCAACACCGCTTCATGCTCCTCCTATTTTTCAGACCGTTTCATGCTCCTCATATCTTTGACACCTTTTGAAGCTCTTCATATTTTTCAAACCTTTTCAGGCTCTTCATTTTTTCAGCACCGCTTCATGATCCTCCTATTTTTCATACCGTTTCAAGCTCCTCATATATTTGACACCTTTTGAATGTCTTCTTATTTTTTACACCTTTTCAGGCTCTCCTTGTTTTTCAACACCGCTTCATGCTCCTGCTATTTTTCAGTCCTTTCCATGCTCCTCATATTTTTGACAACTTTTGAAGCTCTTCATATTTTCACACCTTTTCAGGCTCTTCATGTTTTTCAACACCGCTTCATCCTCCTCCTATTTTTCAGTCTCTTTCTTGAACATCACACTTTTGACACCTTTTGAAGCTCTTCATATTTTTCAAACCTTTTCAAGCTCTTCATGTTTTTCAACACCACTTCATGCTGCTCCTATTTTATAGACCGTTTCATGCTCACCTCATTTTTGACACCTCTTGAAGCTCTTCATATTTTTCACACCTTTTGAAGCTCTTCATAATTTTCACACCTTTGAAGCTCTTCATATTTTTCACACCTTTTCAGGCTCTTCTTGTTTTTCAACACCGCTTCTTGCTCCATCTATTTTTCAGACCGTTTCATGTTCCTCATATTTTTCACACATTTTGAAGCTCTTCATATTTTTCACATCTTTTCAGGCTCTTCATCCTTTTCAACACCGCTTCATGCTCCTCCTATTTTTCACACCGTTTCATGCTCATCTCATTTTTTACAACTTTTGAAACTCTTCATATTTGTCACACCTTTTGAGGCTCTTCATATTTTTCACACCATTTCAGGCTCTTCATGTTTTGAAGACCGCTTCATGCTCCTCCTGTTTTTCAGACCGTTTCATGTTCCTCACATTTTTGACACCTTTTGAAGCTCCTCCTATTTTTCACATCTTTTCAGGCTCTTCATGTTTTTCAACACCGCTTCATGCTCCTCCATTTTTCAGACCGTTACATGTTCCTCATATTTTTGACACCTTTTGAAGCTCCTCCTATTTTTCACACCTTTTCAGGCTCTTCATGTTTTTCAACACCGTTTCATGCTCTTCCTATTTTTCATACCGTTTCATGCTCCGCCTATTTTACAGACTGTTTCATGCTCCTCATATACTTGACAGCTTTTGAAGCTCTTCATATTTTTCACACCTTTCTAGGCTCTTCATGTTTTTCAACACCGCTTCATGCTCCTCCTATGTTTCAGACCGTTTCATGCTCCTCATATTTTTGACACCTTTTGAAGCTCTTCATATATTTCACAACTTTTGAGGCTCTTCATATTTTTCACACCTTTTCAAGCTCTTAATGTTTTGAACACCGCTTCATGCTCCTTCTATTTTTCAAACCGTTTCATGCTCCTCACATTTTTGACACCTTTTGAAGCTCCTCCTATTTTTCACACCTTTTCAGGCTCTTCATGTTTTTCAACAGCGTTTCATGCCCCTCCTATTTTTCAGACTGTTTCATACTCCTCATATACTTGACAGTTTTGAAGCTCTTCATATTTTTCACACCTTTTCAGCCTCTTCATGTTTTTGAACACCGTTTCCTGCTCCTCCTATTTTTCATACCATTTCATGCTGGTCATATTTTTGACAGCTTTTGAAGCTCTTCATATTTTAACACAATTTCAGGCTCTTCATGTTTTTGAATATCGCTTCATGCTCCTCCTATTTTTCAGACCGTTTCATGCTCCTCATATTTTTGACACCTTTTGAAGCTCTTAATATTTTTCACACCTTTTCAGGCTCTTCATGATTTTCAACACCGTTTCATGCTCCTCCTATTTTTCAGACCGTTTCAAGCTCCCCCAATTTTTCAGACTTTTTCATGCTGCTCATATACTTGACAGCTTTTGAAGCTCTCATATTTTTCACACCTTTTCAGGCTCTTCATCCTTTTCAACACCGTTTCATGCTCCTCCTATTTTTCAGACCGTTTCATGCTCCTCATATTATTGACACCTTTAGAAGCTCTTCATATTTTTCACACCTTTTCAAGCTCTTCATAGTTTTGAACACCGCTCCATGCTCCTCCTATTTTTCAGACCGTTTCATCCTCCTCATGTATTTCACACCTTTTGAAGCTCTTCATATTTTTCACACCTTTTCATGCTTTTCATGTTACTGAACACCGCTTCATCCTCCTTCTATTTTTAAGAGGGTTTCATGCTAATCAAATTTTGATACCTTATGAACCTCTTCATATTTTTCACACCTTTTCATGGTCTTCATGTTTTTGAACACCTCTTCATGCTCCTCCTCTTTTTCAGACCGATTAATGCTCCTCATAATTTTGACACCTTTTGAAGCTCTTCATATTTTTCACACATTTTCAGGCTCTCCATGATTTTCAACACCGCTTCAAGATCCTCCTATGTTTCAGACCGTTTCATGCTCCTCATATTTTTGAAACCTTTTGAAGCTCTTCATATTTTTCACTCCTTTTCAGGCTCTTCATGTTTTTCAACACCGCTTCATGCTCCTCCTATTTTTCAGACCGTTTCATGCTCATCTTATTTTTGAAACCTTTTGAAGCTCTTCATATATTTCCACAGCTTTTCAGGCTCTTCCTTTTTTTGAACACCACTTCATGCTCCTACTATTTTTCAGACCGTTTCTTGCTCATCTTATTTTTGACACCTTTTGAAGCTCTTCATATTTTTCACACCTTTTGACGTTCTTCATATATTTCACACTTTTTCAGACTCTTCGTGTTTTTCAATACCGTTTCATGCTCCTCCTATTTTTCAGACCGCTTCATGCTCCTCATATGTTTGACACCTTTTGAAGCTCTTCTTATATTTCACACCTTTTCAGACATTTCATGTTTTCAACACCACTTAATGCTCCTCCTATTTTTCAGACCGTTTCATGCTCATCTCATTTTTGACACCTTTTGAAGCTCTTCATATTTTTCCCACCTTTTCAGGCTCTTCATGTTTTTGAACACCGCTTCATGCTCCTCCTATTTTTCAGACCGTTTCATCCTCCTCATATTTTTGACACCATTTTAGCTCTTCATATTTTTCGCAGCTTTTCAGGCTCTTCATGTTTTTGAACACCACTTCATGCTCCTCCTATTTTATACTCCGTTTCAAGCTCCTCATGTATTTCACACCTTTTGAAGCTCTTCATATATTTCACACCTTTTCAGGCTCTTCATGTTTTTCAACACCGCTTTGGCTCCTCCTATTTTTCAGACTGCTTCATGCTCCTCATATTTTTGACAGTTTTGGAAGTTCTTCATATATTTCACACCTTTTCAGGCTCTTCATGTTTTTTTTTTGTTTGTTTGTTTGTTTTAATTTATTATTATTTTTATTATTTTTTCCAGTGGGTTTTCTCATACATTGATATGAATCAGGCATGTATTTATATGTATTCCAAATCCCGATCCCCCCTCCCACCTCCCTCTCCACCCGATTCCTCTGGGTCTTCGCAGTGCACCAGGCCGGAGCTCTTCTCTCGTGCATCCCACGTGGGCTGGTGATCTGTTTCACCATAGATAGTATACATGCTGTTCTTTTGAAATATCCCACCCTCACATTCTCCCACAAACTTCAAAAGTCTGTTCTGTATTTCTGTGTCTCTTTTTCTGTTCTCCATACAGGGTTATCGTCATCACCTTTCTAAATTCCATATACAAGTGTCAGTATGCTGTAATGTTCTTTTTCTTTCTGGCTTACTTCACTCTGTATAATGGGCTCCAGCTTCATCCATCTCATTAGGACTGGTTCAAATGAATTATTTTTAAAGGCTGAGTAATATTCCATGGTGTATATGTACCACAGCTTCCTTATCCATTCATCTGCTGATGGGCATCTAGGTTGCTTCCATGTCCTGGCTATTATAAACAGTGCTGCGATGAACATTGGGGTGCACGTGTCTCTTTCAGATCTGGTTTCCTCAGTTTGTATGCCCAGAAGTGGGATTGCTGGGTCATATGGCAGTTCTATTTCCAGTTTTTTAAGAAATGTCCACACTGTTTTCCATAGCGGCTGTACTAGTTTGCATTCCCACCAACACTGTAAGAGGGTTCCCTTTTCTCCACACCCTCTCCAGCATTTATTGCTTGTAGATTTTTGGATAGCAGCCATCCTGACTGGCGTGTAATGGTACCTCATTGTGGTTTTGATTTGCATTTCTCTAATAATGAGTAAGATGAAAAGACAGCCCTCAGATTGGGAGAAAATAATAGCAAATGAAGAAACAGACAAAGGATTAATCTCAAAAATATACAAGCAACTCCAGCAGCTCAATTCCAGAAAAATAAATGACCCAATCATAAAATGGGCCAAAGAACTAAACAGACATTTCTCCAAAGAAGACATACAGATGGCTAACAAACACATGAAAAGATGCTCAATATCTTCATGTTTTTCAACACCGCTTCATGCTCCATCTATTTTTCAGACCGTTTCATGCTCCTCATATTTTTGACACCTTTTGACCCCCTTCATTTATTTTACACCTTTTCAGGCTCTTCATGTTTTTGAACACCGCTTCATGCTCCTCCTATTTTTCAGACCGTTTCATGCTCCTCATATTTTTGACAGCTTGTGAAGCTCTTCATATATTTCACACCTTTTCATGCTCTTCAAGATTATCAACACCACTGCATGCTCCTCGTATTTTTCAGACCGTTTCATACTCGTCATATTTTTGACACCTTTTGAAGCTCTTCATTTATTTTACACCTTTACAGGCTCTTCATGTTTTTCAACACCGCTTCATGCTCCTCCTATTTTTCAAACCGTTTCATGCTCCTCATAATTTTGACACCTTTTGAAACTCTTCATATATTTCACACCTTTTCAGGCTCTTCATGTATTTCAACACCGGTTAATTCTCCTCCTAATTTTTCAGACCGTTTCATGCTCCTCACATTTTTGACACCTTTTGAAGCTCTTCATATTTTTCACGCATTTTCAGGTTCTTCATGTTTTTCAGCAACGCTTCATGCTCCTCCTAATCTTCAGACCTTTTCATGCTCCTCATATTTTTGACATCTTTTGAAGCTCTTCATATTTTTCACACCTTTTCAGGCTCTTCATGTTTTTGACGACCGCTTCATGCTACTCCTATTTTTCAGACCGTTTCATGCTCCTCATATTTTTCACACCTTTTGAAGCTCTTCGTATTTTTCACACCTTTTCAGGCTCTTCATGTTTTTGAACACCGTTTGATACTCCTCATATTTTTCAGACCGTTTCATGCTCCTCATATTTTTGACACCTTTTGAGGCTCTTCATATATTTCACACCTTTTCAGGCTCTGCATGTTCTTGAACACCGTTTGATACTCCTCATATTTTTCAGACCGTTTCATGCTCCTCATATTTTTGACACCTTTTGAAGCTCTTCATATTTTTCACACCTTTTCAAGCTCTTCATGTTTTTCAACACCGCTTCATGCTCCTCCTATTTTTCAGACTGTTTCATGCTCGTCATATTTTTGACACCTTTTGAAGCTCTTCATATTTTTCACACCTTTTCAGGCTCTTAACGTTTTTCAACAGCGCTTCATGCTAATCCTATTTTTCAGACCGTTTCATGCTCCTCATATTTTTCACACTTTCTGAAGCTCTTCAGATTTTTCACACCTTTACAGGCTCTTCATGTTTTCAACACCATTTCATGCTCCTCCTATTTTTCAGACCATTTCATGCTCCTCATATATTTGACACCTTTTGAAGCTCTTCATATTTTTCACACCTTTTCAGGCTCTGCATGTTCTTGAAGACCGTTTGATTCTCCTCCTATTTTTCAGACCGTTTCATGCTCCTATATTTTTGACACCTTTTGAAGCTCTTCATATTTTTCACACCTTTTCAGGCTCTTCACGTTTTTAAACAACGCTTCATGGTCCTCCTATTTTTCAGACCGTTTCATGCTCCTCTTATTTTTCACACTTTCTGAAGCTCTTCAGATTTTTCACACCTTTACAGGCTCTTCATGTTTTCAACACCATTTCATGCTCCTCCTATTTTTCAGACCGTTTCATGCTCCTCATATTTTTGACACCTTTTGAAGCTCTTCATATATTTCACACCATTTCAGGCTCTTCAAGTTTATCAACACCGCTGCATGCTCCTCCTAATTTTCAGACCATTTCATGCTCGTCATATTTTTGACACCTTTTGAAGCTCTTCATTTATTTCACACATTTTCAGGCTCTTCATGTTTTTCAACACCGCTGCATGCTCCTCCTAATTTTCAGACCATTTCATGCTCCTCATAATTTTGACACCTTTTGAAACTCTTCATATATTTCACACCTTTTCAGGCTCTTCATGTATTTCAACAACGGTTAATGCTCCTCCTAATTTTTCAGACCGATTCATGCTCCTCACATTTTTGACACCTTTTGAAGCTCTTCATATTTTTCACCTTTTTGAAGCTCTTCATATTTTTCTCTCGTTTTCACGCTCTTCATTATTTTCAACACCGCTTCATGCTCCTCCAATTTTTTAGGACGTTTAATGCTCCTCTCATTTTTGACACCTTTTGAAGCTGTTCATATTTTTCACACCTTTTGAAGCTCTTCATATTTTTCATATTTTTGAAGCTCTTCATATTTTTCACACCTTTTCAGGCTTTTCATGTTTTTTAACGCCGCTTCATGCTTCTCCTGTTTTTCAGACCGTTCATGCTCCTCATATTTTTCACACCTTTTGAAGCTCTTTATATATTTCACACCTTTTCACGCTCTTCATGTTTTTCAAAACCGGTTCATACTCCTCCAATTTCCGACCTTTTCATGCTCCTCATATTTTTGACACCTTTTGAAGCTCTTCACATATTTCACACCTCTTCAGTCTCTTCATGTTTCTCAACCACGGTTCATGCTTCTCCTATTTTTCAGACCGTTTTGTGCTCCTCATATTTTTGACACCTTTTGACGCTCTTCATATTTTTCACTCCTTTTCAGGCTCTGCATGTTTTTCAACACCACTTCATGCTCCTCCTATTTTTCAAACCATTTCATGCTCCTCATATTTTTGACACCTTTTGAAGCTCTTCATATATTTCACACCTTTTCAGGCTCTTCATGTTTTTCAACACCGCTTCATGCTCCTCCTATTTTTCAGACCGTTTCATGCTCCTCATATTTTTGAAAACTTTTGAAGCTCTTCATATATTTCACACCTTTTCAGGCTCTTCATGTTTTTCAACACCGCTTTGGCTCCTCCTATTTTTCAGACTGCTTCATGCTCCTCATATTTTTGACAGTTTTGGAAGTTCTTCATATATTTCACACCTTTTCAGGCTCTTCATGTTTTTTTTTTGTTTGTTTGTTTGTTTTAATTTATTATTATTTTTATTATTTTTTCCAGTGGGTTTTCTCATACATTGATATGAATCAGGCATGTATTTATATGTATTCCAAATCCCGATCCCCCCTCCCACCTCCCTCTCCACCCGATTCCTCTGGGTCTTCGCAGTGCACCAGGCCGGAGCTCTTCTCTCGTGCATCCCACGTGGGCTGGTGATCTGTTTCACCATAGATAGTATACATGCTGTTCTTTTGAAATATCCCACCCTCACATTCTCCCACAAACTTCAAAAGTCTGTTCTGTATTTCTGTGTCTCTTTTTCTGTTCTCCATACAGGGTTATCGTCATCACCTTTCTAAATTCCATATACAAGTGTCAGTATGCTGTAATGTTCTTTTTCTTTCTGGCTTACTTCACTCTGTATAATGGGCTCCAGCTTCATCCATCTCATTAGGACTGGTTCAAATGAATTATTTTTAAAGGCTGAGTAATATTCCATGGTGTATATGTACCACAGCTTCCTTATCCATTCATCTGCTGATGGGCATCTAGGTTGCTTCCATGTCCTGGCTATTATAAACAGTGCTGCGATGAACATTGGGGTGCACGTGTCTCTTTCAGATCTGGTTTCCTCAGTTTGTATGCCCAGAAGTGGGATTGCTGGGTCATATGGCAGTTCTATTTCCAGTTTTTTAAGAAATGTCCACACTGTTTTCCATAGCGGCTGTACTAGTTTGCATTCCCACCAACACTGTAAGAGGGTTCCCTTTTCTCCACACCCTCTCCAGCATTTATTGCTTGTAGATTTTTGGATAGCAGCCATCCTGACTGGCGTGTAATGGTACCTCATTGTGGTTTTGATTTGCATTTCTCTAATAATGAGTAAGATGAAAAGACAGCCCTCAGATTGGGAGAAAATAATAGCAAATGAAGAAACAGACAAAGGATTAATCTCAAAAATATACAAGCAACTCCAGCAGCTCAATTCCAGAAAAATAAATGACCCAATCATAAAATGGGCCAAAGAACTAAACAGACATTTCTCCAAAGAAGACATACAGATGGCTAACAAACACATGAAAAGATGCTCAATATCTTCATGTTTTTCAACACCGCTTCATGCTCCATCTATTTTTCAGACCGTTTCATGCTCCTCATATTTTTGACACCTTTTGACCCCCTTCATTTATTTTACACCTTTTCAGGCTCTTCATGTTTTTGAACACCGCTTCATGCTCCTCCTATTTTTCAGACCGTTTCATGCTCCTCATATTTTTGACAGCTTGTGAAGCTCTTCATATATTTCACACCTTTTCATGCTCTTCAAGATTATCAACACCACTGCATGCTCCTCGTATTTTTCAGACCGTTTCATACTCGTCATATTTTTGACACCTTTTGAAGCTCTTCATTTATTTTACACCTTTACAGGCTCTTCATGTTTTTCAACACCGCTTCATGCTCCTCCTATTTTTCAAACCGTTTCATGCTCCTCATAATTTTGACACCTTTTGAAACTCTTCATATATTTCACACCTTTTCAGGCTCTTCATGTATTTCAACACCGGTTAATTCTCCTCCTAATTTTTCAGACCGTTTCATGCTCCTCACATTTTTGACACCTTTTGAAGCTCTTCATATTTTTCACGCATTTTCAGGTTCTTCATGTTTTTCAGCAACGCTTCATGCTCCTCCTAATCTTCAGACCTTTTCATGCTCCTCATATTTTTGACATCTTTTGAAGCTCTTCATATTTTTCACACCTTTTCAGGCTCTTCATGTTTTTGACGACCGCTTCATGCTACTCCTATTTTTCAGACCGTTTCATGCTCCTCATATTTTTCACACCTTTTGAAGCTCTTCGTATTTTTCACACCTTTTCAGGCTCTTCATGTTTTTGAACACCGTTTGATACTCCTCATATTTTTCAGACCGTTTCATGCTCCTCATATTTTTGACACCTTTTGAGGCTCTTCATATATTTCACACCTTTTCAGGCTCTGCATGTTCTTGAACACCGTTTGATACTCCTCATAATTTTCAGACCGTTTCATGCTCCTCATATTTTTGACACCTTTTGAAGCTCTTCATATTTTTCACACCTTTTCAAGCTCTTCATGTTTTTCAACACCGCTTCATGCTCCTCCTATTTTTCAGACTGTTTCATGCTCGTCATATTTTTGACACCTTTTGAAGCTCTTCATATTTTTCACACCTTTTCAGGCTCTTAACGTTTTTCAACAGCGCTTCATGCTAATCCTATTTTTCAGACCGTTTCATGCTCCTCATATTTTTCACACTTTCTGAAGCTCTTCAGATTTTTCACACCTTTACAGGCTCTTCATGTTTTCAACACCATTTCATGCTCCTCCTATTTTTCAGACCATTTCATGCTCCTCATATATTTGACACCTTTTGAAGCTCTTCATATTTTTCACACCTTTTCAGGCTCTGCATGTTCTTGAAGACCGTTTGATTCTCCTCCTATTTTTCAGACCGTTTCATGCTCCTATATTTTTGACACCTTTTGAAGCTCTTCATATTTTTCACACCTTTTCAGGCTCTTCACGTTTTTAAACAACGCTTCATGGTCCTCCTATTTTTCAGACCGTTTCATGCTCCTCTTATTTTTCACACTTTCTGAAGCTCTTCAGATTTTTCACACCTTTACAGGCTCTTCATGTTTTCAACACCATTTCATGCTCCTCCTATTTTTCAGACCGTTTCATGCTCCTCATATTTTTGACACCTTTTGAAGCTCTTCATATATTTCACACCATTTCAGGCTCTTCAAGTTTATCAACACCGCTGCATGCTCCTCCTAATTTTCAGACCATTTCATGCTCGTCATATTTTTGACACCTTTTGAAGCTCTTCATTTATTTCACACATTTTCAGGCTCTTCATGTTTTTCAACACCGCTGCATGCTCCTCCTAATTTTCAGACCATTTCATGCTCCTCATAATTTTGACACCTTTTGAAACTCTTCATATATTTCACACCTTTTCAGGCTCTTCATGTATTTCAACAACGGTTAATGCTCCTCCTAATTTTTCAGACCGATTCATGCTCCTCACATTTTTGACACCTTTTGAAGCTCTTCATATTTTTCACGCATTTTCAGGCTCTTCATGTTTTTCAAAAACGCTTCATGCTCCTCCTAATCTTCAGACCTTTTCATGCTCCTCATATTTTTGACATCTTTTGAAGTTCTTCATATTTTTCACACCTTTTCAGGCTCTTCATGTTTTTGAACAACACTTCATGCTACTCCTATCTTTTAGACCGTTTCATGCTCCTCATGTATTTCACACCTTTTGAAGCTCTTCATATTTTTCACACCTTTTCAGGCTCTTCATGTTTTTGAACACCGCTTCATGCTCCTCCTATTTTTCAGACCGTTTCATGCTCCTCATGTATTTCACACCTTTTGAAGCTCTTCATATTTTTCACACCTTTTCAGGCTCTTCATTTTTTTGAACAACACTTCATGCTCCTCCTATTTTTCAAACCGTTTCATGCTCCTCATATTTTTGACACCTGTTGAAACTCTTCATATTTTTCACACCTTTTCAGTCTGTTCATGATTTTCAACCCCGTTTCATGCTCCTCCTATATCAGACCGTTTCATTCTTCTCGTATTTTTGACACCTTATGAAGCTCTTCATATTTTTCACAACTTTTCAGGCTCTTCATGTTTTCAACACCATTTCATGCTCCTCCTATTTTTCAGACCGTTTCATGCTCCTCATATTTTTGACACCTTTTGAAGCTCTTCATATATTTCACACCTTTTCAGGCTCTTCAAGTTTATCAACACCGCTGCATGCTCCTCCTAATTTTCAGACCATTTCATGCTCCTCATATTTTTGACACCTTTTGAAGCTCTTCATTTATTTCACACATTTTCAGGCTCTTCATGTTTTTCAACACCGCTGCATGCTCCTCCTAATTTTCAGACCATTTCATGCTCCTCATAATTTTGACACCTTTTGAAACTCTTCATATATTTCACACCTTTTCAGGCTCTTCATGTATTTCAACAACGGTTAATGCTCCTCCTAATTTTTCAGACCGATTCATGCTCCTCACATTTTTGACACCTTTTGAAGCTCTTCATATTTTTCACGCATTTTCAGGCTCTTCATGTTTTTCAAAAACGCTTCATGCTCCTCCTAATCTTCAGACCTTTTCATGCTCCTCATATTTTTGACATCTTTTGAAGCTCTTCATATTTTTCACACCTTTTCAGGCTCTTCATGTTTTTGAACAACACTTCATGCTACTCCTATCTTTTAGACCGTTTCATGCTCCTCATGTATTTCACACCTTTTGAAGCTCTTCATATTTTTCACACCTTTTCAGGCTCTTCATGTTTTTGAACACCGCTTCATGCTCCTCCTATTTTTCAGACCGTTTCATGCTCCTCATGTATTTCACACCTTTTGAAGCTCTTCATATTTTTCACACCTTTTCAGGCTCTTCATTTTTTTGAACAACACTTCATGCTCCTCCTATTTTTCAAACCGTTTCATGCTCCTCATATTTTTGACACCTGTTGAAACTCTTCATATTTTTCACACCTTTTCAGTCTGTTCATGATTTTCAACCCCGTTTCATGCTCCTCCTATATCAGACCGTTTCATTCTTCTCGTATTTTTGACACCTTATGAAGCTCTTCATATTTTTCACAACTTTTCAGGCTCTTCATTTTTTTGAACACCGTTTCATGCTCCTCCTGTTTTTTAGACCGTTTCATGCTCCTCATATTTTTGACAGCTTTTGAAGCTCTTCATATTTTTCACACCTATTCCGACTCTTCATGTTTTTCAACACCGCTTCATGCTCCTCCTAATTTTCAGACCGTTTCATGCTCCTCATATTTTTGACACCTTTTGAAGCTCTTCAATATTTCATACCTTTTCAGGCTCTTCATGTTTTTGAACACCGCATCCTGCTCCTCCTTTTTTTCACACCGTTTCATGCTCCTCATATTTTTGACAACTTTTCAAGCTCTTCATATATTTCACACCTTTTCAGGCTCTTCATTTTTTTGAACACCGTTTCATGCTCCTACTGTTTTTTAGACCGTTTCATGCTCCTCATATTTTTGACAGCTTTTGAAGCTCTTCATATTTTTCACACCTTTTCCGACTCTTCATGTTTTTCAACACCGCTTCATGCTCCTCCTATTTTTCAGATCCTTTCATGCTGCTCATATTTTTGACCCCTTTTGAAGCTCTTCATATATTTCACACCTTTTCAGGCTCTTCATTTTTTTGAACACCGTTTCATGCTCCTCCTGTTTTTTAGACCGTTTCATGCTCCTCATATTTTTGACAGCTTTTGAAGCTCTTCATATTTTTCACACCTTTCAGGCTCTTCATTTTTTTGAACACCGTTTCATGCTCCTCCTGTTTTTTATACCGTTTCATGCTCCTCATATTTTTGACAGCTTTTGAAGCTCTTCATACTTTTCACACCTTTTCCGACTCGTCATGTTTTTCAACACCGCTTCATGCTCCTCCTATTTTTCAGACCCTTTCATGCTGCTCCTATTTTTGACCCGTTTTGAAGCTCTTCATATTTTTCACACCTTTTCGTGCTCTTCAGGTTTTTCAACACCGCTTCATGCTCCTCGTGTTTTTCAGACTGTTCCATGCTCCTCATATTTTTGACACCTTTTGAAGCTCTTCATATTTTTCACACCTTTCAGGCTCTTCATGTTATTCAACACCGCTTCATGCTCCTCCTATTTTTCAGACAATTTTATGCTCCTCATATATTTCACACCTTTTGAAGCTCTTCATATTTGTCACATCTTCTCAGGCTCTTCATGTTTTTCAACACCACTTCATGCTCCTCCTATTTTTCAGACCGTTTCATGCTCCTCATAAATTTGACACCTTTTGAGGCTCTTCATATTTTTCACACCTTTTCAGGCTCTTCATATTTTTGAACACCGCTTCATGTTCCTCCTATTTTTCAAACCATTTCATGCTCCTCATATTTTTGACACCTTTTGTAGCTCTTCGTATATTTCACAGCTTTTCAGGCTCTTCATGTTTTTCAACACCGCTTAATGCTCCTCCTATTTTTCAGACGCTTTCATGCTCCTCATATTTTTGACACCTTTTGAAGCGCTTCATATTTTTCACACCTTCTCAGGCTCCTCATGTTTTTGAACACCGTTTCATACTCCTCCTATTTTTCAGACAGTTTCATGCTCCTCATATTTTTGACACCTTATGACGCTCTTCATATTTTTCACACCTTTTCAGGCTCTTCATGTTTTTCAACACCGCTTCATGCTCCTCCTATTTTTCAGACCGTTTCATGCTCCTCACATTTTTGACACCTTTTGAAGCTCTTCATATTTTTCACACCTTTCCGGCTCTTCATGTTATTCAACACCGCTTCATGGTCCTCCTATTTTTCAGACCGTTTCATGCTCCTCATATTTTTGACACCTTATGACGCTCTTCATATTTTTCACACCTTTTCAGGCTCTTCATGTTTTTCAACACCGCTTCATGCTCCTCCTATTTTTCAGACCGTTTCATGCTCCTCACATTTTTGACACCTTTTGAAGCTCTTCATATTTTTCACACCTTTCCGGCTCTTCATGTTATTCAACACCGCTTCATGGTCCTCCTATTTTTCAGACCGTTTCATGCTCCTCATATTTTTGACACCTTTTGAAGCTCTTTATATATTTCACACCTTTTCACGCTCTTCATGTTTTTCAAAACCGCTTCATGCTCCTCCAATTTTCCGACCGTTTCATGCTCCTCATATTTTTGACACCTTTTGAAGCTCTTCACATATTTCACACCTCTTCAGTCTCTTCATGTTTCTCAACCACGGTTCATGCTTCTCCTATTTTTCAGACCGTTTCATGCTCCTCATATTTTTGACACCTTTTGACGCTCTTCATATTTTTCACTCCTTTTCAGGCTCTGCATGTTTTTCAACACCACTTCATGCTCCTCCTATTTTTCAAACCATTTCATGCTCCTCATATTTTTGACACCTTTTGAAGCTCTTCATATATTTCACACCTATTCAGGCTCTTCATGTTTTTCAACACCGCTTCATGCTCCTCCTATTTTTCAGACCGTTTCATGCTCCTCATATTTTTGAAAACTTTTGAAGCTCTTCATATATTTCACACCTTTTCAGGCTCTTCATGTTTTTCAACACCGCTTTGGCTCCTCCTATTTTTCAGACTGCCTCATGCTCCTCATATTTTTGACAGTTTTGGAAGTTCTTCATATATTTCACACCTTTTCAGGCTCTTCATGTTTTTTTTTTTGTTTGTTTGTTTTTTTAATTTATTATTATTTTTATTATTTTTTCCAGTGGGTTTTCTCATACATTGATATGAATCAGGCATGTATTTACATGTATTCCAAATCCCGATCCCCCGTCCCACCTCCCTCTCCACCCGATTCCTCTGGTTCTTCGCAGTGCACCAGGCCGGAGCTCTTCTCTCGTGCATCCCACGTGGGCTGGTGATCTGTTTCACCATAGATAGTATACATGCTGTTCTTTTGAAATATCCCACCCTCACATTCTCCCACAAACTTCAAAAGTCTGTTCTGTATTTCTGTGTCTCTTTTTCTGTTCTCCATACAGGGTTATCATCATCACCTTTCTAAATTCCATATACAAGTGTCAGTATGCTGTAATGTTCTTTTTCTTTCTGGCTTACTTCACTCTGTATAATGGGCTCCAGCTTCATCCATCTCATTAGGACTGGTTCAAATGAATTATTTTTAAAGGCTGAGTAATATTCCATGGTGTATATGTACCACAGCTTCCTTATCCATTCATCTGCTGATGGCCATCTAGGTTGCTTCCATGTCCTGGCTATTATAAACAGTGCTGCGATGAACATTGGGGTGCACGTGTCTCTTTCAGATCTGGTTTCCTCAGTTTGTATGCCCAGAAGTGGGATTGCTGGGTCATATGGCAGTTCTATTTCCAGTTTTTTAAGAAATGTCCACACTGATTTCCATAGCGGCTGTACTAGTTTGCATTCCCACCAACACTGTAAGAGGGTTCCCTTTTCTCCACACCCTCTCCAGCATTTATTGCTTGTAGATTTTTGGATAGCAGCCATCCTGACTGGCGTGTAATGGTACCTCATTGTGGTTTTGATTTGCATTTCTCTAATAATGAGTAAGATGAAAAGACAGCCCTCAGATTGGGAGAAAATAATAGCAAATGAAGAAACAGACAAAGGATTAATCTCAAAAATATACAAGCAACTCCTGCAGCTCAATTCCAGAAAAATAAATGACCCAATCATAAAATGGGCCAAAGAACTAAACAGACATTTCTCCAAAGAAGACATACAGATGGCTAACAACCACATGAAAAGATGCTCAACATCTTCATGTTTTTCAACACCGCTTCATGCTCCATCTATTTTTCAGACCGTTTCATGCTCCTCATATTTTTGACACCTTTTGAAGCTCTTCATATATTTCACAGCTTTTCAGGCTCTTCATGTTTTTCAACACCGCTTCATGCTCCTCCTATTTTTCAGACCGTTTCATATTCCTCATATTTTGACACCTTTTGACCCCCTTCATTTATTTTACACCTTTTCAGGCTCTTCATGTTTTTGAACACCGCTTCATGCTCCTCCTATTTTTCAGACCGTTTCATGCTCCTCATAATTTTGACACCTTTTGAAGCTCTTTATATATTTCACACCTTTTCAGGCTCTTCAAGTTTATCAACACCGCTGCATGCTCCTCCTATTTTTCAGACCGTTTCATGCTCGTCATATTTTTGACACCTTTTGAAGCTCTTCATTTATTTCACACATTTTCAGGCTCTTCATGTTGTTCAACACCGCTTCATGCTCCTCCTATTTTTCACACCGTTTCATGCTCCTATATTTTTGACACCTTTTGATGCTCTTCATATTTTTCACACATTTTCAGGCTCTTCACGTTTTTCAACAATGCTTCATGGTCCTCCTATTTTTCAGACCGTTTCATGCTCCTCTTATTTTTCACACTTTCTGAAGCTCTTCAGATTTTTCACACCTTTACAGGGTCTTCATGTTTTCAACACCATTTCATGCTCCTCCTATTTTTCAGACCGTTTCATGCTCCTCATATTTTTGTCACCTTTTGAAGCTCTTCATATTTTTCACACCTTTTCAGGCTCTGCATGTTCTTGAAGACCGTTTGATGCTCCTCCTATTTTTCAGACCGTTTCATGCTCCTCATATTTTTGACACTTTTGAAGCTCTTCATAGTTTTCACACCTTTTCAGGCTCTGCATGTTTTTCATCACCAATTCATGCTCTTCCTATTTTTCAGACTTTTTCATTCTTCTCATATTTTTGACACCTTTTGAAGCTCTTCATATTTTTCACACCTTCTCAGGCTCCTCATGTTTTTCAACACCACTTCATGCTCCTCCTATTTTTCAGACCGTTGCATGCTCCTCATATTTTTGACACCTTTTGAAGCCCTTCATATTTTTCACACCTTTTCAGGCTCTTCATGTTTTTGAAAACCGCTTCATGCTCCTCCTATTTTTCAGACTGTTTCATGCTCCGCAATTTTTCACACCTTTTGAAGCTCTTCATATTTTTTACACCTTTTCAGGCTCTTCATGATTTTGAACACCGCTTCATGCTCCTCCTGTCTTTCAGACCGTTTCATGCTCCTCATATTTTTGACACATTTGAAGCTCTTCATATTTTTTACACCTTTTCAGTCTCTTCCTCTTTTTGGCGACAGCTTCTTGCTCCTCTATTTTTCAGACCGTTTCATGCTCCTCATATTTTTGACATCTTTTGAGCTCTTCATATTTTTCGCACCTTTTCAGACTCTTCATGTTTCTACACACCACTTCATGCTCCTCATATTTTTCAGACCGTTTCATGCTTCTCATATTTTTGACACCTTTTGAGCTCTTCATATTTTTCACACGATTTCAGGCTCTTCCTGTTTTTGACGACAGCTTCACGCTCCTCCTATTTGTTATACCGTTTCATGCTCCTCATATTTTTGACACCTTTTGAAGCTCTTCATATTTTTCACACCTTTTGAAGCTCTTCATATTTTTCACACCTTTTCAGGCTCTCCCTGGTTTTGAACACGGCTTCATGCTCCTCCTATTTTTCAGACTGTTTCATGCTTCTCATATTTTTGACACCTTTTGAGCTCTTCATATTTTTCACACGATTTCAGGCTCTTCCTGTTTTTGACGACAGCTTCACGCTCCTCCTATTTGTTATACCGTTTCATGCTCCTCATATTTTTGACACCTTTTGAAGCTCTTCATATTTTTCACACCTTTTGAAGCTCTTCATATTTTTCACACCTTTTCAGGCTCTCCCTGGTTTTGAACACGGCTTCATGCTCCTCCTATTTTTCAGACTGTTTCATGCTTCTCATATTTTTGACACCTTTTGAAGCTCTTCATATATTTCACACCCCTTCATGCTCTTCATCTTTTTCAAAACCGTTTCATTCTCATCCTATAATTCAGACTGTTTCATGCTCCTATATTTTTGACACTTTTTGAAGCTCTTCATATATTTTACACGTTTTCAGGATCTTCATGTTTTTCAGTACCCCTTCATGCTCCTCCTATTTGTCAGACCGTTTCAAGCTCCTCATATATTTGACACCTTTTCATTCTCTTCAGCATTTTAAAAACCGTTTCATGCTCATCCTATTTTTCAAACTGTTTCATGCTCCTCATATTTTTCTCACCTTTTGAAGCTCTTCATATTTTTCACACGTTTTCAGGCTCTTCCTGTTTTTGATGACAGCTTCATGCTCCTCCTATTTGTTATACCATTTCATGCTCCTCATATATTTGACACCTTTTGAAGCTCTTCATATTTTTCACACCTATTCAGCCTCTTCAGGTTTTTGAACACCGTTTCAAGCTCCTCATATTTTTGACACCTTTTGAAGCTCCTCATATTTTTCACACCTTTTCATGCTCTTCATGTTTTTCAACACCGTATCATGCTCCTCCTATTTTCAGACTTTTTCATGCTCCTCATATTTTTGACACCTTTTGAAGCTCTTCATATATTTCACACCTTTTCATGCTCTTCATGTTTTTCAACAACGTTTCATGCTCCTCCTATTTTTCCGACCGTTTCATGCTCATCACATTTTTGACACCTTTTGTAGCTCTTCATATTTTTCACACCTTTGAAGCTCTTCTTATTTTTCACAGGTTTTCAGGCTCTTCATGTTTCTCAACACCACTTCATGCTCCTCCTATTTTTCAGACCTTTTCATGCTCCTCATATTTTTGACACTTTTTGAGGCTCTTCATATTTTTCACACCTTTCCAGGCTCTTCATGTTTTTGAACACTGTTTCCTGCTCCTCCTATTTTTCAGACCGTTTAATGCTCCTCATATTTTTGACAACTTTTGCAGCTCGTCATATTTTTCATACCTTTTCAGGCTCTCAATGTTTTTGAACACCGCTTCCTGCTCCTCCTATTTTTGAGACCGTTTCATCCTCCTCATATTTTTGACACCTTTTGAAGCTCTTCATATTTTTCACACCTTTTCAGGCTCTTCAAGTTTTAAACACCGTTTCATGCTCCTCATATTTTAGACACCTTTTGAAACTCTTCATATTTTTCACAGTGTTTTAGGCTCTTCATGTTTTTCAACATCACTTCCTGATCCTCCTATTTTTCAGAATGTTTCATGCTCCCCATATTTTTACACTTTTTGAAGCTCTTCATATTTTCACACCTTTTCATGGTCTTCATGTTTTTCAACACTGCTTCATGCTCCTCCTATTTTTCAGACCGTTTCATGCTCCTCATATTTCTGACACCTTTTGAAGCTCTTCATATTTTTCACACTTTTTAAGGCTCTTCATGTTTTTCAACACCTTTCTTGTTCCTCCTATTTTACAGACAGTTTCATGCTCCTCATATATTTGACACCTTTTGAAGCTCTTCATATTTTTCACACCTATTCAGCCTCTTCAGGTTTTTGAACACCGTTTCAAGCTCCTCATATTTTTGACACCTTTTGAAGCTCCTCATATTTTTCACACCTTTTCATGCTCTTCATGTTTTTCAACACCGTATCATGCTCCTCCTATTTTCAGACTTTTTCATGCTCCTCATAATTTTGACACCTTTTGAAGCTCTTCATATATTTCACACCTTTTCATGCTCTTCATGTTTTTCAACAACGTTTCATGCTCCTCCTATTTTTCCGACCGTTTCATGCTCATCACATTTTTGACACCTTTTGTAGCTCTTCATATTTTTCACACCTTTTGAAGCTCTTCTTATTTTTCACAGGTTTTCAGGCTCTTCATGTTTCTCAACACCACTTCATGCTCCTCCTATTTTTCAGACTGTTACATGCTCCTCATATTTTTGACACCTTTTGAAGCTCTTCATATTTTTCACAGCTTTTCAGGCTCTTCATGTTTTGGAACATCGCTTTATGCTCCTTCTTTTTTTCAGACCGCTTCACGCTCTTCCTATTTTTGAGACCGTTTCATGATCCTCATATTTTTGACAACTTTTGGAGCTCTTCATATTTTTCACACCTTTTCAGGCTCTCCACGGTTTTGAACACCACTTCATGCTCCTTCTATTTTTCAGACCGTTTCATGCTTCTCATATTTTTGACACTTTTGTAAGCTCTTGATATGGTTCACTCCTTTTCAGTCACTTCATGATTTTCAACACCGCTTCATACTCCTCCTATTTTTCAGAGCGTTTCATGCTGTCATATTTTTGTCACCTTTTGAAGCTCTTCATATTTTGCACACCTTTTCAGGCTCTTCATATTTTTCAACACCACTTCATGATCCTCCTATTTTTCACACCTTTTGAAACTCATCATATATTTCACTCCTTTTCCTGTTCTTCATGTTTTTCAACAACGTTTCATGTTCTTCCTATTTTTAAGACCGTTTCATGCTCCTCATATTTTTGCCACTTTTTGAAACTCTTCATATTTTTCACTCCTATTCAGGATCTTCATGTTTTTGAACACCGTTTCATGCTACTCCTATTTTTGACACCTTTTTAAGATCTTCATATATTTCACCCCTTTTCATGCACTTCATTTTTTCAACAGAGTTTCACGCTCCTCCTATTTTTCAGACTGTTTCATACTCCTCATATTTTTGACACCTTTTGAAGCTCTTCATATATTTCACAACTTTTCAGGCTCTTCATGTTTTTCAACACCACTCATGCTCCTCCTATTTTTCAGACCATTTCATGCTCCTCATATATTTGACAGCTTTTGAAACTCTTCATATTTTCACACCTTTTCAGGCTCTTCTTGTTTTTGAACACCACTTCATGCTCCTCCGATTTTTCAGATCGTTTAATGCTCCTCACATTTTTCACACTTTTTGAAGCTCTTCATATTTTTCACACATTTTCAGGCTCTTATGTTTTTGAACGCCGCTTCATGCTCCTCATATTATTCAGACTGTTTCATGCTCTTCATATATTTGACACGTTTTGAAGCTCTTCATATTTTTCACACCTTTTCAGACACTTCATGTTTTTGAACACGGTTTCATTCTCCTCCTATTTTTCAGATCGTTTCATGCTCCTCATATTTTTCACACTTTTTGAAGCTCTTCATATTTTTCACACCTTTTCAGGCTCTTAATATTTTTGAACACGGTTTCATACTCCTCCTATTTTTCAGACCGTTTCATGCTCCTCATATTTTTGACACTTTTTGAAGCTCTTCGTATTTTTCACACCTTTTGAAGCTCTACATATTCTTCACAACTTTTCAGGCTCTTCATGTTTTTCAACACCGTTTCAGGCGCCTCCTTATTTTAAGACAGCTTCATGCTCCTCGTATTTTTGACACCTTTAGACTCTCTTCATATTTTTCACACTTATTCATGCTCTTCATGTTTTTCAACACCGTTTCATGCTCCTCCTATTTTTCAGACAGTTTGGTGTTCTGTATATATTTCAGAACGTTTCATGCTCCTCATATTATTGAAACCATTTGAAGCTCTTCATATTTTTCACACCTTTTCAGGCTCTTCATGTTTTTCAACACCGCTTCATGCTCATCCTTTTTTTCAGACCGTTTCATGCTCCTCATATTTTTGACACATTTTGAAAGTCTTCATATTTTTCACACCTTTTCAGGCTCTTCAAATTTTTGAACACCGTTTCATGCTCCTCCTATTTTTCAGACCGTTTCATGCTCCTCATGTATTTCACACCTTTTGTAGCTCTTCATATTTTTCACACCTTCTCAGGCTCTTCAAGTTTCTGAACACCGCTTCATGCTCCTCCTATTTTTCAGACCGTTTCATGCCCCTCATATTTTTGAAACCTTTAGAAGCTCTTAATATTTTTCACACCTTTTCAGTCTCTGCATGTTCTTGAACACCGTTTGATGCTCCTCCTGTTTTTCAGACCGTTTCATGCTCCTCATATTTTTGACACCTTTTGAAGCTCTTCATATTTTTCACACCTTTTCAGGCTCTGCATGTTCTTGAAGACCGTTTGATGCTCCTCCTATTTTTAGGACCGTTTCATGCTCCTCATATTTTTGACACGTTTAGAAGAACTTCATATTTTTCACACCTTTTCAGGCTCTTCATTTTTTCAACACCGCTTCATGCTCCTCCTATTTTTCAGACCGTTTCATGCTACTCAGATTTTTCACACATTTTGAAGCTCTTCATAGTTTTCACACATTTTCAGGCTCCTCATGTTTTTCAACACCGCTTCATACTCCTCCCATTTTTCAGACCGTTTCATGCCCCTCATATTTTTGAAACCTTTAGAAGCTCTTAATATTTTTCACACCTTTTCAGTCTCTGCATGTTCTTGAACACCGTTTGATGCTCCTCCTGTTTTTCAGACCGTTTCATGCTCCTCATATTTTTGACACCTTTTGAAGCTCTTCATATTTTTCACACCTTTTCAGGCTCTGCATGTTCTTGAAGACCGTTTGATGCTCTTCCTATTTTTAGGACCGTTTCATGCTCCTCATATTTTTGACACGTTTAGAAGAACTTCATATTTTGCACACCTTTTCAGGCTCTTCATATTTTTAACACCGCTTCATGCTCCTCCTATTTTTCAGACCGTTTCATGCTCCTCATATTTTTGACACATTTTGAAGCTGTTCATATTTTTCACACCTTTTCAGGCTCTGCATGTTCTTGAAGATCGTTTGATGCTCCTCCTATTTTTAGGACCGTTTCATGTTCCTCATATTTTTGACACCTTTTGAAGCTCTTCATATTTTTCACACCTTTTCAGGCTCTGCATGTTCTTGAACACCGTTTGATGCTTCTCCTATTTTTCATCCCGTTTCATGCTCCTCATATTTTTGACACCTTTTGAATCTCTTCATATTTTTCACACCTTTTCCGATCTTCATGTTTTTGAACACCGATTCATGCTCCTCATATTTTTGACACCTTTTGAAGCTCTTAATATTTTTCACACCTTTGCAGGCTCTTCATGTTTTTGAACACGGCTTCATGCTCCTCCTAATTTTTAGACCGTTTCATGCTCCTCATATTTTTGTCACCTTTTGAAGGTCTTCATATTTTTCACACCTTTTCAGGCTCTTCATGTTTTTCAACACCTTTTCATGCTCCTCCTATTTTTCAGACCGTTTCATGCTCCTCATATTTTTCACACCTTTTTAAGCTCTCCATATTTTTCTCATCATTTCAGGATTCATGTTTTTGAACACCGCTTCATGCTCCCCCTTTTTTCATTCCGCCTCATGCTCGTCATATTTTTGACCCCTTTTGAAGCTCTTCATATTTTTCACACCTTTTCATGCTCTTCATGTTTGTCAACACCGTTTCCTGCTCCTCCTATTTTCATACTATTTCATGCTCCTCCTATTTTGACACCTTTTGAAGCTCTTCATATATTTCACACCTTTTCAGGTTCTTCATGTTTTTGAACAGCGCTTCATGCTCCTCCTATTTTTCACACCTATTGAAGCTCTTCATATATTTCACACTTTTTAAGCTCTTCATGTTTTTGAACACCGCTTCATATTCCTCATATTCTTCACACCTTTTGAAGCTCATCATATTTTTCATTCCTTTTCCTGATCTTCATGTTTTTCAATACCGTTTCATGCTGCTCCTATTTTTCAGACCGTTTCATGCTCCTGATATTTTTGACACCTTTTGAAGCTCTTCATATTTTTCACAAGTTTTCAGGCTCTTCAAGATTTCGAACACCGTTTCATGCTACTCCTATTTTTGACACCTTTTGAAGCTCTTCATATTTTTCACACCTTTTCAGGCTCTTGATGTTTTTAATCACTGTTTCATACTCCTCCTTTTTTTCAGACCGTTTCATGTTCCACATATTTTTCACACCTTTTTGCAGCTCTTCATGTTTTTCACACCTTTTCATGATCTTCATGTTTTTCAACACGGCTTCATGCTCCTTCTATTTTTCAGACCGTTTCATGCTCCTCATATTTTTCACACCTTTTGAAGCTCTTCATATTTTTCACATCATTTCAGTCTCTTCATGTTTTTCAACACCGTTTCATGCTCCTCTTTTTTTTCAGACCATTTCCTGCTCCTCATATTTTTGACACCTTTTAAGCTCTTCATATTTTTCACACCTTTTCAGGCTCTTCAAGTTTTAAACACCGTTTCATGCTACTCCTAATTTTGACACCTTTTGAAGCACTTCATATTTTTCAAACCTTTTCATGCTCTTCATGTTTTTCAACACCGTTTCATGCTCCTCCTGTTTTTCAGAAAGTTTCATGCTCCCCATATTTTTTCATCTTTTAAGCTCTTCATATTTTTCACACCTTTTCAGGCTCTTCAAGTTTTTGAACACGGCTTCAAGCTCCTCCTAATTTTTAGACCGTTTCATGCTCCTCATATTTTTGTCACCTTTTGAAGGTTTTCATATTTTTCACACCTTTTCAGGCTCTTCATGTTTTTCAACACCGTTTCATGCTCTTCCTATTTTTCAGACCGTTTCATGCTCTTCATATTTTTCACACCTTTTGAAGCTCTTCATATTTTTCACATCATTTCAGTCTCTTCATGTTTTCAACACCGTTTCATGCTCCTCCTATTTTTCACACCTTTTGAAGCTCTTAATATATTACACACGTTTTCAGGCTGTACATGTTTTCATCACCGCTTCATGCTCCTCCTATTTTTCAGACCGTTTCATGCTCCTCATATTTTTGAAACCTTTAGAAGCTCTTAATATTTTTCACACCTTTTCAGGCTCTGCATGTTCTTGAACACCGTTTGATGCTTCTCCTATTTTTCAGACCGTTTCATGCTCCTCATATTTTTGACACCTTTTGAAGCTCTTCATATTTTTCACACCTTTTCAGGCTCTGCATGTTCTTGAACACCGTTTGATGCTCCTCCTATATTTCAGACCATTTCATGCTCTTCATATTTTTGACACATTTTGAAGCTCTTCATATTTTTCACACTTTTAATGCTCTGCATTTTTTTCAACACCGTTTCATGCTCCTCATATATTTGACACCTTTTTAAGCTCTTCATATTTTTCCCACCTTCTCAGGCTTTTCATGTTTTACACCACCGTTTCAAGCTGCTCCTATTTTTCAGACAGTTTCATGCTCCTCTTTTTTTTGACACCTTTTGAAGCTTTTCATATTTTTCACACCCTTTCATGCTGTTCATATTTTTCAACATGTTTTCATGCTCCTCCTGTTTTTCAGACCGTTTCATGCTCCTCATATTTTTGACACCTTTTGAAGCTCTTCATATCTTTCACACCTTTTCATTCTCTTCATGTTTTTCAACACCGTTTTATGCTCCTCCTATTTGTCAGACCGTTTCTTGCTCCTCATATTTTTGACAGCGTTTGAAGCTCTTTATGTTTTTCACACTTTTAATGCTCTTCATGTTTTTCATCACCGTTTCATGCTCCTCATATTTTTGACTCCTTTTGAAGGTCTTAATATTTTTCACACCTTTTCAGGCTCTTCATGTTTTTCAACATGGTTTCATCCTCCTCCTATTTTTCAGACCGTTTCATGCTCCTCCTATTTTTCAGAACGTTTCATGCTCCTCAAATTTTGACACCTTTTGAAGCTCTTTATATTTTTAACACTTATCATGCTCTTTATGTTTTTCAACGCCGTTTCATGCTCCTCCTATTTTTCAGACCGTTTCATGCTCCTCATATTTTTGACACCGTGAAAGCTCTTCATATATTTCCAACCTTTTCAGGTTCTTCATGTTTTTCAACACCGTCTCATGCTCCTACTATTTTTCAGACCATTTCATGCTCCTCATATTTTTGACACCTTTTGAAGCTCTTCATATTTTTAACACCTTTTCAGGCTCTTCAAGTTTTACAACTACGTTTCATGCTCCTCCTATTTTTCAGACGTTTTCATCCTCCTCATTTTTTGGAAACCTTTTGAAGCTTTTCATATTTTTCACACCTTTTCATGCTCTTCATATTTTCATACAACGTTTCATGCTCCTCCTATTTTTCAGACCATTTCCTGCTCCTCATATTTTTAAGACCGTCTCATGCTCCTCATATTTTTGAAAGCTTTTGAAGCTCTTCATGTTTTTCACACCTTTTGAAGATCTTCATGTGTTTCAACACCGTTTCATGCTCCTCCTATATTTATGACCGTTTCATGATCCTCTTATCTTTAACATCTTTTGAATCTCTTCATATTTTTCAGACCTTTTCAAGCAATTCATGATTTTCAACAACGTTTCATACTCCTCCTATTTTTCAGACCATTTCATGCTCCTCATATTTTTGACACCTTCTGAAACTCTTCTTATTCTTCACACCTTTTCCTGTTCTTCTTGTTTTTCAACACCGTTTCATGCTCCTCCTATTTTTCAGACCGTTTCTTGCTCCTCATATTTTTGACAGCTTTTCAAGCTCTTTAATTTTTCACACTTTTAATGCTCTTCATGTTTTTCAACACCGTTACATGCTCCTCATATTTTTGACACCTTTTGAAGCTCCTCATATATTTCACACTTTCACAGGCTCTTCATGTTTTCCAAAACCACTTCATGCTCCTCCTATTTTTCAGACTGTTTCATGCTCCTCATATTTTTCACACCGTCTGAAGCTATTCATATTTTTCACAACTTTACAGGCTCTTCATGTTTTACAACACCACTTCATGCTCCTCGTGTTTTTCAGTCCGTTTCATGCTCCTCTCATTTTTGACACCTTTTGAAGCTCTTCATATTCTTCACACCTTTTGAAGCTCGTCCTATTTTTCACACGTTTTCAGGCTCTTCATGTTTTTCAACATCACTTCATGCTCCTCCTATTTTCAGACCGTTTCATGCTCCTCATATTTTGACACCTTTTGAAGCTCTTCATATATTTCGCACCTTTTCAGTCTATTCATGTTTTTGAACACCATTTCATGCTCCTCCTATTTTCAGACCGTTTCATGGTCCTCATAGGTTTCACACCTTTTGATGCTCTTTATATTCTTCACAACTTTTCAGGCTCTTCATGTTTTTGAACACCGCTTCATGGTCCTCTTATTTTTCAGATTGTCTCATGCTCCTCATATTTTTGACACCTTTTGAAGTTCTTCATATATTTCACATCTTTTCAGGCTCTTCATGTTTTTCAACACCACTTCATGCTCCTCCTATTTTTCAGACCATTTCATGCTCCTCATCTGTTTCACACATTTTGAAGCTCTTTATATTCTTCACACCTTTTCAGACTTTTTATGTTTTTGAACACTGTTTCATGCTCCTCATATTTTTGACACTTTTTGAAGCTGTTCATATATTTCACACCTTTTCAGGCTCTTCAAGTTGTTCAAAACCGCTTCTTGCTCCTCCTATTTTTCAGACCATTTAATGCTCCTCATATTTTTGACACCGTTTGAAGCTCTTCATATTTTTCACACCTTTTCAGTCTCTTCATGTCTTTGAACACCGCTTCATGCTCCTCCTATTTTTCAGACCGTTTAATGCTCCTCATATTTTTGACACCTTTTGAAGCTCTTCCTATTTTCAACACCTTTTCAGGATTTTCATGTTTTTTAACACAGTTTCATATTCCTCCTATTTTTCAACGGTTTCATGCTCCTCGCATTTTTGACACCTTTTGAAGCTCTTTATATTTTTCACACCTTTTCAGGCTCTTCATGTTTTTCAACACCGCTTCATGCTCCTCCTATTTTTCAGACTGTTTCATGCACCTCATGTTTTTGACACCCTCTGAAGCTCTTCATATTTTTCACACCTTTTCAGGCTCTTCATGTTTTTCAACATCACTTCATGCTCCTCCTATTTTTCAGAAGGTTTCATGCTCCTGATATTTTAGACACCTTTTGAAACTCTTTGTATTTTTCACACCTTTTAAGTTTCTTCATGTTTTTCAACACTGCTTCATGCTCCTCCTATATTTCAGAACGTTTCATGCTCTTCATATATATGACTCCTTTTGAAGATCTTCATATTTTTCACACCTTTTCATGCTCTTCATATTTTTTAACACCATTTCATGCTCCTCCTATTTTTCAGACCGTTTCATGCTCCTCATATTTTTGATACCTTTTGAAGCCCATCATATTTTTCACTCCTTTTCCTGTTCTTCATGTTTTTCAACACCGTTTCATGCTCCTCCTATTTTTCAGGCCGTTTCATACACCTCATATTTTTGACACCTTTTCAAGCTCTTCATGTTTCTCAAAACCATTACATACTCCTCCTATTTTTCAGACCGTTTCATTCTCCTCTATTTTTCAGACCGTTTCGTACTCCTCATATTTTTAAGACCATTTCATGCTCCTCACATTTTTGACAGCTTTTGAAGCTCTTCATATTTTTCACACCTTTCCATGCTCTTCATGTTTTTCAACACCGTTTCATGCTCCTCCTAATTTTCAGTCCGTTTCATGCACCTCATATTTTCAGACCAGTTAATTCTCCTCGTATTTTTGACATGTTTTGAAGCTCTTCATATTTTTCACACATTTTCAGGATCTTCATTTTTTTCAACACCTTTTCTTGCTCCTCCTAATTTTCAGACCTTTTCATGCTCCTCATATTTTTGACACCTTTTAAGCTCTTCATGTTTTTCAACACCGATTCATTCTCCTCCTATTTTTCAGACAGTTTCGTGCTCCTCATATTTTTCAGACGGTCTCATGCTCCTCACATAATTGAAATCTTTTGAATCTCTTCATATTTTTTCAAACCTTTTAAGGCCCTTCATATTTTTCCACACCGTTTCTTGCTCCTCCTGTTTTACAGACCGTTTCATGCTCCTCATATTTTTCAGACCGTTTCATGCTCCTCATATTTTTGACACATTTTGAAGCTCTTCATGTTTTTCAACACCGTTTCATGCTCCTTCTATTTTTCAGACCATTTCATGCTCCTCATATTTTTGACACTTTTTGAAGATCTTCATGGTTTTCTACACTGTTTCATGCTCCTCCTATTTTTCAGACCGTTTCATGCTCCTTCTATTTTTCAGACCGTTTCATGCTCCTCATATTATGGACACCTTATGGAGCTCTTTATATTTTTCACCTCTTTTCAGGCTCTTCATGTTTTTCAACACCGTTTCATGTTCCTCCTATTTTTCAGAAAGTTTCATGCTCCTCCTATTTTTCAGACCGTTTCATGCTCCTCATATTTTTCAGACCGTTTCATGCTCCTCATATTTTTGACACATTTTGAAGCTCTTCATGTTTTTCAACACCGTTTCATGCTCCTTCTATTTTTCAGACCATTTCATGCTCCTCATATTTTTGACACTTTTTGAAGATCTTCATGGTTTTCTACACTGTTTCATGCTCCTCCTGTTTTTCAGACCGTTTCATGCTCCTTCTATTTTTCAGACCGTTTCATGCTCCTCATATTATGGACACCTTATGGAGCTCTTTATATTTTTCACCTCTTTTCAGGCTCTTCATGTTTTTCAACACCGTTTCATGTTCCTCCTATTTTTCAGACCGTTTCATGCTCCTTCTATTTTTCAGACCGTTTCATGCTCCTCATATTATGGACACCTTATGGAGCTCTTTATATTTTTCACCTCTTTTCAGGCTCTTCATGTTTTTCAACACCGTTTCATGTTCCTCCTATTTTTCAGAAAGTTTCATGCTCCTCCTATTTTTCAGACCGTTTCATGCTCCTCATATTATGGACACCTTATGGAGCTCTTCATATTTTTCACACCTTTTCAGGCTCTTCATGTTCTTGAACACCGCTTCATGCTCCTCCTATTTTTTAAAACGTTTCATGCTCCTCATATATTTTACAATTTTTGAAGCTCTTCATATTTTTCACACCTTTTCAGGCTCTTAATGTTTTTGAACAACGTTTAATGATCCTCCTATTTCTCAGACGGTTTCATGCTCCTCATATTTTTCACAACTTTTGAAGTTCTGCATATTTTTCACACGTTTTCAGGCTCTTCATATTTTTCACACTTTTTCAGGCTCTTCATGTTTTTGAACACCGTTTAATGCTCCTCCTATTTCTCAGACGGTTTCATGCTACTCATATTTTTCAAAACTTTTGAAGATCTGCATATTTTTCACACTTTTTCAAGCTCTTCATATTTTTCACACCTTTTCAGGCTCTTCATGATTTCAACATCATTTAATGCTCCTCCTATTTTTTAGACGATTTCATGCTCCTCATATTTTTAACACCTTTTGAAGCTCTTCATATTTTTCACACCTTTTGAAGCTCTTCTTATTTTTCACACCTTTTCAGCCTCTTAATGATTTTCAACTCCACTTCATGCTCCTCCTATTTTTCAGAATGTTTCATGCTTCCCATATTTTTGACACCTTTTGAAGCTCTTCATATTTTTCACAACTTTTCAGGCTCTTCATATTTTTCATACCTTTTCAGGCTCTTCATGTTTTTCAACACCGCTTCATGCTCCGCCTATATTTCAGACCGTTTCATGCTCCTCCTATTTTTCAGACCATTTCATGCTCCTCATATTTTTGACACGTTTTGAAGCTCTTCATATTTTTCACATGTTTTGAAGCTCTTCATATTTTTCACACCTTTTAAGTCTCTTCATATTTTTGAACACCGTTTCATGCTCCTCCTATTTTTCAGAACGTTTCATGCTCCTCCTATTTTTGAAAAAGTTTTGAAGCTCTTCATGATTTTCAACACCGTTTCATGCTCTTCCTATTTTGCAGACCGTTCCATGCTCCTCATATTTTTCAGACCGTTTCATGCTCCTCATATTTTTGACACCTTTTGAAGCTCTTCATGATTTTCAAAACCGTTTCATGCTCCTCCTATTTATCAGACCGTTTCTGCTCCTCCTATTTTTGAGACCGTTTCATGCTCATCATATTTTTTGACACCTTTTGAAACTCTTCATATTTTTCACACCTTTTCATGCTCTTCATGATTTTCAACACCGTTTCATGCTCCTCCTATTTATCAGATCGTTTCTGCTCCTCCTATTTTTCAGACCGTATAATTCTCCTCATTTTTTTGACACGTTTTGAATCTATTTATATTTTTCACACGTTTTGAAGCTCTTCATAATTTTCACAACTTTTCAGGCTCCTCATGTTTTTGAACACCGCTTCATGCTCCTCCTTTTTTTCAGACCGTTTCATGCTCCTCATACTTTTCACACCTTTTGAAGCTCTTCATATTTTTCACACGTTTTCAGGCTCTTCATGTTTTAGAACACCGCTTCATGCTCCTCCTTTTTTTCAGACCTTTTCAAGCTCCTCATATTTTTCATACCTTTTGAAGCTCTTCATATTTTTCACACCTTTTGAAGCTATTCATATTTGTCACACCTTTTCAGGCTCTTCATATTTTTGAACACCGTTTCATGCTCCTCCTATTTTTCAGAACGTTTCATGCTCCTCATATTTTTGAAAAAGTTTTGAAGCTCTTCATGATTTTCAACACCGTTTCATGCTCCTCCTGTTTATCAGACCGTTTCTGCTCCTCCTATTTTTGAGACAGTTTCATGCTCATCATATTTTTTGACACCTTTTGAAACTCTTCATATTTTTCACACCTTTTCAGGCTCTTCATTTTCTTCACACCATTTCATGCTCCTCATATTTTTCAGACCGTTTTGTGCTCCTCTTATTTTTCAGACCGTTTCATGCACCTCATAATTTTTACACCTTTTGAAGCTCTTCATATTTTTCATAGCTTTTGAAGCTATTCTTATTTTTCACACCTTTTCAGGCTCTTCAGGTTTTTCAACTCAACTTCATGCTCCTCCTATTTTTCAGAAAGTTTCATGCTTCCCATATTTTTGACACCTTTTGAAGCTCTTCATATTTTCCACACCTTTTCAGGCTCTTCATGTTTTTCACACCTTTTCAGGCTCTTCATGTTTTTCAACACCGCTTCATGCTCCTCCTATTTTTCAGAACGTTTCATGCTCCTCATATTTTTGAAAAAGTTTTGAAGCTCTTCATGATTTTCAACACCGTTTCATGCTCCTCCTATTTTGCAGACCGTTTCATGCTCCTCATATTTTTCAGACCGTTTCATGCTCCTCATATTTTTGACACCTTTTGAAGCTCTTCATGATTTTCAACACCGTTTCATGCTCCTCCTATTTTGCAGACCGTTTCATGCTCCTCATATTTTTCAGACCGTTTCATGCACCTCATATTTTTTACACCTTTTGAAGCTCTTCATATTTTTCACAGCTTTTAATGATCTTTATGTTTTTCAACACCGTTACATGCTCCTGCTATTTTTCAGACTGTTTCGTGCTCCTCCTATTTTTCAGACCGTTTCATACACCTCATATTTTTTACACCTTTGAAGCTCTTCATACAGCTTTTAATGCTCTTTATGTTTTTCAACACCGTTTCATGCTCTTAATATTTTTCAGACGGTTTCATGCTCCTTCTATTTTTTACTCCTTTTGAAGCTCTTCATACTTTGCACACCTTTTCAGTCTCTTCATGTTTTTCAACACCGCTTCATGCTCCTCCTATTTTTCAGAACGTTTCATGCTCCTAATATTTTTGACACCTTTTGAAGCTCTTCATATTTTCCCCAACTTTTCAGGTTTGTCATGTTTTTGACCACCGTTTCATGCACCTCCTATTTTTCAGACCGTTCCATGCTCCTCATATTTTTGACACTTTTTGTAGCTATTCATATTTTTCACACCTTTTCAGAGTCTTCATGTTTTTCAACATGGTTTCATGCTACTCCTATTTTTCAGACCGTTTCATGCTCCTCATATTTTTGACAACTTTTGAAACTCTTCATATTTTTCACACCTTTTCAGGCTCTTTATGTTTTTGAACACCGTTTCATGCTCCTCCTATTTTTCATACCGTTTCATGCTCCTCATATATTTGAAGCCTTTTGAAACTCTTCATATTTTTCACACCTTTTCAGACTCTTCATGTTGTTCAACACCGCTTCATGCTCCTCCTATTTTTCAGACCGTTTCATGCTCCTCATATTTTTGACACATTTTGAACCTCTTCATATTTTTCACACCTTCTCCGGATCTTCATGTTTTTCAGCACCGTTTCAATCTCCTCCTATTTTAGAGACCGTTTCATGCTCCTCATATTTTTCACACCTTTTGAAGCTCTATATATTTTTCATACCTTTTCTTCTTCTTCATGATTTTCAACACCGCTTCATGCTCCTCCTATTTTTCAGACCGTTTCATGCTCCTCATACTTTTCACACCTTTTGAAGCTCTTCATATTTTTCACACGTTTTCAGGCTCTTCATGTTTTAGAACACCGCTTCATGCTCCTCCTTTTTTTCAGACCTTTTCAAGCTCCTCATATTTTTCATACCTTTTGAAGCTCTTCATATTTTTCACACCTTTTGAAGCTATTCATATTTGTCACACCTTTTCAGGCTCTTCATATTTTTGAACACCGTTTCATGCTCCTCCTATTTTTCAGAACGTTTCATGCTCCTCATATTTTTGAAAAAGTTTTGAAGCTCTTCATGATTTTCAACACCGTTTCATGCTCCTCCTGTTTATCAGACCGTTTCTGCTCCTCCTATTTTTGAGACAGTTTCATGCTCATCATATTTTTTGACACCTTTTGAAACTCTTCATATTTTTCACACCTTTTCAGGCTCTTCATTTTCTTCACACCATTTCATGCTCCTCATATTTTTCAGACCGTTTTGTGCTCCTCTTATTTTTCAGACCGTTTCATGCACCTCATAATTTTTACACCTTTTGAAGCTCTTCATATTTTTCACAGCTTTTGAAGCTATTCTTATTTTTCACACCTTTTCAGGCTCTTCAGGTTTTTCAACTCAACTTCATGCTCCTCCTATTTTTCAGAAAGTTTCATGCTTCCCATATTTTTGACACCTTTTGAAGCTCTTCATATTTTCCACACCTTTTCAGGCTCTTCATGTTTTTCACACCTTTTCAGGCTCTTCATGTTTTTCAACACCGCTTCATGCTCCTCCTATTTTTCAGAACGTTTCATGCTCCTCATATTTTTGAAAAAGTTTTGAAGCTCTTCATGATTTTCAACACCGTTTCATGCTCCTCCTATTTTGCAGACCGTTTCATGCTCCTCATATTTTTCAGACCGTTTCATGCTCCTCATATTTTTGACACCTTTTGAAGCTCTTCATGATTTTCAACACCGTTTCATGCTCCTCCTATTTTGCAGACCGTTTCATGCTCCTCATATTTTTCAGACCGTTTCATGCACCTCATATTTTTTACACCTTTTGAAGCTCTTCATATTTTTCACAGCTTTTAATGATCTTTATGTTTTTCAACACCGTTACATGCTCCTGCTATTTTTCAGACTGTTTCGTGCTCCTCCTATTTTTCAGACCGTTTCATACACCTCATATTTTTTACACCTTTGAAGCTCTTCATACAGCTTTTAATGCTCTTTATGTTTTTCAACACCGTTTCATGCTCTTAATATTTTTCAGACGGTTTCATGCTCCTTCTATTTTTTACTCCTTTTGAAGCTCTTCATACTTTGCACACCTTTTCAGTCTCTTCATGTTTTTCAACACCGCTTCATGCTCCTCCTATTTTTCAGAACGTTTCATGCTCCTAATATTTTTGACACCTTTTGAAGCTCTTCATATTTTCCCCAACTTTTCAGGTTTGTCATGTTTTTGACCACCGTTTCATGCACCTCCTATTTTTCAGACCGTTCCATGCTCCTCATATTTTTGACACTTTTTGTAGCTATTCATATTTTTCACACCTTTTCAGAGTCTTCATGTTTTTCAACATGGTTTCATGCTACTCCTATTTTTCAGACCGTTTCATGCTCCTCATATTTTTGACAACTTTTGAAACTCTTCATATTTTTCACACCTTTTCAGGCTCTTTATGTTTTTGAACACCGTTTCATGCTCCTCCTATTTTTCATACCGTTTCATGCTCCTCATATATTTGAAGCCTTTTGAAACTCTTCATATTTTTCACACCTTTTCAGACTCTTCATGTTGTTCAACACCGCTTCATGCTCCTCCTATTTTTCAGACCGTTTCATGCTCCTCATATTTTTGACACATTTTGAACCTCTTCATATTTTTCACACCTTCTCCGGATCTTCATGTTTTTCAGCACCGTTTCAATCTCCTCCTATTTTAGAGACCGTTTCATGCTCCTCATATTTTTCACACCTTTTGAAGCTCTATATATTTTTCATACCTTTTCTTCTTCTTCATGATTTTCAACACCGCTTCATGCTCCTCCTATTTTTCAGACCGTTTCATGCTAGTCATATTTTTCACACCTTTTGAAGCTCTTCATGTATTTCACACCTTTTCAGGCTCTTCATATTTTTCATACCGCTTCATGCTCCTCCTATTTTTCACACCGTTTCTTGCTCCTCATATTTTTCAAATATTTTGAAGCTCGTCAAATTTTTCACACCTATTCATGCTCTTCATTTTTTCAACACAGTTTCTTGCTCCTCATATTTTGACACGTTTTGAAGCTCTTCATATTGTTCACACGTTTTCAGGCTCTTCATGTTTTTGAACACTGTTTCATGCTACTCCTATTTTTGACACCTTTTGAAGCTCGGCATATTTTTCACACCTTTTCAGGCTCTTCATGTTTTTCAACACCGTTTCATTGCTTCTCCTATTTTTCAGACCGTTTCAAACATCTCATATTTTTGACACCTTTGAATTCCTTCATATTTTTCACCCCTTTTCATGCTCTTCATGTTTTTGAACACCGTTTCATAGTCCTCCTATGTTTCAGACCGTTTCATGCTCCTCATATTTGACACTTTTTGAAGCTCTTCATATTTTTCACACCTTTTCAGTCTCTTCATGTTTTGAACACTGCTTCATGCTCCTCCTACTTTACAGACTTTTTCATGCTCCTCAAATTTTGAAACCTTTTGAAACTCTTCATATTTTTCACACCTACTCAGGCTCTTCATGTTTTTGAACACCGTTTCATAGTCCTCCTATTTTTCAGACCGCATCATGCTTCTCATATTTTTGACATTTCTTGAAGCTCTTCATCTTTTTCACACCTTTTCAGGCACTTCATGTTTTTGTACGCCGCTTCATGCTCCTCCTATTTTTCAGACCCTTTCATGCTCCTCATATTTTTCACACCTTCTGAAGCTCTTCATATTTTTCACTCCTTTTGAAGCTCTTCATATTTTTCACAAGTTTTCAGGCTCTTCATATTTTTCAACACCGCTTCATGCTCCTCATATTTTTCAGACCGTTTGGTGCTCCTCATATTTTTCACACCTTTTGAAGCTCTTCATATTTTTCACACCTTTTCAGGCTCTTCATGTTTTCAACACCGTTTTATGCTCCTCCTATTTTTCAGACCTTTTCATGCTGCTCATATTTTTCACACCTTTTGACGCTCTTCATATTTTTCACACTTTTTCAGGCTCTTTATATTTTTGAACACTGCTTCATGCTCCTCCTATTTTTCAGACCGTTTCATGCTCCTCATATTTTTCACAACTTTTGAAGCTCTTCGTATTTTTCACACATTTTCAGGCTCTTCATGTTTTTCAACACCGTTTCATGCTACTCCTATATTTCAGACCGTTTCATGCTCCTCATGTTTTTAAACACCGCTTCACGCTCCTCATATTTTTTGACCGTTTCATGCTCCTCACATATTTGAAACGTTTTTAAGATCTTCATATATTTCAAACATTTTCTGGCTCTTCATGTTTTTCAACACCCCTTCATGCTCCTCCTATTTTTCATACCGTTTCATGTTCCTCATATTTTCGACACCTTTTGAAGCTCTTCATATTTTTCACACCTTTTCATGATCTTCATGTTTTTCAACACCATTTCACTCTCCTTCTATTTTTCAGACAGTTTCGTGCTCCTCCTATTTTTCATACCATTTCATGTTCCTCTTATTTTCGACACCTTTTGAAGCTCTTCATATTTTTCACACCTTTTCATGCTCTTCATGTTTTTCAACACCGTTTCATGTTCCTCCTATTTTTCAGACAGTTTCGTGCCCCTCCTATTATTCATAGCGTTTCATGTTCCTCATATTTTCGACACCTTTTGAAGCTATTCATATTTTTCACACCTTTTCAGGCGCTTCATGTTTTTCAACACCGCTTCATGCTCCTCCTATTTTTCAGACCGTTTCATGCCCCTAATATTTTTCACACATTTTCAGGCTCTTCATGTTTTTGAACACCGCTTCATGCTCCTCCAATTTTTCAGACCGTTTCATGCTCCTCATATTTTGACACATTTTGAAGCTCTTCATATTTTTCACACCATTTCACGCTCTTCATGTTTTTAAACACCACTTAATGCTCCTGCTATTTTTCATACTGTTTCATGTTCCTCATATTTTTGACACATTTTGAAGCTCTTCATATTTTTCACACCATTTCACGCTCTTCATGTTTTTAAACACCGCTTCATGCTCCTCCTATTTTTCATACTGTTTCATGCTCCTCATATTTTTGACATCTTTTCAAGCTCTTCATATTTTTCACACCATTTCACGCTCTTCATGTTTTTAAACACCACTTAATGCTCCTGCTATTTTTCATACTGTTTCATGCTCCTCATATTTTTGACACCTTTTGAAGCTCTTCATATTTTTCACAGCTTTTCAGGCTCTTCATGTTTTCAACACAGCTTCATGTTCCTCCAATTTTTCAGACCGTTTCATGCTCCTCATATTTTTGACACCTTTTGAAGCTCTTCATATTTTTCACACCTTTCAGTCTCTTCATGTTTTTGAACACCGTTTCATGCTCCTCCTATTTTTCAGACTGTTTCATGCTCCTCTTATTTTTGACACCGTTTGAAGCTCTTCATATTTTTCTCACCTTTCAGGCTCTTCATGTTTTTCAACACCGCTTCATGCTCCTCCTATTTTTCACACCGTTTCATGATCCTCGTATTTTTGACACGTTTTGAAGCTCTTCATATTTTTCACACCTTTCCAGACTCTTCATGTTTTTCAACACCGCTTCATGCTCCTCCTATTTTTCATACCATTTCTTGCTCCTCATATTTTTGACACCTTTTGAAGGTCTTCATATATTTCACACCTTTTCAGGCTCTTCATGTTTTTGAACAACGCTTCATGCTCCTCCTATTTTTCAGACCGTTTTATGCTCCTCATATTTTTGACACCTCTTGAAACTCTTTATATTTTTCACACATTTTCATGCTCTTCATGTTTTTCAACACCACTTCATTCTCCTCCTATATTTCAGACCGTTTCATACTCCTCATATTTTTGACACCTTTTGAAGCTCTTCATATTTTTCACACCTTTTCAGGCTCTTCATGTTTTTGAACACCTTTTCAGGCTTTTCATGTTTTTCAAGACCAGTTCATGCTCCTCCTATTTTTCAGACCGTTTCAGGCTCCTCATATTTTTCAGATTGTTTCATGTTCCTCATATTTTTGACACCTTTTGAAGCTCTTCATATTTTTCACACTTTTCATGCTCTTCATGTTTTTCAACACCGAATCATGCTCCTCCTATTTTTCAGACAGTTTCATGCTCCTCATATATTTGAAACCTTTTGAAGCTCTTCATATTCTTCACAGCTTTTCAGGCTTTTCAACACCGTTTCATGCTCCTCCTATTTTTCAGGCCATTTCGTGCTCCTCATATTTTTGACACCTTTTGAAGCTGTTTATTTTTTCACATCTTTTCAGGCTCTTCATATTTTTGAACACCGCTTCATGCTCCTCCTATTTATCAGACCGTTTCTGCTCCTCCTATTTTTCAGACCGTATCCTTCTCCTCATTTTTTTGACACGTTTTGAATCTATTTATATTTTTCACACGTTTTGAAGCTCTTCATAATTTTCACACCTTTTCACGCTCCTCATGTTTTTGAACACCGCTTCATGCTCCTCCTTTTTTTCAGACCGTTTCATGCTCCTCATATTTTTCACACCTTTTGAAGCTCTTCATATTTTTCACACGTTTTCAGGCTCTTCATGTTTTAGAACACCGCTTCATGCTCCTCCTTTTTTTCAGACCTTTTCAAGCTCCTCATATTTTTCATACCTTTTGAAGCTCTTCATATTTTTCACACCTTTTGAAGCTATTCATATTTGTCACACCTTTTCAGGCTCTTCATATTTTTGAACACCGTTTCATGCTCCTCCTATTTTTCAGAACGTTTCATGCTCCTCATATTTTTGAAAAAGTTTTGAAGCTCTTCATGATTTTCAACACCGTTTCATGCTCCTCCTGTTTATCAGACCGTTTCTGCTCCTCCTATTTTTGAGACAGTTTCATGCTCATCATATTTTTTGACACCTTTTGAAACTCTTCATATTTTTCACACCTTTTCAGGCTCTTCATTTTCTTCACACCATTTCATGCTCCTCATATTTTTCAGACCGTTTTGTGCTCCTCTTATTTTTCAGACCGTTTCATGCACCTCATAATTTTTACACCTTTTGAAGCTCTTCATATTTTTCACAGCTTTTGAAGCTATTCTTATTTTTCACACCTTTTCAGGCTCTTCAGGTTTTTCAACTCAACTTCATGCTCCTCCTATTTTTCAGAAAGTTTCATGCTTCCCATATTTTTGACACCTTTTGAAGCTCTTCATATTTTCCACACCTTTTCAGGCTCTTCATGTTTTTCACACCTTTTCAGGCTCTTCATGTTTTTCAACACCGCTTCATGCTCCTCCTATTTTTCAGAACGTTTCATGCTCCTCATATTTTTGAAAAAGTTTTGAAGCTCTTCATGATTTTCAACACCGTTTCATGCTCCTCCTATTTTGCAGACCGTTTCATGCTCCTCATATTTTTCAGACCGTTTCATGCTCCTCATATTTTTGACACCTTTTGAAGCTCTTCATGATTTTCAACACCGTTTCATGTTCCTCCTATTTTGCAGACCGTTTCATGCTCCTCATATTTTTCAGACCGTTTCATGCCCCTAATATTTTTCACACATTTTCAGGCTCTTCATGTTTTTGAACACCGCTTCATGCTTCTCCTATTTTGCAGACCGTTTCATGCTCCTCATATTTTTGACACATTTTGAAGCTCTTCATATTTTTCACACCTTTTCAGGCTCTTCATGCTTTTCAACACCACTTCATGCTCCTCCTATTTTTCAGACCGTTTCCTGCTCCTCATATTTTTGACAAATTTTGAAGGTCTTCATATATTTCACACCTTTTCAGGCTCTTCATGTTTTTGAACAACGCTTCATGCTCCTCCTATTTTTCAGACCGTTTTATGCTCCTCATATTTTTGACACCTCTTGAAACTCTTTATATTTTTCACATATTTTCATGCTCTTCATGTTTTTCAACACCACTTCATTCTCCTCCTATATTTCAGACCGTTTCATACTCCTCATATTTTTGACACCTTTTGAAGCTCTTCATATTTTTCACACCTTTTCAGGCTCTTCATGTTTTTGAACACCTTTTCAGGATTTTCATGTTTTTCAAGACCAGTTCATGCTCCTCCTATTTTTCAGACCGTTTCAGGCTCCTCATATTTTTCAGATTGTTTCATGGTCGTCATATTTTTGACACCTTTTGAAGCTCTTCATATTTTTCACACTTTTCATGCTCTTCATGTTTTTCAACACCGGTTCATGCTCCTCCTATTTTTTAGACAGTTTCATGCTCCTCATATTTTTGAAACCTTTTGAAGCTCTTCATATTCTTCACAGCTTTTCAGGCTTTTCAACACCGTTTCATGCTCCTCCTATTTTTCAGGCCATTTCGTGCTCCTCATATTTTTGACACCTTTTGAAGCTGTTTATTTTTTCACATCTTTTCAGGCTCTTCATATTTTTGAACACCGCTTCATGCTCCTCCTATTTTCAGACCGTTTCATGCTTCTCATATTCTTGACACCTTTTGAAGCTCTTCATATTTTTCACACCTTTTCAGGCTCTTCATGTTTTTCAACACCTCTTCATGCTCCTCCTATTTTTTCGACCGTTTCATGCTCCTCATATTTTTGACACTTTTTAAAGCTCTTCATATTTTTCACATCTTTTCAGGCTCTTCATGATTTTCTACACCACTTCATGCTCCTCTTATTTTTCAGCCCCTTTAATGCTACTCATATTTTTGACACATTATGAAGCTCTTCATATTTTTCACACCTTTTGACTCTCTTCACGTTTTTGAACACCGTTCCTTGCTCCTCCTATTTTTAGACCGTTCCAAGCTCCTCATATTTTTGACACCTTTTGAAGCTGTTCATATAGTTCACACCATTTCAGGCTCTTCATGTTTTTGAACATGGCTTCATGCTCCTCCTATTTTTCAGACCATTTCATGCTCCTCATATTTTTGACAACTTTTGAAGCTCTTCATATTAGTCACACTTTTCAGGCCCTTCATGTTTTTCAGCACCGCTTCATACTCGTCCTATTTTTCAGACCATTTCATGCTCCACATATTTTTGATACGTTTTGAAGCTCTTCATATTTTTCACAACTTTTCAGGCTCTTCATGATGTTGAATACTGCTTCATGCTCCTTCTATTTTACAGACCGTTTCATGCTCCTCATATTTTTGACACCTTTTGAAGCTCTTCATATTTTTCACACCTTTTCAGGCTCTTAACGATTTTAAAACCTTTTCTTGCTCCTCCTATTTTTCAGACCGTTTCATGCTCCTCATATTTTTGACACCTTTTGAAGCTCTTCATATATGTCACACCTTTTCAGGCTCTTCATGTTTTTCAACACCACTTCATGCTCCTCCTATTTTTCAGACCGTTTCGTGCTCCTCATATTTTTCACACCGTCTTATGCTCCTCATATTTTTGACAGCTTTTGAAGCTCTTCATATTTTTCAGACCTTTTCAGGCTCTTAACGATTTTAAAACCTTTTCTTGCTCCTCCTATTTTTCAGACCATTTCGTGCTCCTCATATTTTTCAGACCGTTTCGTGCTCCTCATATTTTTGACACCTTTTGTAGCTTTTCATATTTTTCACACCTTTTCAGGCTCTTCATGTTTTTGAACACCGTTTCATGCTCCTCCTATTTTTCAGACCGTTTCGTGCTGCTCATATTTTTGACACCTTTTGTAGCTTTTCATATTTTTCACAGCTTTTTAGGCTCTTCATGTTTTTCAACACCGCTTAATGCTCCTCCTATTTTTCAGACCATTTCGTGCTCCTCATATTTTTCACACCGTCTTATGCTCCTCATATTTTTGACAGCTTTTGAAGCTCTTCATATTTTTCAGACCTTTTCAAGCAATTCATATTTTTCAACACCGTATCATGCTCCTCCTATTTTTCAGACCGTTTCATGCTCCTCATATTTTTTGACACCTTTTGAAGCTTTTTATATTTTTCACACCTTTTCATGCTCTTCATGCTTTTCAACACCGTTTCATGCTCCTCCTATTTTTCAGATGGTTTTATGCTCCTCATATTTTTGACACGTTTTGAAGTTCTTCATGTTTTTCAACACCGTTTCATGCTCCTCCCATTTTTCAGACAGTTTCATGGTCCTCATATTTTTCAGACTGTTTCATGCTTCTCATATTTTTGACACCTTTTGAAGCTCTTCACATTTTTCACACTTCTCAAGCTCTTCATGATTTTCAACACCGTCTCATGCTCCTCCTATTTTTTTGACCGTTTCATGCTACTCATAAATTTGAAACCTTTTGAAGCTCTTCATATTTTTCACACCTTTTCAGGCTCTTCATGTTTTTCAACACCGTTTCATGCTAATCCTATTTTTCAGACCGTTTCATGCTCCTATTTTTCAGACCGTTTCAGGCTCCTTATATTTTTGACCACTTTTGAAGGTCTTCATGTTTTTGAACACCGCATCATGCCCCTCATCTTTTTCCGACCGTTTCATGCTCCTCATATTTTTGACCCATTTTGAAGCTCTTCGTATTTTTCACACCTTTTCTGCCTCTACATATTTTTGAACACCGTTTCCTGCTCCTTCTATTTTTGAGAACGTTTCATGCTCCTAATATTTTTGACACGTATTGAAGCTCTTCATATTTTTCACAACTTTTCTGGCTCTTCATGATTCTGAACAACTTTCAAGCTACTTCTATTTTTCCGACCGTTTCATGCTCCTCATATTTTTGAAACCTTTTGAAGCTCTTCCTATTTGTCACACATTTTCAGGCTCTTCAAGTTTTTGAACACCGTTTCATGCTACTCCTATTTTTGACACCTTTTGTAGCTCCTCATATTTTTCAAACCATTTCATGCTCTTCATGTTTTTCAACACCGCTTCATGCTCCTCCTATATTTCAGATCGTTTCATGCTCCTCATATTTTTCACACCTTTTGAAGCTCTTCATATTTTTCACAACTTTTCAGGCTCTTCATGTTTTTCAACACCGCTTCATGCTCCTCCTATTTTTCACACCGTTTCATGCTCCTCATATTTTTGACACTTTTTGAAGCTCTTCATATATTTCACAACTTTTCAGGCTCTTCATGTTTTTGAAGGCCGCTTCATGCTCCTCCTATTTTTCAGGTCGTTTCATGCTCCTCATATTTTTGACACCTTTTGAAGCTCTTCATATTTTTCACACCTTTTCGGGCTCTTCATGTTTTTCCACATTGCTTCATGCTCCTCCTAGTTTTCAAACCGTTTCATGCTCCTCATATTTTTGACACCTTTTGAAGCTCTTCATCTATTTCACACCTTTTCAGGCTCTTCATGTTTTCAAAACCGTTTCATGCTCCTCCTATTTTTCCGATAGTTTCTTGCTCCTCATATTTTTGACACCTTTTGAAGCTCTTCATATTTTTCACACCTTTTCATGCTGTTCATGATTTCAACACCGTTTCTTGTTCCTCCTATCTTTCAGACCATTTCATGCTCCTCATATTTTTCACACCTTTTCAAGGTCTTCATATTATTCACACCTTTTCATTCTCTTCATGTTTTCAACCCCGTTTTATGCTCCTCCTGTATTTCAGACCGTTACATGCTCCTCCTATTTTTGACACCTTTTTAAGCTCTTCATATTTTGTACACCGTTTCTTACTCCTCCTATTATTCAGACCGTTTCTGCTCTTCCTATTTTTGAGACCGTTTCATGCTCCTCATATTTTTTGACACCTTTTGAAACTCTTCATATTTTTCACACATTTTCATGCTCTTCATGTTTTTCTACACCGTTTCTTGCTCCTCCTATTTTTCAGACCGATTCATGCTCCTGATATTTTTGACACTTTTTGAAGCTCTTCGTATTTTTCACACCTTTTCAGGCTCTTCATGTTTTTCAACACCGTTTCATGCTCCTCATATTTTTCAGACCGTTTCGTGCTACTCTTTTTTTTCAGACCGTTTAATGCACCTCATATTTTTACACCTTTTGAAGCTCTTAATATTTTTCACAGCTTTTAATGCTCTTTATGTTTTTCAACACCGTAACATGCTCCTCCTATTTGTCAGACTGTTTCGTGCTCCTCCTATTTTTCAGACCGTTTCATGCAACTCATATTTTTTACACCTTTGAAGCTCTTCATATATTTCACAGCTTTTAATGCTCTTTATGTTTTTCAACACCGTTTCATGCTGTTCCTATTTTTCAGACCGTTTCATGCTCTTCATATTTTTTACAACTTTTGAAGGTCTTCATACTTTTCACACCTTTTCAGGCTCTTCATGTTTTTCAACACCGCTTCATGCTCCTCCTTTTTTTCAGACCATTTCATGCTCCTCATATTTTTGACACCTTTTGAAGCTCTTCATATTTTTCACACCTTTTCAGGCTTTTCATATTTTGAATACCGCTTCATGCTCCTCCTATTTTTGAGACCGTTTCATGCTCCTCACATTTTTGACACCTTTTGAAGTTCTTCATATATTTCACACATTTTCAGGCTCTTCATGATTTTCACACCTTTTCAGGAACTTCATGTTTTTCAACACCGCTTCATGCTCCACCTATTTTTCAGACCGTTACATGCTCCTCATATGTTTGACACCTTTTGAAGCTCTTCATATTTTCACACCTTTTCAGGCTCTTCATGTTTGTCAACACCGCTTCATGCTCCTCATATTTTTGACACTATTGAAGCTCTTCAGATTTTCACACCTTTTCAGGCTCTTCATGTTTGTCAACACCGCTTCATGCTCCTCATATTTTTGACACCTTTTGAAGCTCTTCATATTTTTCACCACTTTTCAGCCTCTTCATGTTTTTCAACACCGTTTCATTCTCCTCCTATTTTTCAGACCGTTTCATGCTCCTCATATTATTGACACATTTTGAAGCTCTACATATTTTTCACACCTTTTCAGGCTCTTCATGTTTTTGAACACAGTTTCATGCTCCTCCTGTTTTTCAGACCGTTTCATTATCCTCATATTTTTGACACTTTTTGAAGCTCTTCATATTTTTCACACCTTTTCAGGCTCTTCATGTTTTTAAAACCGTTGATTGCTCCTCCTAATTTTCAGACCGTTTCATGCTCCTCATATTTTTGACACCTTTTGAGGCCTTTAATATATTTCAAACCTTTTCAGGCTCTTCCTGATTTTCAACACAGCTTCATGCTCCTCATATTTTTCAGAACGTTTCATGTTCCTCATATTATTGACACCTTTTGAAGCTCTTCCTATTTTTCACACCTTTTCAGGCTCTTCATGTTTTTGAAAACCACTTCATGCTCTTCATATTTTTCAGACCGTTTAATGTTCCACATATTTTTGACACCATTTGAAGCTCTTCATATATTTCACACCTTTTCAGGCTCTTCATGTTTTTGAATACCGATTCATGTTCCTACTATTTTTCAGACCGTTTCATGCTCCTCATATTTTTGACGCCTTTTGAAGCTCTTCATATATTTCACACCTTTTCATGCTCTTCATGTTTTTGAACACTGCTTCATGCTCCTCCTATTTTTCAGACCGTTTCATGTTCCTCATATTTTTGACACTATTTGAAGCTCTTCATATTTTTCACACCTTTTCAGGCTCTTCATGTTTTTGAACACGGCTTCATGCTCCTCTTATTTTTCAGATCTTTTCATGCTCCTCATATTTTTGACACCTTTTGAAGCTCTTCATATTTTTCACACCTTTTCAGGCTCTTCATGTTTTTGAACATGGCTTCATGTTCCTCCTGTTTTTCAGACCCTTTCATGCTCCTCATATATTTGACACCTTTTGAAGCTTTTGATATTTTTCACAACTTATCAGGCCCTTCATGTTTTTGAACACCGTTTCATGCTCCTCCTATTTTTCAGACCGTTTCATTCTCCTCATATTTTTGACACCTTTTTAAGCTCTTCATATATTTTACACCTTTTCAGAATCTTTATATTGTTCAACACCACTTCATGCACCTCCTATTTTTCAGACCGTTTCATGCTCATCTCCTTTTGACAACTTTTGAAGCTCTTCATATTTTTCACACCTTTTCATTCTCTTCAAGATTTTCAACACCGCTTCATGCTCCTCCTATTTTTCAGATCGTTTCATGCTCATCTCATTTTTCACACCATTTGAAGCTCTTCATAATTTTCACACCTTTTGAAGCTCTTCTTATTTTTTACATTTTTGAAGCTCTTCATATTTTTCACACGATTTCAGACTCTTCTTCTTTTTCCACACCGCTTCATGCTCCTGATAATTATCATACTATTTCATACTCCTCATATTTTTGACACGTTTTGAGGCTCTTCATATTTTTGACACCTTTTCAGGCTCTTCAAGTTTTTGAACACCGCTTCATGCTAATCGTATTTTTCATACCATTTCTTGCTCCTTATATTTTTCACACCTTTTGATGCTCTTCATATTCTTCACACCTTGTCAAGCTCTTCATATTTTTCAAACCTTTTGAAGCTCTTCATATTTGTCACACCTTTTCAGGCTCTTCATGTTTTTGAACACCGCTTCATGTTCCTCCTATTTTACAGACCGTTTCATGCTCCTCATATTTTTGACACCTTTTCAGGCTCTTCATGTTTTTCAACACCAATTCATGCTCCTCCTATTTTTCAGACCGTATCATGCTCCTCATATTTTTGACACTTTTAGAAACTCTTCATTTTTTCACACCTTTTCAGGCTCTTCATATTTTCCAACACCGCTTCATGCTCCTCCTATTTTTCAGAACGTTTCATGCTCCTCATATTTTTGACACCTTTTGAAGCTCTTCATATTTTTCACACATTTTCACGCTTTTCATGTTTCTGACCAATGTTTCAAGCTCCTCCTATTTTTCACAACTATTTAAGCTCTTCATATTTTTCACACCTTTTCAGGCTCTTCATGTTTTTCAACACCGCTTCATGCTTCTCCTAATTTTCAGACCGTTTCATGCTCTTCATATTATTGACAACTTTTGAAGCTCTTCATATTTTTCACACCTTTTCAGGCTCTTCATGTTTTTGAACACCGCTTCATGCTCCTCCTAAATTTCAGACCGTTTCATGCTCCTCATCTTTTTGACACCTTTTGAAGGTCTTCATATTTTTCACACCTTTTCAGGCTCTTCATGTTTTTCAACACGGCTTCATGCTAATCGTATTTTTCATACCATTTCATGCTCCTTATATTTTTCACACATTTTGAAGGTCGTCATATTTTTCACACCTTTTCAGGATCTTCATGTTTTTGAACACTGCTTCATGTTCCTCCTATTTTTCAGACCGTTTCATGCTCCTCATATTTTTGACACCTTTTCAGGCTCTTCAGGTTTTTGAACACCGCTTAATGCTCCTCCTATTTTTCAAACCGTTTCATGCCCTTCATATTTTTGACATATTTTGAAGCTCTTCATTTTTTTTCACACCTTTCCAGGCTCTTCATTTCTTTGAACACCACTTCATGCTCCTACTATTTTTCAGACCGTTTCATGCATATCTCATTTTTGACACCTTCTGAAGCTCTTCATATTTTTCACAGCTTTTGAAGCTCTTCATATTTTTTACACCTTTTCAGGCTCTTCATGTTTATGAACACCGCTTCATGCTCCTTCTATTTTTCAGACCGTTTCATGCTCCTCATATTTTTGACACCGGTTGAAGCTCTTCATATTTTTCACACCTTTTCTGGCTGTTCATGTTTTATAACAACTCTTCATGCTCCTTTATTTTTCAGACCGTTTCATGCTCCACATGTATTTCACACCTTTTGAAGCTCTTCCTATTTTTCACACCTTTTCAGGCTCTTCATGTTTTTGAACACCGCTTCATGTTCCTCCTATTTTTCAGACCGTTTCATGCTCCTCATATTTTTGACACCTTTTCAGGCTCTTCATGTTTTTCAACACCAATTCATGCTCCTCCTATTTTTCAGATCGTATCATACTCCTCATATTTTTGACACTTTTAGAAACTCTTCATTTTTTCACACGTTTTCAGGCTCTTCATATTTTCCAACACTGCTTCATTCTCCTCCTATTTTTCAGAACGTTTCATGCTCCTCATATTTTTCACACCTTTTGAAGCTCTTCATATTTTTCACACCTTTTCAGTCTCTTCATTTTTTTAACACCGTTTCAAGCTCCTCCTATTTTTCAAACCGTTTCATGCCCTTCATATTTTGACACATTTTGAAGCTCTTCATATTTTTCACACCTTTTCAGGGTCTTCATGTTTTTGAACACCGTTTCATGCTCCTCCTGTTTTTCAGACCTTTCATGCTCCTCATATTTTTGACACCTTTTGAAGCTCTTCATATATTTCACACCTTTTCAGGCTCTTCATATTTTTCAACACCATTTCATTTTCCTCCTATTTTTCAGATCGGTTCATGCTCATCTCATTTTTGAAACCTTTTGAAGCTCTTCATTTTTTTCACATCTTTTGAAGCTCTTCATATTCTTCATACGTTTTCATGCTCTTTATGTTTTTCAACACTGCTTCTTGCTCCTCCTATTTTTCAGACCGTATCATGCTCCTCATATTTTTGACACCTTTTGAAGCTCTTCATATTTTTCAGACCTTTTCAGGCTCTTCATGGTTTTGAACACCGCTTCATGCTCCTCCTCTTTTTCACACCTTTTAAGCTCTTTATATTTTTCACACCTTTTCAGGCTCTTCATGTTTTTGAACACCACTTCATACTTCTCCTATTTTTCAAACAGTTTCATGCTCCTCATGTATTTCACACTTTTTGAAGCTCTTCATATTTTTAACACCTTTTCAGTTTCATTATGTTTTTCAACACCGCTTCATGCTCATCCTAATTTTCATACCGTTTCATGCTCCTCAAATTTTTCACACCTTTTGAAGTTCTTCACATTTTTCACAACTTTTCAGGATCTTCATGTTTTTGAACACCGCTTCATGCTCCTCATAAATTTCTGACCGTTTCATGCTCCTCATCTTTTTGACACCTTTTGAAGGTCTTCATATTTTTCACACCTTTTCAGGCTCTTCAAGTTTTTCAACACCACTTCATGCTAATCGTATTTTTCTTACCGTTTCATGCTCCTTATATTTTTCACACATTTTGAAGGTCTTCATATTTTTCACACCTTTTCAGGCTCTTCATGTTTTTGAACACTGCTTCATGTTCCCCCTATTTTTCAGACCGTTTCATGCTCCTCATATTTTTGACACCTTTTCAGGCTCTTCAGGTTTTTGAACACCGCTTAATGCTCCTCCTATTTTTCAAACCGTTTCATGCCCTTCATATTTTTGACACATTTTGAAGCTCTTCATATTTTTCACACCTTTTCAGGGTCTTCATGTTTTTGAACACCGTTTCATGATCCTCCTATTTTTCAGACCTTTCATGCTCCTCATATTTTTGGCACCTTTTGAAGCTCTTCATATTCTTCACACCTTTTCAGGCTCTTCATGTTTTTCAACAACACTTTATGCTCCTCCTCTTTTTCAGACCGTTTCATGCTCCTCATATTTTTGACACCTTTTGAAGCTCTTCATATTTTTCACACTTTTTCAGGTTCTTCATGTTTTGAAACACCCCTTCATGCTCCTCCTATTTTTCAGACCGTTTCATGCTCCTCATATTTTTCACACCTTTTGAAGCTCTTCATATATTTCACACCTTTTCAGGCTCTTCATGTTTTCAACACCACTTCATGCTCCTCCTATTTTTCAGATCGTTTCATGCTCATCTCATTTTGGAAACCTTTTGAAGCTCTGCATATTTTTCACACCGTTTGAAGCTCTTCATATTCTTCATACGTTTTCATGCTCTTTATGTTTTTCAACACTGCTTCTTGCTCCTCCTATTGTTCAGACCGTTTAATGCTTCTCATATTTTTGACACGTTTTGAAGCTCTTCATATTTTTCACACCTTTTCAGGCTCTTCATGTTTTTGAACACCCTTTCATGCTCCTCCTATTTTTCAGACCATTTCATGCTCCTCATATTTTTGACACCTTTTGAAGCTCTTCATATTTTTCACATCTTTTCAGGCTTTTCATGTTTTTGAACACCACTTCATGCTCCTCCTCTTTTTCACACCTTTTAAGCTCTTTATATTTTTCACACCTTTTCAGGCTCTTCATGTTTTTGAACACCACTTCATGCTTCTCCTATTTTTCAAACAGTTTCATGCTCCTCATGTATTTCACACTTTTTGAAGCTCTTCATATTTTTAACACCTTTTCCGTTTCATTATGTTTTTCAACACCGCTTCATGCTCATCCTAATTTTCATACCGTTTCATGCTCCTCAAATTTTTCACACCTTTTGAAGTTCTTCACATTTTTCACAACTTTTCAGGATCTTCATGTTTTTGAACACCGCTTCATGCTCCTCCTATTTTTCAGATCATTTCATGCTCCTCATGTATTTCACACCTTTTGAAGCTCTTCATATTTTTACATCTTTTCAGGCTCTTCATGTTTTTGAACAAGGTTTCATGCTCCTCCTATTTTTCAGACCGTTTCATGCTCCTCATATATTTTAATGCTTTTGAATCTCTTCATATTTTTCACACCTTTTCAGGCTGTTCATGTTTTTCAACACTGCTTCATGATCCTCCTATTTTTCAGACCGTTTCATGCTCCTCAAGTATTTCACACCTTTTGAAACTTTTCATATTTTTCACACCTTTTCAGGGTCTTCATGTTTTTCAACACCACTTCATGCTACTCCTATATTTCAGACCGTTTCATGCTCCTCATATATTTGACACATTTTGAAGCTCTTCATATTTTTCACACCTTTCCAGGCTCTTCATTTCTTTGAACACCACTTCATGCTCCTCCTATTTTTCAGACCGTTTCATGCTTATCTCATATTTGACACCTTCTGAAGCTCTTCATATTTTTCACAGCTTTTGAAGCTCTTCATATTTTTTACACCTTTTCAGGCTCTTCATGTTTTTGAACACCGCTTCATGCTCCTTCTATTTTTCAGACCGTTTCATGCTCCTCATATTTTTGACACCGTTTGAAGCTCTTCATATTTTTCACACCTTTTCTGGCTGTTCATGTTTTATAACAACTCTTCATGCTCCTTTATTTTTCAGACCGTTTCATGCTCCACATGTATTTCACACCTTTTGAAGCTCTTCCTATTTTTCACACCTTTTCAGGCTCTTCATGTTTTTGAACACCGCTTCATGTTCCTCCTATTTTTCAGACCGTTTCATGCTCCTCATATTTTTGACACCTTTTCATGCTCTTCATGTTTTTCAACACCAATTCATGTTCCTCCTATTTTTCAGACCGTATCATACTCCTCATATTTTTGACACTTTTAGAAACTCTTCATTTTTTCACACGTTTTCAGGCTCTTCATATTTTCCAACACCGCTTCATGCTCCTCCTATTTTTCAGAACGTTTCATGCTCCTCATATTTTTCACACCTTTTGAAGCTCTTCATATTTTTCACACCTTTTCAGTCTCTTCATTTTTTTAACACCGTTTCAAGCTCCTCCTATTTTTCAGACCATTTCATGCTCCTCATATTTTTGACACCTTTTGAAGCTCTTCATATTTTTCACACATTTTCAAGCTTTTCATGTTTCTGAACAATGCTTCAAGCTCCTCCTATTTTTGACAACTATTTAAGCTCTTCATATTTTTCACACCTTTTCAGCCTCTTCATATTTTTCAACACCGCTTCATGCTCCTCCTATTTTTCAGACCGTTTCATGCTCTTCATATTATTGACAGCTTTTGAAACTCTTCATATTTTTCACACCTTTTCAGGTTCTTCATGTTTTTGAACACCGCTTCATGCTCCTCATAAATTTCTGACCGTTTCATGCTCCTCATCTTTTTGACACCTTTTGAAGGTCTTCATATTTTTCACACCTTTTCAGGCTCTTCATGTTTTTCAACACCACTTCATGCTAATCGTATTTTTCTTACCGTTTCATGCTCCTTATATTTTTCACACATTTTGAAGGTCTTCATATTTTTCACACCTTTTCAGGCTCTTCATGTTTTTGAACACCGCTTCATGTTCCCCCTATTTTTCAGACCGTTTCATGCTCCTCATATTTTTGACACCTTTTCAGGCTCTTCAGGTTTTTGAACACCGCTTAATGCTCCTCCTATTTTTCAAACCGTTTCATGCCCTTCATATTTTTGACACATTTTGAAGCTCTTCATATTTTTCACACCTTTTCAGGGTCTTCATGTTTTTGAACACCGTTTCATGATCCTCCTATTTTTCAGACCTTTCATGCTCCTCATATTTTTGGCACCTTTTGAAGCTCTTCATATTCTTCACACCTTTTCAGGCTCTTCATGTTTTTCAACAACACTTTATGCTCCTCCTCTTTTTCAGACCGTTTCATGCTCCTCATATTTTTGACACCTTTTGAAGCTCTTCATATTTTTCACACTTTTTCAGGTTCTTCATGTTTTGAAACACCCCTTCATGCTCCTCCTATTTTTCAGACCGTTTCATGCTCCTCATATTTTTCACACCTTTTGAAGCTCTTCATATATTTCACACCTTTTCAGGTTCTTCATGTTTTCAACACCACTTCATGCTCCTCCTATTTTTCAGATCGTTTCATGCTCATCTCATTTTGGAAACCTTTTGAAGCTCTGCATATTTTTCACACCGTTTGAAGCTCTTCATATTCTTCATACGTTTTCATGCTCTTTATGTTTTTCAACACTGCTTCTTGCTCCTCCTATTGTTCAGACCGTTTAATGCTTCTCATATTTTTGACACGTTTTGAAGCTCTTCATATTTTTCACACCTTTTCAGGCTCTTCATGTTTTTGAACACCCTTTCATGCTCCTCCTATTTTTCAGACCATTTCATGCTCCTCATATTTTTGACACCTTTTGAAGCTCTTCATATTTTTCACATCTTTTCAGGCTTTTCATGTTTTTGAACACCACTTCATGCTCCTCCTCTTTTTCACACCTTTTAAGCTCTTTATATTTTTCACACCTTTTCAGGCTCTTCATGTTTTTGAACACCACTTCATGCTTCTCCTATTTTTCAAACAGTTTCATGCTCCTCATGTATTTCACACTTTTTGAAGCTCTTCATATTTTTAACACCTTTTCAGTTTCATTATGTTTTTCAACACCGCTTCATGCTCATCCTAATTTTCATACCGTTTCATGCTCCTCAAATTTTTCACACCTTTTGAAGTTCTTCACATTTTTCACAACTTTTCAGGATCTTCATGTTTTTGAACACCGCTTCATGCTCCTCCTATTTTTCAGATCATTTCATGCTCCTCATGTATTTCACACCTTTTGAAGCTCTTCATATTTTTACATCTTTTCAGGCTCTTCATGTTTTTGAACAAGGTTTCATGCTCCTCCTATTTTTCAGACCGTTTCATGCTCCTCATATATTTTAATGCTTTTGAATCTCTTCATATTTTTCACACCTTTTCAGGCTGTTCATGTTTTTCAACGCCGCTTCATGATCCTCCTATTTTTCAGACCGTTTCATGCTCCTCAAGTATTTCACACCTTTTGAAACTTTTCATATTTTTCACACCTTTTCAGGGTCTTCATGTTTTTCAACACCACTTCATGCTACTCCTATATTTCAGACCGTTTCATGCTCCTCATATATTTGACACATTTTGAAGCTCTTCATATTTTTCACACCTTTCCAGGCTCTTCATTTCTTTGAACACCACTTCATGCTCCTCCTATTTTTCAGACCGTTTCATGCTTATCTCATATTTGACACCTTCTGAAGCTCTTCATATTTTTCACAGCTTTTGAAGCTCTTCATATTTTTTACACCTTTTCAGGCTCTTCATGTTTTTGAACACCGCTTCATGCTCCTTCTATTTTTCAGACCGTTTCATGCTCCTCATATTTTTGACACCGTTTGAAGCTCTTCATATTTTTCACACCTTTTCTGGCTGTTCATGTTTTATAACAACTCTTCATGCTCCTTTATTTTTCAGACCGTTTCATGCTCCACATGTATTTCACACCTTTTGAAGCTCTTCCTATTTTTCACACCTTTTCAGGCTCTTCATGTTTTTGAACACCGCTTCATGTTCCTCCTATTTTTCAGACCGTTTCATGCTCCTCATATTTTTGACACCTTTTCATGCTCTTCATGTTTTTCAACACCAATTCATGTTCCTCCTATTTTTCAGACCGTATCATACTCCTCATATTTTTGACACTTTTAGAAACTCTTCATTTTTTCACACGTTTTCAGGCTCTTCATATTTTCCAACACCGCTTCATGCTCCTCCTATTTTTCAGAACGTTTCATGCTCCTCATATTTTTCACACCTTTTGAAGCTCTTCATATTTTTCACACCTTTTCAGTCTCTTCATTTTTTTAACACCGTTTCAAGCTCCTCCTATTTTTCAGACCATTTCATGCTCCTCATATTTTTGACACCTTTTGAAGCTCTTCATATTTTTCACACATTTTCAAGCTTTTCATGTTTCTGAACAATGCTTCAAGCTCCTCCTATTTTTGACAACTATTTAAGCTCTTCATATTTTTCACACCTTTTCAGCCTCTTCATATTTTTCAACACCGCTTCATGCTCCTCCTATTTTTCAGACCGTTTCATGCTCTTCATATTATTGACAGCTTTTGAAACTCTTCATATTTTTCACACCTTTTCAGGTTCTTCATGTTTTTGAACACCGCTTCATGCTCCTCATAAATTTCTGACCGTTTCATGCTCCTCATCTTTTTGACACCTTTTGAAGGTCTTCATATTTTTCACACCTTTTCAGGCTCTTCATGTTTTTCAACACCACTTCATGCTAATCGTATTTTTCTTACCGTTTCATGCTCCTTATATTTTTCACACATTTTGAAGGTCTTCATATTTTTCACACCTTTTCAGGCTCTTCATGTTTTTGAACACCGCTTCATGTTCCCCCTATTTTTCAGACCGTTTCATGCTCCTCATATTTTTGACACCTTTTCAGGCTCTTCAGGTTTTTGAACACCGCTTAATGCTCCTCCTATTTTTCAAACCGTTTCATGCCCTTCATATTTTTGACACATTTTGAAGCTCTTCATATTTTTCACACCTTTTCAGGGTCTTCATGTTTTTGAACACCGTTTCATGATCCTCCTATTTTTCAGACCTTTCATGCTCCTCATATTTTTGGCACCTTTTGAAGCTCTTCATATTCTTCACACCTTTTCAGGCTCTTCATGTTTTTCAACAACACTTTATGCTCCTCCTCTTTTTCAGACCGTTTCATGCTCCTCATATTTTTGACACCTTTTGAAGCTCTTCATATTTTTCACACTTTTTCAGGTTCTTCATGTTTTGAAACACCCCTTCATGCTCCTCCTATTTTTCAGACCGTTTCATGCTCCTCATATTTTTCACACCTTTTGAAGCTCTTCATATATTTCACACCTTTTCAGGCTCTTCATGTTTTCAACACCACTTCATGCTCCTCCTATTTTTCAGATCGTTTCATGCTCATCTCATTTTGGAAACCTTTTGAAGCTCTGCATATTTTTCACACCGTTTGAAGCTCTTCATATTCTTCATACGTTTTCATGCTCTTTATGTTTTTCAACACTGCTTCTTGCTCCTCCTATTGTTCAGACCGTTTAATGCTTCTCATATTTTTGACACGTTTTGAAGCTCTTCATATTTTTCACACCTTTTCAGGCTCTTCATGTTTTTGAACACCCTTTCATGCTCCTCCTATTTTTCAGACCATTTCATGCTCCTCATATTTTTGACACCTTTTGAAGCTCTTCATATTTTTCACATCTTTTCAGGCTTTTCATGTTTTTGAACACCACTTCATGCTCCTCCTCTTTTTCACACCTTTTAAGCTCTTTATATTTTTCACACCTTTTCAGGCTCTTCATGTTTTTGAACACCACTTCATGCTTCTCCTATTTTTCAAACAGTTTCATGCTCCTCATGTATTTCACACTTTTTGAAGCTCTTCATATTTTTAACACCTTTTCAGTTTCATTATGTTTTTCAACACCGCTTCATGCTCATCCTAATTTTCATACCGTTTCATGCTCCTCAAATTTTTCACACCTTTTGAAGTTCTTCACATTTTTCACAACTTTTCAGGATCTTCATGTTTTTGAACACCGCTTCATGCTCCTCCTATTTTTCAGATCATTTCATGCTCCTCATGTATTTCACACCTTTTGAAGCTCTTCATATTTTTACATCTTTTCAGGCTCTTCATGTTTTTGAACAAGGTTTCATGCTCCTCCTATTTTTCAGACCGTTTCATGCTCCTCATATATTTTAATGCTTTTGAATCTCTTCATATTTTTCACACCTTTTCAGGCTGTTCATGTTTTTCAACGCCGCTTCATGATCCTCCTATTTTTCAGACCGTTTCATGCTCCTCAAGTATTTCACACCTTTTGAAACTTTTCATATTTTTCACACCTTTTCAGGGTCTTCATGTTTTTCAACACCACTTCATGCTACTCCTATATTTCAGACCGTTTCATGCTCCTCATATATTTGACACATTTTGAAGCTCTTCATATTTTTCACACCTTTCCAGGCTCTTCATTTCTTTGAACACCACTTCATGCTCCTCCTATTTTTCAGACCGTTTCATGCTTATCTCATATTTGACACCTTCTGAAGCTCTTCATATTTTTCACAGCTTTTGAAGCTCTTCATATTTTTTACACCTTTTCAGGCTCTTCATGTTTTTGAACACCGCTTCATGCTCCTTCTATTTTTCAGACCGTTTCATGCTCCTCATATTTTTGACACCGTTTGAAGCTCTTCATATTTTTCACACCTTTTCTGGCTGTTCATGTTTTATAACAACTCTTCATGCTCCTTTATTTTTCAGACCGTTTCATGCTCCACATGTATTTCACACCTTTTGAAGCTCTTCCTATTTTTCACACCTTTTCAGGCTCTTCATGTTTTTGAACACCGCTTCATGTTCCTCCTATTTTTCAGACCGTTTCATGCTCCTCATATTTTTGACACCTTTTCATGCTCTTCATGTTTTTCAACACCAATTCATGTTCCTCCTATTTTTCAGACCGTATCATACTCCTCATATTTTTGACACTTTTAGAAACTCTTCATTTTTTCACACGTTTTCAGGCTCTTCATATTTTCCAACACCGCTTCATGCTCCTCCTATTTTTCAGAACGTTTCATGCTCCTCATATTTTTCACACCTTTTGAAGCTCTTCATATTTTTCACACCTTTTCAGTCTCTTCATTTTTTTAACACCGTTTCAAGCTCCTCCTATTTTTCAGACCATTTCATGCTCCTCATATTTTTGACACCTTTTGAAGCTCTTCATATTTTTCACACATTTTCAAGCTTTTCATGTTTCTGAACAATGCTTCAAGCTCCTCCTATTTTTGACAACTATTTAAGCTCTTCATATTTTTCACACCTTTTCAGCCTCTTCATATTTTTCAACACCGCTTCATGCTCCTCCTATTTTTCAGACCGTTTCATGCTCTTCATATTATTGACAGCTTTTGAAACTCTTCATATTTTTCACACCTTTTCAGGTTCTTCATGTTTTTGAACACCGCTTCATGCTCCTCATAAATTTCTGACCGTTTCATGCTCCTCATCTTTTTGACACCTTTTGAAGGTCTTCATATTTTTCACACCTTTTCAGGCTCTTCATGTTTTTCAACACCACTTCATGCTAATCGTATTTTTCTTACCGTTTCATGCTCCTTATATTTTTCACACATTTTGAAGGTCTTCATATTTTTCACACCTTTTCAGGCTCTTCATGTTTTTGAACACCGCTTCATGTTCCCCCTATTTTTCAGACCGTTTCATGCTCCTCATATTTTTGACACCTTTTCAGGCTCTTCAGGTTTTTGAACACCGCTTAATGCTCCTCCTATTTTTCAAACCGTTTCATGCCCTTCATATTTTTGACACATTTTGAAGCTCTTCATATTTTTCACACCTTTTCAGGGTCTTCATGTTTTTGAACACCGTTTCATGATCCTCCTATTTTTCAGACCTTTCATGCTCCTCATATTTTTGGCACCTTTTGAAGCTCTTCATATTCTTCACACCTTTTCAGGCTCTTCATGTTTTTCAACAACACTTTATGCTCCTCCTCTTTTTCAGACCGTTTCATGCTCCTCATATTTTTGACACCTTTTGAAGCTCTTCATATTTTTCACACTTTTTCAGGTTCTTCATGTTTTGAAACACCCCTTCATGCTCCTCCTATTTTTCAGACCGTTTCATGCTCCTCATATTTTTCACACCTTTTGAAGCTCTTCATATATTTCACACCTTTTCAGGCTCTTCATGTTTTCAACACCACTTCATGCTCCTCCTATTTTTCAGATCGTTTCATGCTCATCTCATTTTGGAAACCTTTTGAAGCTCTGCATATTTTTCACACCGTTTGAAGCTCTTCATATTCTTCATACGTTTTCATGCTCTTTATGTTTTTCAACACTGCTTCTTGCTCCTCCTATTGTTCAGACCGTTTAATGCTTCTCATATTTTTGACACGTTTTGAAGCTCTTCATATTTTTCACACCTTTTCAGGCTCTTCATGTTTTTGAACACCCTTTCATGCTCCTCCTATTTTTCAGACCATTTCATGCTCCTCATATTTTTGACACCTTTTGAAGCTCTTCATATTTTTCACATCTTTTCAGGCTTTTCATGTTTTTGAACACCACTTCATGCTCCTCCTCTTTTTCACACCTTTTAAGCTCTTTATATTTTTCACACCTTTTCAGGCTCTTCATGTTTTTGAACACCACTTCATGCTTCTCCTATTTTTCAAACAGTTTCATGCTCCTCATGTATTTCACACTTTTTGAAGCTCTTCATATTTTTAACACCTTTTCAGTTTCATTATGTTTTTCAACACCGCTTCATGCTCATCCTAATTTTCATACCGTTTCATGCTCCTCAAATTTTTCACACCTTTTGAAGTTCTTCACATTTTTCACAACTTTTCAGGATCTTCATGTTTTTGAACACCGCTTCATGCTCCTCCTATTTTTCAGATCATTTCATGCTCCTCATGTATTTCACACCTTTTGAAGCTCTTCATATTTTTACATCTTTTCAGGCTCTTCATGTTTTTGAACAAGGTTTCATGCTCCTCCTATTTTTCAGACCGTTTCATGCTCCTCATATATTTTAATGCTTTTGAATCTCTTCATATTTTTCACACCTTTTCAGGCTGTTCATGTTTTTCAACACCGCTTCATGATCCTCCTATTTTTCAGACCGTTTCATGCTCCTCAAGTATTTCACACCTTTTGAAACTTTTCATATTTTTCACACCTTTTCAGGGTCTTCATGTTTTTCAACACCACTTCATGCTACTCCTATATTTCAGACCGTTTCATGCTCCTCATATATTTGACACATTTTGAAGCTCTTCATATTTTTCACACCTTTCCAGGCTCTTCATTTCTTTGAACACCACTTCATGCTCCTCCTATTTTTCAGACCGTTTCATGCTTATCTCATATTTGACACCTTCTGAAGCTCTTCATATTTTTCACAGCTTTTGAAGCTCTTCATATTTTTTACACCTTTTCAGGCTCTTCATGTTTTTGAACACCGCTTCATGCTCCTTCTATTTTTCAGACCGTTTCATGCTCCTCATATTTTTGACACCGTTTGAAGCTCTTCATATTTTTCACACCTTTTCTGGCTGTTCATGTTTTATAACAACTCTTCATGCTCCTTTATTTTTCAGACCGTTTCATGCTCCACATGTATTTCACACCTTTTGAAGCTCTTCCTATTTTTCACACCTTTTCAGGCTCTTCATGTTTTTGAACACCGCTTCATGTTCCTCCTATTTTTCAGACCGTTTCATGCTCCTCATATTTTTGACACCTTTTCATGCTCTTCATGTTTTTCAACACCAATTCATGTTCCTCCTATTTTTCAGACCGTATCATACTCCTCATATTTTTGACACTTTTAGAAACTCTTCATTTTTTCACACGTTTTCAGGCTCTTCATATTTTCCAACACCGCTTCATGCTCCTCCTATTTTTCAGAACGTTTCATGCTCCTCATATTTTTCACACCTTTTGAAGCTCTTCATATTTTTCACACCTTTTCAGTCTCTTCATTTTTTTAACACCGTTTCAAGCTCCTCCTATTTTTCAGACCATTTCATGCTCCTCATATTTTTGACACCTTTTGAAGCTCTTCATATTTTTCACACATTTTCAAGCTTTTCATGTTTCTGAACAATGCTTCAAGCTCCTCCTATTTTTGACAACTATTTAAGCTCTTCATATTTTTCACACCTTTTCAGCCTCTTCATATTTTTCAACACCGCTTCATGCTACTCCTATTTTTCAGACCGTTTCATGCTCTTCATATTATTGACAGCTTTTGAAACTCTTCATATTTTTCACACCTTTTGAGGTTCTTCATGTTTTGAACACCGCTTCATGCTCCTCATAAATTTCTGACCGTTTCATGCTCCTCATCTTTTTGACACCTTTTGAAGGTCTTCATATTTTTCACACCTTTTCAGGCTCTTCATGTTTTTCAACACCACTTCATGCTAATCGTATTTTTCTTACCGTTTCATGCTCCTTATATTTTTCACACATTTTGAAGGTCTTCATATTTTTCACACCTTTTCAGGCTCTTCATGTTTTTGAACACCGCTTCATGTTCCCCCTATTTTTCAGACCGTTTCATGCTCCTCATATTTTTGACACCTTTTCAGGCTCTTCAGGTTTTTGAACACCGCTTAATGCTCCTCCTATTTTTCAAACCATTTCATGCCCTTCATATTTTTGACACATTTTGAAGCTCTTTATATTTTTCACACCTTTTCAGGCTCTTCATGTTTTTGAACACCGCTTCATGCTCCTCCTATTTTTCAGATCGTTTCATGCTCCTCATATTTTTGACATCTTTTGAAGTTTTTCATATTTTTCACAGCTTTTCTGGCTGTTCATGTTTTATAACAAGTCTTCATGCTCCTTTATTTTTCAGGCCATTTCATGCTCCTCATGTATTTCACACCTTTTGAAGCTCTTCATATTTTTCACACCTTTTGAACCTCTTCATATTTTTCACACCTTTTCAGGCTCTTCATGTTTTTCAACTCCGCTTCATGCTCCTCCTAAAATTCAGACCGTTTCATCCTCCTCATCTTTTTGACACCTTTTGAAGGTCTTCATATTTTTCACACCTTTTCAGGCTCTTCATGTTTTTCAACACCGCTTCATTCTAATCCTATTTTTCATACCATTTCTTACTCCTTATATTTTTCACACCTTTTGATGCTCTTCATATTCTTCACACCTTGTCAAGCTCTTCATATATTTCAAACCTTTTGAAGCTCTTCATAATTGTCACACCTTTTCAGGCTCTTCATGTTTTTGAACACCGCTTCATGTTCCTCCAATTTTACAGATCGTTTCATGCTCCTCATATTTTTGACACCTTTTCAGGCTCTTCATGTTTTTCAACAGCAATTCATGCTCCTCCTATTTTTCAGACCGTATCATGCTCCTCATATTTTTGACACTTTTAGAAACTCTTCATTTTTTCACACCTTTTCAGGCTCTTCATATTTTCCAACACCGCTTCATGCTCCTCCTATTTTTCAGAACGTTTCATGCTCCTCATATTTTTGACACCTTTTGAAGCTCTTCATATTTTTCACACATTTTCACGCTTTTCATGTTTCTGACCAATGTTTCAAGCTCCTCCTATTTTTCACAACTATTTAAGCTCTTCATATTTTTCACACATTTTCAGGCTCTTCATGTTTTTCAACACCGCTTCATGCTCCTCCGATTTTTCAGACCGTTTCATGCTCCTCATGTATTTCACACCTTGTGAAGCTCTTCATATTTTTCACACCTTTTCAGGCTCTTCAAGTTTTTGAACACCGCTTTATGCTCCTCCTAATTTTCAGACCGTTTCATGCTCTTCATATTATTGACAACTTTTGAAGCTCTTCATATTTTTCACACCTTTTCACGCTCTTCATGTTTTTGAACACCGCTTCATGCTCCTCCTAAATTTCAGACCGTTTCATGCTCCTCATCTTTTTGAAACCTTTTGAAGGTCTTCATATTTTTCACACCTTTTCAGGCTCTTCATGTTTTTCAACACCGCTTCATGCTAATCGTATTTTTCATACCATTTCATGCTCCTTATATTTTTCACACATTTTGAAGGTCTTCATATTTTTCACACCTTTTCAGGATCTTCATGTTTTTGAACACCGCTTCATGTTCCTCCTATTTTTCAGACCGTTTCATGCTCCTCATATTTTTGACACCTTTTCAGGCTCTTCAGGTTTTTGAACACCGCTTAATGCTCCTCATATTTTTCAAACCGTTTCATGCCTTCATATTTTTGACACATTTTGAAGCTCTTCATATTTTTCACACCTTTTCAGGGTCTTCATGTTTTTGAACACCGTTTCATGCTCCTCCTGTTTTTCAGACCTTTCATGCTCCTCATATTTTTGACACCTTTTGAAGCTCTTCATATATTTCACACCTTTTCAGGCTCTTCATATTTTTCAACACCATTTCATGCTCCTCCTATTTTTCAGATCGTTTCATGCTCATCTCATTTTTGAAACCTTTTGAAGCTCTTCATTTTTTTCACACCTTTTGAAGCTCTTCATATTCTTCATACGTTTTCATGCTCTTTATGTTTTTCAACACTGCTTCTTGCTCCTCCTATTTTTCAGACCGTATCATGCTCCTCATATTTTTGACACCTTTTGAAGCTCTTCATATTTTTCAGACCTTTTCAGGCTCTTCATGGTTTTGATCAGCGCTTCATGCTCCTCCTCTTTTTCACACCTTTTAAGCTCTTTATATTTTTCACACCTTTTCAGGCTCTTCATGTTTTTGAACAGCACTTCATGCTTCTCCTATTTTTCAAACAGTTTCATGCTCCTCATGTATTTCACACTTTTTGAAGCTCTTCATATTTTTAACACCTTTTCAGTTTCTTTATGTTTTTCAACACCGCTTCATGCTCCTCCTAATTTTCATACCGTTTCATGCTCCTCAAATTTTTCACACCTTTTGAAGTTCTTCACAATTTTCACAACTTTTCAGGATCTTCATGTTTTTGAACACCGTTTCATGCTCCTCCTATTTTTCAGACCATTTCATGCTCCTCATATTTTTGACACCTTTTGAAGCTCTTCATATTTTTCACATCTTTTCAGGCTTTTCATGTTTTTGAACACCACTTCATGCTCCTCCTCTTTTTCACACCTTTTAAGCTCTTTATATTTTTCACACCTTTTCAGGCTCTTCATGTTTTTGAACACCACTTCATGCTTCTCCTATTTTTCAAACAGTTTCATGCTCCTCATGTATTTCACACTTTTTGAAGCTCTTCATATTTTTAACACCTTTTCAGTTTCATTATGTTTTTCAACACCGCTTCATGCTCATCCTAATTTTCATACCGTTTCATGCTCCTCAAATTTTTCACACCTTTTGAAGTTCTTCACATTTTCACAAATTTTCAGGATCTTCATGTTTTTGAACACCGCTTCATGCTCCTCCTATTTTTCAGATCATTTCATGCTCCTCATGTATTTCACACCTTTTGAAGCTCTTCATATTTTTACATCTTTTCAGGCTCTTCATGTTTTTGAACAAGGTTTCATGCTCCTCCTATTTTTCAGACCGTTTCATGCTCCTCATATATTTTAATGCTTTTGAATCTCTTCATATTTTTTACACCTTTTCAGGCTGTTCATGTTTTTCAACACCGCTTCATGATCCTCCTATTTTTCAGACCGTTTCATGCTCCTCAAGTATTTCACACCTTTTGAAACTTTTCATATTTTTCACACCTTTTCAGGGTCTTCATGTTTTTCAACACCACTTCATGCTACTCCTATATTTCAGACCGTTTCATGCTCCTCATATATTTGACACATTTTGAAGCTCTTCATATTTTTCACACCTTTCCAGGCTCTTCATTTCTTTGAACACCACTTCATGCTCCTCCTATTTTTCAGACCGTTTCATGCTTATCTCATATTTGACACCTTCTGAAGCTCTTCATATTTTTCACAGCTTTTGAAGCTCTTCATATTTTTTACACCTTTTCAGGCTCTTCATGTTTTTGAACACCGCTTCATGCTCCTTCTATTTTTCAGACCGTTTCATGCTCCTCATATTTTTGACACCGTTTGAAGCTCTTCATATTTTTCACACCTTTTCTGGCTGTTCATGTTTTATAACAACTCTTCATGCTCCTTTATTTTTCAGACCGTTTCTTGCTCCACATGTACTTCACACCTTTTGAAGCTCTTCCTATTTTTCACACCTTTTCAGGCTCTTCATGTTTTTGAACACCGCTTCATGTTCCTCCTATTTTTCAGACCGTTTCATGCTCCTCATATTTTTGACACCTTTTCATGCTCTTCATGTTTTTCAACACCAATTCATGTTCCTCCTATTTTTCAGACCGTATCATACTCCTCATATTTTTGACACTTTTAGAAACTCTTCATTTTTTCACACGTTTTCAGGCTCTTCATATTTTCCAACACCGCTTCATGCTCCTCCTATTTTTCAGAACGTTTCATGCTCCTCATATTTTTCACACCTTTTGAAGCTCTTCATATTTTTCACACCTTTTCAGTCTTCATTTTTTTAACACCGTTTCAAGCTCCTCCTATTTTTCAGACCATTTCATGCTCCTCATATTTTTGACACCTTTTGAGCTCTTCATATTTTTCACACATTTTCAAGCTTTTCATGTTTCTGAACAATGCTTCAAGCTCCTCCTATTTTTGACAACTATTTAAGCTCTTCATATTTTTCACACCTTTTCAGCCTCTTCATATTTTTCAACACCGCTTCATGCTCCTCCTATTTTTCAGACCGTTTCATGCTCTTCATATTATTGACAGCTTTTGAAACTCTTCATATTTTTCACACCTTTTCAGGTTCTTCATGTTTTTGAACACCGCTTCATGCTCCTCATAAATTTCTGACCGTTTCATGCTCCTCATCTTTTTGACACCTTTTGAAGGTCTTCATATTTTTCACACCTTTTCAGGCTCTTCATGTTTTTCAACACCACTTCATGCTAATCGTATTTTTCTTACCGTTTCATGCTCCTTATATTTTTCACACATTTTGAAGGTCTTCATATTTTTCACACCTTTTCAGGCTCTTCATGTTTTTGAACACCGCTTCATGTTCCCCCTATTTTTCAGACCGTTTCATGCTCCTCATATTTTTGACACCTTTTCAGGCTCTTCAGGTTTTTGAACACCGCTTAATGCTCCTCCTATTTTTCAAACCGTTTCATGCCCTTCATATTTTTGACACATTTTGAAGCTCTTTATATTTTTCACACCTTTTCAGGCTCTTCATGTTTTTGAACACCGCTTCATGCTCCTCCTATTTTTCAGATCGTTTCATGCTCCTCATATTTTTGACATCTTTTGAAGTTTTTCATATTTTTCACAGCTTTTCTGGCTGTTCATGTTTTATAACAAGTCTTCATGCTCCTTTATTTTTCAGGCCATTTCATGCTCCTCATGTATTTCACACCTTTTGAAGCTCTTCATATTTTTCACACCTTTTGAACCTCTTCATATTTTTCACACCTTTTCAGGCTCTTCATGATTTTCAACTCCGCTTCATGCTCCTCCTAAAATTCAGACCGTTTCATCCTCCTCATCTTTTTGACACCTTTTGAAGGTCTTCATATTTTTCACACCTTTTCAGGCTCTTCATGTTTTTCAACACCGCTTCATTCTAATCCTATTTTTCATACCATTTCTTGCTCCTTATATTTTTCACACCTTTTGATGCTCTTCATATTCTTCACACCTTGTCAAGCTCTTCATATATTTCAAACCTTTTGAAGCTCTTCATAATTGTCACACCTTTTCAGGCTCTTCATGTTTTTGAACACCGCTTCATGTTCCTCCAATTTTACAGATCGTTTCATGCTCCTCATATTTTTGACACCTTTTCAGGCTCTTCATGTTTTTCAACACCAATTCATGCTCCTCCTATTTTTCAGACCGTATCATGCTCCTCATATTTTTGACACTTTTAGAAACTCTTCATTTTTTCACACCTTTTCAGGCTCTTCATATTTTCCAACACCGCTTCATGCTCCTCCTATTTTTCAGAACGTTTCATGCTCCTCATATTTTTGACACCTTTTGAAGCTCTTCATATTTTTCACACATTTTCACGCTTTTCATGTTTCTGACCAATGTTTCAAGCTCCTCCTATTTTTCACAACTATTTAAGCTCTTCATATTTTTCACACCTTTTCAGGCTCTTCATGTTTTTCAACACCGCTTCATGCTCCTCCGATTTTTCAGACCGTTTCATGCTCCTCATGTATTTCACACCTTTTGAAGCTCTTCATATTTTTCACACCTTTTGAACCTCTTCATATTTTTCACACCTTTTCAGGCTCTTCATGTTTTTCAACTCCGCTTCATGCTTCTCCTATTTTTCAAACCATTTCATGCTCCTCATATTTTTGACACCTTTTGAAGCACTTCATATTTTTTACACCTTTTCAGGCTCTTCATGTTTTTGAACACCACTTCATGTTCCTCCTATTTTTCAGACCGTTTCATGCTCCTCATATATTTGACACCTTTTGAAGCTCTTCATTTTTTTTTACAACTTTTCAGACTTTTCATGTTTTTGAACACCTCTTCATGCTCCTCCTATATTTCACACCTTTTGAAGCTCTTCATATTTTTCACACCTTTTCAGGCTCTTCATGTTTTTCAACAAGGCTTCATGCTCCTCCTATTTTTCAGACCGTTTAATGCTCCTCATGTATTTCACACCTTTTGAAGCTCTTCATATTTTCACACCTTTTCAGGCTCTTCATGTTTTTCAACAACAATTCATGATCCTCTTATATTTCAGACCGCTTCATGCTCATCTCATTTTTGACACTTTTTGAAGCTGTTCATATTTTTCGCACCTTTTGAAGATCTTTATATTTTTCACAAGTTTTCAGGCTCTTCATGTTTTTCAACACCGCTTCATGCTCCTCCTAAATTTCACACCTTTTGAAGCTCTTCATATCTTTCACACCTTTTCAGGCTCTTCATGTTTTTGAACACCGCTTCATGATCCTCCTATTTTTCAGACCGTTTCATTCTCCTCATATATTTGAAATCTTTTGAAGCTCTTCATATTTTTCACACCTTTTCAGGCTGTTCATGTTTGTCAACACCGCTTCATTCTCCTGCTAATTTTCAGACCATTTCTTACTCCTCACATTTTTGACACGTTTTGAGGCTCTTCATATTTTTCACACGTTTTCAGGCTCTTCATGTTTTTCAACACCATTTCATGATCCTCCTATTTTTCAGAACGTTTCATGGTCCTCATATTTTTGACACCTTTTGTAGCTCTTCACATTTTTCACACTTTTTCAGGCTCTTCATGTTATTGAACACCACTTCATGCTCCTCCTTTTTTTCAGACCGTTTCAGGCTCCTCATATTTTTGACAATTTTTGAAGCTCCCCATATAGTTCACACCTTTTGAAACTCTTCATATATTTCACAACATTTCAGGCTCTTCATGTTTTTCAACATCACTTCATGCTCCTCCAAATTTCAGACCGTTTCATGCTCATCTCATTTTTGACACCTTTTGAAGCTCGTCATATTTTTCACACCTTTTGAAGCTCTTCATATTTTTCACACGTTCTCAGGCTCTTCATGTTTTTCAACCCTTCTTCATGCTCCTCCTATTTTTCAGACCATTTCATGCTCAACTCATTTTTGACATCATTTGAAGCTCTTCATATTTTTCACACGTTTTCAGGCTCTTCATGTTTTTCAACACCACTTCATTCTCCTCCTTTATTTCAGACCGATTCATGCTCCTCATATTTTTCACACCTTTTGAATCTCTTTATATTTTTCACACCTTTTCAGGCTCTTCGTGTTTTTGAACACCGCTTCATGCTCCTCCTATTTTTCAGATCGTTTCATGCTCCTCATATTTTTGACACCTTTTGAAGCTCTTCATATTTTTCAAACATTTTCAGGCCCTTCATGTTTTTGAACACCACTTCATTCTCCTCATATTTTTCAAATCGTTTCAGGATCCTCATGTATTTCACACATTTTGAACCTCTTCATATTTTTCACACCTTTTCAATGTCTTCATGTTTTTGAACACCGTTTCATGCTGCTCCTATTTTTCAGAACGTTTCATGCTCCTCATATTTTTGACACCTTTTGAAGCTCTTCATATTTTTCACACCTTTTCAGGCTCTACATGTTTTAGAACACCGCTTCATGATACTTCTATTTTTCAGACCGTTTCATGCTCAACTCATTTTTGACATCTTTTGAAGACTCTTCATATTTTTCACACGTTTTCAGGCTCTTCATGTTTTTCAACACCACTTCATGCTCCTCCTTTATTTCAGACCGTTTCATGCTCCTATATTTTTCACACCTTTTGAAGCTCTTTATATTTTTCACACCTTTTCATGCTCTTCATGTTTTTGAACACCAGTTCATGCACCTCCTATTTTTCAGACCGTTTCATTCTCCTCATATTGTGACACCTTTTGAAATCTTCATATATTTCACACCTTTTCAGGCTCTTCATTTTTTTGAACACAACTTCATGCTCCTCCTATTTTTCAGACCGTTTCATGTTCATCTCTTTTTTGACACCTTTTGAAGCTCTTCATTTTTTTCATACCTTTTGAAGATCTTCATATTTTTCACACGTTTTCAGGCTCTTCATCTTTTCAACACCGATTCATGCTCCTCCTATTTTTCAGACCGTTTTCTGCTCCTCATATTTTTGACACCTTTTGAAGCTCTTCATATATTTCACACATTTTCAGGCTCTTCATATTTTTGAACACCGCTTCATGTTCCTCCTATTTTTCCGACCGTTTCATGCTCCTCATATTTTTGACATATTTTCAAGCTCTTCATATTTTTCACACCTTTTCAGGCTCTTCGTGTTTTTGAACACCGCTTCATGCTCCTCCTATTTTTCAGATCGTTTCATGCTCCTCATATTTTTGACACATATTGAAGCTCTTCATATTTTTCGTATCTTTTGAAGCTTTTCATATTTTTCACACCTTTTCAGGCTCTTCATGATTTTCAACACCGCTTCATGCTCCTCCTCTTTTTCAGACCGTTTCATGCTCATCTCATTTTGACACCTTTTGAAGCTCTTAATATTTCTCACATCTTTTGAAGCTCTTCATATTTTTCACGCCTTTTCAGGCTCTTCATGATTTTCAACACCGCTTCATGCTCCTCGTATTTTTAAGACGTTTCATGCTCCTCATATTTTTGACACCTTTTGAAGCTCTTCATATTTTTCACACCTTTTCAGGCTCTTCATATTTTTGAACACCGCTTCATGCTCCTTCTATTTTTCAGACCGTTTCATGCTCCTCATATTTTTGACACCATTTGAAACTCTTCATATTTTTCACACCTTTTCAGGATCTTCATGTTTTTGAACACCGCTTTAAGCTCCTCCTATTTTTCAGACCGTTTCATGCTCCTCATATTTTTGACACCTTGTGAAGCTCTTCATATTTTTCACACCTTTTCAGGCTGTTCATGATTTTCAACACCACTTCATGCTCCTCCTATTTTTCAGACCGTTACATGCTCCTCATTATTTTGACACCTTTGAAGCTGTTCATATTTTTCACACCTTTTGAAGCTCTTCATATTTTTCCCACCTTTTCAGGCAATTCATGTTTTTCAACAACGCTTCATTCTCCTGCTAATTTTCAGACCATTTCTTACTCCTCAAATTTTTGACACGTTTTGAAGCTCTTCATATTTTGTAAACATTTTCAGGCTCTTCATGTTTTTGAACACCACTTCATTCTCTTCATATTTTTCAAATCGTTTCAGGATCCTCATGTATTTCACACATTTTGAACCTCTTCATATATTTCACACCTTTTCAGGCTCTTCATTTTTTTGAACACAACTTCATGCTCCTCCTATTTTTCAGACCGTTTCATGTTCATCTCTTTTTTGACACCTTTTGAAGCTCTTCATTTTTTTCATACCTTTTGAAGATCTTCATATTTTTCACACGTTTTCAGGCTTTTAATCTTTTCAACAACGCTTCGTGCTCCTCCTATTTTTCAGACCGTTTTCTGCTCCTCATATTTTTGACACCTTTTGAAGCTCTTCATATATTTCACACATTTTCAGGCTCTTCATATTTTTGAACACCGCTTCATGTTCCTTCTATTTTTCCGACCGTTTCATGCTCCTCATATTTTTGACACATTTTGAAGCTCTTCATATTTTTCACACCTTTTCAGGCTCTTCGTGTTTTTGAACACCGCTTCATGCTCCTCCTATTTTTCAGATCGTTTCCTGCTCCTCATATTTTTGACACATGTTGAAGCTCTTCATATTTTTCGTATCTTTTGAAGCTTTTCATATTTTTCACACCTTTTCAGGCTCTTCATGATTTTCAACACCGCTTCATGCTCCTCCTCTTTTTCAGACCGTTTCATGCTCATCTCATTTTGACACCTTTTGAAGCTCTTAATATTTCTCACATCTTTTGAAGCTCTTCATATTTTTCACGCCTTTTCAGGCTCTTCATGATTTTCAACACCGCTTCATGCTCCTCGTATTTTTAAGACGTTTCATGCTCCTAATATTTTTGACACCTTTTGAAGCTCTTCATATTTTTCACACCTTTTCAGGCTCTTCATATTTTTGAACACAGCTTCATGCTCCTTCTATTTTTCAGACCGTTTCATGCTCCTCATATTTTTGACACCGTTTGAAACTCTTCATATTTTTCACACCTTTTCAGGATCTTCATGTTTTTGAACACCGCTTTAAGCTCCTCCTATTTTTCAGACCGTTTCATGCTCCTCATATTTTTGACACATTGTGAAGCTCTTCATATTTTTCACACCTTTTGAAGCTCTTAATATTTTTCACACCTTTTAAGGCTCTTCATGTTTCTCAACACAACTTCATGCTCCTCCTATTTTTCAGACCCTTTCATGCTAATCTATTTTTGACACCCTTTGAAGCTCTTCATATGTTTCACACCTTTTGAAGCTCTTCATATTTTTAACAACTTTTCAGGCTCTTCACGTTATTGAACACCACTTCATGCTCCTCCTATTTTTCAGACCTTTTCATGCTCCTCATATTTTTCACATCTTTTGAAGCTCTTCATATTTTTCACACCTTTTCAGGCTCTTCATGTATTTGAATACCGGTTCATGCTCCTCATATTTTTCAGACCGTTTCTTGCTCCTCATATTTTTGACACATTTTGAAGCTCTTCATATTTTTCACACCTTTTGAGGCTCTACATGATTTTCAACACCGTTTCATGTTCCTCCTATTTATCAGACCATTTCATGCTCCTCATATTTTTGAAACCTTTTGAAGCTCTTCTTATTTTCCCACCTTTTCACTCTCTTCATGTTTTTCAACACCGCTTCACGCTCCTCCTAATTTTCAGACCGTTTCATGCTCCTCATATTTTTCACACCTTTTGAAGCTGTTCATATTTTGCCCACCTTTTCAGGCTCTTCATGCTTTTCAACACCGCTTCATGATCCTCCTATTTTTCGGACCGTTTCATGCTCCTCATATTTTTGACACCTTTTGAAGCTCTTCATATTTTTCACACCTTTTGAAGCTCTTTATATTTTTCACACCTTTACCGGCTCTTCATGTTTTTGAACACCGCTTCATGCTCCTCCTATTTTTCAGACCCTTTCATGCTCAACTCATTTTTGAATCCTTTTGAAGCTCTTCATATTTTTCACACCTTTTGAAGCTCTTCATATATTTCACACATTTTCAGGCTTTTCATTTTCTTCAACATCACTTCATGCTCCTCCTATTTTTCAGACCGTTTCATGCTCATCTCATTTTGACACCTTTTGAAGCTCTTCATATTTTTCACACCTTTTCAGGCTCTTCATGATTTTCAACACCGCTTCATGCTCCTCCTATTTTTCAGACCCTTTCATGCTTATCTCATTTTTGAATCCTTTTGAAGCTCTTCATATTTTTCACACCTTTTGAGCTCTTCATATTTTTCAACACCTTTTCAGGCTCTTCATGTTTTTCAACACCATTTCATGCTGCTTCAATTTTTCAGACCGTTTCATGCTCTTCATATTTTTCACACCTTTTCAGGCTCTTCATATTTTTGAAAGCAGCTTCATGCTCCTCCTATTTTTCAGACCGTTTCATGCACCTCATATTTTTGACACCTTTTGAAGCTCTTCATATTTTTCACACCTTTTCAGGCTCTTCATGTTTTTCAACAAATCTTCATGATCCTCCTATTTTTCAGACCGTTTCATGCTCCTCATATATTTGACACCTTTTGAAGCTCTTCATATATTTCACACCTTTTCAGGCATTTCAGTTTTTTCAGCACCACTTCATGCTCCTCCTATTTTTCAGACCGTTTCATGCACATCTCAATTTTGACAGCTTTTGAAGCTCTTCTTATTTTTCACACCTTTTCAGGCTCTTCATGTTTTTGAACACCACTTCATGCTCTTCCTGTATTTCAGACCGTTTCATGCTCCTCATATTTTTCACACATTTTAAAGCACTTCATATTTTTCACAACTTTTCAGGATCTTCATGTTTTTCAACACCGCTTCATGCTCCTTCTATTTTTCAGACCGTTTCATGCTCATCTCATTTTGACACCTTTTGAACCTCTTCATATTTTTTACACCTTTTCATGCTTATCATGTTTCTGAACACCGCTTCATGCTCCTCCTATTTTTCAGACCGTTTCATGCTTCTCATATTTTTCACACCTTTTGATGCTCTTCATATTTTTCACACCCTTTCAGGCTCTTCATGTTCTTGAACATCGCTTCATGCTCCTCCTATTTTTCAGATCGTTTCATGCTCATCTCATTTTTGACACCTTTTGAAGCTCTTCATATTTTTCACATCTTTTGAAACTCTTCATATTTTTCACATGTTTTCAGGCTCTTCATCTTTTTCAACAACGTTTTATGCTCCTCCTATTTTTCAGACCGTTTCATGCTCCTCATGTATTTCACACCTTTTGAAGCTCGTCATATTTTTCCCCTCTTTTCAGGCTCTTCATATTTTTGAACACCGCTTCATGCTCCTCTTATTTTTCAGACCTTTTGATGCTCCTCATATTTTTGACACCTTTTGAAGCTCTTCATTTTTCTCACATCTTTTCAGGCTCTTCATGTTTTTCAACACCGGTTCATGCTCCTCTTAATTTTCAAACCGTTTCATGCTCCTCATGTGTTTCACACCTTTTGAAGCTCTTCATATTTTTCCCCTCTTTTCAGGCTCTTCATGGTTTTCAACAACGCTTGATGCTCCTCCTATTTTTCAGACCGTTTCATGCTCATCTCATTTTTGACACCTTTTGAAGCTCTTCATATTTTTCACACCTATTGAAGCTCTTCATATTTTTCACATTTTTGAAGCTCTTTATATTTTTCACAAGTTTTCAGGCTCCTCATGTTTTTCAACACCGTTTCATGATCCTCCTATTTTTCAGACCGTTTCATGCTCACCTCATTTTTGACACCTTTTGAAGCTCTTCATATTTTTCACCCCTTTTCAGGCTCTTCATGTTTTTGAACACCGCTTCATGCTTCTGCTATTTTTCAGACCGTTTCATGCTCCTCATAGTTTTGACACATTTTGATGCTCTTCATATTTTTCACCCCTTTTCAGGCTCTTCATGTTTGTCAAAACCGCTTCATGCTCTTCCTATTTTTCAGACCGTTTCATGCTCATCTCATTTTTGAAAGCTTTTGAAGCTCTTCATATTTTTCACACCTTTAGAAGCTCTTCATATTTTTCACACGTTTTCAGGCTCTTCATGTCTTTCAACACCGCTTCATGCTCCTCCTATATTTTAGACCCTTTCATTCTCCTCATATTTTTGACACCTTTTGAAGCTCTTCATATGTTTCACAACTTTTGTAGCTCTTCATATTTTTCACACCTTTTCAGGCTCTTCATGACTTTCAACAACACTTCACGCTCCTCCTATTTTTCAGACTGATTCATGCTCCTCATGTATTTCACACCTTTTGAAGCTCTTCGTATTTTTCACACCTTTACAGGCTCTTCATGTTTTTCAACACAACTTCATGCATCTCCTATTTTTCGGACCGTTTCATGCTCCTCAGGTTTTTCACAACTTTTGAAGCTGTTCATATTTTTCACACCTTTTCAGGTTCTTCATGTTTTTCAACACCGCTTCAAGCTCCACCTGTTTTTCAGACCGTTTCATGCTCATCTCATTTTTGAAACCATTTGAAGCTCTTCATATTTTCAACACCTTTTCAGCCTCTTCATGTTTTTCAACACCACTTCATGCTCCTCCTATTTTTCAGACCGTTTGATTTTCCTCATATTTTTGATACCTTTTGAAGCTCTTCATATATTTCACACCTTTTCAGACTCATCATGTTTTTCAACACCGCTTCATGCTCCTCCTATTTTTAAGACTGTTTCATTCTTTTCATATTTTTGACTCCTTTTGAAGCTCTTCAAATATTTCACACCTTTTCAGGCTCTTCATTTTTTCAACACCACTTCATGCTCCTATTTTTCAGACCGTTTCATGGTCATCTCATTTTGACACCTTTTGAAGCTCTTCATATTTTCACACCTTTTGAAGCTCTTCATATTTTTCACCCCTTTTCAGGCTCTTCATGTTTTTGAACACCGCTTCATGCTTCTGCTATTTTTCAGACCGTTTCATGCTCCTCATAGTTTTGACACCTTTTGAAGCTCTTCATATTTTTCACCCCTTTTCAGGCTCTTCATGACTTTCAACAACACTTCATGCTCCTCCTATTTTTCAGACTGATTCATGCTCCTCATGTATTTCACACCTTTTGAAGCTCTTCATATTTTTCACACCTTTTCACGCTCTTCATGTTTTTCAACACCGCTTCATGATCCTCCTATTTTTCAGACCGTTTCATGCTCCTCATAATTTTGACACCTTTTGAAGCTCTTCATATTTTTCACACCTTTTCAAGCTCTTCATTTTTTTCAACAGCGCTTCATGACCTCCTATTTTTTAGACCGTTTCATGCTCCTCATATTTTTGACACCTTTTGAAGGTCTTCATATTTTTTACACCTTTTGAAGCTCTTCATATATTTCACACCTTTTCAAGCTCTTCATTTTTATCAACACCACTTCATGTTCCTCCTATTTTTCATAACCTTTCATGCTAATCTAATTTTAGACACCTTTTGAAGCTCTTCATATTTTTCACACCTTTTGAAGCTCTTCATATTTTTCACACCTTTTCAGGCTGTTCAGGTTTTGGACACCACTTGATTCTCCTCGTATATTTCAGACCGTTTCATGGTCCTCATATTTATGACAGCTTTTGAAGGTCTTCATATTTTTCAAACCTTTTGAAGCTCTTCATAAATTTCACACCTTTTCAGGCTCTCCATGTTTTTGATCACCGTTTCATGCTCCTCCTATGTTTCAGACAATTTCATGCTCCTCATATTTTTGACACCTTTTGAAGCTCTTCATATTTCTCACACCTTTTCAGTCACTTCATGTTTTTCAACACCGCTTCATGCTCCTCCTATTTTTCAGACCGTTTCATGCTTATCTCATTTTTGACTCCTTTTGAAGCTCTTCATATTTTTCACACCTTTTGAAGCTCTTCATATTTTTCACACCTTTTCTGGCTCTTCATATTTTTCGCACCTTTTCAGGGTCTTCATGTTTTTGAACACCTCTTCATGCTCCTCCTATTTTTCAGACCGTTTCATACTCATCTCATTTTTGACATCTTTTGAAGCTCTTCATATTTTTCACACCTTTTGAAACTCTTCATATTTTTCACACGTTATCAGGCTCTTCATGTTTTTCAACAACGTTTTATGCTCCTCCTATTTTTCAGATCGTTTCATGCTCATCTCATTTTTGACACCTTTTGAAGCTCTTCATATTTTTCACATTATTGAAGCTCTTCATATTTTTCTCACATTTTCAGGCTCTTCATGTTTTTCAACACCGCTTCATGCTCCTCCTAATTTTCAGACCGTTTCATGCTCCTCATATTTTTCACACATTTTGAAGCTCTTCATATTTTTCCCCTCTTTTCAGTCTCTTCATGTTTTTGAACACCGCTTAATGCTCCTCCTATTTTTCAGACCGTTTCCTGCTCCTCATATTTTTGACACCTTTTGAAGCTCTTCATATTTTTCACACCTTTTCAGGCTCTTCATGTTTTTCAACACCGCTTCATGCTCCTTCTATTTTTCAGACCGTTTCATACTCATCTCATTTTTGACATCTTTTGAAGCTCTTCATATTTTTCACACCTTTTGAAACTCTTCATATTTTCACACCTTTTTTGGCTCTTCATATTTTTCGCACCTTTTCAGGGTCTTCATGTTTTTGAACACCCTCTTCATGCTCCTCCTATTTTTCAGACCGATTAATGCTCCTCATAATTTTGACACCTTTTGAAGCTCTTCATATTTTTCACACCTTTTCAGGCTCTCCATGATTTTCAACACCGCTTCAAGATCCTCCTATGTTTCAGACCATTTCATGCTCCTCATATTTTTGAAACCTTTTGAAGCTCTTCATATTTTTCACACCTTTTCAGGCTCTTCATGTTTATCAATACCGCTTCATGCTCCTCCTATTTTTCAGACCGTTTCCTGCTCATCTTATTTTTGACACCTTTTGAAGCTCTTCATATATTTCACACCTTTTCAGGCTCTTCCTTTTTTTGAACACAACTTCATGCTCCTACTATTTTTCAGACCGTTTCCTGCTCATCTTATTTTTGACACCTTTTGAAGCTCTTCATATATTTCACACCTTTTCAGGCTCTTCCTTTTTTTGAACACAACTTCATGCTCCTCCTATTTTTCAGACCATTTCATGCTCCTCCTATTTTTGAAACCTTTTGAAGCTCTTCATATTTTTTACACCTTTTCAAGCTCTTCATGTTTTTGTACACCGCTTCATGCTCCCACTATTTTTCAGTTCGTTTCAGCCTCCTCATATTTTTCACACCTTTTGAAGCTCTTCATATTTTTCACCCCTTTTCAGTCTCTTCATGTTTTGAACACCGCTTCATGCTCCTCCTATATTTCAGACCGTTTCATGTTCCTCCTATTTTTGACACCTTTTGAAGCTCTTCATATTTTTCACACCTTTTCAGGCTCTTCATGTTTTTCAACACCACTTCATGCTCCTCCTATTTTTCAGACCGTTTCATGCTCCTCATATTTTTAACACTTTTTGAAGCTCTTCATATATTTCACACCTTTTCAGGCTGTTCATGTTTTTCAACACCACTTCATGTTATTCCTATTTATCAGACAGTTTCATGGTCATCTCATGTCTGACACCTTTTGAAGCTCTTCATATTTTTCACACATTTTCGGGCTGTTTATGTTTTTGAACACCGCTTCATGCTCCTCCCATTTTTCAGACCGTATCATGCTCCTCATGTATTTCCCACCATTTGAAGCTCTTCATATTTTTCACACCTTTTCAGGCTCTTCATATTTTTCCACACCACTTCATGCTTCTCTTATTTTTCAGCCCGTTTCATGCTCCTCATGTATTTCAAACCTTTGAAACTCTTCATAATATTCACACGTTTTCAGGCTCTTCATGTTTTTGATCACCGTTTCATGAGCCTCCTATTTTTCAGACCGTTTCATGCTGCTCATATATTTGACACCATTTGAAGCTCTTCATATATTACACACCTTTTTAGGCTCCTCATTTTTTTGAACACCACTTCATGCTCCTCCTATTTGTCAGACCATTTAATGCTGATCTCATTTTTGACACCTTTTGAAGCCTTTCATATTTTTCACACCTTTGGAAGCTCTTCATATTTTTCACACCTTTTCAGGCTCTTCATGTTTTTCAACACAGCTTCATGTTCCTCCTATTTTTCAGACCGTTTCATGCTCCTCATATTTTTGACAGCTTTTGAAGCTCTTCATATAGTTCACACCTTTTCAGGCTCTTCATGTTTTTCAACACCACTCCATTCTCCTCGTATTTTTAAGACCATTTCATGATCCTCATATTTTTGACACCTTTTGAAGCTCTTCATATTTCTCACACCTTTTCATGTTCTTTATGTTTTCCATCACCGTTTCATGCTCCTCCTATTTTTCAGACCGTTTCATGCTCCTAATATTTTTGAAACGTTTTGAAGCTCTTCATATTTTTCACACCTTTTCAGGCTCTTCATATTTTTGAACACCACTTCATGCTCCTCCTATTTTTCAGACCATTTCATGCTCATCTCATTTTTGACACCTTTTGAAGCTCTTCATATTTTTCACACCTTTTCAGGCTCTTCATGTTTTTCAACACCGCTTCTTGCTCCTCCTATTTTTAAGACCGTTTAATCCTCCTCATGTGTTTAATACCTTTTGAAGCTCTTCATATTTTTCACACCTTTTCATGCTTTTCATGTTTTGAACACCATTTCATGCTCCTCCTATTTTGCACATCATTTCATTCTCCTCTTATTTTTGACACCTTTTGAAACTCTTCATATTTTTCACACCTTTTCTGGCTTTTCATTTTATTCAACACCACTTCATGCTCCTCCTATTTTTCAGACCGTTTCATGCTCATCTCATTTTGACACCTTTTGAAGCTCTTCATATTTTTCACATCTTTTGAAGCTCTTCATATTTTTCACGGTCTTTTCAGACTCTTCATGATTTTCAACACCGCTTCATTCTCCTCGTAATTTTCAGACCGTTTCATGCTCATCTCATTTTTGACACCTTTTGAAGCTCTTCATATTTTTCACACCTTTTGAAGCTCTTCTTATTTTTCATATTTTTGAAGCTCTTCATATTTTCACACGTTTTCAGACTCTTCATGTTTTTCAACACCGCTTCATGCTTATCCTATATTTCAGACCATATCATGCTGCTCATATTTTTCACACCTTTTGAAGCTCTTCATATTTTTCACACCTTTTCAGGCTCTTCTTGTTTTTGAACACCACTTCATGCTCCTTTTATTTTTCAGAGAGTTTCATGCTCCTCATGTATTTCACACCTTTTGAAGCTCTTCATATTTTTCACACCTTTTCAGGCTCTTCATGTTTCTCCACAACACTTCATGCTTCTCCATTTTTTAAGCTCTTTCATGCTCCTCATGTATTTCACACTTTTTGAAGCTCTTCATATTTTTCACACCTTTTCAGGCTCTCCATGTTTTTCAAGACCGTTTCCTGCTGCTTCTATTTTTCAGATCGTTTCACGCTCCTCACATATTTCACACCTTTTGAAGCTCTTCATATTTTTCACACATTTTCAGGCTTTTCATGTTTTTGAACACAGCTTCATGCTCCTCCTATTTTTCAGACCGTTTCATGCCTCTCTAATTTTTGACACCTTTTGAACCTCTTCAAATTTTTCACACCTTTTCAGGCTCTTCATGTTTTTCAACACCGTTTCATGATCCTCCTATTTTTCAGGCCGTTTCAAGCTCCTCATATATTTGACACCTTTTGAAGCTCTTCATATTTTTCACACGTTGTCAGGCTCTTCATGTTTTTCAACACCGTTTCATGCTGCTTCTATTTTTCAGACCGTTTCGTGCTCTTCATATTTTTCACACATTTTCAGACTCTTCATGTTTTTGAACACAGCTTCATGCTCCTCCTATTTTTCAGACCGTTTCATGCTCCTCATATTTTTGACAACTTTTGCACCTCTTCATATTTTTCACATCTTTTCACGATCTTCATGTTTTTCAACACCATTCCATGCTCCTCCTTTTTTTCAGACCGTTTCATGCTCCTCATGTATTCGACATCTTTTGAAGCTCTTCATATAGTTCACACCTTTTCAGGCTCTTCATGTTTTTCAACACCACTTCATTCTCCTCGTATTTTTAAGACCGTTTCATGCTCCACATATTTTTGACACCTTTAGAACCTATTCATAATTAATACACCTTTTCAGGCTCTTCATGTTTTTCAACACCTCTTCATGCTCCTCCTATGTTCAGGCCGTTTCATGCTCCTCATATTTTTGACACCTTTAGAAGCTATTCATATTTTTCACAATTTTCAGGCTCTTCATGTTTTTCAACACCACTTCATGCTCCTTGTATTTTTCAGACCATTTCATGCTCATCTCATTTTTGACACCTTTTGATGCTCTTCATATTTTTCACACCTTTTGAAGCTCTTCATATTTTTCACACGTTTTCAGGCTCTTCATGTTTTTCAACAGCGTTTCATGCAGCTTCTATTTTTCAGACCGTTTCATGCTCTTCATATTTTTCACACCTTTTCAGGCTCTTCATGTTTTTGAACACAGCCTCATGCTCCTCCTATTTTTCAGACCGTTTCATGCTCCTCCTATTTTTGACACCTTTTAATCTCTTCGTTTTTTTCACACCTTTTCAGGCTCTTCAAGTTTTTGAACACCGTTTAGTGCTACTCCTATTTTTGACACCTTTTGAAGCTCTTCATATTTATCAAAACTTTCATGCTCTTTATGGTTTTGAACACCGTTTCATGCTCCTCCTATTTTTCAGACTGTTTCATGCTTCTCAGATTTTTGACACCTTTTGAAGCTCTTCATATTTTTCACACCTTTTCAGGCTCTTCATGTTTTTGAACAGCGCTTCATGCTCCTCCTATTTTTCAGACTGTTCTTGCTCCTCATATATTTTACGTGTTTTGAAGCCTTTCATATTTTCTACAACTTTCAGGCTCTTCATGTGTTTGAACACCGCTTCATGCTCCTCCTATATTTCAGAACGTTTCATGCTCTTCATATATATGACTCCTTTTGAAACTCTTCATATTTTTCAAACCTTTTCATGCTCTTCATATTTTTTAACGCCGTTTCATGCTCCTCCAATTTTTCAGACCGTTTCATGCTCCTCATATTTTTGATGCCTTTTGAAGCCCACAATATTTTTCACTCCTTTTCCTGTTCTTCATGTTTTTCAACACCGTTTCATGCTCCTCCTATTTTTCAGGCTGTTTCATACACCTCATATTTTTGACACCTTTTCAAGATCTTCATGTTTCTCAAAACCGTTACATGCTCCTCCTATATTTCAGACCGTTTCATTCTCCTCCTATTTTTCAGACCGTTTTATACTCCTCATATTTTTAAGACCATTTCATGCTCCTCATATTTTTGTGAGCTTTTGAAGCTCTTCATATTTTTCACACCTTTCCATGCTCTTCCTGTTTTTCAACACCGTTTCATGCTCCTCCTAATTTTCAGTCCGTTTCATGCACCTCATATTTTCAGACCAGTTAATTTTCCTCGTATTTTTGATAGCTTTTGAAGCTCTTCATATTTTTCACACATTTTCAGGATCTTCATTTTTTTCAACACCGTTTCTTGCTCTTCCTAATTTTCAGACATTTTCATGCTCCTCATATTTTTGACACCTTTTAAGCTCTTCATGTTTTTCAACACCGATTCATTTTCCTCCTATTTTTCAGACAGTTTCGTGCTCCTCATATTTTTCAGACGGTTTCATGCTCCTCACATAATTGAAATCTTTTGAATCTCTTCATATTTTTTCAAACCTTTTAAGGCCCTTCATATTTTTCCACACCGTTTCTTGCTCCTCCTGTTTTACAGACCGTTTCATGCTCCTCATATTTTTCAGACCGTTTCATGCTCCTCATATTTTTGACACATTTTGAAGCTCTTCATGTTTTTCAACACCGTTTCATGCTCCTTCTATTTTTCAGACCATTTCATGCTCCTCATATTTTTGACACTTTTTGAAGATCTTCATGGTTTTCTACACTGTTTCATGCTCCTCCTATTTTTCAGACCGTTTCATGCTCCTCCTATTTTTCAGACCGTTTCTTGCTCCTCATTTTTTTGACACGTTTTGAAGCTCTTCATATATTTCAAAACTTTTCAGGCTCCTCCTGATTTTCAACACAGCTTCATGCTGCTCCTATATTTCAGAACGTTTCATGTGCCTCATACTTCTGACACGTTTTGAAGCTCTTCATATATTTCACACCTTTTCAGGCTCTTCATGTTTTTCAACACCGCTTCATCCTCCTCCTATTTTTCAGACCGTATCAGGCTCCTCATATATTTGACACCTTTTGTAGCTCTTCATATTTTTCACACTTTTTCAGACTCTTCATGTTTTTGAATACCGCTTAATGCTCCTCCTACTTTTCAGAGAGTTTCATGGTCCTCATATTTTTGACACCTTTTGAAGCTCTTCATATATTTCACACCTTTTCAGGCTCTTCATGTTTTTCAACACCGCTTCATGCTCCTCCTATTTTTCAGACCATTTCATGCTCCTCATATTTTTGACACCTTTTAAGCTCTTCATATATTTCACACCTTTTCAGGCTCTTCATGTTTTTCAACACCGCTTCATGCTCCTCCTATTTTTCAGACCATTTCATGCTCCTCATATTTTTGACACCTTTTGAAGCTCTTCATATTTTTCACACCTTTTCAGGCTTTTCATATTTTGAATACCGCTTCATGCTCCTCCTATTTTTGAGACCGTTTCATGCTCCTCACATTTTTGACACCTTTTGAAGCTCTTCATATATTTCACACATTTTCAGGCTCTTCATGTTTTTCACAACTTTTCAGGCTCTTCATGTTTTTCAACACCGCTTCATGCTCCACCCATTTTTCAGACCGTTTCATGCTCCTCATATGTTTGACACCTTTTGAAGCTCTTCATATTTTCACACGTTTTCAGGCTCTTCATGTTTGTCAACACCGCTTCATGCTCCTCATATTTTTGACACCTTTTGATGCTCTTCATATTTTTCACACCTTTTGAAGCTGCTCATATATTTCACACATTTATATGCTCTTCATGTTTTTCAGCACCACTTCATACTCCTCGTATTTTTCAGACCGTTTCATGCTCCTCATATTATTGACACCTTTTGAAGCTCTTCATATTTTTCACCACTATTCAGCCTCTTCATGTTTTTCAACACCGTTCATTGTCCTCCTATTTTTCAGACCGTTTCATGCTCCTGATATTATTGACACCTTTTGAAGCTCTACATATTTTTCACACCTTTTCAGGCTCTTCATGTTTTTGAACACAGTTTTACGCTCCTCATGTTTTTCAGACCATTTCATTATCCTCATTTTTTTGACACTTTTTGAAGCTCTTCAAATTTTTCACACCTTTTCAGGCTCTTCATGTTTTTGAACACCGTTGATTGCTCCTCCTAATTTTCAGACCGTTTCATGCTCCTCATATTTTTGACACCCCTTGAAGCTCTTCATATTTTTCACACCTTTTCAGGCTCTTCATGTTTTTCAACACCGCTTCATGCTCCTCCTATTTTTCAGACCGTTTCATGCTCCTCACATTATTGACACCTTTTGAAGCTCATCACATATTTCACACATTGTCAGGCTCTTCATGTTTTTCAACACCGCTTCATGCTCCTCCTATTTTTCAGACCATTTCATGCTGCTCATATTTTGACACGTTTTGAAGCTCTTCACATATTTCACACCTTTTCAGGCAATTCCTGCTTTTCAACACCGCTTCATGTCCCTCCTATTTTTCAGACCGTTTCATGCTACTCCTCTTTTTGACACCTTTTGAAGCTCTTCGTATTTTTAACCCCTTTTCAGGCTCTTCATGTTTTTCAACAACACTTCATGCTCCTCCTATATTTCAGACCGTTTCATGCTACTCATACTTTTCACACTGTTTGAAGCTCTTCATATTTTATACACCTTTTGGAGGTCTTCATATTTTTCACGCCTTTTCAGGCTCTTCATGATTTTCAACACCGCTTCATGCTCCTCGTATTTTTAAGACGTTTCATGCTCCTCATATTTTTGACACCTTTTGAAGCTCTTCATATTTTTCACACCTTTTCAGGCTCTTCATATTTTTGAACACCGCTTCATGCTCCTTCTATTTTTCAGACCGTTTCATGCTCCTCATATTTTTGACACCATTTGAAACTCTTCATATTTTTCACACCTTTTCAGGATCTTCATGTTTTTGAACACCGCTTTAAGCTCCTCCTATTTTTCAGACCGTTTCATGCTCCTCATATTTTTGACACCTTGTGAAGCTCTTCATATTTTTCACACCTTTTCAGGCTGTTCATGATTTTCAACACCACTTCATGCTCCTCCGATTTTTCAGACCGTTACATGCTCCTCATTATTTTGACACCTTTGAAGCTGTTCATATTTTTCACACCTTTTGAAGCTCTTCATATTTTTCCCACCTTTTCAGGCAATTCATGTTTTTCAACAACGCTTCATTCTCCTGCTAATTTTCAGACCATTTCTTACTCCTCAAATTTTTGACACGTTTTGAAGCTCTTCATATTTTGTAAACATTTTCAGGCTCTTCATGTTTTTGAACACCACTTCATTCTCTTCATATTTTTCAAATCGTTTCAGGATCCTCATGTATTTCACACATTTTGAACCTCTTCATATATTTCACACCTTTTCAGGCTCTTCATTTTTTTGAACACAACTTCATGCTCCTCCTATTTTTCAGACCGTTTCATGTTCATCTCTTTTTTGACACCTTTTGAAGCTCTTCATTTTTTTCATACCTTTTGAAGATCTTCATATTTTTCACACGTTTTCAGGCTTTTAATCTTTTCAACACCGCTTCGTGCTCCTCCTATTTTTCAGACCGTTTTCTGCTCCTCATATTTTTGACACCTTTTGAAGCTCTTCATATATTTCACACATTTTCAGGCTCTTCATATTTTTGAACACCGCTTCATGTTCCTTCTATTTTTCCGACCGTTTCATGCTCCTCATATTTTTGACACATTTTGAAGCTCTTCATATTTTTCACACCTTTTCAGGCTCTTCGTGTTTTTGAACACCGCTTCATGCTCCTCCTATTTTTCAGATCGTTTCCTGCTCCTCATATTTTTGACACATGTTGAAGCTCTTCATATTTTTCGTATCTTTTGAAGCTTTTCATATTTTTCACACCTTTTCAGGCTCTTCATGATTTTCAACACCGCTTCATGCTCCTCCTCTTTTTCAGACCGTTTCATGCTCATCTCATTTTGACACCTTTTGAAGCTCTTAATATTTCTCACATCTTTTGAAGCTCTTCATATTTTTCACGCCTTTTCAGGCTCTTCATGATTTTCAACACCGCTTCATGCTCCTCGTATTTTTAAGACGTTTCATGCTCCTAATATTTTTGACACCTTTTGAAGCTCTTCATATTTTTCACACCTTTTCAGGCTCTTCATATTTTTGAACACAGCTTCATGCTCCTTCTATTTTTCAGACCGTTTCATGCTCCTCATATTTTTGACACCGTTTGAAACTCTTCATATTTTTCACACCTTTTCAGGATCTTCATGTTTTTGAACACCGCTTTAAGCTCCTCCTATTTTTCAGACCGTTTCATGCTCCTCATATTTTTGACACATTGTGAAGCTCTTCATATTTTTCACACCTTTTGAAGCTCTTAATATTTTTCACACCTTTTAAGGCTCTTCATGTTTCTCAACACAACTTCATGCTCCTCCTATTTTTCAGACCCTTTCATGCTAATCTATTTTTGACACCCTTTGAAGCTCTTCATATGTTTCACACCTTTTGAAGCTCTTCATATTTTTAACAACTTTTCAGGCTCTTCACGTTATTGAACACCACTTCATGCTCCTCCTATTTTTCAGACCTTTTCATGCTCCTCATATTTTTCACATCTTTTGAAGCTCTTCATATTTTTCACACCTTTTCAGGCTCTTCATGTATTTGAATACCGGTTCATGCTCCTCATATTTTTCAGACCGTTTCTTGCTCCTCATATTTTTGACACATTTTGAAGCTCTTCATATTTTTCACACCTTTTGAGGCTCTACATGATTTTCAACACCGTTTCATGTTCCTCCTATTTATCAGACCATTTCATGCTCCTCATATTTTTGAAACCTTTTGAAGCTCTTCTTATTTTCCCACCTTTTCACTCTCTTCATGTTTTTCAACACCGCTTCACGCTCCTCCTAATTTTCAGACCGTTTCATGCTCCTCATATTTTTCACACCTTTTGAAGCTGTTCATATTTTGCCCACCTTTTCAGGCTCTTCATGCTTTTCAACACCGCTTCATGATCCTCCTATTTTTCGGACCGTTTCATGCTCCTCATATTTTTGACACCTTTTGAAGCTCTTCATATTTTTCACACCTTTTGAAGCTCTTTATATTTTTCACACCTTTACCGGCTCTTCATGTTTTTGAACACCGCTTCATGCTCCTCCTATTTTTCAGACCGTTTCCTGCTCCTCATATTTTTGACACATTTTGAAGCTCTTCATATTTTTCACACCTTTTCAGGCTCTTCATCTTTTTCAACACCGCTTCATGGTCCTCCTATTTTTCAGACCGTTTCATGCTCCTCAAATTTTTGACGCCTTTTGAAGCTCTTCATATATTTCACACCTTTTCATGGTCTTCATTTTTTCAACATTGCTTCATGCTCCTCCTATTTTTCAGACCGTTTCATGCTCCTCATACTTTGACACGTTTTGAACCTCTTCATATTTTTCACACCTTTTCAGGCTCTTCATGTTTACGAACACCGTTTCATGCTCCTCCTATTTTTCAGACCGTATCATGCTCCTCATAGTTTTGACACCTTTTGAAACTCTTCATATATTTCACACATTTTCAGTCTCTTCATGTTTTTCAACACCGCTTCATGCTCCTCCTATATTTTAGCCCGTTTCATGCTCCTCATATTTTTGACACCTTTTGAAGCTCTTCATATTTTTCACACCTTTTCAGTCTCTTCATGTTTTTCAACACCGCTTCATGCTCCTCCTATATTTTAGCCCGTTTCATGCTCCGCATATTTTTGACACCTTTTGAAGCTTGTCGTATTTTTCACACCTTTTCATGCTCTTCATGTTTTTCAACACCGTTTCATGCTCCTCCTATTTTCAGACTGTTTCATACTCCTCCTATTTTTCACACCTATTCAAGCTCTTCATATATTTCACACCTTTTCAAGCTCTTCATGTTTTTGAACACCGCTTCATGCTCCTTCTATTTTTTACACCTTTTGAAGCTCTTCATATATTTCACACCTTTTCAAGCTCTTCATGTTTTTGAACACCGCTTCAAGTTCCTCATATTCTTCACACCTTTTGAAGCTCATCATATTTTTCACTCCTTTTCCTGTTCTTCATGTTTTTCAATACCGTTTCATGCTCCTCCAATTTTTCAGACCATTTCATTCTCCTCATATTTTTGACACCTTTTAAAGCTCTTCATATCTCTCACACCATGTCAGGCTCTTCATATTTTTGAACACCGTTTCATGCTCCTCCTATTTTTCAGACCGTTTCATGCAACTCATATTTTTGACACCTTTTGAAGCTCTTCATATTTTTCACAGCTTTTCAGGCTCTTCATGTTTTTGAACACCGTTTCATGCTCCTCCTATTTTTCAGACCGTTCCCTGCTCCTCATATTTTTCACACCTTTTGAAGCTCTTCATATTTTTCACACCTTTTCATGCTCTTCATGTTTTTGAACACCTTTTCAAGTTCCTCATATTTTTGACACCTTTTGATGCTCCTCATTTTTTTCACACCTTTTCAAGCACTGCATCTTTTTGAACACCGCTTCATGCTCCTCCTATATTTCAGAACGTATCATGCTCCTCATATTTTTCACACCTTTTGACACTCTTCATATTTTTCACACATTTTCCTGTTCTTCATGTTTTTCAACAACGTTTCATGCTCCTCCTATTTTTCAGCCCATTTCATGCTCCGCTTATTTCTGACACCGTTTGAAGCTCTTCATTTTTTTCACACCTTTTCAGGCTCTTCATGTTTTTCAACACCTTTCATGCTCCTCCTATTTTTCAGACTGTTTCATGCTCCTCATATATTTGACACCTTTTGAAGCTCTTCATATTTTTCACACCTTTTGAAGCTCTTCATATTGTTCACAACTTTTTGGCTCTTCATATTTTTCAACACCACTTGATGCTCCTCCTATTTTTCAGGCTGTTTCATGCTCCTCATAGTTTTGACACCTTTTGAAGATCTTCATATAATTTACACCTTTTCAGGCTCTTCATGTTTTTGAACACGGCTTCATGCTCCTCCTATTTTTCAGACCGTTTCATGCTCCTCATATTTTTGACACCTTTTGAAGCTCCTCATATTTTTCACACCTTTTCAGGCTCTTCATCTTTTTCAACATCGCTTCATGGTCCTCCTATTTTTCAGACCGTTTCATGCTCCTCAAATTTTGACGCCTTTTGAAGCTCTTCATATATTTCACACCTTTTCAGTGTCTTCATGTTTTTCAACACCTTTTCATTCTCCTCCTATTTTTCAGACCGTTTCATGCTCCTCATACGTTGACACGTTTTGAACCTCTTCATTTTTTTCACACCTTTTCAGGCTCTTCATGTTTCTGCACACCGTTTCATGCTCCTCCTATTTTTCAGAACGTTTCTTGCTCCTCATAGTTTTGACACCTTTTGAAGCTCTTCATATTTTTCACACCTTTTCATGCTCTTCATGTTTTTGAAAACTTTTTCAATGTCCTCATATTTTTGACACCTTTTGAATCTCTTCATATTTTTCACACCTTTTCATGTTCTTCATGTTTTTCAACACCGGTTCATGCTCCTCCTATTTTCAGACTGTTTAATGCTCCTCATATTTTTGACACCTTTTGAAGCTCTTCATATATTTCACACCTCTTCAGGTTCTTCATGTTTTTGAACAACGCTTCATGTTCCTCCTATTTTTCACACCTATTGAAGCTCTTCATATATTTCACACCTTTTCAAGCTCTTCATGTTTTTGAACACCGCTTCATGCTCCTCCTATTTTTCACACCTATTGAAGCTCTTCATATATTTCACACCTTTTCCATCTCTTTATGTTTTTGAACACCGCTTCATGTTCCTCTTATTATTCACACCTTTTGAAGCTCATCATATTTTTCACTCATTTTCCTGTTCTTCATGTTTTTCAATACCGTTTCATGTTCCACCTATTTTTCAGACCATTTCATGCTCCTCATACTTTTGACACCTTTTGAAGCTCTTCATATATTTCACACCTTTTCAGGCTCTTCATTTTCTTGAACACCATTTCCTGCCTCTCCAATTTTTCAGACCGTTTCATGCTCTTCAAATTTTTGACACCTTTTGAAGCTCTTCATATTTTTCACACCTTTTCAGGCTCTTCAGGTTCTTGAACACCATTTCATGCTCCTCCAATTTTTCAGACCGTTTCATGCTACTCAAATTTTTGACAACTTTTGAAGCTCTTCATATATTTCACACCTTTTCAGGCTCTTCATGTTTTTTAAAACCTTTCAGGCCCCTCATATTTTTCAGACAGTTTCATGCTCCTCATATTTTTGACAACTTTTGAAGCTCTTCATATTTTTCACACCTTCTCAGGCATTTCATGTTTTTCAACACCTTTTCATGCTCCTCCTATTTTTCAGACCGTTTCATGCTCCTCATAGTTTTGACAACTTTTGAAGCTCTTCATATATTTCACTCCTTTTCAGGCTCTTCATGTTTTTGAACACCTTTTCAAGGTCCTCATATTTTTGACACCTTTTGAATCTCTTCATATTTTTCACACCTTTTCATGTTCTTCATGTTTTTCAACACCGGTTCATGCTCCTCCTATTTTCAGACTGTTTAATGCTCCTCATATTTTTGACACCTTTTGAAGCTCTTCATATATTTCACACCTTTCAGGCTCTTCATGTTTTTCAACACCACTTCATGCTCCTCCTATATTTCAGACCTTTTCATGCTCCTCATATTTTCGACACCTTTTGAAGCTCTTCATATTTTCACACCTTTTCAGGCTCTTCATGTTTTTCAACACCTTTTCATGCTCCTATTTTTCCGACCGTTTCATGCTCATCTCATTTTTGAAACCTTTTGAAGCCTTTCATATTTTTTCACACCTTTTGAAGCTCTTCATATTTTTCACACCTTTTCAGGCTCTTCATGTTTTTCCACACCACTTCATGCTTCTCCCATTTTTCAGACCATTTCATTCTCCTCAAATTTTTGATACCTTTAAAAGCTATTCATATATTTCACACCTTTCAGGCTCTTCATGTTTTTCAATACCGCTTCATGCTACTCCTATTTTTCAGAACGTTTCAAGCTCTTCATATTTTTGACACCTTTTGAAGCTCTTCATGTATTTCACACCTTTGCAGGCTCTTCATGTTTTTGAATATCGTTTCATGCTCCTCCTATTTTTCAGACCGTTTCATGCTCATCTCATATTTGACACCTTTTGAAGCTCTTCATATTTTCACACCTTTTGAAGCTCTTCATATTTTTCACACATTTTCAGGCTCTTCATGTTTTTCAACACCACTTCATGCTCCTCCAATTTTTCAGACAGTTTCATTGTCCTCATATTTTTGAAACCTTTTGAAGCTCTTCATATATTTCACACCTTTCAGGATCTTCATGTTTTTCAATACCGCTTCATGCTCTCCTATTTTTCAGACCGTTTCATGCTCCTCATATTTTTGACACCTTTTCAAGCTCTTCATATATTTCACACCTTTTCAGGCTCTTCATGTTTTTGAACACCGTTTCATGCTCCTAATATTTTTCAGACCGTTTCATGCTCATCTCATATTTGACACCTTTTGAAGCTCTTCATATTTTCACACCTTTTGAAGCTCTTCATATTTTTCACATTTTCAGGCTCTTCATGTTTTTTAACACTGCCTCATGCTCCTCCTATTTTTCAGACCGTTTCATGCTTCTAATATTTTGGACACGTTTTGAGGTTCTTCATATTTTTCACACCATTCTAGGCTCCTCATGTTTTTGAACACCGTTTCATCCTCCTCCTATTTTTCAGACCGTTTAATGCTCCTCATATTTTTGACACCTTTAAAGCTGTTCATATTTTTCACATACTTTCAGGTTCTTCATGTTTTTCAACACCGCTTCATGCTCTTCCTATTTTTCAGACCGTTTCATGCTCCTCATATTTTTCACACCTTTTGAGGCTCTTCATATTTTTCACACCTTTTCAGGCTCTGCATGTTTTTCAACACCACTTCATGCTCCTCCTATTTGTAAGACCGTTTCATGCTTATCTCTTTTTGACACCTTTTGAAGCTCTTCATATTTTTGACACCTTTTGTGGCTCTTCATATATTTCATAGATTTTCACACTCTTCATGTTTTTCAAACCTGCTTCAAGCTCCTCCTATTTTTCACACCCTTTCATGCTCCTCATATTTTTGACACCTTTTGAAGCTCTTCATATTTTTCACACCTTTTCAGGCTCTTCATGTTTTTCAACACCGCTTCATGCTGCACCTATTTTTCAGACCGTTTCATGCTCCTCATATTTTTGACACCTTTTGAAGCTCTTCATATTTTTCACACCTTTTCAGGCTTTTCATCTTTTTCAACATCACTTCATGCTCCTCCTATTTTTCAGACCGTTTCATGCTCATCTCATTTCTTACTCCTTTTGAAGCTCTTCATATTTTTCACACCTTTTCAGGCTCTTCATGTTTTTCAACACCGCTTCATGCTCATCCTATTTTTCAGACCGTTTCATGCTCCTCATATTTTTGACAACTTTTGAAGCTCTTCACAATTTTCCCACCTTTTCATGCTCTTCATGTTTGTCAACACCACTTCATGCTCCTCCCAGTTTTCAGACCGTTTCATACTCATCTCATTTTTGACATCTTTTGAAGCTCTTCATATTTTTCACACCTTTTGAAACTCTTCATATTTTCACACCTTTTTTGGCTCTTCATATTTTTCGCACCTTTTCAGGGTCTTCATGTTTTTGAACACCCTCTTCATGCTCCTCCTATTTTTCAGACCGATTAATGCTCCTCATAATTTTGACACCTTTTGAAGCTCTTCATATTTTTCACACCTTTTCAGGCTCTCCATGATTTTCAACACCGCTTCAAGATCCTCCTATGTTTCAGACCATTTCATGCTCCTCATATTTTTGAAACCTTTTGAAGCTCTTCATATTTTTCACACCTTTTCAGGCTCTTCATGTTTATCAATACCGCTTCATGCTCCTCCTATTTTTCAGACCGTTTCCTGCTCATCTTATTTTTGACACCTTTTGAAGCTCTTCATATATTTCACACCTTTTCAGGCTCTTCCTTTTTTTGAACACAACTTCATGCTCCTACTATTTTTCAGACCGTTTCCTGCTCATCTTATTTTTGACACCTTTTGAAGCTCTTCATATATTTCACACCTTTTCAGGCTCTTCCTTTTTTTGAACACAACTTCATGCTCCTCCTATTTTTCAGACCATTTCATGCTCCTCCTATTTTTGAAACCTTTTGAAGCTCTTCATATTTTTTACACCTTTTCAAGCTCTTCATGTTTTTGTACACCGCTTCATGCTCCCACTATTTTTCAGTTCGTTTCAGCCTCCTCATATTTTTCACACCTTTTGAAGCTCTTCATATTTTTCACCCCTTTTCAGTCTCTTCATGTTTTGAACACCGCTTCATGCTCCTCCTATATTTCAGACCGTTTCATGTTCCTCCTATTTTTGACACCTTTTGAAGCTCTTCATATTTTTCACACCTTTTCAGGCTCTTCATGTTTTTCAACACCACTTCATGCTCCTCCTATTTTTCAGACCGTTTCATGCTCCTCATATTTTTAACACTTTTTGAAGCTCTTCATATATTTCACACCTTTTCAGGCTGTTCATGTTTTTCAACACCACTTCATGTTATTCCTATTTATCAGACAGTTTCATGGTCATCTCATGTCTGACACCTTTTGAAGCTCTTCATATTTTTCACACATTTTCGGGCTGTTTATGTTTTTGAACACCGCTTCATGCTCCTCCCATTTTTCAGACCGTATCATGCTCCTCATGTATTTCCCACCATTTGAAGCTCTTCATATTTTTCACACCTTTTCAGGCTCTTCATATTTTTCCACACCACTTCATGCTTCTCTTATTTTTCAGCCCGTTTCATGCTCCTCATGTATTTCAAACCTTTGAAACTCTTCATAATATTCACACGTTTTCAGGCTCTTCATGTTTTTGATCACCGTTTCATGAGCCTCCTATTTTTCAGACCGTTTCATGCTGCTCATATATTTGACACCATTTGAAGCTCTTCATATATTACACACCTTTTTAGGCTCCTCATTTTTTTGAACACCACTTCATGCTCCTCCTATTTGTCAGACCATTTAATGCTGATCTCATTTTTGACACCTTTTGAAGCCTTTCATATTTTTCACACCTTTGGAAGCTCTTCATATTTTTCACACCTTTTCAGGCTCTTCATGTTTTTCAACACAGCTTCATGTTCCTCCTATTTTTCAGACCGTTTCATGCTCCTCATATTTTTGACAGCTTTTGAAGCTCTTCATATAGTTCACACCTTTTCAGGCTCTTCATGTTTTTCAACACCACTCCATTCTCCTCGTATTTTTAAGACCATTTCATGATCCTCATATTTTTGACACCTTTTGAAGCTCTTCATATTTCTCACACCTTTTCATGTTCTTTATGTTTTCCATCACCGTTTCATGCTCCTCCTATTTTTCAGACCGTTTCATGCTCCTAATATTTTTGAAACGTTTTGAAGCTCTTCATATTTTTCACACCTTTTCAGGCTCTTCATATTTTTGAACACCACTTCATGCTCCTCCTATTTTTCAGACCATTTCATGCTCATCTCATTTTTGACACCTTTTGAAGCTCTTCATATTTTTCACACCTTTTCAGGCTCTTCATGTTTTTCAACACCGCTTCTTGCTCCTCCTATTTTTAAGACCGTTTAATCCTCCTCATGTGTTTAATACCTTTTGAAGCTCTTCATATTTTTCACACCTTTTCATGCTTTTCATGTTTTGAACACCATTTCATGCTCCTCCTATTTTGCACATCATTTCATTCTCCTCTTATTTTTGACACCTTTTGAAACTCTTCATATTTTTCACACCTTTTCTGGCTTTTCATTTTATTCAACACCACTTCATGCTCCTCCTATTTTTCAGACCGTTTCATGCTCATCTCATTTTGACACCTTTTGAAGCTCTTCATATTTTTCACATCTTTTGAAGCTCTTCATATTTTTCACGGTCTTTTCAGACTCTTCATGATTTTCAACACCGCTTCATTCTCCTCGTAATTTTCAGACCGTTTCATGCTCATCTCATTTTTGACACCTTTTGAAGCTCTTCATATTTTTCACACCTTTTGAAGCTCTTCTTATTTTTCATATTTTTGAAGCTCTTCATATTTTCACACGTTTTCAGACTCTTCATGTTTTTCAACACCGCTTCATGCTTATCCTATATTTCAGACCATATCATGCTGCTCATATTTTTCACACCTTTTGAAGCTCTTCATATTTTTCACACCTTTTCAGGCTCTTCTTGTTTTTGAACACCACTTCATGCTCCTTTTATTTTTCAGAGAGTTTCATGCTCCTCATGTATTTCACACCTTTTGAAGCTCTTCATATTTTTCACACCTTTTCAGGCTCTTCATGTTTCTCCACAACACTTCATGCTTCTCCATTTTTTAAGCTCTTTCATGCTCCTCATGTATTTCACACTTTTTGAAGCTCTTCATATTTTTCACACCTTTTCAGGCTCTCCATGTTTTTCAAGACCGTTTCCTGCTGCTTCTATTTTTCAGATCGTTTCACGCTCCTCACATATTTCACACCTTTTGAAGCTCTTCATATTTTTCACACATTTTCAGGCTTTTCATGTTTTTGAACACAGCTTCATGCTCCTCCTATTTTTCAGACCGTTTCATGCCTCTCTAATTTTTGACACCTTTTGAACCTCTTCAAATTTTTCACACCTTTTCAGGCTCTTCATGTTTTTCAACACCGTTTCATGATCCTCCTATTTTTCAGGCCGTTTCAAGCTCCTCATATATTTGACACCTTTTGAAGCTCTTCATATTTTTCACACGTTGTCAGGCTCTTCATGTTTTTCAACACCGTTTCATGCTGCTTCTATTTTTCAGACCGTTTCGTGCTCTTCATATTTTTCACACATTTTCAGACTCTTCATGTTTTTGAACACAGCTTCATGCTCCTCCTATTTTTCAGACCGTTTCATGCTCCTCATATTTTTGACAACTTTTGCACCTCTTCATATTTTTCACATCTTTTCACGATCTTCATGTTTTTCAACACCATTCCATGCTCCTCCTTTTTTTCAGACCGTTTCATGCTCCTCATGTATTCGACATCTTTTGAAGCTCTTCATATAGTTCACACCTTTTCAGGCTCTTCATGTTTTTCAACACCACTTCATTCTCCTCGTATTTTTAAGACCGTTTCATGCTCCACATATTTTTGACACCTTTAGAACCTATTCATAATTAATACACCTTTTCAGGCTCTTCATGTTTTTCAACACCTCTTCATGCTCCTCCTATGTTCAGGCCGTTTCATGCTCCTCATATTTTTGACACCTTTAGAAGCTATTCATATTTTTCACAATTTTCAGGCTCTTCATGTTTTTCAACACCACTTCATGCTCCTTGTATTTTTCAGACCATTTCATGCTCATCTCATTTTTGACACCTTTTGATGCTCTTCATATTTTTCACACCTTTTGAAGCTCTTCATATTTTTCACACGTTTTCAGGCTCTTCATGTTTTTCAACAGCGTTTCATGCAGCTTCTATTTTTCAGACCGTTTCATGCTCTTCATATTTTTCACACCTTTTCAGGCTCTTCATGTTTTTGAACACAGCCTCATGCTCCTCCTATTTTTCAGACCGTTTCATGCTCCTCCTATTTTTGACACCTTTTAATCTCTTCGTTTTTTTCACACCTTTTCAGGCTCTTCAAGTTTTTGAACACCGTTTAGTGCTACTCCTATTTTTGACACCTTTTGAAGCTCTTCATATTTATCAAAACTTTCATGCTCTTTATGGTTTTGAACACCGTTTCATGCTCCTCCTATTTTTCAGACTGTTTCATGCTTCTCAGATTTTTGACACCTTTTGAAGCTCTTCATATTTTTCACACCTTTTCAGGCTCTTCATGTTTTTGAACAGCGCTTCATGCTCCTCCTATTTTTCAGACTGTTCTTGCTCCTCATATATTTTACGTGTTTTGAAGCCTTTCATATTTTCTACAACTTTCAGGCTCTTCATGTGTTTGAACACCGCTTCATGCTCCTCCTATATTTCAGAACGTTTCATGCTCTTCATATATATGACTCCTTTTGAAACTCTTCATATTTTTCAAACCTTTTCATGCTCTTCATATTTTTTAACGCCGTTTCATGCTCCTCCAATTTTTCAGACCGTTTCATGCTCCTCATATTTTTGATGCCTTTTGAAGCCCACAATATTTTTCACTCCTTTTCCTGTTCTTCATGTTTTTCAACACCGTTTCATGCTCCTCCTATTTTTCAGGCTGTTTCATACACCTCATATTTTTGACACCTTTTCAAGATCTTCATGTTTCTCAAAACCGTTACATGCTCCTCCTATATTTCAGACCGTTTCATTCTCCTCCTATTTTTCAGACCGTTTTATACTCCTCATATTTTTAAGACCATTTCATGCTCCTCATATTTTTGTGAGCTTTTGAAGCTCTTCATATTTTTCACACCTTTCCATGCTCTTCCTGTTTTTCAACACCGTTTCATGCTCCTCCTAATTTTCAGTCCGTTTCATGCACCTCATATTTTCAGACCAGTTAATTTTCCTCGTATTTTTGATAGCTTTTGAAGCTCTTCATATTTTTCACACATTTTCAGGATCTTCATTTTTTTCAACACCGTTTCTTGCTCTTCCTAATTTTCAGACATTTTCATGCTCCTCATATTTTTGACACCTTTTAAGCTCTTCATGTTTTTCAACACCGATTCATTTTCCTCCTATTTTTCAGACAGTTTCGTGCTCCTCATATTTTTCAGACGGTTTCATGCTCCTCACATAATTGAAATCTTTTGAATCTCTTCATATTTTTTCAAACCTTTTAAGGCCCTTCATATTTTTCCACACCGTTTCTTGCTCCTCCTGTTTTACAGACCGTTTCATGCTCCTCATATTTTTCAGACCGTTTCATGCTCCTCATATTTTTGACACATTTTGAAGCTCTTCATGTTTTTCAACACCGTTTCATGCTCCTTCTATTTTTCAGACCATTTCATGCTCCTCATATTTTTGACACTTTTTGAAGATCTTCATGGTTTTCTACACTGTTTCATGCTCCTCCTATTTTTCAGACCGTTTCATGCTCCTCCTATTTTTCAGACCGTTTCTTGCTCCTCATTTTTTTGACACGTTTTGAAGCTCTTCATATATTTCAAAACTTTTCAGGCTCCTCCTGATTTTCAACACAGCTTCATGCTGCTCCTATATTTCAGAACGTTTCATGTGCCTCATACTTCTGACACGTTTTGAAGCTCTTCATATATTTCACACCTTTTCAGGCTCTTCATGTTTTTCAACACCGCTTCATCCTCCTCCTATTTTTCAGACCGTATCAGGCTCCTCATATATTTGACACCTTTTGTAGCTCTTCATATTTTTCACACTTTTTCAGACTCTTCATGTTTTTGAATACCGCTTAATGCTCCTCCTACTTTTCAGAGAGTTTCATGGTCCTCATATTTTTGACACCTTTTGAAGCTCTTCATATATTTCACACCTTTTCAGGCTCTTCATGTTTTTCAACACCGCTTCATGCTCCTCCTATTTTTCAGACCATTTCATGCTCCTCATATTTTTGACACCTTTTAAGCTCTTCATATATTTCACACCTTTTCAGGCTCTTCATGTTTTTCAACACCGCTTCATGCTCCTCCTATTTTTCAGACCATTTCATGCTCCTCATATTTTTGACACCTTTTGAAGCTCTTCATATTTTTCACACCTTTTCAGGCTTTTCATATTTTGAATACCGCTTCATGCTCCTCCTATTTTTGAGACCGTTTCATGCTCCTCACATTTTTGACACCTTTTGAAGCTCTTCATATATTTCACACATTTTCAGGCTCTTCATGTTTTTCACAACTTTTCAGGCTCTTCATGTTTTTCAACACCGCTTCATGCTCCACCCATTTTTCAGACCGTTTCATGCTCCTCATATGTTTGACACCTTTTGAAGCTCTTCATATTTTCACACGTTTTCAGGCTCTTCATGTTTGTCAACACCGCTTCATGCTCCTCATATTTTTGACACCTTTTGATGCTCTTCATATTTTTCACACCTTTTGAAGCTGCTCATATATTTCACACATTTATATGCTCTTCATGTTTTTCAGCACCACTTCATACTCCTCGTATTTTTCAGACCGTTTCATGCTCCTCATATTATTGACACCTTTTGAAGCTCTTCATATTTTTCACCACTATTCAGCCTCTTCATGTTTTTCAACACCGTTCATTGTCCTCCTATTTTTCAGACCGTTTCATGCTCCTGATATTATTGACACCTTTTGAAGCTCTACATATTTTTCACACCTTTTCAGGCTCTTCATGTTTTTGAACACAGTTTTACGCTCCTCATGTTTTTCAGACCATTTCATTATCCTCATTTTTTTGACACTTTTTGAAGCTCTTCAAATTTTTCACACCTTTTCAGGCTCTTCATGTTTTTGAACACCGTTGATTGCTCCTCCTAATTTTCAGACCGTTTCATGCTCCTCATATTTTTGACACCCCTTGAAGCTCTTCATATTTTTCACACCTTTTCAGGCTCTTCATGTTTTTCAACACCGCTTCATGCTCCTCCTATTTTTCAGACCGTTTCATGCTCCTCACATTATTGACACCTTTTGAAGCTCATCACATATTTCACACATTGTCAGGCTCTTCATGTTTTTCAACACCGCTTCATGCTCCTCCTATTTTTCAGACCATTTCATGCTGCTCATATTTTGACACGTTTTGAAGCTCTTCACATATTTCACACCTTTTCAGGCAATTCCTGCTTTTCAACACCGCTTCATGTCCCTCCTATTTTTCAGACCGTTTCATGCTACTCCTCTTTTTGACACCTTTTGAAGCTCTTCGTATTTTTAACCCCTTTTCAGGCTCTTCATGTTTTTCAACAACACTTCATGCTCCTCCTATATTTCAGACCGTTTCATGCTACTCATACTTTTCACACTGTTTGAAGCTCTTCATATTTTATACACCTTTTGGAGGTCTTCATATTTTTCACGCCTTTTCAGGCTCTTCATGATTTTCAACACCGCTTCATGCTCCTCGTATTTTTAAGACGTTTCATGCTCCTCATATTTTTGACACCTTTTGAAGCTCTTCATATTTTTCACACCTTTTCAGGCTCTTCATATTTTTGAACACCGCTTCATGCTCCTTCTATTTTTCAGACCGTTTCATGCTCCTCATATTTTTGACACCATTTGAAACTCTTCATATTTTTCACACCTTTTCAGGATCTTCATGTTTTTGAACACCGCTTTAAGCTCCTCCTATTTTTCAGACCGTTTCATGCTCCTCATATTTTTGACACCTTGTGAAGCTCTTCATATTTTTCACACCTTTTCAGGCTGTTCATGATTTTCAACACCACTTCATGCTCCTCCTATTTTTCAGACCGTTACATGCTCCTCATTATTTTGACACCTTTGAAGCTGTTCATATTTTTCACACCTTTTGAAGCTCTTCATATTTTTCCCACCTTTTCAGGCAATTCATGTTTTTCAACAACGCTTCATTCTCCTGCTAATTTTCAGACCATTTCTTACTCCTCAAATTTTTGACACGTTTTGAAGCTCTTCATATTTTGTAAACATTTTCAGGCTCTTCATGTTTTTGAACACCACTTCATTCTCTTCATATTTTTCAAATCGTTTCAGGATCCTCATGTATTTCACACATTTTGAACCTCTTCATATATTTCACACCTTTTCAGGCTCTTCATTTTTTTGAACACAACTTCATGCTCCTCCTATTTTTCAGACCGTTTCATGTTCATCTCTTTTTTGACACCTTTTGAAGCTCTTCATTTTTTTCATACCTTTTGAAGATCTTCATATTTTTCACACGTTTTCAGGCTTTTAATCTTTTCAACAACGCTTCGTGCTCCTCCTATTTTTCAGACCGTTTTCTGCTCCTCATATTTTTGACACCTTTTGAAGCTCTTCATATATTTCACACATTTTCAGGCTCTTCATATTTTTGAACACCGCTTCATGTTCCTTCTATTTTTCCGACCGTTTCATGCTCCTCATATTTTTGACACATTTTGAAGCTCTTCATATTTTTCACACCTTTTCAGGCTCTTCGTGTTTTTGAACACCGCTTCATGCTCCTCCTATTTTTCAGATCGTTTCCTGCTCCTCATATTTTTGACACATGTTGAAGCTCTTCATATTTTTCGTATCTTTTGAAGCTTTTCATATTTTTCACACCTTTTCAGGCTCTTCATGATTTTCAACACCGCTTCATGCTCCTCCTCTTTTTCAGACCGTTTCATGCTCATCTCATTTTGACACCTTTTGAAGCTCTTAATATTTCTCACATCTTTTGAAGCTCTTCATATTTTTCACGCCTTTTCAGGCTCTTCATGATTTTCAACACCGCTTCATGCTCCTCGTATTTTTAAGACGTTTCATGCTCCTAATATTTTTGACACCTTTTGAAGCTCTTCATATTTTTCACACCTTTTCAGGCTCTTCATATTTTTGAACACAGCTTCATGCTCCTTCTATTTTTCAGACCGTTTCATGCTCCTCATATTTTTGACACCGTTTGAAACTCTTCATATTTTTCACACCTTTTCAGGATCTTCATGTTTTTGAACACCGCTTTAAGCTCCTCCTATTTTTCAGACCGTTTCATGCTCCTCATATTTTTGACACATTGTGAAGCTCTTCATATTTTTCACACCTTTTGAAGCTCTTAATATTTTTCACACCTTTTAAGGCTCTTCATGTTTCTCAACACAACTTCATGCTCCTCCTATTTTTCAGACCCTTTCATGCTAATCTATTTTTGACACCCTTTGAAGCTCTTCATATGTTTCACACCTTTTGAAGCTCTTCATATTTTTAACAACTTTTCAGGCTCTTCACGTTATTGAACACCACTTCATGCTCCTCCTATTTTTCAGACCTTTTCATGCTCCTCATATTTTTCACATCTTTTGAAGCTCTTCATATTTTTCACACCTTTTCAGGCTCTTCATGTATTTGAATACCGGTTCATGCTCCTCATATTTTTCAGACCGTTTCTTGCTCCTCATATTTTTGACACATTTTGAAGCTCTTCATATTTTTCACACCTTTTGAGGCTCTACATGATTTTCAACACCGTTTCATGTTCCTCCTATTTATCAGACCATTTCATGCTCCTCATATTTTTGAAACCTTTTGAAGCTCTTCTTATTTTCCCACCTTTTCACTCTCTTCATGTTTTTCAACACCGCTTCACGCTCCTCCTAATTTTCAGACCGTTTCATGCTCCTCATATTTTTCACACCTTTTGAAGCTGTTCATATTTTGCCCACCTTTTCAGGCTCTTCATGCTTTTCAACACCGCTTCATGATCCTCCTATTTTTCGGACCGTTTCATGCTCCTCATATTTTTGACACCTTTTGAAGCTCTTCATATTTTTCACACCTTTTGAAGCTCTTTATATTTTTCACACCTTTACCGGCTCTTCATGTTTTTGAACACCGCTTCATGCTCCTCCTATTTTTCAGACCCTTTCATGCTCAACTCATTTTTGAATCCTTTTGAAGCTCTTCATATTTTTCACACCTTTTGAAGCTCTTCATATATTTCACACATTTTCAGGCTTTTCATTTTCTTCAACATCACTTCATGCTCCTCCTATTTTTCAGACCGTTTCATGCTCATCTCATTTTGACACCTTTTGAAGCTCTTCATATTTTTCACACCTTTTCAGGCTCTTCATGATTTTCAACACCGCTTCATGCTCCTCCTATTTTTCAGACCCTTTCATGCTTATCTCATTTTTGAATCCTTTTGAAGCTCTTCATATTTTTCACACCTTTTGAGCTCTTCATATTTTTCAACACCTTTTCAGGCTCTTCATGTTTTTCAACACCATTTCATGCTGCTTCAATTTTTCAGACCGTTTCATGCTCTTCATATTTTTCACACCTTTTCAGGCTCTTCATATTTTTGAAAGCAGCTTCATGCTCCTCCTATTTTTCAGACCGTTTCATGCACCTCATATTTTTGACACCTTTTGAAGCTCTTCATATTTTTCACACCTTTTCAGGCTCTTCATGTTTTTCAACAAATCTTCATGATCCTCCTATTTTTCAGACCGTTTCATGCTCCTCATATATTTGACACCTTTTGAAGCTCTTCATATATTTCACACCTTTTCAGGCATTTCAGTTTTTTCAGCACCACTTCATGCTCCTCCTATTTTTCAGACCGTTTCATGCACATCTCAATTTTGACAGCTTTTGAAGCTCTTCTTATTTTTCACACCTTTTCAGGCTCTTCATGTTTTTGAACACCACTTCATGCTCTTCCTGTATTTCAGACCGTTTCATGCTCCTCATATTTTTCACACATTTTAAAGCACTTCATATTTTTCACAACTTTTCAGGATCTTCATGTTTTTCAACACCGCTTCATGCTCCTTCTATTTTTCAGACCGTTTCATGCTCATCTCATTTTGACACCTTTTGAACCTCTTCATATTTTTTACACCTTTTCATGCTTATCATGTTTCTGAACACCGCTTCATGCTCCTCCTATTTTTCAGACCGTTTCATGCTTCTCATATTTTTCACACCTTTTGATGCTCTTCATATTTTTCACACCCTTTCAGGCTCTTCATGTTCTTGAACATCGCTTCATGCTCCTCCTATTTTTCAGATCGTTTCATGCTCATCTCATTTTTGACACCTTTTGAAGCTCTTCATATTTTTCACATCTTTTGAAACTCTTCATATTTTTCACATGTTTTCAGGCTCTTCATCTTTTTCAACAACGTTTTATGCTCCTCCTATTTTTCAGACCGTTTCATGCTCCTCATGTATTTCACACCTTTTGAAGCTCGTCATATTTTTCCCCTCTTTTCAGGCTCTTCATATTTTTGAACACCGCTTCATGCTCCTCTTATTTTTCAGACCTTTTGATGCTCCTCATATTTTTGACACCTTTTGAAGCTCTTCATTTTTCTCACATCTTTTCAGGCTCTTCATGTTTTTCAACACCGGTTCATGCTCCTCTTAATTTTCAAACCGTTTCATGCTCCTCATGTGTTTCACACCTTTTGAAGCTCTTCATATTTTTCCCCTCTTTTCAGGCTCTTCATGGTTTTCAACAACGCTTGATGCTCCTCCTATTTTTCAGACCGTTTCATGCTCATCTCATTTTTGACACCTTTTGAAGCTCTTCATATTTTTCACACCTATTGAAGCTCTTCATATTTTTCACATTTTTGAAGCTCTTTATATTTTTCACAAGTTTTCAGGCTCCTCATGTTTTTCAACACCGTTTCATGATCCTCCTATTTTTCAGACCGTTTCATGCTCACCTCATTTTTGACACCTTTTGAAGCTCTTCATATTTTTCACCCCTTTTCAGGCTCTTCATGTTTTTGAACACCGCTTCATGCTTCTGCTATTTTTCAGACCGTTTCATGCTCCTCATAGTTTTGACACATTTTGATGCTCTTCATATTTTTCACCCCTTTTCAGGCTCTTCATGTTTGTCAAAACCGCTTCATGCTCTTCCTATTTTTCAGACCGTTTCATGCTCATCTCATTTTTGAAAGCTTTTGAAGCTCTTCATATTTTTCACACCTTTAGAAGCTCTTCATATTTTTCACACGTTTTCAGGCTCTTCATGTCTTTCAACACCGCTTCATGCTCCTCCTATATTTTAGACCCTTTCATTCTCCTCATATTTTTGACACCTTTTGAAGCTCTTCATATGTTTCACAACTTTTGTAGCTCTTCATATTTTTCACACCTTTTCAGGCTCTTCATGACTTTCAACAACACTTCACGCTCCTCCTATTTTTCAGACTGATTCATGCTCCTCATGTATTTCACACCTTTTGAAGCTCTTCGTATTTTTCACACCTTTACAGGCTCTTCATGTTTTTCAACACAACTTCATGCATCTCCTATTTTTCGGACCGTTTCATGCTCCTCAGGTTTTTCACAACTTTTGAAGCTGTTCATATTTTTCACACCTTTTCAGGTTCTTCATGTTTTTCAACACCGCTTCAAGCTCCACCTGTTTTTCAGACCGTTTCATGCTCATCTCATTTTTGAAACCATTTGAAGCTCTTCATATTTTCAACACCTTTTCAGCCTCTTCATGTTTTTCAACACCACTTCATGCTCCTCCTATTTTTCAGACCGTTTGATTTTCCTCATATTTTTGATACCTTTTGAAGCTCTTCATATATTTCACACCTTTTCAGACTCATCATGTTTTTCAACACCGCTTCATGCTCCTCCTATTTTTAAGACTGTTTCATTCTTTTCATATTTTTGACTCCTTTTGAAGCTCTTCAAATATTTCACACCTTTTCAGGCTCTTCATTTTTTCAACACCACTTCATGCTCCTATTTTTCAGACCGTTTCATGGTCATCTCATTTTGACACCTTTTGAAGCTCTTCATATTTTCACACCTTTTGAAGCTCTTCATATTTTTCACCCCTTTTCAGGCTCTTCATGTTTTTGAACACCGCTTCATGCTTCTGCTATTTTTCAGACCGTTTCATGCTCCTCATAGTTTTGACACCTTTTGAAGCTCTTCATATTTTTCACCCCTTTTCAGGCTCTTCATGACTTTCAACAACACTTCATGCTCCTCCTATTTTTCAGACTGATTCATGCTCCTCATGTATTTCACACCTTTTGAAGCTCTTCATATTTTTCACACCTTTTCACGCTCTTCATGTTTTTCAACACCGCTTCATGATCCTCCTATTTTTCAGACCGTTTCATGCTCCTCATAATTTTGACACCTTTTGAAGCTCTTCATATTTTTCACACCTTTTCAAGCTCTTCATTTTTTTCAACAGCGCTTCATGACCTCCTATTTTTTAGACCGTTTCATGCTCCTCATATTTTTGACACCTTTTGAAGGTCTTCATATTTTTTACACCTTTTGAAGCTCTTCATATATTTCACACCTTTTCAAGCTCTTCATTTTTATCAACACCACTTCATGTTCCTCCTATTTTTCATAACCTTTCATGCTAATCTAATTTTAGACACCTTTTGAAGCTCTTCATATTTTTCACACCTTTTGAAGCTCTTCATATTTTTCACACCTTTTCAGGCTGTTCAGGTTTTGGACACCACTTGATTCTCCTCGTATATTTCAGACCGTTTCATGGTCCTCATATTTATGACAGCTTTTGAAGGTCTTCATATTTTTCAAACCTTTTGAAGCTCTTCATAAATTTCACACCTTTTCAGGCTCTCCATGTTTTTGATCACCGTTTCATGCTCCTCCTATGTTTCAGACAATTTCATGCTCCTCATATTTTTGACACCTTTTGAAGCTCTTCATATTTCTCACACCTTTTCAGTCACTTCATGTTTTTCAACACCGCTTCATGCTCCTCCTATTTTTCAGACCGTTTCATGCTTATCTCATTTTTGACTCCTTTTGAAGCTCTTCATATTTTTCACACCTTTTGAAGCTCTTCATATTTTTCACACCTTTTCTGGCTCTTCATATTTTTCGCACCTTTTCAGGGTCTTCATGTTTTTGAACACCTCTTCATGCTCCTCCTATTTTTCAGACCGTTTCATACTCATCTCATTTTTGACATCTTTTGAAGCTCTTCATATTTTTCACACCTTTTGAAACTCTTCATATTTTTCACACGTTATCAGGCTCTTCATGTTTTTCAACAACGTTTTATGCTCCTCCTATTTTTCAGATCGTTTCATGCTCATCTCATTTTTGACACCTTTTGAAGCTCTTCATATTTTTCACATTATTGAAGCTCTTCATATTTTTCTCACATTTTCAGGCTCTTCATGTTTTTCAACACCGCTTCATGCTCCTCCTAATTTTCAGACCGTTTCATGCTCCTCATATTTTTCACACATTTTGAAGCTCTTCATATTTTTCCCCTCTTTTCAGTCTCTTCATGTTTTTGAACACCGCTTAATGCTCCTCCTATTTTTCAGACCGTTTCCTGCTCCTCATATTTTTGACACCTTTTGAAGCTCTTCATATTTTTCACACCTTTTCAGGCTCTTCATGTTTTTCAACACCGCTTCATGCTCCTTCTATTTTTCAGACCGTTTCATACTCATCTCATTTTTGACATCTTTTGAAGCTCTTCATATTTTTCACACCTTTTGAAACTCTTCATATTTTCACACCTTTTTTGGCTCTTCATATTTTTCGCACCTTTTCAGGGTCTTCATGTTTTTGAACACCTCTTCATGCTCCTCCTATTTTTCAGACCGATTAATGCTCCTCATAATTTTGACACCTTTTGAAGCTCTTCATATTTTTCACACCTTTTCAGGCTCTCCATGATTTTCAACACCGCTTCAAGATCCTCCTATGTTTCAGACCATTTCATGCTCCTCATATTTTTGAAACCTTTTGAAGCTCTTCATATTTTTCACACCTTTTCAGGCTCTTCATGTTTATCAATACCGCTTCATGCTCCTCCTATTTTTCAGACCGTTTCCTGCTCATCTTATTTTTGACACCTTTTGAAGCTCTTCATATATTTCACACCTTTTCAGGCTCTTCCTTTTTTTGAACACAACTTCATGCTCCTACTATTTTTCAGACCGTTTCCTGCTCATCTTATTTTTGACACCTTTTGAAGCTCTTCATATATTTCACACCTTTTCAGGCTCTTCCTTTTTTTGAACACAACTTCATGCTCCTCCTATTTTTCAGACCATTTCATGCTCCTCCTATTTTTGAAACCTTTTGAAGCTCTTCATATTTTTTACACCTTTTCAAGCTCTTCATGTTTTTGTACACCGCTTCATGCTCCCACTATTTTTCAGTTCGTTTCAGCCTCCTCATATTTTTCACACCTTTTGAAGCTCTTCATATTTTTCACCCCTTTTCAGTCTCTTCATGTTTTGAACACCGCTTCATGCTCCTCCTATATTTCAGACCGTTTCATGTTCCTCCTATTTTTGACACCTTTTGAAGCTCTTCATATTTTTCACACCTTTTCAGGCTCTTCATGTTTTTCAACACCACTTCATGCTCCTCCTATTTTTCAGACCGTTTCATGCTCCTCATATTTTTAACACTTTTTGAAGCTCTTCATATATTTCACACCTTTTCAGGCTGTTCATGTTTTTCAACACCACTTCATGTTATTCCTATTTATCAGACAGTTTCATGGTCATCTCATGTCTGACACCTTTTGAAGCTCTTCATATTTTTCACACATTTTCGGGCTGTTCATGTTTTTGAACACCGCTTCATGCTCCTCCCATTTTTCAGACCGTATCATGCTCCTCATGTATTTCCCACCATTTGAAGCTCTTCATATTTTTCACACCTTTTCAGGCTCTTCATATTTTTCCACACCACTTCATGCTTCTCTTATTTTTCAGCCCGTTTCATGCTCCTCATGTATTTCAAACCTTTGAAACTCTTCATAATATTCACACGTTTTCAGGCTCTTCATGTTTTTGATCACCGTTTCATGAGCCTCCTATTTTTCAGACCGTTTCATGCTGCTCATATATTTGACACCATTTGAAGCTCTTCATATATTACACACCTTTTTAGGCTCCTCATTTTTTTGAACACCACTTCATGCTCCTCCTATTTGTCAGACCATTTAATGCTGATCTCATTTTTGACACCTTTTGAAGCCTTTCATATTTTTCACACCTTTGGAAGCTCTTCATATTTTTCACACCTTTTCAGGCTCTTCATGTTTTTCAACACAGCTTCATGTTCCTCCTATTTTTCAGACCGTTTCATGCTCCTCATATTTTTGACAGCTTTTGAAGCTCTTCATATAGTTCACACCTTTTCAGGCTCTTCATGTTTTTCAACACCACTCCATTCTCCTCGTATTTTTAAGACCATTTCATGATCCTCATATTTTTGACACCTTTTGAAGCTCTTCATATTTCTCACACCTTTTCATGTTCTTTATGTTTTCCATCACCGTTTCATGCTCCTCCTATTTTTCAGACCGTTTCATGCTCCTAATATTTTTGAAACGTTTTGAAGCTCTTCATATTTTTCACACCTTTTCAGGCTCTTCATATTTTTGAACACCACTTCATGCTCCTCCTATTTTTCAGACCATTTCATGCTCATCTCATTTTTGACACCTTTTGAAGCTCTTCATATTTTTCACACCTTTTCAGGCTCTTCATGTTTTTCAACACCGCTTCTTGCTCCTCCTATTTTTAAGACCGTTTAATCCTCCTCATGTGTTTAATACCTTTTGAAGCTCTTCATATTTTTCACACCTTTTCATGCTTTTCATGTTTTGAACACCATTTCATGCTCCTCCTATTTTGCACATCATTTCATTCTCCTCTTATTTTTGACACCTTTTGAAACTCTTCATATATTTCACACCTTTTCTGGCTTTTCATTTTATTCAACACCACTTCATGCTCCTCCTATTTTTCAGACCGTTTCATGCTCATCTCATTTTGACACCTTTTGAAGCTCTTCATATTTTTCACATCTTTTGAAGCTCTTCATATTTTTCACGGTCTTTTCAGACTCTTCATGATTTTCAACACCGCTTCATTCTCCTCGTAATTTTCAGACCGTTTCATGCTCATCTCATTTTTGACACCTTTTGAAGCTCTTCATATTTTTCACACCTTTTGAAGCTCTTCTTATTTTTCATATTTTTGAAGCTCTTCATATTTTCACACGTTTTCAGACTCTTCATGTTTTTCAACACCGCTTCATGCTTATCCTATATTTCAGACCATATCATGCTGCTCATATTTTTCACACCTTTTGAAGCTCTTCATATTTTTCACACCTTTTCAGGCTCTTCTTGTTTTTGAACACCACTTCATGCTCCTTTTATTTTTCAGAGAGTTTCATGCTCCTCATGTATTTCACACCTTTTGAAGCTCTTCATATTTTTCACACCTTTTCAGGCTCTTCATGTTTCTCCACAACACTTCATGCTTCTCCATTTTTTAAGCTCTTTCATGCTCCTCATGTATTTCACACCTTTTGAAGCTCTTCATATTTTTCACACCTTTTCAGGCTCTCCATGTTTTTCAAGACCGTTTCCTGCTGCTTCTATTTTTCAGATCTTTTCACGCTCCTCACATATTTCACACCTTTTGAAGCTCTTCATATTTTTCACACATTTTCAGGCTTTTCATGTTTTTGAACACAGCTTCATGCTCCTCCTATTTTTCAGACCGTTTCATGCCTCTCTAATTTTTGACACCTTTTGAACCTCTTCAAATTTTTCACACCTTTTCAGGCTCTTCATGTTTTTCAACACCGTTTCATGATCCTCCTATTTTTCAGGCCGTTTCAAGCTCCTCATATATTTGACACCTTTTGAAGCTCTTCATATTTTTCACACGTTGTCAGGCTCTTCATGTTTTTCAACACCGTTTCATGCTGCTTCTATTTTTCAGACCGTTTCGTGCTCTTCATATTTTTCACACATTTTCAGACTCTTCATGTTTTTGAACACAGCTTCATGCTCCTCCTATTTTTCAGACCGTTTCATGCTCCTCATATTTTTGACAACTTTTGCACCTCTTCATATTTTTCACATCTTTTCACGATCTTCATGTTTTTCAACACCATTCCATGCTCCTCCTTTTTTTCAGACCGTTTCATGCTCCTCATGTATTCGACATCTTTTGAAGCTCTTCATATAGTTCACACCTTTTCAGGCTCTTCATGTTTTTCAACACCACTTCATTCTCCTCGTATTTTTAAGACCGTTTCATGCTCCACATATTTTTGACACCTTTAGAACCTATTCATAATTAATACACCTTTTCAGGCTCTTCATGTTTTTCAACACCTCTTCATGCTCCTCCTATGTTCAGGCCGTTTCATGCTCCTCATATTTTTGACACCTTTAGAAGCTATTCATATTTTTCACAATTTTCAGGCTCTTCATGTTTTTCAACACCACTTCATGCTCCTTGTATTTTTCAGACCATTTCATGCTCATCTCATTTTTGACACCTTTTGATGCTCTTCATATTTTTCACACCTTTTGAAGCTCTTCATATTTTTCACACGTTTTCAGGCTCTTCATGTTTTTCAACAGCGTTTCATGCAGCTTCTATTTTTCAGACCGTTTCATGCTCTTCATATTTTTCACACCTTTTCAGGCTCTTCAAGTTTTTGAACACCGTTTAGTGCTACTCCTATTTTTGACACCTTTTGAAGCTCTTCATATTTATCAAAACTTTCATGCTCTTTATGGTTTTGAACACCGTTTCATGCTCCTCCTATTTTTCAGACTGTTTCATGCTTCTCAGATTTTTGACACCTTTTGAAGCTCTTCATATTTTTCACACCTTTTCAGGCTCTTCATGTTTTTGAACAGCGCTTCATGCTCCTCCTATTTTTCAGACTGTTCTTGCTCCTCATATATTTTACGTGTTTTGAAGCCTTTCATATTTTCTACAACTTTCAGGCTCTTCATGTGTTTGAACACCGCTTCATGCTCCTCCTATATTTCAGAACGTTTCATGCTCTTCATATATATGACTCCTTTTGAAACTCTTCATATTTTTCAAACCTTTTCATGCTCTTCATATTTTTTAACGCCGTTTCATGCTCCTCCAATTTTTCAGACCGTTTCATGCTCCTCATATTTTTGATGCCTTTTGAAGCCCACAATATTTTTCACTCCTTTTCCTGTTCTTCATGTTTTTCAACACCGTTTCATGCTCCTCCTATTTTTCAGGCTGTTTCATACACCTCATATTTTTGACACCTTTTCAAGATCTTCATGTTTCTCAAAACCGTTACATGCTCCTCCTATATTTCAGACCGTTTCATTCTCCTCCTATTTTTCAGACCGTTTTATACTCCTCATATTTTTAAGACCATTTCATGCTCCTCATATTTTTGTGAGCTTTTGAAGCTCTTCATATTTTTCACACCTTTCCATGCTCTTCCTGTTTTTCAACACCGTTTCATGCTCCTCCTAATTTTCAGTCCGTTTCATGCACCTCATATTTTCAGACCAGTTAATTTTCCTCGTATTTTTGATAGCTTTTGAAGCTCTTCATATTTTTCACACATTTTCAGGATCTTCATTTTTTTCAACACCGTTTCTTGCTCTTCCTAATTTTCAGACATTTTCATGCTCCTCATATTTTTGACACCTTTTAAGCTCTTCATGTTTTTCAACACCGATTCATTTTCCTCCTATTTTTCAGACAGTTTCGTGCTCCTCATATTTTTCAGACGGTTTCATGCTCCTCACATAATTGAAATCTTTTGAATCTCTTCATATTTTTTCAAACCTTTTAAGGCCCTTCATATTTTTCCACACCGTTTCTTGCTCCTCCTGTTTTACAGACCGTTTCATGCTCCTCATATTTTTCAGACCGTTTCATGCTCCTCATATTTTTGACACATTTTGAAGCTCTTCATGTTTTTCAACACCGTTTCATGCTCCTTCTATTTTTCAGACCATTTCATGCTCCTCATATTTTTGACACTTTTTGAAGATCTTCATGGTTTTCTACACTGTTTCATGCTCCTCCTATTTTTCAGACCGTTTCATGCTCCTCCTATTTTTCAGACCGTTTCTTGCTCCTCATTTTTTTGACACGTTTTGAAGCTCTTCATATATTTCAAAACTTTTCAGGCTCCTCCTGATTTTCAACACAGCTTCATGCTGCTCCTATATTTCAGAACGTTTCATGTGCCTCATACTTCTGACACGTTTTGAAGCTCTTCATATATTTCACACCTTTTCAGGCTCTTCATGTTTTTCAACACCGCTTCATCCTCCTCCTATTTTTCAGACCGTATCAGGCTCCTCATATATTTGACACCTTTTGTAGCTCTTCATATTTTTCACACTTTTTCAGACTCTTCATGTTTTTGAATACCGCTTAATGCTCCTCCTACTTTTCAGAGAGTTTCATGGTCCTCATATTTTTGACACCTTTTGAAGCTCTTCATATATTTCACACCTTTTCAGGCTCTTCATGTTTTTCAACACCGCTTCATGCTCCTCCTATTTTTCAGACCATTTCATGCTCCTCATATTTTTGACACCTTTTAAGCTCTTCATATATTTCACACCTTTTCAGGCTCTTCATGTTTTTCAACACCGCTTCATGCTCCTCCTATTTTTCAGACCATTTCATGCTCCTCATATTTTTGACACCTTTTGAAGCTCTTCATATTTTTCACACCTTTTCAGGCTTTTCATATTTTGAATACTGCTTCATGCTCCTCCTATTTTTGAGACCGTTTCATGCTCCTCACATTTTTGACACCTTTTGAAGCTCTTCATATATTTCACACATTTTCAGGCTCTTCATGTTTTTCACAACTTTTCAGGCTCTTCATGTTTTTCAACACCGCTTCATGCTCCACCCATTTTTCAGACCGTTTCATGCTCCTCATATGTTTGACACCTTTTGAAGCTCTTCATATTTTCACACGTTTTCAGGCTCTTCATGTTTGTCAACACCGCTTCATGCTCCTCATATTTTTGACACCTTTTGATGCTCTTCATATTTTTCACACCTTTTGAAGCTGCTCATATATTTCACACATTTATATGCTCTTCATGTTTTTCAGCACCACTTCATACTCCTCGTATTTTTCAGACCGTTTCATGCTCCTCATATTATTGACACCTTTTGAAGCTCTTCATATTTTTCACCACTATTCAGCCTCTTCATGTTTTTCAACACCGTTCATTGTCCTCCTATTTTTCAGACCGTTTCATGCTCCTGATATTATTGACACCTTTTGAAGCTCTACATATTTTTCACACCTTTTCAGGCTCTTCATGTTTTTGAACACCGTTGATTGCTCCTCCTAATTTTCAGACCGTTTCATGCTCCTCATATTTTTGACACCCCTTGAAGCTCTTCATATTTTTCACACCTTTTCAGGCTCTTCATGTTTTTCAACACCGCTTCATGCTCCTCCTATTTTTCAGACCGTTTCATGCTCCTCACATTATTGACACCTTTTGAAGCTCATCACATATTTCACACACTGTCAGGCTCTTCATGTTTTTCAACACCGCTTCATGCTCCTCCTATTTTTCAAACCATTTCATGCTGCTCATATTTTGACACGTTTTGAAGCTCTTCACATATTTCACACCTTTTCAGGCAATTCCTGCTTTTCAACATCGCTTCATGTCCCTCCTATTTTTCAGACCGTTTCATGCTACTCCTCTTTTTGACACCTTTTGAAGCTCTTCGTATTTTTAACCCCTTTTCAGGCTCTTCATGTTTTTCAACAACACTTCATGCTCCTCCTATATTTCAGACCGTTTCATGCTACTCATACTTTTCACACTGTTTGAAGCTCTTCATATTTTATACACCTTTTGGAGGTCTTCATATTTCTCACACCTTTTCAGGCTCTTCAAGTTTTAAACACCGTTTCATTCTACTTCTAATTTTGACACCTTTTGAAGCACTACATATTTTTCACACCTTTTCAGGCTCTTCATGTTTTTCAACACCACTTCATGCTCCTCCTATATTTCAGACCGTTTCATGCTACTCATACTTTTCACACTGTTTGAAGCTCTTCATATTTTATACACCTTTTGGAGGTCTTCATATTTCTCACACGTTTTCAGGCTCTTCATATTTTTCAACACCGTTTCATGCTCTTCCTATATTTCAGACCGTTTCATGCTCCTCATATTTTTCAAACCTTTTGAAGCTCTTAATATTTTTCACACCTTTTCAGGCTCTTCATGTTTTTCAACAGCACTTCATGCTCCTCCTATTTTTCAGAACGTTTCATGCTCCTCATATTTTTGACACCTTTTGAAACTCTTCATATTTTTCACACATTTTAGGCTCTTCATATTTTTCAACACCACTTCACGCTCATCCTATTTTTCAGAAAGTTTCATGCTCCTAATATTTTTGAAACATTTTGAAGCTCTTCATATTTTCACACCGTTAGAAGCTCTTCATATTATTCACACCTTTTTAAGCAATTCATTATTTCACACCTTTTCATGCTCTTCATGATTTTGAACACCGCTTCATGCTCTTCCTATTTTTGAGAACGTTTCATGCTCCTCATATTTTTGACACATTTTGAAACTCTTCATATTTTTCACACCTTTTCAGGCTCTTCATGTTTTCCAACACCGCTTCATGTTCCTACTATTTTTCAGACCATTTCATGCTCCTCATATTTTTGACACCTTTTGAAACTCTTCATAGTTTTGACACCTTTTCAGGATCTTCATGTTTTGAACACTGCTTCATGCTCCTCGTATTTTTCAGACCGTTTCATGCTCCTCATATTTTTGACACCTTTTGAGACTCTTCAAAATTTTGACACCTTTTCAGGATCTTCATGTTTTGAACACTGCTTCATGCTCCTCGTATTTTTCAGACCGTTTCATGCTCCTCATATTTTTGACGCCTTTTGAAGCTCTTCATATTTTTCACACATTTTCAGGCTCTTCATGTTTTTCAACACCACTTCATGCTCCTCCTATTTTTCAGACTGTTTCATGCTCCTCATGTTTTTGAAACGTTTGGAAGCACTTCATATTTTTCACCCTTTTTCAGTCTCGTCATGTTTTCAAAACAACTTCATGCTCCTCCTATTTTTCAGAACGTTTCATGCTCCTCATATTTTTAACACCTTTTGAAGGTCTTCATATTTTATACACTTTTGGAGGTCTTCATATTTCTCACACCTTTTCAGGCTCTTCATGTTTTTCAACAGCGCTTCATGCTCCTCCTATTTTTCAGAACGTTTCATGCTCCTCATATTTTTGACACCTTTTGAAGCTCTTCATATTTTTCACACCTTTTAGGCTCTTCATATTTTTCAACACCACTTCACGCTCATCCTATTTTTCAGAAAGTTTTATGCTCCTAATATTTTTGAAACATTTTGAAGCTCTTCATATTTTCACACCTTTTGAAGCTCTTCATATTTTCACACCTTTTGAAGCTCTTCATATTATTCACACCTTTTTAAGCTCTTCATTATTTCACAACTTTTCATGCTCTTCATGTTTTGGAACACCGCTTCATGCTCCTCCTATTTTTGAGAACGTTTCATGCTCCTCATATTTTTGACACATTTTGAAGCTCTTCATATTTTTCACACCTTTTCAGGCTCTTCATGTTTTCCAACACCGCTTCATGTTCCTCCTATTTTTCAGACCGTTTCATGCTCCTCATATTTTTGACATCCTTTGAAGCTCTTCATAATTTTCAAACTTTTTCAGGCTCTTCATGTTTTTCAACACCGTTTCATGCTCCTCCCATTTTTCTGACTCTCATGCTCCTCATATTTTTGACACCTGTTGAAGCTCTTCATATATTTCACACCTTTTCAGGCTCTTCATGTTTTTGAACACCGCTTAATGGTCCTCCTATTTTTTAGACCGTTTCATGCTCCTCATATTTTTGACACCATTTGAAGCTCTTCATATTTTCACACCTTTTCAGTCTCTTCATGTTTTTCAACACCACTTCCTGCTCCACCTATATTTCAGACCGTTTCTTGCTCCTCAAATTTTTGACAACTTTTGAAGATCTTCATATTTTTCACACCTTTTCAGGCTCTTCATGTTTTTCAACACTACTCATGCTCCTCCTATTTTTCTGAACGTTTCCTGCTCCACATATATTTGACACCTTTTGAAGCTCTTCTGATTTTTCACAACTTTTCAGGCTCTTCATGTTTTTCAACACCACTTCATGCTCCTCCTATATTTCAGACCGTTTCATGCTACTCATACTTTTCACACTGTTTGAAGCTCTTCATATTTTATACACCTTTTGGAGGTCTTCATATTTCTCACACGTTTTCAGGCTCTTCATATTTTTCAACACCGTTTCAAGCTCTTCCTATATTTCAGACCGTTTCATGCTCCTCATATTTTTCAAACCTTTTGAAGCTCTTAATATTTTTCACACCTTTTCAGGCTCTTCATGTTTTTCTACACCGCTTCATGCTCCTCCTATTTTTCAGACTGTTTCATGCTCCTCATATTTTTGACACCTTTTGAAGCTCTTCATATTTTTCACACCTTTTCAGGCTCTTCGTGTTTTTGAACACTGCTTCATTCTCCTCCTATTTTTCAGACCGTTTCATGCTCCTCATATTTTTGACGCCTTTTGAAGCTCTTTATATTTTTCACACCTTTTTAGGCTCTTCATTTTTTCAACACCACTTCATGCTCCTCCTATTTTTCAGACCGTGTCATGCTCCTCATATTTTTGACACCGTTTGAAGCTCTTAATGTATTTCACACCTTTTCAGGCTCTTCATGTTTTTCAACACCATATCATGCTCCTCCTGTTTTTCAGGCTGTTTCATGCTCCTCATATTTTTGACACGTTTTGAAGCTCTTCATATTTTTCACACCTTTTCAGGCTCTTCATGTTGTTGAACGCGGTTTCATGCTCCTCTTATTTTTCAGACCGTTTCTTGCTCCTCACATTTTTGACACCTTTTGAAGCTCTTCATATTATTCACTCCTTTCAGGCTCTTCATATTTTCAACCCCACTTCATGCTCCTCCTATTTTTCAGACCGTTTCTTTCTCCTCACATTTTTGACACCTTTTGAAGCTCTTCATATTTTTCACACCTTTTGCAGCACTTCATATTTCTCACAGCTTTTGAGTCTTTTCATGTTTTTCAACACTACTTCATGTTCCTCCTATTTTCAGACCGTTTGATGCTCCTCATATTTTTTGCCACCTTTTGAAGCTCTTCATATTTTTCACTCCTATTCAGGCTCTTCATGTTTTTGAGCACCGTTTCATGCTACTCCTATTTTTGCCACCTTTTGAAGCTCTTCATATATTTCACACCTTTTCAAGCTCTTCATGTTTTTGAACACCGCTTCATGCTCCTCCTGTTTTTCAGACCGTTTCATGCTCCTCATATTTTTGACACCTTTTTAAGCTCTTCATATTTTCACACCTTTTCAGTCTCTTCATGTTTTTCAATACCACTTCATGCTCCTCCTATATTTCACACCGTTTCATGCTACTCATACTTTTCACAGCGTTTGAAGCTCTTCATATTTTATACATCTTTTGGAGGTCTTCATATTTCTCACAGCTTTTCAGGCTCTTCATGTTTTTCAACACCGTTTCATGCTCTTCCTATATTTCAGACCGTTTCATGCTCCTCATATTTTTCAAACCTTTTGAAGCTCTTCATATTTTTCACACCTTTTCAGGCTCTTCATGTTTTTGAACACCTCTTCATTCTCCTCCTATTTTTCAGACCGTTTCATCCTCCTCATATTTTTGACGCCTTTTGAAGCTCTTCATATTTTTCACACCTTTTCAGGCTCTTCATGTTTTCCAACACCGCTTCATGTTCCTACTATTTTTCAGACCATTTCATGCTCCTCATATTTTTGACACCTTTTGAAACTCTTCATAGTTTTGACACCTTTTCAGGATTTTCATGTTTTGAACACTGCTTCATGCTCCTCGTATTTTTCAGACCGTTTCATGCTCTTCATATTTTTGACACCTTTTGAAACTCTTCATATTTTTCACACCATTTCAGGCTCTTCATATTTTTGAACACCGTTTCATGTTCCTCCTATTTTTCAGACCGTTTCATGCTCCTCATATTTTTGACGCCTTTTGAAGCTCTTCATATTTTTCACACATTTTCAGGCTCTTCATGTTTTTCAACACCACTTCAAGCTCCTCCTATTTTTCAGATTGTTTCATGCTCATATTTTTGAAACGTTTGGAAGGTCTTCATATTTTTCACCCTTTTTCAGTCTCGTCATGTTTTCAAAACAACTTCATGCTCTTCCTATTTTTCAGACCGTTTCATGCTCCGCATATTTTTAACACCTTTTGAAGCTCTTCATATTTTATACACTTTTGGAGGTCTTCATATTTCTCACACCTTTTCAGGCTCTTCATGTTTTTCAACAGCGCTTCATGCTCCTCCTATTTTTCAGAACGTTTCATGCTCCTCATATTTTTGACACCTTTTGAAGCTCTTCATATTTTTCACACCTTTTAGGCTCTTCATATTTTTCAACACCACTTCACGCTCATTCTATTTTTCAGAAAGTTTCATGCTCCTAATATTTTTGAAACATTTTGAAGCTCTTCATATTTTCACACCTTTTGAAGCTCTTCATATTTTCACACCTTTTGAAGCTCTTCATATTATTCACACCTTTTTAAGCTCTTCATTATTTCACAACTTTTCATGCTCTTCATGTTTTTGAACACCGCTTCATGTTCCTCCTATTTTTGAGAACGTTTCATGATCCTCATAATTTTGAAACATTTTGAAGCTCTTCATATTTTTCACACCTTTTCAGGCTCTTCATGTTTTCCAACACCGCTTCATGTTCCTACTATTTTTCAGACCGTTTCATGCTCCTCATATTTTTGACACCTTTTGAAACTCTTCATAGTTTTCACACCTTTTCAGGATCTTTATGTTTTGAACACTGCTTCATGCTCCTCCTATTTTTCAGACCATTTCATGCTCTTCATATTTTTGACACCTTTTGAAACTCTTCATATTTTTCACACCATTTCAGGCTCTTCATATTTTTGAACACCGTTTCATGTTCCTCCTATTTTTCAGACCGTTTCATGCTCCTCATATTTTTGACACCTTTTAAGCTCTTCATATTTCTCACACCTTTTCATGCTCTTCATGTTTTTCATCACCGTTTCATGCTCCTCCTATATTTCAGACCGTTTCATGCTCCTCATATATTTGACACCTTTTAAAGCTCTTCATATATTTCACACCTTTTCAGGCTCTTCATGCTTTTCAACACCACTTCATCCTCCTCCTATTTTTCAGCCCGTTTCATGCTCTTCATATTTTTGAAACGTTTTTTAGCTCTTCATATTTTTCACACCTTTTCAGGCTCTTCATGCTTTTCAACACCACTTCATCCTCCTCCTATTTTTCAGCCCGTTTCATGCTCTTCATATTTTTGAAACGTTTTTTAGCTCTTCATATTTTTCACACCTTTTCAGGCTCTTCATGCTTTTCAACACCACTTCATCCTCCTCCTATTTTTCAGCCCGTTTCATGCTCCTCAAATATTTGACACCTTTTAAAGCTCTTCTTATTTTTCACAACTTTTCAGGCTCTTCAAGTTTTTCCACACCACTTCATGCTCCTCCTATTTTTCAGATCGTTTTATGCTCCTCATATATTTGACACCTTTTAAAGCTCTTCATATTTTTCACACCTTTTCAGGCTCTTCATGCTTTTCAACACCACTTCATCCTCCTCCTATTTTTCAGCCCGTTTCATGCTCTTCATATTTTTGAAACGTTTTTTAGCTCTTCTTATTTTTCACATCTTTTTAGGCTCTTCATGTTTTTCAACACTACTCATGCTCCTCCTATTTTTCAGACCGTTTCCTGCTCCACATATATTTGACACCTTTTGAAGCTCTTCTTATTTTTCACAACGTTTTTGGCTCTTCATGTTTTTCAACACCACTTCATGTTCCTCCTATATTTCAGACCGTTTCATGCTACTCATACTTTTCACACCATTTGAAGCTCTTCATATTTTATACACCTTTTGGAGGTCTTCATATTTCTCACACCTTTTCAGGCTCTTCAGGTTTTTCAACACCGTTTCATGCTCTTCCTATATTTCAGACCGTTTCATGCTCCTCATATTTTTCAAACCTTTTTTAGCTCTTCATATTTTTCACACCTTTTCAGGCTCTTCATGTTTTTCAACACCGCTTCATGCTCCTCCTATTTTTCAGACTGTTTCATGCTCCTCATATTTTTGACAACTTTTGAAGCTCTTCATATTTTTCACACCTTTTCAGGCTCTTCGTGTTTTTGAACACCGCTTCATTCTCCTCCTATTTTTCAGACCGTTTCATGCTCCTCATATTTTTGACACCTTTTGAAGCTCTTCATATTATTCACACCTTTTTAAGCTCTTCATTATTTCACACCTCTTCATGCTCTTCAGGTTTTGAACACCGCTTCATGCTTTTCCTATTTTTGAGACCGTTTCTTGCTCTTCATATTTTTGACACCTTTTGAAACTCTTCATATTTTTCACACCATTTCAGGCTCTTCATATTTTTGAACACCGTTTCATGTTCCTCCTATTTTTCAGACCATTTCATGCTCCTCATATTTTTGACACCTTTTGAAGCTCTTCATATTTCTCACACCTTTTCATGCTCTTCATGTTTTTCATCACCGTTTCATTCTCCTCCTATTTTTCAGACCGTTTCATGCTCCTCATATTTTTGACACCTTTTGAAGCTCTTCATATATTTCACACCTTTTCAGGCTCTTCATGTTTTTGAACACCGTTTCATGCTCCTGCTATATTTCAGACCGTATCATGCTCCTCATATTTTTCCCACCTTTTGAAGCTCTTCACATTTTTCACACCTTTTCAGGCTCTACATATTTTTGAACACCTCTTCATGCTCCTCCTATTTTTCTGACCGTTTCATGCTCCTCATATTTTTCACACCTTTTGAAGCTCTTGATATTTTTCATACCTTTTCAGGATCTTCATGGTTCTGAATATCGCTGCATTCTCCTCCTATTTTTCAGACCGTTTCATGCTCCTCATATATTTGACATCTTTTGAAGCTCTTTATATTTTACACACGTTTTCAGGCTCTTCATGTTTTTGAACACCGCTTCATGCTCCCCCTATTTTTCAGTACGATTCATGCTCCTCATATTTTTGGCACCTTTTTAAGCTCTTCATAATTTTCACACCTTTTCAGACTCTTCATGTTTTTCAACATTGCTTCATGCTCCTCCTATTTTTCAGACCGTTTCATGCTCCTCATATTTTTGACACCTTTTAAGCTCTTCATATTTTTCACACCTTTTCAGGCACTTCAAGTTTTTGAACACCTTTTCATGCTCCTCCTACTTTTAAGATTGTTTCATACTCCTCATATTTTTGACACCTTTTAAGCTCTTCATATTTTTCACACCTTTGCATGCTCTTCATGTTTTTGAACACCTTTTCATGCTCCTCCTACTTTTAAGACTGTTTCATACTCCTCATATTTTTGACACCTTTTTAAGCTCTTCATATTTTTCACACCTTTTCAGGCTCTTCATCTTTTTGAACACCGTTTCATGCTATTCCTTTCTTTGACACCTTTTGAAGCTCTTCATATTTTTCACACCATTTCATGCTCTTCATGTTTTTCAACACCGTTTCATGCTCCTCCTATTTTTCAGACCGTTTCATGCTCCGCATAATTTTGACACCTTTTGAAGCTCTTCATATTTTCCACACCTTTGGAAGCTCTTCATATTTCTCACACCTTTTCAGGCTCTTCAGGTTTTTCAACACCGTTTCATGTTCCTCCTATTTTTCAGACCGTTTCATGCTCCTCATATTTTTCACAACTTTTGAACCTCTTCATATTTTTCACACCTTTTGAAGCTCTTCATATTTTTCACCCCTTTTCATATTCTTCATATTTTTCAACATCGCTTCCTGCTCCTCATATTTTTGACACCTTTTTAAGATCTTCATATATTTCACACCTTTTCAGGCTCTTCACGTTTTTCAACACCGCTTCCTGCTCCTCATATTTTTCAGACCTTTTAATGCTCCTCATATTTTTCAGACCTTTTAATGCTCCTCATATTTTCCACTCCTTATGAAGCTCTTCATGTATTTCACTCCTTTTCAGACTCTTCGTGTTTTTCAACACCGTTTCATGCTGCTCCTATTTTTCAGACCGTTTCAGGCTCCTCATATTTTTGACACCTTTTGAAGCTCTTCATATTTTTCACACGTTTTCAGGCCCTTCATGTATTTCAACACCGCTTCATGCTCCTCATATTTTTCAGACCTTTTAATGCTCCTCATATTTTCCACACCTTTTGAAGATCTTCATATTTTTCACACCTTTACAGGCTCTTCATTTTTTTTAACACCGCTTCATGCTCTTATTTTTCAGACCGTTTAATGCTCCTGAAATTTTTGACACCTTTTGAAACTCTTGACAAAGTTCACACCTTTTCAGGCTCTTCATGTTTTTGAAGACCGCTTCATGCTCCTCCTATTTTTCTGACCGTTTCATGCTCCTCATATTTTTGACACCTTTCGAAGCTCTTCATATTTTTCACACATTTTTAAGGCCCTACATGTTTCTGATCACCACTTCCTTCTCCTCCTATTTTTCAGACCGTTTCATGCTCCTCATATTTTTCACACCTTTTGAAGCTCTTCATATTTTTCACACCTTTCAGGATCTTAATGTTTTTCAACACCGTTTAATGCTCCTCCTATTTTTTAGATCGTTTCATGCTCCACATATTTTTGACACCTTTTGAAGCTCTTTATATGTTTCACAACTTTTGACGCTCTTCATATTTTTCACACTTTTTCAGGCTCTTCATGTTTTTCAACACCGCTTCATGCTCCTCCTATTTTTAGGACCGTTTCATGCTCCTCATATTTTTGACACCTGTTGAAGCTCTTCATATTTTTCACACCTTTTCAGGCTCTTCATATTTTCAACAACATTTCATCCTCCTCTTATTTTTCAGAAAGTTTCATGCTCCTTATATTTCCCATCTTTTGTAGCTCTTCATATTTTTCACACCTTTTGAAGCTCTTCATATTTTTCACACGTTTTCAGTCTCTTCATGTTTTTCATCACCGCTTTATGCTCCTCCTATTTTTCAGACCGTTTCATGCTCCTCATATTTTTCACACCTTTTGAAGCTCTTCATATTTTTCACACCTTTTGTAGTTCTTCATATTTTTCACACCTTTTCAGGTTCTTCATATTTTCAACATCATTTCATGCTCCTTTTATTTTTCAGAATGTTTCATTCTCCTCATATTTTTCACACCTTTTGAAGCTCTCCATATTTTTCAAACCTTTTGAAGCTCTTCATATTTTTCAAACCTTTTCAGGCTCTTCATGTTTTTGAACACCTCTTCATGCTCCTCCTATTTTTCAGACCGTTTCATGATCCTCATATTTTTCACACCTTTTGAAGCTCTTCATATTTTTCACACCTTTTCAGGCTCTACATATTTTTGAACACCTCTTCATGCTCCTCCTATTTTTCTGACCGTTTCATGCTCCTCATATTTTTCACACCTTTTGAAGCTCTTGATATTTTTCATACCTTTCCAGGATCTTCATTGTTTTGAATATCGCTGCATTCTCCTCCTATTTTTGAGACCGTTTCATGCTCCTCATATATTTGACATCTTTTGAAGCTCTTTATATTTTTCACACGTTTTCAGGCTCTTCATGTTTTTGAATACCGCTTTATGCTCCCCCTATTTTTCAGAACGATTCATGCTCCTCATATTTTTGGCACCCTTTTAAGCTCTTCATAATTTTCACACCTTTTCAGTCTCTTCATGTTTTTCAACATTGATTCATGCTCCTCCTATTTTTCAGACCGTTTCATGCCCCTCATATTTTTGACACCTTTTAAGCTCTTCATATTTTTCACACCTTTTCAGGCACTTCAAGTTTTTGAACACCTTTTCATGCTCCTCCTACTTTTAAGACTGTTTCATACTCCTCATATTTTTGACACCTTTTAAGCTCTTCATATTTTTCACACCTTTTCATGCTCTTCATGTTTTTGAACACCTTTTCATGCTCCTCCTACTTTTAAGACTGTTTCATACTCCTCATATTTTTGACACCTTTTTAAGCTCTTCATATTTTTCACACCTTTTCAGGCTCTTCATCTTTTTGAACACCGTTTCATGCTATTCCTTTCTTTGACACCTTTTGAAGCTCTTCATATTTTTCACACCATTTCATGCTCTTCATGTTTTTCAGCACCGTTTCATGCTCCTCCTATTTTTCAGACCGTTTCATGCTCCTCATACTTTTGACACCTTTTGAAGCTCTTCATATTTTCCACACCTTTGGAAGCTCTTCATATTTTTCACACCTTTTCAGGCTCTTCATGTTTTTGAACACTGCTTAATGCTCCTCCTATTTTATAGACTGTTTCATGCTCCTCATATTTTTGACACCTTTTGAAGCTCTTCTTATATATCACAGCTTTTCAGGCTCTTCATGTTTTTCAACACCGTTTAATGCTCCTCCTATTTTTCAGATCGTTTCATGCTCCTCATATTTTTAACACCTTTTGAAGCTCTTCATATTTTTCACACCTTTTGAAGCTCTTCATATTTTTCACACCTTTTTAGGCTCTTCATGTTGTTGAACACCGCTTCATGCTCCTCCTATTTTTAGGACCGTTTCATGCTCCTCATATTTTTCACACCTTTTGAAGCTCTTCATATTTTTCACACCTTTTGAAGCTCTTCATATTTTTCACCCTTTTTCAGGCTCTTCATGTTTTTCACACGTTTTCAGGCTCTTCATGTTTTTCATCAACGCTTTATGCTCCTCCTATTTTTCAGACCGTTTCATGCTCCTCATATTTTTCACACCTTTTGAACCTCTTCATATTTTTCACACCTTTTGAACCTCTTCATATTTTTCACACCTTTTGAAGCTCTTCATATTTTTCACACCTTTTCAGGCTCTTCATGTTTTTCAACACCACTTCCTGCTCCTCATATTTTTCAGACCATTTCATGCTCCTCATATTTTTGACACCTTTTGAAGCTCTTCATGTATTTCACTCCTTTTCTGTCTCTTCGTGTTTTTCAAAACCGTTTCATGCTGCTCCTATTTTTCAGACCGTTTCATGCTCCTCATATTTTTGACACCTTTTGAAGCTCTTCATATATTTGACAATTTTTCAGTCTCTTCATGCTTTTCAACACCACTTCATGCTCCTCCTATTTTTCAGACCGTTTCATGCTCCTCATATTTTTCACGCCTTTTGAAGATCTTCATATTTTTGACACCTTTTGAAGCTCTTCATATTTTTCACACCTTTTGAAGCTCTTCATATTTTTCACACCTTTTGAAGCTCTTCATATTTTTCACAGCTTTTCAGGTTCTTCATATTTTCAACATCGTTTCATGCTCCTTTTATTTTTCAGAATGTTTCATTCTCCTCATATTTTTCACACCTTTTGAAGCTCTCCATATATTTCACACCTTTTGAAGCTCTTCATATTTTTCACACCTTTTCAGGCTCTTCATGTTTTTGAACACCTCTTCATGCTCCTCCTATTTTTCAGACCCTTTCATGCTCTTCATATTTTTCACACCTTTTGAAGCTCTTCATATTTTTCACACCTTTTCAGGCTCTACATATTTTTGAACACCTCTTCATGCTCCTCCTATTTTTCTGACCGTTTCATGCTCCTCATATTTTTCACACCTTTTGAAGCTCTTGATATTTTTCATACCTTTTCAGGATCTGCATGGTTCTGAATATCGCTGCATTCTCCTCCTATTTTTCAGACCGTTTCATGCTCCTCATATATTTGACATCTTTTGAAGCTCTTTATATTTTTCACACGTTTTCAGGCTCTTCATGTTTTTGAACACCGCTTCATGCTCCCCCTATTTTTCAGAACGATTCATGCTCCTCATATTTTTGGCACCTTTTTAAGCTCTTCATAATTTTCACACCTTTTCAGACTCTTCATGTTTTTCAACATTGCTTCATGCTCCTCATATTTTTCAGACCTTTTCATGCTCCTCATATTTTTGACAACTTTTGAAGCTCTTCATGTTTTTCAACGCCGTTTCATGCTCCTCCTATTTATCAGACAGTTTCGTGCTCCTCATATTTTTCACACCGTTTCATGCTCCTCATATTTTTCAGACAGTTTCATGCTCCTCATAATTTTGACACCTTTTGAGGCTCTTTATATTTTTCACACCTTTTCATGTTCTTCATGTTTTTCAACACCGTTTCATGCTCGTCCTATTTTTCAGACCATTTCAAGCTCTTCATATTTTTGACACCTTTTGAAGCTCTTCATGTTTTTCAACACCATTTCATTATCCTCCTATATTGCAGACCGTTTCATGCTCCTCATATTTTTCAAACCTTTTGAAGCTCTTCATGTTTTTCAAAACCCTTGCCTGGCCTGCCGGCTAGATGAACAGGTCGAGGACGCAATCACCACAGCACCTGAGAAATAAAAGACTAAGAAAGATGGGGTTGAGAGGGACGGAGTCAGCTTGTGACTCATTCCGACGACTTTATTGAGGGGTAACATACATATATATACTAACAGGATTCACCAAATTTTAGATCAAAGACTTGCACACGTGCAGAACTGCAGACACTAGTTTTAGCTCAGGAGTTTTATCTTAACTCCAGCAGAGCATGGCACCAGGGTCTTCCAATCAGGTAAAGACTACCTAGACATAAGCCATTCACAGGAGCCCGATAATCTTATCAGAGTCAGGAAAATGGGCAAAAGGTGGCTGCAGCGATTTCCATGAGGGAGGTGAGAAAGGCCAATTTGCACTTTAACAAATCAGGGGTGGCGGGACAGAGAGGGACCTTTTGATCTCTCTCAGGGCCGAGAAGGGGCCTGAGCAGTCAGGCCGGCTCCCCGCATCTCCCCCTTTTCTTTTGACTAATGGCCATTATATCTCCCTCGAAGGAAATGGCCACATTTGCAAACGGGAAAACATCAGCAATCTTTTATTTATCATCTCAGATATGCATTGACAAATGCAAGGGCCAAAACACAGCAATAACAATATGCATATAATGATAAAAATTATAGATTTCCACCAACCACTATGAAACCAGGCAGATATCTGACTCCAAATGCTGGAGTCAGGAAAATCCATAGCGGCTACTTGTTGTTTCATATCTTCTAAAACATCAGAAACACTTGAGGAATAATCAGGAATATATACACAACACTCCATTTTATTAAGGCACATGTTCCCCCTTGAGAGGCTGTTAGAATATCCAGAGCCATACGATTTTGTAGAACGGCTTTTCTCATCTGTTTTTGTTCTTCATTAAGAGCCTCTAAAGCTCTTCTAGTATCTGTCAAAGCTTGTTTTGTAATATTGTTCAAAGCCTCTACCCTGAGCATAATATCAGTGGCTCCTAAAGAGGGCACGAAAATTGAGGCTAAATAATCATACCAATGAAAAACAGAGCGTGACCACCGGGCTTTAACATAAGGTAAATTAACAGGTTGACTAATTTTTTGCTTATGAATTCTCCCAGGGGCAAACACAAACCCTAGGGTACATCTCCCCACCCATCCTACAGGGAGCCAGGGCCAAAGGGTGTATCCACAAATCCATCGAGTGTTATTTGGGGCTACCCATCTTATACCAGGGCTATTTTCCCAATCTGTCCCTGGCCAAATAACAGACTTGTTGACAATAAACGTTACATCCATTACAGTCTTACATTTGTGGGTAGGCAATAGTCCCATATGTTTCATGTGATATCCTGGAAATTCTCGGCCTCCAAATGTTGGTACATGAGTCTTTTGCTCCCAGCAAATGTCAGCAGGGGTCAGTAGCTGTCCTTTTTCAGGGGTCATCCAGAAATATTCATCCCAAACTTGGTAGTAGTCACCCTCAAATCGATTAAAATCATTAGGAGAAGAAACAGATCTATTTTCGTAATATAAGTACGCATTAACACTCATGCATCTGCTGATTTGTCGGGAGAAGATTCCTCTGCTGTAAAGTCAGCTGACCTAATTGCTGATTCAGTAATCTCCTCCGTCTGGCGTACCAGCCTTTCTGGGAGCCAGCGCGGTGCTTCGGCATCCTGTGGAAAAACACACACCTGACCCCTCCCCCAAATTAACACGGGATCTGGGCCATGCCAGTTATTATCCAGCGGGTCTTTCCACAAGACCATCGGCTTTATGCTGGAAATCTGAGGGTCCCAAAATCTCTGCGCGGCTGAATGTTCTTCTTTATCTAAAATTAAAAAATTTAAAATATATAAAGCATGATTAAGGTAATTTCTGGGTAGAAGGGGGTAGAGCTTCCCCCTCTGTATTTTTTGAAGCTGTAGTTTCAAAGTTTGATTAGCACGTTCTACGATGCCTTGACCCTGTGGATTATAAGGAATGCCTGTTTTTAGGGTGATAGAAAAAGAGGAACAAAAATTTTTGAAGGCAGAGGAGACATAGCCGGGGCCATTATCAGTTTTTATAATCTTTGGCGTGCCTAAAATGGAAAAAGCATAAAGACAATGTGAGATAGAATGTTTTGCGGCTTCACCAGTCTGTAAGGATGCCACAATATATCCTGAAAAGGTGTCAATAGATACATGAACGTACTTTAAACGACCAAAGGAAGGGACATGAGTGACATCCATTTGCCAAAGATGATTCGGTAGAAGCCCGCGAGGATTAACGCCAAGATGTGGAACTGGAAGAAACTTAGGGCAAACAGAAAAAGATTTAACAATTTGTCGTGCAGTCTCTCGAGGAATTTGAAACTGCAAACGAAGAGTATTACTATTTTGGTGATGTAGCGCATGTGATTGCTGTGCTGCTTCCACCTGTGAAAGAAAAACTCTAGTGTGAGAATCAGCCATCTGATTTCCCATAGATAGAGGTCCAGGAAGCCCAGTGTGGGCACGTAAATGTCCAAAGAAGCAGGGTAAGGTGCGCTGTTGCAGCAGAGACTGAATTGAACGTAACAAATTTTGAATGTTAGAATTCACAGTAGAAATAAAGGGAACAGTTTCTATATATTGCAAAGCATGAGCAATGTATTTGCTATCAGTAAACAAATTAAAAGACTGTGAGGAATATCGTGAGCATACTTTATGGACGGCTGAAAGTTCTACTTCTTGAGCCGATGTATAGTTCGTCTGCCAGGAGAAAGGGGTATCATTAACCACAAAGGCAGCAGTTCCATTGGAGGATCCATCAGTAAAGATCGTAAGAGCATCTTGAATAGGAACATTAGAAACATTCTTTGGAAAAATAAATGAATGCTGGCTGGCAAAATGCAAAAGTTTATCAGAAGGTAAATGATTAAAAATTTGACCTGTAAAGGAGGAAAAGGCCAAAGCCCACGAGTCATTAAACTGAAAAAGCCATTCCTGCTGTTCTTTGGTATAGGGCACATAAATGTAAGCAGGATCAGCTCCCAACATTTCTCTGGAAAGACGCCTTCCTTTGGCAACGAGGAGGCTAATGAAATCAAAAAAAGGAGTAAGAACTTTTGAAGGCGATACAGGTAAATGGATCCACTGTAAGGGAGCATTTTGATATAACACTGCCGTCGGGGTATGTTTAGAGGGAAACACATATAGTCCCCACGGTTGAGAAAAATCACAGTAGGTAGCAAAATGCTGAGAGAGGGCCTCTTCAATTAAGGCCAGAGCAGCTCGCCCCTCATCGTTTAGTATTTTAGGGGAGGAAGGGTCAGTTGTTGATTGAGGTCTCTAAATTGTCTTTCCTGCATTAGCATGTCAAAAGTAACCTGCAGCCCATTGCGGTGGTTACGGTCTTCAATGATGTTACAGACCTCGCCTTATTTTGAGCGCCACAAGAGATAATCACCTCCTGAGAGACAGGCTCGCGCAACTGCCTTCCAACCATTAGGAGGCAAGTCCTGAGATGAAAGACTTTCAGTTATGGCTGGAGAAAATGGCGCAGTAGGCCCGTATTGGGCGCAATCTTGTTTCAGTTGTTTAAGAGGCAGAGGCTCATGATACCTCCGATGATTAGCATCTTGAAAAACAGGAAAAATCATAGAATATCCCTCAAGATTTTCACCCTGTTCTCGGGCTGTTTTCACAGCCATTTGTAGTGGTGAAAGGACTGGCCTTTTTAGGCTAGATGGAACATATACTGGTGCTGTTGGAATCAAAGGCGCTTCTGCGAGAGGAGGGGGAGGGAGAGGGACAGGCGGCGGCAGCGGGTCAGGATCTAAACTGGCTATAACGGATGGCGTTTTAGAATGCAACGGCTTAGCTGTATTTATGGGCGATAAGTCTAGTTGTTCCATTCTCTCAGATATGGATGTTAGTATCTCTCTAAGTTCAGAAAAAGGGGAGCCTTGGTCTTTATTCTTTTGTTGAGTTACTATAAAGGCATCCCATCCTTCTTTATCATGCTCAAAAGCCTGCTCTTTTAAATCATCTTCCTCATCAGGAGAAAGTTCTGAATCTGAGTCTTGTTCCAGAGCAGTAGTCTCATTATCATTTTTTCTGGAACCTGAAACAATTGGGGAGTCATATATGTGCTCCGCTACCCGTTGCGGGGCACCTGAACACTTGGGTGTTATAAGTTTCAAGGCTGTTTCAAATTTCCTACTTTCGTGTTCTGGGTTTAAAATATCTCTTATTAGAGTCCATAGAGAATAAGCATCAAGAGGAACTTTGTCTGGTCCACAGAGGGTATAAACTGTTTGAATTTCTTCTCCCACCTTTACCCAAGTTTCAAGGCTAATAGTTCCTTCCTCTGGGAACCAAGGACAAGTTTCCTCCACAAAGACAAGAAATCTTTCTAGTTTCTGTTTAGACACAGAAATTCCTCTAGCTTTTAGCATAGTTTTTAACATAGAAACAAAGAACTGCCTACTATTACTTTGCCCCATAATTTTTACTCTCAACTATATACCCTCTCCACCCACAGTTTTCCAAGGATACCTGAATAGGTGAGGCTTTCTCCCGGGATCACTTTCAATAGTTTTCGGTGGCTGTGCGGTGGGATCCGCCCACGTTCCTCGTTCTGGCGCCACTTGCCGGGCCTGCCGGCTAGATGAACAGGTCGAGGACGCAATGACCACAGCACCTGAGAAATAAAAGACTAAGAAAGATGGGGTTGAGAGGGACGGAGTCAGCTTGTGACTCATTCCGACGACTTTATTGAGGGGTAACATACATATATATACTAACAGGATTCACCAAATTTTAGATCAAAGACTTGCATACGTGCAGAACTGCAGACACTAGTTTTAGCTCAGGAGTTTTATCTTAACTCCAGCAGAGCATGGCACCAGGGTCTTCCAATCAGGTAAAGACTACCTAGACATAAGCCATTCACAGGAGCCCGATAATCTTATCAGAGTCAGGAAAATGGGCAAAAGGTGGCTGCAGCGATTTCCATGAGGGAGGTGAGAAAGGCCAATTTGCACTTTAACAAATCAGGGGTGGCGGGACAGAGAGGGACCTTTTGATCTCTCTCAGGGCCGAGAAGGGGCCTGAGCAGTCAGGCTGGCTCCCCGCAAAAACCGTTTCATGCTCCTCCTATTTTTCAGACCGTTTCATGCTCCTCATATTTTTCAAATCTTTTGAAGTTCTTCATGTTTTTCAACACCATTTCATGCTCCTCCTATATTGCAGACCGTTTCATGCTCCTCATATTTTTCAAACCTTTGGAATCTCTTCAGGTTTTTCAACCACACTTCATGCTCCTCCAATTTTTCAGACCTTTTCATGCTCCTCATATTTTTCGACCGTTTCATGCTTCTCAAATTTTTGACACCTTTTGAAGCTCTTCATATTTTTCACACCTTTTCATGCTCTTCATTTTTTTCAACACAGTTTCATTCTCCTCCTCTTTTTCAGACCGTTTCATGCTCCTCATATTTTTGACACCTTTTGAAGCTCTTCATATTTTTCACACCTTTTCAGGCTCTTCATGTTTTTCAACACCGTTTCATGCTCCTCCTATGTTTCAAACCGTTTCATGTTCCTCATATTTTTCAGACCGTTTCATGCTCCTCATATTTTTGACACCTTTTGAAGCTCTTCATAATTTTGACACCTTTTGAAGCTCTTCATGTTTATCAACATTTTTTCATGCTCCTCTAATTTTTCAGATAGTTTCGTGCTCCTCATGTTTTTCAGACCGTTTCATGCTCCTCATATTTTTGACAAATTTTGAGGCTCTTCATATTTTTCACACCTTTTCAGGCTCTTCATGTTTTTCAACACCGTTTCATGCCCCTCCTATTTTTCAGACCGTTTCATGCTCCACCTAATTTTGACACCTTTTGAAGCTCTTCATGTTTATCAACATTGTTTCATGCTCCTCATATTGTTCAGACCGTTTCATGCTCCTCATATTTTTGACACCTTTTTAAGCTCTTCATGTTTTTCAACACCGTTTCATGCTCCTCCTCTTTTTCAGACAGTTTCATGCTCCTCATAATTTTGACACCTTTTGAGCTTCTTTATATTTTTCACACCTTTTCATGCTCTTCATGTTTTTCAACACCGTTTCATGTTCCTCCTATTTTCAGACCATTTTATGCTCCTCATATTTTTGACACCTTTTGAAGCTCTTCATGTTTTTCAACACCATTTCATGCTCTTCCTATATTGCAGAAAGTTTCATGCTCCTCATATTTTTCAAACCTTTTGAAGCTCTTCATGTTTTTCAAAACCGTTTCATGCTCCTCCTATTTTTCAGACCGTTTCATTCTCCTCATATATTTCAAACCTTTAGAAGCTCTTCATGTTTTTCAACACCATTTCATGCTCCTCCTATATTGCAGACCGTTTCATGCTCCTCATATTTCTCAAACCTTTTGAAGCTCTTCAGGTTTTTCAACCACACTTCATGCTCCTCCAATTTTTCAGACCTTTTCATGCTCCCCATATTTTTCGACCGTTTCATGCTTCTCATATTTTTGACACTTTTTGAAAATCTTCCTATTTTTCACACCTTTTCATGCTCTTCATGTTTTTCAACACCGTTTATTGCTCCTCTTATTTTTCAGACTGTTTCATGCTCCTCGTATTTTTGACACCTTTCAACGCTCGTCATATTTTTCACACCTTTTCATGCTCTTCATGTTTTCCAACACCGTTTCTTGCTCCTCCTATTTTTCAAACCGTTTCATGCTCATCATATATTTCATACCGTTTCATGATCCTCCTAATTTTGACAGCTTTTGAAGATCTTCATATTTTTCACACTTTTCCTCGCTCTTCATTTTTTCAACACCGTTTCGTGCTCCTCCTATTTTTCAGAACATTTCATGCTCCTCATGTTTTTGACACCTTTTAAGCTCTTCATATTTTTCACACCTTTTCATTCTCTTCATGTTTTTCAACACCGTTTCAAGCTCTTCCTATTTTTCTGACCGTTTCATGCTTCTCATATGTTTGATACATTTTGAAGAACTTCATATTATTCACATCTTTTCATGTTCTTCATATTTTTCAACACCATTTCATGCTCCTCCTATTTTTCAGACTGTTTCATGCTCCTCATATTTTAGACAATTTTTGAAGCTCTTCATATTTTTCACAACTTTTCAGGCTCTTCATGTTTTTCAACACCGTTTCGTTCTCTTCCTATTTTTCAGACCGTTTCATGATTCTCATATTTTTCTTACCGTTTCATCCTCCTCCTATTTTTGACACATTTGGAAGCTCTTCATGTTTTTCAACACCGTTTCATGCTTCTCCTATTTTTCAGACCGTTTCATGATCCTCCTATTTTTCAGACCGTTTCATGCTCCTCATATTATTGACACCTTATGGAGCTCTTCATATTTTTCATATCTTTTCAGGCTCTTCATGTTTTTCAATACCGTGTCATGCTCCTCATATTCTTCAGACTGTTTCGTGTTCCTCATATTTTTCAGACCGTTTCATGCTCCTCATATTTTTGACACCTTTTCAAGCTCTTCATATTTTTACAATTTTCAGGCTTTTCAATTTCTTCAACACCATTTCACGCTCCTCTTATTTTTCAGACCGTCTCATGCTCCTCATATTTTTCAGACCGTTTCATGTTCCTCATATTTTTGACACATTTTGAAGCTCTTCATGTTTTTCAACACCGATTCATGCTCCTCCTATTTTTCAGACCGTGTCATGGTCCTCATATTTTTGACATCTTTTGAAGCTCTTCATATATTTCACACCTTTTCAGGCTCTTCATGTTTTGAACACCGCTTTATGCTCCTCCTATTTTTCAGACCGTGTCATGCTCCTCATATTTTTGACACATCTTGAATCTCTTCATATTTTTCACATCTTTTCAGGCTCTTCATGTTTCTCAACACCACTTCATGCTCCTGCCATTTTCCAGACTGTTTCCTGCTCCTCATATTTTTAACAGCTTTTGAATCTCTTCATATTTTTCACACATTTTCACGTTCGTCATGTATTTGACAACCGTTTCCTGCACCTCCTATTTTTCAGACCGTTTCATCCTCCTCATATTTTTGACACCTTTTGAAACTCTTCATATTTTTAACATGTTTTCAGGATCTTCATGTTTTTCAATACCACTTCATGCTCCTCCCATTTTTCAGACTGTTTCATGCTTCTCATATTTTTGACAGATTTTGAAGCTCTTCATATTTTTCACACTTTTCAGTCTCTTCATGTTTTTCAACATCGCTTCTTGCTCCTCCTATTTTTCCGACCTTTTCTTGCCCCTCATATTTTTGACACCTTTTGAAACTCTTCATATTTTTCACACCTTTTCAGGCTCTTCATATTTTTCAACACCGCTTCATGCTCCTCCCATTTTTCAGACCGTTTCATGCTCCTCATATTTTTGATACCTTTTGAAGCTCTTCATATATTTCACACCTTTTCAGGCTCTTCAAGTTTTTCAACACCGCTTCATGCTCCTCCTATTTTTCAAACCGTTTTGTGCTCCTCTTATATTTCAGACAGTTTCATGCTCCTCATTTTTTTGACACCTTTTGAAGCTCTTCAAATTTTTCACACCTTTCCGTGTCGTCATGTTTTTTTAACGACCGTTTCAAGCTCCTCCTAGTTTTCAGACCATTTCATGCTTCTCATATTTTTCAGGCTCTTCATGTTTTTCAACAACGCTTCATGGTCCTCCTATTTTTCAGACTGTTTCATGCTCCTCATATTTTTGACAGCATTTGAAACTCTTCATATTTTTCACACCTTTTCAGTCTCTTCATGTTTCTCAACATCGCTTCATGCTCCTTCTGTTTTTCATACCGTTCCATGCTCCTTCTATTTTTGAAACCTTTTGAAGCTGTTCATATGTTTCACACCTTTTCAGGCTATTCATGTTTTTAACACCGCTTCATGCTCCTCCTGATATTCAGACCGTTTCATGCTCCTCATCTTTTCACACCTTTTGAAGCTCTTCATGTTTTTCACACCTTTTCAGGTTAGTCATGTTTTTGACCACCGTTTCTTGCACCTCCTATTTTTCAGACTGTTTCATGCTCCTCATATTTTTGACACGTTTTGAAGCTCTTCATATGTTTCACACCTTTTCAGGCTCTTCATGTTTTTCAACACCGCTTCATGCTCCTCCTAATTTTCAGAACGTTTCATGCTCCTCATATTTTTGACAGCTTTTGAAACTCTTCATATTTTTCACACCTTTTCAGTCTCTTCATGTGTTTCAACACGGCTTCATGCTCCTTCTATTTTTCAGACCGTTTCCTGCTCTTCATATTTTTGACACCTTTTGAAGCTCTTCATATTTTTCACACCTTCTCAGGAACTTCATGTTTTTCAACACCACTTCATGGTCCTCCCAATTTTCAGACTATTTCATGCTCCTCATATTTTTGACACTTTTCAGTCTCTTCATATTTTTCACAACTTTTCATGCTCTTCATGTTTTTCAACACCGTTTCATGCTCCTCCTATTTTCAGACTGTTTCATGCTCCTCATATATTTGAAACCTTTTGAAGCTCTTCATATATTTCACACCTCTTCAGGTTCTTCATGTTTTTGAACAACGCTTCATGCTCCTCCTATGTTTCAAACCTTTTGAAGCTCTTCATATATTTCACACTTTTTCAAGCTCTTAAAGTTTCTGAACACCGCTTCATGTTCCTCATATTCTTCACACCTTTTGAAGCTCATCATATGTTTCACTCCTTTTCCTGTTCTTCATGTTTTTCAATACCGTTTCATGTTCCTCCTATTTTTCAGACCATTTCATGCTCCTCATATTTTTGACACCTTTTGAAGCTCTTCATATTTTTCACACCTTTTCAGGCTCTTCATGTTTTTGAACACCACTTCATGCTCCTCCTATTTTTCAGACCATTTCATGCTCCTCATAGTTTTGATAGCTTTTGAAGCTCTTCATATATTTCACTCCTTTTCAGGCTCTTCATGTTTTTGAACACCGCTTCATGCTCCTCATGGTTTTCAGATCATTTAATGCTCCTCATATTTTTGACACATTTTGAAGCTCTTCATATTTTTCACACCTTTTCAGGCTCTTCATCTTTTTCAACACCGCTTCATGGTCCTCCTATTTTTCAGACCGTTTCATGCTCCTCAAATTTTTGACGCCTTTTGAAGCTCTTCATATATTTCACACCTTTTCATGGTCTTCATTTTTTCAACATTGCTTCATGCTCCTCCTATTTTTCAGACCGTTTCATGCTCCTCATACTTTGACACGTTTTGAACCTCTTCATATTTTTCACACCTTTTCAGGCTCTTCATGTTTACGAACACCGTTTCATGCTCCTCCTATTTTTCAGACCGTATCATGCTCCTCATAGTTTTGACACCTTTTGAAACTCTTCATATATTTCACACATTTTCAGTCTCTTCATGTTTTTCAACACCGCTTCATGCTCCTCCTATATTTTAGCCCGTTTCATGCTCCTCATATTTTTGACACCTTTTGAAGCTCTTCATATTTTTCACACCTTTTCAGTCTCTTCATGTTTTTCAACACCGCTTCATGCTCCTCCTATATTTTAGCCCGTTTCATGCTCCGCATATTTTTGACACCTTTTGAAGCTTGTCGTATTTTTCACACCTTTTCATGCTCTTCATGTTTTTCAACACCGTTTCATGCTCCTCCTATTTTCAGACTGTTTCATACTCCTCCTATTTTTCACACCTATTCAAGCTCTTCATATATTTCACACCTTTTCAAGCTCTTCATGTTTTTGAACACCGCTTCATGCTCCTTCTATTTTTTACACCTTTTGAAGCTCTTCATATATTTCACACCTTTTCAAGCTCTTCATGTTTTTGAACACCGCTTCAAGTTCCTCATATTCTTCACACCTTTTGAAGCTCATCATATTTTTCACTCCTTTTCCTGTTCTTCATGTTTTTCAATACCGTTTCATGCTCCTCCAATTTTTCAGACCATTTCATTCTCCTCATATTTTTGACACCTTTTAAAGCTCTTCATATCTCTCACACCATGTCAGGCTCTTCATATTTTTGAACACCGTTTCATGCTCCTCCTATTTTTCAGACCGTTTCATGCAACTCATATTTTTGACACCTTTTGAAGCTCTTCATATTTTTCACAGCTTTTCAGGCTCTTCATGTTTTTGAACACCGTTTCATGCTCCTCCTATTTTTCAGACCGTTCCCTGCTCCTCATATTTTTCACACCTTTTGAAGCTCTTCATATTTTTCACACCTTTTCATGCTCTTCATGTTTTTGAACACCTTTTCAAGTTCCTCATATTTTTGACACCTTTTGATGCTCCTCATTTTTTTCACACCTTTTCAAGCACTGCATCTTTTTGAACACCGCTTCATGCTCCTCCTATATTTCAGAACGTATCATGCTCCTCATATTTTTCACACCTTTTGACACTCTTCATATTTTTCACACATTTTCCTGTTCTTCATGTTTTTCAACAACGTTTCATGCTCCTCCTATTTTTCAGCCCATTTCATGCTCCGCTTATTTCTGACACCGTTTGAAGCTCTTCATTTTTTTCACACCTTTTCAGGCTCTTCATGTTTTTCAACACCTTTCATGCTCCTCCTATTTTTCAGACTGTTTCATGCTCCTCATATATTTGACACCTTTTGAAGCTCTTCATATTTTTCACACCTTTTGAAGCTCTTCATATTGTTCACAACTTTTTGGCTCTTCATATTTTTCAACACCACTTGATGCTCCTCCTATTTTTCAGGCTGTTTCATGCTCCTCATAGTTTTGACACCTTTTGAAGATCTTCATATAATTTACACCTTTTCAGGCTCTTCATGTTTTTGAACACGGCTTCATGCTCCTCCTATTTTTCAGACCGTTTCATGCTCCTCATATTTTTGACACCTTTTGAAGCTCCTCATATTTTTCACACCTTTTCAGGCTCTTCATCTTTTTCAACATCGCTTCATGGTCCTCCTATTTTTCAGACCGTTTCATGCTCCTCAAATTTTGACGCCTTTTGAAGCTCTTCATATATTTCACACCTTTTCAGTGTCTTCATGTTTTTCAACACCTTTTCATTCTCCTCCTATTTTTCAGACCGTTTCATGCTCCTCATACGTTGACACGTTTTGAACCTCTTCATTTTTTTCACACCTTTTCAGGCTCTTCATGTTTCTGCACACCGTTTCATGCTCCTCCTATTTTTCAGAACGTTTCTTGCTCCTCATAGTTTTGACACCTTTTGAAGCTCTTCATATTTTTCACACCTTTTCATGCTCTTCATGTTTTTGAAAACTTTTTCAATGTCCTCATATTTTTGACACCTTTTGAATCTCTTCATATTTTTCACACCTTTTCATGTTCTTCATGTTTTTCAACACCGGTTCATGCTCCTCCTATTTTCAGACTGTTTAATGCTCCTCATATTTTTGACACCTTTTGAAGCTCTTCATATATTTCACACCTCTTCAGGTTCTTCATGTTTTTGAACAACGCTTCATGTTCCTCCTATTTTTCACACCTATTGAAGCTCTTCATATATTTCACACCTTTTCAAGCTCTTCATGTTTTTGAACACCGCTTCATGCTCCTCCTATTTTTCACACCTATTGAAGCTCTTCATATATTTCACACCTTTTCCATCTCTTTATGTTTTTGAACACCGCTTCATGTTCCTCTTATTATTCACACCTTTTGAAGCTCATCATATTTTTCACTCATTTTCCTGTTCTTCATGTTTTTCAATACCGTTTCATGTTCCACCTATTTTTCAGACCATTTCATGCTCCTCATACTTTTGACACCTTTTGAAGCTCTTCATATATTTCACACCTTTTCAGGCTCTTCATTTTCTTGAACACCATTTCCTGCCTCTCCAATTTTTCAGACCGTTTCATGCTCTTCAAATTTTTGACACCTTTTGAAGCTCTTCATATTTTTCACACCTTTTCAGGCTCTTCAGGTTCTTGAACACCATTTCATGCTCCTCCAATTTTTCAGACCGTTTCATGCTACTCAAATTTTTGACAACTTTTGAAGCTCTTCATATATTTCACACCTTTTCAGGCTCTTCATGTTTTTTAAAACCTTTCAGGCCCCTCATATTTTTCAGACAGTTTCATGCTCCTCATATTTTTGACAACTTTTGAAGCTCTTCATATTTTTCACACCTTCTCAGGCATTTCATGTTTTTCAACACCTTTTCATGCTCCTCCTATTTTTCAGACCGTTTCATGCTCCTCATAGTTTTGACAACTTTTGAAGCTCTTCATATATTTCACTCCTTTTCAGGCTCTTCATGTTTTTGAACACCTTTTCAAGGTCCTCATATTTTTGACACCTTTTGAATCTCTTCATATTTTTCACACCTTTTCATGTTCTTCATGTTTTTCAACACCGGTTCATGCTCCTCCTATTTTCAGACTGTTTAATGCTCCTCATATTTTTGACACCTTTTGAAGCTCTTCATATATTTCACACCTTTCAGGCTCTTCATGTTTTTCAACACCACTTCATGCTCCTCCTATATTTCAGACCTTTTCATGCTCCTCATATTTTCGACACCTTTTGAAGCTCTTCATATTTTCACACCTTTTCAGGCTCTTCATGTTTTTCAACACCTTTTCATGCTCCTATTTTTCCGACCGTTTCATGCTCATCTCATTTTTGAAACCTTTTGAAGCCTTTCATATTTTTTCACACCTTTTGAAGCTCTTCATATTTTTCACACCTTTTCAGGCTCTTCATGTTTTTCCACACCACTTCATGCTTCTCCCATTTTTCAGACCATTTCATTCTCCTCAAATTTTTGATACCTTTAAAAGCTATTCATATATTTCACACCTTTCAGGCTCTTCATGTTTTTCAATACCGCTTCATGCTACTCCTATTTTTCAGAACGTTTCAAGCTCTTCATATTTTTGACACCTTTTGAAGCTCTTCATGTATTTCACACCTTTGCAGGCTCTTCATGTTTTTGAATATCGTTTCATGCTCCTCCTATTTTTCAGACCGTTTCATGCTCATCTCATATTTGACACCTTTTGAAGCTCTTCATATTTTCACACCTTTTGAAGCTCTTCATATTTTTCACACATTTTCAGGCTCTTCATGTTTTTCAACACCACTTCATGCTCCTCCAATTTTTCAGACAGTTTCATTGTCCTCATATTTTTGAAACCTTTTGAAGCTCTTCATATATTTCACACCTTTCAGGATCTTCATGTTTTTCAATACCGCTTCATGCTCTCCTATTTTTCAGACCGTTTCATGCTCCTCATATTTTTGACACCTTTTCAAGCTCTTCATATATTTCACACCTTTTCAGGCTCTTCATGTTTTTGAACACCGTTTCATGCTCCTAATATTTTTCAGACCGTTTCATGCTCATCTCATATTTGACACCTTTTGAAGCTCTTCATATTTTCACACCTTTTGAAGCTCTTCATATTTTTCACATTTTCAGGCTCTTCATGTTTTTTAACACTGCCTCATGCTCCTCCTATTTTTCAGACCGTTTCATGCTTCTAATATTTTGGACACGTTTTGAGGTTCTTCATATTTTTCACACCATTCTAGGCTCCTCATGTTTTTGAACACCGTTTCATCCTCCTCCTATTTTTCAGACCGTTTAATGCTCCTCATATTTTTGACACCTTTAAAGCTGTTCATATTTTTCACATACTTTCAGGTTCTTCATGTTTTTCAACACCGCTTCATGCTCTTCCTATTTTTCAGACCGTTTCATGCTCCTCATATTTTTCACACCTTTTGAGGCTCTTCATATTTTTCACACCTTTTCAGGCTCTGCATGTTTTTCAACACCACTTCATGCTCCTCCTATTTGTAAGACCGTTTCATGCTTATCTCTTTTTGACACCTTTTGAAGCTCTTCATATTTTTGACACCTTTTGTGGCTCTTCATATATTTCATAGATTTTCACACTCTTCATGTTTTTCAAACCTGCTTCAAGCTCCTCCTATTTTTCACACCCTTTCATGCTCCTCATATTTTTGACACCTTTTGAAGCTCTTCATATTTTTCACACCTTTTCAGGCTCTTCATGTTTTTCAACACCGCTTCATGCTGCACCTATTTTTCAGACCGTTTCATGCTCCTCATATTTTTGACACCTTTTGAAGCTCTTCATATTTTTCACACCTTTTCAGGCTTTTCATCTTTTTCAACATCACTTCATGCTCCTCCTATTTTTCAGACCGTTTCATGCTCATCTCATTTCTTACTCCTTTTGAAGCTCTTCATATTTTTCACACCTTTTCAGGCTCTTCATGTTTTTCAACACCGCTTCATGCTCATCCTATTTTTCAGACCGTTTCATGCTCCTCATATTTTTGACAACTTTTGAAGCTCTTCACAATTTTCCCACCTTTTCATGCTCTTCATGTTTGTCAACACCACTTCATGCTCCTCCCAGTTTTCAGACCGTTTCATGCTCATCTCATTTTTGAAACCTTTTGAAGCCTTTCATATTATTTAACACCTTTTGAAGCTCTTCAAATTTTTCACACCTTTTCAGGCTCTTCATGTTTTTCAACACCACTTCTTGCTCCTCCAATTTTTCAGACCGTTTCACTCTCCTTAAATTTTTGATACCTTTAGAAGCTATTCATATATTTCACACCTTTCAGGCTCTTCATGTTTTTCAATACCGCTTCATGCTCGTCCTATTTTTCAGACCGTTTCATGCTCCTCATATTTTTGACACCTATTGAAGCTCTTCACAATTTTCACACCTTTTCATGCTCTTCATGTTTTTCAACACCTCTTCATGCTCCTCCCATTTTTCAGACCGTTTCATGCTCATCTGATTTTTGAAACCTTTTGAAGCCTTTCATATTTTTTCACACCTTTTGAAGCCCTTCAAAATTTCCCACGTTTTCAGGCTCTTCATGATTTCAACACCACTTCATGCTCCTCCTATTTTTCAGACCGTTTCATGCTTCTCGTATATTTGACACGTTTTGAGGCTCTTCATATTTTTCACACCATTCTAGGCTCTTCATGTTTTTGAACACCGTTTCATGCTCCTCCTATTTTTCAGACCGTTTCATGCTCCTCATATTTTTGACACCTTTAGAAGCTCTTCATATTTTTCACACCTTTTCAGGCTCTCCATGTTTTTCAACACCGCTTCATGCTCCTCCTATTTTTCAGACCGTTTCATACTCCTCATATTTTGACACCCTTTGAAGCTCTTCATATTTTTCACACCTTTTGAAGCTCTTCATATTTTTCACACGTTTTCATGCTCTTCATGATTTCAACACCACTTCATGCTCCTCCTATTTTTCAGACCGTTTCATGCTCCTCATATTTTTAACACCTTTAGAAGTTCCTCCTATTTTTCACACCTTTTCAGGCTCTTCATATTTTTCAACACCACTTCATGCTCCTCCAATTTTTCAGACAGTTTCATTGTCCTCATATTTTTGAAACCTTTTGAAGCTCTTCATATATTTCACACCTTTCAGGCTCTTCAAGTTTTTCAACACCGCTTCATGCTCCTCCTATTTTTCAGACCGTTTCATGCTCCTCATATTTTTGACACCTTTTGAAGGTCTTCATATTTTTCATAACATTTCAGGCTCTTCATGTTTTTCAACACCGCTTCATGCTCCTCCTATTTTGCTGACCGTTTCATGCTCCTCATATTTTTGACACCTTTTGAAGCTCTTCATATTTTTCACACCTTTTCAGGCTCTTCATGTTTTTTAACACTGTTTCATGGTACTCATTTTTCAGAACGTTTCATGCTCCTCATATATTTGACACCTTTTGAAGCTCTTCATATTTTTCACACCTTTTCAGGCTCTTTTTGTTTTTCAACACCGCTCCATGCTCCTCCTCTTTTTCAGACCGTTTCATGTTCCTCCTATTTTTGACACCTTTTGAAGCTCTTCATATTTTTCACATCTTTTCAAGCTCTTCATGTTTTTGAACACCATTTCATGCTCCTCCTATTTTTCAGAACGTTTCATTCTCCTCATATATTTGACACCTTTTGAAGCTCTTCATATTTTTCACACCTTTTCAGGCTCTTCATGTTTTTCAACACCGCTTTTTGCTCCTCCTACTTGTCAGACAGTTTCATGCTCCTCATATTTTTGACACCTTTTGAAGCTCTTCATATTTTTCACACCTTTTCAGGCTCTTCATGTTTTTCAACAGCACTTCATGATCCTCCTATTCTTCAGATAGTTTAATGCTCCAAATATTTTTCACACCTTTTATAGCTCTTCATATTTTTCACACCTTTTCAGGCTCTTCATGTTTTTCAACACCACTTCATGCTCCTCCTATATTTCAGACCTTTTCATGCTCCTCATATTTTCGACACCTTTTGAAGCTCTTCTTATTTTCCACACCTTTTCCTGCTCTCCATGTTTTTGAACACCGCTTCATGCTCCTCCTATTTTTCAGACCGTTTGATGCTCATCTCATTTTTTACACCTTTTGAGGCTCTTCATATATTTCACACCTTTTGAAACTCTTTATATTTTTCACAACTTTTCAGGCTCTTCATGTTTTTCAACACCACTTCATGCTCCTCCTATTTTTGAGACCGTTTCATGCTCATCTCATTTTTTACACCTTTTGAGGCTCTTCATATTTTCACACCTTTTCAGGCTCTTCATGTTTTTCAACACTGCTTCATGCTCCTCCTATATTTCAGACCGTTTCTTTCTCTTCATATTTTTGACACTTTTTGAAGCTTTTCATATTTTTCACACCTTTTCAGGCTCTTCATGTTTTTCAGCACCACTTCATGCTCCTCCTATTTTTCAGACCGTTTCATGCTTCTCATATTTTTGACACCTTTTGAAGCTCCTACTATTTTTCACACCTTTTCAGGCTCTTCATGTTTTTGAACACCGCTGCATGCTGGTCATATTTTTCAGAACTTTTCATGCTCCTCATATTTTTCACACCTTTTGAAGATCTTCATGTTTTTCACACCTTTTCAGGCTCTGCATATTTTTGACCACCGCTTCATGCTCCTCCTATTTTTCAGACCGTTTCATGCTCCTTATATTTTTCACACCTTTTGAACCTCTTCGTATTTTTCACACCTTTTCATGCTCTTCATGTTTTTGAGCACAGTTTCATGCTCCTCCTATTTTTCAGACCGTTTCATGCTCCTCATGTATTTCACAGCTTTTGAAGCTCTTCATATTTTTCACACCTTTTCAAGCTCTTCATATTTTTTCACACGTTTTCAGGCTTTTCATGTTTTTCAACACCGGTTCATGCTCCTCCTATTTTTCAGACCGTTTCATCATCCTCATATTTTTGACATGTTTTGAAGCTCTTCATATTTTACTCACCTTTTCAGGCTCTTCATGTTTTTCAACACCACTTCATGCTCCTCCTATTTTTCAGACCGTTTCATGCTCCTCATATATTTCCAACCTTTTGAAGCTCTTCATATTTTTCACACCTTTTCAGGCTCTTCGTGTTTTTGAACACCGCTTCATGCTCCTCCTATTTTTCAGACCGTTCCTTGCTCCTCATGTATTTCACACCTTTTGTAGCTCTGAATATATTTCACACCTTTTCAGGTTCTTCATGTTTTTCAACACCACTTAATGTTCCTCCTAATTTTCAGACTTTTTCATGCTTCCCATACTTTTGACACCTTTTGAAGCTCTTCATATTTTTCACACCTTTTCAGGCTCTTCATGTTTTTCAAAACCACTTTATGCTCCTCCTATTTTTCACCGTTTTATGCTCCTCATATTTTTGACAGCTTTTGAAGCTCTTCATATTTTTCACATCTTTTCATGCTCTTCATGTTTTTCAACACCGCTTTATGCTCCTCCTATATTTCAGACCGTTTCATGCCCCTCATAATTTTCACAACTTTTGAAGCTCTTCATATTTTTCACACCTTTTCAGGCTCTTCATGATTTTGAACAATGCTTCATCCTCCTCCTATTTTTTAGACTGTTTCATTCTCCTGTTATTTTTGACACCTTTTGAAGCTCTTCATATTTTTCACACCTTTTGAAACTCTTCATATTTATCACACCTTTTCAGGCTCTTCATGATTTTCAACACCACTTCATGCTCCTCCTATTTTTCAGACATTTTCATGCTCCTCATATTTTTGACAACTTTGGAAGCTCTTCATATATTTCACACCTTTTCAGGCTCTTCATGTTTTTCAACACCGCTTCATGCTGCTCCTTTTTTTCAGACCGTTTCAAGCTCCTCATGTATTTCAACCTTTTGAAGCTCTTCATATTTTTCACACCTTTTCAGGCTCTTCATGTTTTTCAACACCGCTTCATGCTGCTCCTATTTTTCAGACCGTTTCATGCTCCTAATGTAATTCACAACTTTTCAAGCTGTTCATATATTTCACACCTTTTCAGGCTCTTCATGTTTTTGAACACCGCTTCATGCTCCTCCTAGTTTTCAGACCGTTTCATTCTCCTCATATTTTTCACACCTTTTGAAGCTCTTCATATTTTTCACAACTTTCCAGGCTCTTCATATTTTTCAACACCACTTCATGCTCCTCTATTTTTCAGACATTTTCATCCTCCTCATATTTTTGACACCTTTTGAAGCTCCTCATATATTTCACACTTTTTCAGGCTCTTCATTTTTTTGAGCACCACTTCATGCTCCTCCTATTTTTCAGACCGTTTCATGCTCATCTCATTTTTGACACCTTTTGAAGCTCTTCATATTTTTCACACCTTTTGAAGCTCTTCATATTTTTCACACCTTTTCAGGCTGTTCATGTTTTTCTTTTTTTTTTTTTTTCTTTTTTTTATGATTTTTATTTTTTTTTTCCAGTGGGTTTTGTCATACATTGATATGAATCAGCCATGGATTTACATGTATTCCCAATCCCGCTCCCCCTCCCACCTCCCTCTCCACCCGATTCCTCTGGGTCTTCCCCGTGCACCAGACTGGAGCACTTGTCTCGTGCATTCCACCTGGGCTGGTGATCTGTTTCACCATAGATAGTATACATGCTGTTCTTTTGAAATATCCCACCCTCACATTCTCCCACAAAGTTCCAAATTCTGTTCTGTGTTTCTGTTTCTCTTTTTCTGTTCTGCATATAGGGTTATCGTTATCACCTTTCTTAATTCCATATACATGTGTCAGTATGCTGTAATGTTCTTTATCTTTCTGGCTTACTTCACTCTGTATAATGGGCTCCAGCTTCATCCAGCTCATTAGGACTGGTTCAAATGAATTCTTTTTAATGGCTGAGTAACATTCCATGGTGTATATGTACCACAGCTTCCTTATCCATTCATGGATTAAAGATCTAAATGTAAGACCAGAAACTATAAAACTCCTAGGGGAGAACATAGGCAAAACACTCTCTGACATAAATCAAAGCAAGATCCTCTATGATCCACCTCCCAGAATATTGGAAGTAAAAGCAAAACTAAACAAATGGGACCTAATGAAACGTAAAAGCTTTTGCACTACAAAGAAAACTATAAGTAAGGTGAAAAGACAGCCCTCAGATTGGGAGAAAATAATAGCAAATGAAGAAACATACAAAGGATTAATCTCAAAAATATACAAGCAACTCCTGCAGCTCAATTCCAGAAAAATAAATGACCCAATCAAAAAATGGGCCAAAGAACTAAACAGACATTTCTCCAAAGAAGACTTACAGATGGCTAACAAACACATGAAAAGATGCTCAACATCACTCATTATTAGAGAAATGCAATTCAAAACCACAGTGAGGTACCATTACACGCCAGTCACGATGGATGCTATCCAAAAGTCTACAAGCAATAAATGCTGGAGAGGGTGTGGAGAAAAGGGAACCCTCTTACACTGTTGGTGGGAATGCAAACTAGTACAGCCGCTATGGAAAACAGTGTGGAGATTTCTTAAAAAACTGGAAATAGAACTGCCATATGACCCAGCAATCCCACTTCTGGGCATACACACTGAGGAAACCAGATCTGAAAGAGACACGTGCACCCCAATGTTCATCGCAGCACTATTTATAATAGCCAGGACATGGAAGCAACCTAGATGCCCATCAGCAGATGAATGGATAAGGAAGCTGTTCATGTTTTTCAACACCGCTTCATGATCCTCTTATTTTGCAGACCGTTTCTTGCTCCTCATATTTTTGACACCTTTTGAAGCTCCTCATATATTTCACAACTTTTCAGGTTCTTCATGTTTTTCAACACCGCTTCAAGCTCCTCCTATTTTTCAGAGAGTTTCATGCTCCTCATATTTTTGACACCTTTTGAAGCTCTTCATATTTTTCACACCTTTTCAGCTCTTCATGTTTTGAACACCGTTTCATGCTCCTCCTATTTTTCAGACCGTTTCATTCTCCTGTATTTTTGACACCTTTTGAAGCTCTTCATATTTTTCACACCTTTTCAAGCTCTTCATTTTTTTCAACACCGCTTCATGCTCCTCCTATTTTTCAGTCCGTTTCATGCTCCTCATAGTTTTGACACGTTTTGAAGCTCTTCATATATTCACACCTTTACAGGCTATTCATGTTTTCAATACCACTTCATGCTACTCCTATTTTTCAAACCGTATCATGCTCCTCCTATTTTTGACAGCTTGTGAAGCTTTTCATATTTTTCACACCTTTTCAAGCGCTTCATTTTTTTCAACACCGCTTCATGCTCCTCCTATTTTTCAGACCGTTTCATGCTCCTCATATTTTTGACATCTTTTGAAACTCTTGATATATATCACTCCTTTTCAGGCTCTTCATTTTTTGAACACCACTTCATGCTCCTCCTATTTTTCAGACCGTTTCATGCTCATCACATTTTTGACACCTTTTGAAGCTTTTCAGATTTTTCCCACCTTTTCAGGCTCTTCATGTTTTTCAACACCACTTCAAGCTCCTCCAGGTTTGCAGACCGTTTCATGCTCCGCACATTTTTAATTCCTTTTGAAGCTCTTCATATTTTTCACACCTTTTCAGGCTTTTCATGTTTTTGAACACCGCTTCATGCTCCTCCTATTTTTCAGACCGTTTCATGCTCCTCATATTTTTGACACCTTTTGAAGCTCTTCATATTTTTCTCACCTTTTCAGGCTCTTCATGTTTTTGAACACCGCTTCATGCTCCTGCTATATTTTAGACCGTTTCATGCTCCTCATATTTTGATATCTTTTGAAGCTTTTCATATTTTTCACACCTTTTCAGTCTCTTCATGTTTTTCAAAAACGCTTCTTGCTCCTCCTATTTTTCAGACCGTTTCATGCTCATCTCATTTTTGACACCTTTTGAAGCTCTTCATATTTTTAACACCTTTTGAAGCTCTTCATATTTTTCATATTTTTGAAGCTCTTCATATTTTCACACGTTTTCAGACTCTTCATGTTTTTCAACACCGCTTCATGCTCCTGCTATTTTTCAGACCGTTTCATGCTCCTCATATTTTTGACAGGTTTTGAGGCTTTTCATATTTTTCACACCCGTTCAGGCTCTTCATGTTTTTGAACACCGTTTCATAATCCTCCTATTTTTCAGACCGTTTCATGCTCCTAATGTATTTCACACATTTTGAAGCTCTTCATATTTTTCACATCTTTTCAGGCTCTTCATGTTTTTCTTCACCGTTTCATGCTCCTCCTATTTTTCAGACCGTTTCATGCTCCTCATATATTTGACAACTTTTGAAGCTCTTCTTATTTTTCACAACTTTTCAGACTCTTCATGTTTTTCAACATCGCTTCATGCTCCTCCTATTTTTCAGACCGTTTCATACTCCTCTTATTTTTGACACCTTTTGAAGCTTTTCATATTTTTCACACCTTTTCAGGCTCTTCAAGTTTTTCAACACCACCTCATGCTCCACCTTTTTTGCAGACCGTTTCATGCTCCTCATATATTTGACACCTTTTGATGCTCTGCATATTTTTCACACCTTTTCAGGCTTTTCATTTTTCAACACCGCTTCATCCTCCTATTTTTCAGACCGTTTCATGCTCATCTCATTTTTGACACCTTTTGAAGCTTTTCATATTTTTCACAAGTTTTCAGGCTCTTCATGTTTTTGAACACCGCTTCATGCTCCTCCTATTTTTCAGACCGTATCATGCTCCTCATATTTTTCACACCTTTTGAAGGTCTTCATATTTTTCACACCTTTTCAGGCTTTTCATGTTTTTGAACACCACTTCATGCTCCTCCTATTTTTCAGCCCGTTTCCTGCTCCTCATGTATTTCAGACCTTTTGAAGCTCTTCATATTTTTCACACCTTTTCAGGCTCTTCATTTTTTTCACACCACTTCATGCTTCTCCTATTTTTCAGCTCGTTTCCTGCTCCACATGTATTTCACACGTTTTGAAGCTGTTCATATTTTTCACACATTTTCAGGCTCTTCATGTTTTTCGACACAGCTTCATGCTCCTCCTATTTTTCAGACCGTTTCATTCTCCTCATATTTTTGACACCTTTTGAAGTTCTTCATATATTTCACAGCTTTTCAGTCTCTTCTATTTTTTCAACACCACTTCATGCTCCCCCTATTTTTCAGACCGTTTCATGCTCATCTCAATTTTGACACCTTTTGAAGCTCTTCATATTTTTCACACATTTTCAGGCTCTTCATGTTTTTGAACACCGCTTCATGCTCCTCCTATTTTTCAGAGAGTTTCATGCTCCTCATGTATTTCACACCTTTTGAAGCCCTTCATATTTTTCACACCTTTTCAGGCCCTTCATGTATTTGATCACCGTTTCATGCTCCTCCTATTTTTCAGACCGTTTCATGCTCCTCATATTTATGACACCTTTTGAAGCTCTTCATATTTTTCACACCTTTTCATGCTCTTCATGTTTTTGAAAACCGCTTCATGATCCTCCTATTTTTCAGACCGTTTCCTTCTCCTCATATTTTTCACACCTTTTGAAGCTCTTCATATTTTTCACACCTTTTCAATCTCTTCATGTTTTTCAAAACCACTTCATGCTCCTCCTATTTTTCAGACCGTTTCATGCTCATCTCAACTTTGACACCTTTGAAGCTCTTCATATTTTTCACACCTTTTGAAGCTCTTCATATTTTTCACACCTTTTCAGGCTCTTCATGTTTTTGAACACCGCTTCATGGTCCTCCTATTTTTCAGACCGTTTCATGCTCCTATGTATTTCACACCTTTGGAAGCTCTTCATATTTTTCACACCTTTTCAGGCTGTTCATGTTTTTCAACACAACTTCATGCCTCTCCTATTTTTCAGACCGTTTCATGCTCCTCATATTTTTGACACCTTTTGAAGCTCCTCATATTTTTCACATCTTTTGAAGCTCTTCATACTTTTCACACCTTTTAAGGCTCTTCATGTTTCTCAACACCGCTTCATGCTCCTCCTATTTTTCAGACCGTTTCATGCTCCTCATATTTTTGACACCTTTTGAAGCTCCTCATATTTTTCACATCTTTTGAAGCTCTTCATACTTTTCACACCTTTTAAGGCTCTTCATGTTTTTCAACACCACTTCATGCTCCTCCTATTTTTCAGACCGTTTCATGCCCCTCATATTTTTGAAACCTTTTGTAGCTATTCATATTCTTCACAACTTTTCAGATTCTTCATATTTTTGAACACCGCTTCATGCTGCTCCTATATTTCATACTTTTTGAAGCTCTTCATATTTTTCACACCTTTTCAGGCTCTTCATGTTTTTCATCACCACTTCATGCTCCTCCTATTTTTCAGACCGTTTCATACTCCTCATATATTTGACACCTTTTGTAGCTCTTCTTATATTTCACACCTTTTCAGGCTCTTCATGTTTTTAAACAACACTTCATGCTCCTCCTATTTTTCAGCCCATTTCATTCTCCTCATATTTTTGACACCATTTGAAGCTCTTCATATTTTTCACATCTTTTCAGGCTCCTCATGTTTTTGAACACCGCTTCATCCTCCTCCTCTTTTTCAGATCGTTACATGCTCCTCATATTTTTGACACCTTAGGAAGCTCTTCATATTTTTCACACTTTTTGAGGCTTTTCTTGTTTTTGAACACCGCTTCATGCTCCTCCTATTTTTCACACCTTTTGAAGATCTTCATATTTTTCACACCTTTTCAGGCTCTTCATGTTTTTGAACACCGCTTCATGGTCCTCATATTTTTCAGACCATTTCATGCTCCTATGTATTTCACACCTTGGAAGCTCTTTATATTTTTCACAACTTTTCAGGCTCTTCATGTTTTTCAACACCACTTCATGCTCCTCCTATATTTCAGACCGTTTCATGCTCTTTATATTTTTGGCACCTTTTGAAGCTCTTCATATTTTTCACACCTTTTGAAGCTCTTCATATATTTCACACGTTTTCAGGCTCTTCATGTTTTTGAACACCACTTCTTGCTCCTCCTATTTTTCAGACCGTTTCATGCTCATCTAATTTTTGACACCTGTTGAAGCTCTTCATATATTTCACACCTTTTGAAGCTCTTCATATTTTTCACATTTTTGAAGCTCTTCATATTATTCACACTTTTTCAGGCTCTTCATGTTTTTCAACACAGCTTCATGCTCCTGCTATTTTTCACACCGTTTCATATTCCTCATATATTTGACACGTTTTGAGGCTCTTCATATTTTTCACACCTTTTCATGCTCTTCATGTTTTTGAACACGGCTTCATGCTCCTCCTATTTTTCAGACCGTTTCATGCTCATCTAATTTTTGACACCTTTTGAAGCTCTTCATATATTTCACACGTTTTCAGGCTCTTCATGTTTTTGAACACCACTTCATGCTCCTCCTATTTTTCAGACCGTTTCATGCTCATCTAATTTTTGACACCTTTTGAAGCTCTTCATATATTTCACACGTTTTCAGGCTCTTCATGTTTTTCAACACCACTTCATGCTCCTCCTATTTTTAAGACCGTATCATGCTCGTCATATTTTTCACACCTTTTGAACCTCCTCATATTTTTCACACCTTTTCAGGCTCTTCACGTTTTTCAACACAACTTCATGCTTCTCCTATTTTTCAGACCGTTCCATGCTCCTCATGTATTTCACACCTTTTGAATCTCTTCATATATTTCTCACCTCTTCAGGCTCTTCATGTTTTTGAATATCGTTTCATGCTCCTCCTAATTTTCAGACCGTTTTATGCTCCTCATATTTTTGACACCTTTTGAAGCTCTTCATATATTTCACACCTTTTCAGACTCTTCATGATTTCCGACACTGCTTCTTGCTCCTCATATTTTTCAGACCGTTTCATGCTCATCACATTTTTTTCACCTTTTGAAGCTCTTCATATTTTTCACACCTTTTCAGGCTCTTCATGGTTTTAACAACCACTTCATGGTCCTCCTATTTTTCAGACCGTTTCATGCATATCTCATTTTTGACACCTTTTGAAGCTCTTCATATTTTTCACACTTTTTCATGATCTTCATGTATTTAAACACCGCTTCATGGTCCTCCTTTTTTTCAGATCGTTTCATGCTCCTCATGTATTTCACACGTTTTGAAACTCTTCATATTTTTCACACCTTTTCAGGCTCTTCATGTTTTTGAACAACGCTTCATCCTCCTCCTATTTTTCAGACCGTTTCATGCTCCTCGTATTTTTAACACCTTTTGAAGCTCTTCATATTTTTCACACGTTTTCAGGCTCTTCATGTTTTTCAACACCACCTCATGCTCCTCCTATTTTTCAGACGGTTTCATGTTCTTCATATTTTTGACCCCTTTTGAAGCTCTTCATATTTTTCACAAGTTTTCAGGCTCTTCATGTTTTTGAACACTGCTTCTTGCTCCTCCTAATTTTCAGAGAGTTTCATGCGCCTCATGTATTTCACACATTTTGAAGGTCTTGATATTTTTCACACCTTTTCAGGCTCTTCATGTTTTTCAACACTGCTTCTTGCTCCTCCTAAATTTCAGAGAGTTTCATGCGCCTCATGTATTTCACACCTTTTGAAGCTCTTCATATTTTTCACACCATTTCAGGCTCTTCATGTTTTTGAACACCGCTTCATGCTTCTCCTATTTTTCAGATCGTTTCATGCTCCTCATATTTTTGACACCTTTTGAAGCTCTTTGTATTTTTCACACCATTTCAGGCTCTTCATGTATTTGAACACCGCTTCATGCTTCTCCTATTTTTCAGACCGTTTCATGCTTCTCATATTTTTGACACCTTTTGAAGGTTTTCATATTTTTCAGACCTTTTCAGGCTGTTCATGTTTTTTCACACCGCATCATGCTCCTCATTTTTTCAGACCGCTTCATGCTCATCTCATTTTTGACACCTTTTGAAGCTGTTTATACTTTTCACATCTTTTGAAGCTCTTCATATTTTTTACACGTTTTAAGGCTCTTCATGTTTTTCAACACCGCTTCATGCTCCTCCTGTTTTTCATACCGATTCATGCTCCTCATATTTTTGACACCTTTTGAAGCTCTTCATATTTTTCACACCTTTTCAGACTCTGCATTTTTTTGAACAGCGCTTCATGCTCCTCCTCTTTTTCATACCGATTCATGCTCCTCATATTTTTGACACCTTTTGAAGCTCTTCCTATTTTTCACACCTTTACAGGCTTTTCGTGTTTTTGAACACCGCTTCATGCTCCTCCTATTTTTCAGATCGTTTCATGCCCCTCATAATTTTGACACCTTTTGAAGCTCTTCATATTTTTCACTTCTTCAGGCTCTTCATGTTTTTCAACACCGCTTCATGCTCCTGTTTTTTTTTTCAGACCGTTTCATGCTCCTCGTGTATTTCACACCTTTTGAAGCTCTTCATATTTTTCACACCTTTTCAGGCTCTTCATGTTTCTCAACACCGCTTCATGCTCCTCCTGTTTTTCATACCGATTCATGCTCCTCTTATTTTTGACACCTTTTGAAGCTTTGCATATTTTTCACAACTTTTCAGGCTCTTCTTGTTTTGAACACCGCTTCATGCTCCTCCTATTTTTCAGACCGTATTATGCTCCTCATATTTTTCACACCTTTTGAAGTTCTTCATATTTTTCACACCTTTACAGGCTCTTCATTTTTTTCAACACTACTTGTTGCTCCTCCTATATTTTAGAACGTTTCATACTCATCTAATTTTTGACACCTTTTGAGGCTCTTCATATTTTTTACACCTTTTGAAGCTCTTTATATTTTTCACATTTTTAAAGTTCTTCATATTTTTCACACGATTTCAGACTCTTCATGTTTTTCAAAACCGCTTCATGCTCCTGCTATTTATCATACCGTTTCATACTCCTCATATTTTTGACACGTTTTGAAGATCTTCATATTTTTCACACCTTTTCAGACTCTTCATGTTTTTGAACACCGCTTCATGCTCCTCCTATTTTTTCTACCGTATCATGCTCCTCATATTTTTCACACCTTTTGAACCTCATCATATTTTTCACAACTTTTCAGTCTCTTCATGTTTTTGAACACGGCTTCATGCTCCTCCTATTTTTAAGATCGTATCATGCTCGTCATATTTTTCACACCTTTTGACCCTCCTCATATTTTTCACACCTTTTCAGGCTCTTCATGTTTTTGATCACCACTTCATGCTTCTCCTATTTTTCAGACCGTTTCATGCAGCTCATATTTTTCACACCTTTTAAACCTCCTCATATTTTTCACACCTTTTCAGGCTCTACATGTTTTTCAACACCGCCTCATGCTGCTCCTATTTTTCAGCCCGTTTCATGCTCCTCATGTATTTCACACGTTTTGAAGCTCTTCATATTTTTCACACCTTTTCAGGCTCTTCATGTTTTTCAACACCATTTCATGCCGCTTCTATTTTTCAGACCGTTTCATGCTCCTCATATTTTTCACACCTTTGAAGCTCCTCATATTGTACACACCTTTTCAGGCTCTTCATGTTTTTGAACACTGCTTCATGATCCTCCTATTTTTCAGAACATTTCATGCTCTTCATATTTTTGACACCTTTTGAAGCTCTTCATATTTTTCACACCTTTTCAGGCTCTTCATGTTTTTCTACACCACTTCATGCTTCTCCTAATTTTCAGACCGTTTCATGCTACTCATATATTTCACAACTTTTGAAGCTCTTCATATTTTTCATACCTTTTCAGGCTCGTCATGTTTTAATCACCGTTTCATGCTCCTCCTTTTTTTCAGACCGTTTCATGCTCCTCATATTTTTGACACCTTTTGAAGCACTTCATATTTTTCACACGTTTTCAGGCTCTTCATGTTTTTCAACACCGCTTCATGCTCCTCCTATTTTTCCTACTGTTTCATGCTCCTCATATTTTTGACACCTTTTGAAGCTCTTCATATTTTTCACACTTTTTCAGGCTCTTCATGATTTTCAACACGGCTTCATGCTCTTCCTATTTTTCAGAACATTTCATGCTCCTCATATTTTTGACACCTTTTGAAGTTCTTCATATTTTTCACACATTTTCAGTCTCTTCTTGTTTTTCAACACCGCTTCATGCTCCTAATATTTTTCAGACTGTTTCTTTCACCTCATATATTTCACACCTTTTGAAACTCTTCATATTTTTCACACCTTTTCAGGCTCTTCATGTTTTTGAACACCGCTTCATGCTGCTCCTATTTTTCAGACCGTTTCATGCTCCTCATATTTTTGACACCTTTTGAAGCTCTTCATATTTTTCACACCTTTTCAGGCTCTTCATGTTTTTGATCACCATTTCATGCTTCTCCTATTTTTCAGACCGTTTCATGCTCCTCATATTTTTGACACCTTTTAAAGATCCTCATATTTTTCACACCTTTTCAGGCTCTTCATGTTTTTCAACACCACCTCATGCTGCTCCTATTTTTCAGCCCTTTTCATGCTCCTCATGTATTTCACACGTTTTGAAGCTCTTCATATTTTTCACACCTTTTCAGACTCTTCATGTTTTTCAACACCATTTCATGTCGCTTCTATTTTTCAGACCGTTTCATGCTCCTCATATTTTTCACACCTTTTGAAGCTCCTCATATTTTACACACCTTTTCAGGCTCTTCATGTTTTTGAACGCCATTTCATGCTCCTCCTATTTTGCAGACCGTTTCATTCTCCTCATATTTTTGACACCTTTTGTAGCACTTCATATATTTCACATCTTTTCAGGCTTTTCTTTTTTTCAACACCACTTCATGCTCCTCCTATTTTTCTGACCGTTTCATGCTCCTCATATTTCTGACACCTTTTGAAGCTCTTCTTATTTTTCACACCTTTGGAAGCTCTTCATATTTTTCACACCCCTTCAGGCTCTTCATGTTTTCAACACCGCTTCATGCTCCTCCTATTTTTCAGACCGTTTCATGCTCCTCATATTTTTGACACCTTTTGAAGCTCTTCATATTTTTCACACCTTTTCTGGCTCTTCATGTTTTTCAACACCGCTTCATGCTATTCCTATTTTTCAGACCGTTTCATGCTCCTCATGTTTCAGACACCTTTTGAAGCTCCTCTTATATTTCACACCTTTTGAAGCTCTTCATATTTTTCACACCTTTTCAGGCTCTTCATGTTTTTGAATACTGCTTCATGCTCCTCCTATTTTTCAGACCGTTTCATGCTCCTCATATTTTTGACACGATTAGAGGCTCTTCATATTTTTTCACACGATTTCAGGCTCTTCATATTTTTGAACACCGTTTCATGCTCCTCCTATTTTTCAGACCGTTTCATGCTCCTCATGTATTTCACACCTTTTGAAACTCTTCATAATTTTCACACCTTTTCAGGCTTCATATTTTTCAACACCACTTCATGCTGCTGTTATTTTTCAGACCGTTTCATGTTCCTCATATTTTTGACACCTTTTGAAGCTCTTCATATATTTCACATCTTTTCAGGCTCTTCATGTTTTTCAACACAGCTTCATGCTCCTCCTATTTTTCACACGGTTTCATGCTCCTCTCATTTTTGACACCTTTTGAAGCTCTTCATATTTTGCACACCTTTTTAAAGCTCTTCATATTTTTCACACCCCTTCAGGTTCTTCATGTTTTCAACACCGCTTCATGCTCCTCCTATTTTTCTGACCGTTTCAGCTCCTCATATTTCTGACACCTTTTGAAGCTCTTCATATTTTTCACACATTTTCAGGCTCTTCATGTTTTTCAACACCGCTTCATGCTCCTCCTATTTTTCAGACCGTTTCATGCTCCTCATATTTCAGACACCTTTTGAAGCTCTTCTTATATTTCACACCTTTTGAAGCTCTTCATATTTTTCACACGTTTTCAGGCTCTTCATGTTTTCAACACTGCTTCATGCTCCTCCTATTTTTCAGACCGTTTCATGCTCCTCATATTTTTGACACCTTTTGAAGCTCTTCATATTATTCACACCTTTTCAGACTCTTCATGTTTTTCAACACCGCTTCATGCTCCTCATATTTTTCATACCGTTTCATGCTCCTCATATTTCAGACACCTTTTGAAGCTCTTCTTATTTTTCACACCTTTTGAAGCTCTTCTTATTTTTCACACCTTTTGAAGCTCTTCATTTATTTCACATCTTTTCAGGCTCTTCATGTTTTTCAACACAGCTTCATGCTCCTCTTATTTTTCAGACCGTTTCATGCTTCTCATATTTTTGACACATTTTGAAGCTCTTCATATTTCTCACACCTTTTCATGCTCATCATCTTTTTCAAAAACCGTTTCATGCTCCTCCTATTTTTCAGACCGTTTCATGCTCCTCATATTTTTGACACGTTTTAACGCTCTTCGTATTTTTCACATCTTTTCAGGCTCTTCATGTATTTAAACATCGCTTCATGCTCCTCCTATTTTTCAAACCCTTTGAAGCTCTTCATATTTTTCACACCTTTTCAGGCTCTTCATGTTTTTGAACACCTCTTCATGCTCCTCCTATATTTCAGACCGTTTCATGCTCCTCATGTATTTCACACCTTTTGAAGCTCTTCATATTTTTCACACCTTTTCAAGCTCTTCATGTTTTTGAATACTGCTTCATGCTCCTCCTATTTTTCAGACCGTTTCATGCTCCTCATATTTTTGACACGATTAGAGGCTCTTCATATTTTTCACACGATTTCAGGCTCTTCATGTATTTGAACACCGTTTCATGCTCCTCCTATTTTTCAGACCGTTTCATGCTCCTCATGTCTTTCACACCTTTTGAAGCTCTTCATTATTTTCACACCTTTTCAGCCTTCATATTTTTCAACACCACTTCATGCTGCTGTTATTTTTCAGGCCGTTTCAAGTTACTCATATTTTTGACACCTTTTGTAGCTCTTCATATTTTTCACACCTTTTCAGGCTCTTCATGTTTTTCAACACCGCCTCATGCTCCTCATCTTTTTCAGACCGTTTCATGCTCCTCATATTTTTCACATCTTTTGAAGCTCTTCATATATTTCACATCTTTTCAGGCTCTTCATGTTTTTCAACACAGCTTCATGCTCCTCTTATTTTTCAGACCGTTTCATGCTCCTCATATTTTTGACACATTTTGACGCTCTTCGTATTTTTCACATCTTTTCAGGCTCTTCATGTTTTTAAACATCGCTTCATGCTCCTCCTATTTTTCAAAGCTTTTGAAGCACTTCATATTTTTCACACCTTTTCAGGCTCTTCATGTTTTTGAACACCTCTTCATGCTCCTCCTATATTTCAGACCGTTTCATGCTCCTCATGTATTTCACACCTTTTGAAGCTCTTCATATTTTTCACACCTTTTCAGGCTCTTCATGTTTTTGAATACTGCTTCATGCTCCTCCTATTTTTCAGACCGTTTCATGCTCCTCATATTTTTGACACGATTAGAGGCTCTTCATATTTTTTCACACGATTTCAGGCTCTTCATATTTTTGAACACCGTTTCATGCTCCTCCTATTTTTCAGACCGTTTCATGCTCCTCATGTATTTCACACCTTTTGAAACTCTTCATAATTTTCACACCTTTTCAGGCTTCATATTTTTCAACACCACTTCATGCTGCTGTTATTTTTCAGACCGTTTCATGTTCCTCATATTTTTGACACCTTTTGAAGCTCTTCATATATTTCACATCTTTTCAGGCTCTTCATGTTTTTCAACACAGCTTCATGCTCCTCCTATTTTTCACACGGTTTCATGCTCCTCTCATTTTTGACACCTTTTGAAGCTCTTCATATTTTGCACACCTTTTTAAAGCTCTTCATATTTTTCACACCCCTTCAGGTTCTTCATGTTTTCAACACCGCTTCATGCTCCTCCTATTTTTCTGACCGTTTCAGCTCCTCATATTTCTGACACCTTTTGAAGCTCTTCATATTTTTCACACATTTTCAGGCTCTTCATGTTTTTCAACACCGCTTCATGCTCCTCCTATTTTTCAGACCGTTTCATGCTCCTCATATTTCAGACACATTTTGAAGCTCTTCTTATTTTTCACACCTTTTGAAGCTCTTCATATTTTTCACACGTTTTCAGGCTCTTCATGTTTTCAACACCGCTTCATGCTCCTCCTATTTTTCAGACCGTTTCATGCTCCTCATATTTCAGACACCTTTTGAAGCTCTTCTTATTTTTCACAGCTTTGGCAGCTCTTCATATTTTTCAATCGTTTTCAGGCTCTTCATGTTTTCAACAACGCTTCATGCTCCTCATATTTTTGACACCTTTTGAAGCTCTTCATATTATTCACACCTTTTCAGGCTCTTCATGTTTTTCAACACCGCTTCATGCTCCTCATATTTTTCATACCGTTTCATGCTCCTCATATTTCTGACACCTTTTGAAGCTCTTCTTATTTTCACACCTTTTGAAGCTCTTCATTTATTTCACATCTTTTCAGGCTCTTCATGTTTTTCAACACATCTCCATGCTCCTCTTATTTTTCAGACCGTTTCATGCTTCTCATATTTTTGACACATTTTGAAGCTCTTCATATTTCTCACACCTTTTCATGCTCATCATCTTTTTCAAAAACCGTTTCATGCTCCTCCTATTTTTCAGACCGTTTCATGCTCCTCCTATTTTTGACACGTTTTGAAGCTCTTCATATTTTTCACACCTTTTCTGGCTCTATATGATTTTGAACACCGCTTCATGTTCCTCCTATTTTTCAGAACTGTTCATGCTCCTCATATTTTTGACACCTTTTGAAGCCTTCATATTTTTCACACCTTTTCCGGCTCTTCGTGTTTTTGAACACCACTTCATGCTCTTCATATTTTTCAGTTCGTTTCATGCTTCTCATATTTTTGACACCTTTTGAAGTTCTTCATATTTTTCACAACTTAGCAGGCTGTTCATGTTTTTCAACACTGGTTCATGCTCCTCCTATTTTTCACACGGTTTCATGCTCCTCTCATTTTTGACACCTTTTGAAGCTCTTCATATTTTTCACACCTTTTGAAGCTCTCCATATTTTTCACACCTTTTCAGGCTCTTAATGTTTTTCAACACCGCTTTTTGCTCCTCCTATTTTTCTGACCGTTTCATGCTCTTCATATTCTTGACACCTTTAGAAGCTCTTCATATTTTTCACACCCCTTCAGGCTCTTCATGTTTTCCACACCGCTTCATGCTCCTCCTATTTTTCTGACCGTTTCATGCTCCTCATATTTCTGACACCTTTTGAAGCTCTTCTTATTTTTCACACCTTTGGAAGCTCTTCATATTTTTCACACCCCTTCAGGCTCTTCATGTTTTCAACACCGCTTCATGCTCCTCCTATTTTCAGACCGTTTCATGCTCCTCATATTTTTGACACCTTTTGAAGCTCTTCATATTTTTCACACCTTTTCTGGCTCTTCATGTTTTTCAACACCGCTTCATGCTATTCCTATTTTTCAGACCGTTTCATGCTCCTCATGTTTCAGACACCTTTTGAAGCTCTTCTTATATTTCACACCTTTTGAAGCTCTTCATATTTTTCACACGTTTTCATGCTCTTCATGTTTTCAACACCGCTTCATGCTCCTCCTATTTTTCAGACCATTTCATGCTCCTCATATTTTTGACACCTTTTGAATCTCTTCATATTTTTCACAACTTTGCAGGCTGTTCATATTTTTCAACACTGCTTCATGCTCCTCCTATTTTTCAGACCGTTTTCTGCTCCTCGTATTTTTGACACGTTTTGAAGCTATTCATATTTTTCACACCTTTGCAGGCTGTTCATGTTTTTCAACACCGATTCATGCTCCTCCTATTTTTCAGACCGTTTCATGCTCCTCATATTTCAGACACCTTTTGAAGCTCTTCTTATTTTTCACACCTTTTGAAGCTCTTCATATTTTTCACAACTTTGCAGGCTGTTCATGTTTTTCACCAATGCTTCATGCTCCTCCTATTTTTCACACGGTTTCATGCTCCTCTCATTTTTGACACCTTTTGAAGCTCTTCATATTTTTCACACCTTTTGAAGCTCTTCATATTTTTCACACCTTTTCAGGCTCTTCATGTTTTTCAACACGGCGTCATGCTCCTCCTATTTTTCAGACCGTTTCAAGCTCCTCATATTTCAGACACCTTTTGAAGCTCTTCTTATTTTTCACACCTTTGGAAGCTCTTCATATTTTTCACACGTTTTCAGGCTCTTCATGTTTTCAACACTGCTTCATGCTCCTCCTATTTTTCAGACCGTTTCATGCTCCTCATATTTTTGACACCTTTTGAAGCTCTTCATATTATTCACACCTTTTCAGACTCTTCATATTTTTCAACACCGCTTCATGCTCCTCCTATTTTTCATACCCTTTCATGCTCCTCATATTTCAGACACCTTTTGAAGCTCTTCTTATTTTTCACACCTTTTGAAGCTCTTCATATTTTTCACACGTTTTCATGCTGTTCATGTTTTTCACCACTGCTTCATGCTCCTCCTATTTTTCACACGGTTTCATGCTCCTCTCATTTTTGACACCTTTTGAAGCTCTTCATATTTTTCACACCTTTTGAAGCTCTTCATATTTTTCACACCTTTTCAGGCTCTTCATGTTTTTCAACACGGCGTCATGCTCCTCCTATTTTTCAGACCGTTTCAAGCTCCTCATATTTCAGACACCTTTTGAAGCTCTTCTTATTTTTCACACCTTTGGAAGCTCTTCATATTTTTCACACGTTTTCAGGCTCTTCATGTTTTCAACACTGCTTCATGCTCCTCCTATTTTTCAGACCGTTTCATGCTCCTCATATTTTTGACACGATTAGAGGCTCTTCATATTTTTCACACGATTTCAGGCTCTTCATGTATTTGAACACCGTTTCATGCTCCTCCTATTTTTCAGACCGTTTCATGCTCCTCATGTATTTCACACCTTTTGAAGCTCTTCATAATTTTCACACCTTTTCAGCCTTCATATTTTTCAACACCACTTCATGCTGCTGTTATTTTTCAGGCCGTTTCAAGTTACTCATATTTTTGACACCTTTTGTAGCTCTTCATATTTTTCACACCTTTTCAGGCTCTTCATGTTTTTCAACACCGCCTCATGCTCCTCATCTTTTTCAGACCGTTTCATGCTCCTCATATTTTTCACATCTTTTGAAGCTCTTCATATATTTCACATCTTTTCAGGCTCTTCATGTTTTTCAACACAGCTTCATGCTCCTCTTATTTTTCAGACCGTTTGATGCTCCTCATATTTTTGACACATTTTGACGCTCTTCGTATTTTTCACATCTTTTCAGGCTCTTCATGTTTTTAAACATTGCTTCATGCTCCTCCTATTTTTCAAACCTTTTGAAGCTCTTCATATTTTTCACACCTTTTCAGGCTCTTCATGTTTTTGAACACCTCTTCATGCTCCTCCTATATTTCAGACCGTTTCATGCTCCTCATGTATTTCACACCTTTTGAAGCTCTTCATATTTTTCACACCTTTTCAGGCTCTTCATGTTTTTGAATACTGCTTCATGCTCCTCCTATTTTTCAGACCGTTTCATGCTCCTCATATTTTTGACACGATTAGAGGCTCTTCATATTTTTCACACGATTTCAGGCTCTTCATGTTTTTGAACACCGTTTCATGCTCCTCCTAATTTTCAGACCGTTTCATGCTCCTCATATTTTTGACACGATTAGAGGCTCTTAATATTTTTCACACGATTTCAGGCTCTTCATGTATTTGAACACCGTTTCATGCTCCTCCTATTTTTCAGACCGTTTCATGCTCCTCATGTATTTCACACCTTTTGAAGCTCTTCATAATTTTCACACCTTTTCAGGCTTCATATTTTTCAACACCACTTCATGCTGCTGTTATTTTTCAGGCCGTTTCAAGTTACTCATATTTTTGACACCTTTTGTAGCTCTTCATATTTTTCACACCTTTTCAGGCTCTTCATGTTTTTCAACACCGCCTCATGCTCCTCATCTTTTTCAGACCGTTTCATGCTCCTCATATTTTTCACATCTTTTGAAGCTCTTCATATATTTCACATCTTTTCAGGCTCTTCATGTTTTTCAACACAGCTTCATGCTCCTCTTATTTTTCAGACCGTTTGATGCTCCTCATATTTTTGACACATTTTGACGCTCTTCGTATTTTTCACATCTTTTCAGGCTCTTCATGTTTTTAAACATTGCTTCATGCTCCTCCTATTTTTCAAACCTTTTGAAGCTCTTCATATTTTTCACACCTTTTCAGGCTCTTCATGTTTTTGAACACCTCTTCATGCTCCTCCTATATTTCAGACCGTTTCATGCTCCTCATGTATTTCACACCTTTTGAAGCTCTTCATATTTTTCACACCTTTTCAGGCTCTTCATGTTTTTGAATACTGCTTCATGCTCCTCCTATTTTTCAGACCGTTTCATGCTCCTCATATTTTTGACACGATTAGAGGCTCTTCATATTTTTCACACGATTTCAGGCTCTTCATGTTTTTGAACACCGTTTCATGCTCCTCCTATTTTTCAGACCGTTTCATGCTCCTCATGTATTTCACACCTTTTGAAACTCTTCATAATTTTCACACCTTTTCAGGCTTCATATTTTTCAACACCACTTCATGCTGCTGTTATTTTTCAGACCGTTTCATGTTCCTCATATTTTTGAAACCTTTTGAAGCTCTTCATATATTTCACATCTTTTCAGGCTCTTCATGTTTTTCAACACCGCTTCATGCTCCTCCTATTTTTCACACGGTTTCATGCTCCTCTCATTTTTGACACCTTTTGAAGCTCTTCATATTTTTCACACCTTTTTAAAGCTCTTCATATTTTTCACACCCCTTCAGGCTCTTCATGTTTTCAACACCGCTTCATGCTCCTCCTATTTTTCTGACCGTTTCAGCTCCTCATATTTCTGACACCTTTTGAAGCTCTTCATATTTTTCACACATTTTCAGGCTCTTCATGTTTTTCAACACCGCTTCATGCTCCTCCTATTTTTCAGACCGTTTCATGCTCCTCATATTTCAGACACCTTTTGAAGCTCTTCTTATTTTTCACACCTTTTGAAGCTCTTCATATTTTTCACACGTTTTCAGGCTCTTCATGTTTTCAACACCGCTTCATGCTCCTCCTATTTTTCAGACCGTTTCATGCTCCTCATATTTCAGACACCTTTTGAAGCTCTTCTTATTTTTCACAGCTTTGGCAGCTCTTCATATTTTTCAATCGTTTTCAGGCTCTTCATGTTTTCAACAACGCTTCATGCTCCTCATATTTTTGACACCTTTTGAAGCTCTTCATATTATTCACACCTTTTCAGGCTCTTCATGTTTTTCAACACCGATTCATGCTCCTCATATTTTTCATACCGTTTCATGCTCCTCATATTTCTGACACCTTTTGAAGCTCTTCTTATTTTCACACCTTTTGAAGCTCTTCTTATTTTCACACCTTTTGAAGCTCTTCATTTATTTCACATCTTTTCAGGCTCTTCATGTTTTTCAACACATCTCCATGCTCCTCTTATTTTTCAGACCGTTTCATGCTTCTCATATTTTTGACACATTTTGAAGCTCTTCATATTTCTCACACCTTTTCATGCTCATCATCTTTTTCAAAAACCGTTTCATGCTCCTCCTATTTTTCAGACCGTTTCATGCTCCTCATATTTCAGACACCTTTTGAAGCTCTTCTTATTTTTCACACCTTTTGAAGCTCTTCATATTTTTCACAACTTTGCAGGCTGTTCATGTTTTTCACCACTGCTTCATGCTCCTCCTATTTTTCACACGGTTTCATGCTCCTCTCATTTTTGACACCTTTTGAAGCTCTTCATATTTTTCACACCTTTTGAAGCTCTTCATATTTTTCACACCTTTTCAGGCTCTTCATGTTTTTCAACACCGCTTTATGCTCCTCCTATTTTTCTGACCGTTTCATTCTCTTCATATTCTTGACACCTTTAGAAGCTCTTCATATTTTTCACACCCCTTCAGGCTCTTCATGTTTTCAACACCGCTTCATGCTACTCCTATTTTTCTGAGTGTTTCAGCTCCTCATATTTCTGACACCTTTTGAAGCTCTTCATATTTTTCACACCTTTTCAGGCTCTTCATGTTTTTCAACACATCATCATGCTCCTCCTATTTTTCAGACCGTTTCATGCTACTCTTAATTTTCACACCTTTTGAAGATCTTCATATTTTTGACTCCTTTTCAGGCTCTTCATGTTTTTCACACCCCTTCATGCTCCTCCAACTTTTCTGACCGTTTCATGCTCCTCATATTTCTGACACCTTTTGAAGCTCTTCATATTTTTTACACCTTTTCAGGCTCTTCATGTTTTTCAACACGGCGTCATGCTCCTCCTATTTTTCAGACCGTTTCAAGCTCCTCATATTTCAGACACCTTTTGAAGCTCTTCTTATTTTTCACAACTTTGGAAGCTCTTCATATTTTTCACACGTTTTCAGGCTCTTCATGTTTTCAACACTGCTTCATGCTCCTCCTATTTTTCAGACCGTTTCATGCTCCTCATATTTTTGACACCTTTTGAAGCTCTTCTTATATTTCACACCTTTTGAAGCTCTTCTTATTTTTCACACCTTTTGAAGCTCTTCATTTATTTCACATCTTTTCAGGCTCTTCATGTTTTTCAACACAGCTTCATGCTCCTCTTATTTTTCAGACCGTTTCATGCTTCTCATATTTTTGACACATTTTGAAGCTCTTCATATTTCTCACACCTTTTCATGCTCATCATCTTTTCCAAAAACCGTTTCATGCTCCTCCTATTTTTCAGACCGTTTCATGCTCCTCATATTTTTGACACGTTTTAACGCTCTTCGTATTTTTCACATCTTTTCAGGCTCTTCATGTTTTTAAACATCGCTTCATGCTCCTCCTATTTTTCAAACCATTTGAAGCTCTTCATATTTTTCACACCTTTTCAGGCTCTTCATGTTTTTGAATACTGCTTCATGCTCCTCCTATATTTCAGACCGTTTCATGCTCCTCATGTATTTCACACCTTTTGAAGCTCTTCATATTTTTCACACCTTTTCAGGCTCTTCATGTTTTTGAATACTGCTTCATGCTCCTCCTATTTTTCAAACCGTTTCATGCTCCTCATATTTTTGACACGATTAGAGGCTCTTCATATTTTTCACACGATTTCAGGCTCTTCATGTTTTTGAACACCGTTTCATGCTCCTCCTATTTTTCAGACCGTTTCATGCTCCTCATGTATTTCACACCTTTTGAAGCTCTTCCTAATTTTCACACCTTTTCAGCCTTCGTATTTTTCAACACCACTTCATGCTGCTGCTTTTTTTCAGACCGTTTCAAGTTACTCATATTTTTGACACCTTTTGTAGCTCTTCATATTTTTCACACCTTTTCAGGCTCTTTATATTTTTCAACACCGCCTCATGCTCCTCATCTTTTTCAGACCGTTTCATGCTCCTCATATTTTTCACACATTTTGAAGCTCTTCATATATTTCACATCTTTTCAGGCTCTTCATGTTTTTCAACACAGCTTCATGCTCCTCTTATTTTTCAGACCGTTTCATGCTCCTCATATTTTTGACACGTTTTGACGCTCTTCGTATTTTTCACATATTTTCAGGCTCTTCATGTTTTTGAACACCGTTTCATGCTCCTCCTATTTTTCAGACCGTTTCATGCTCCTCATGTATTTCACACCTTTTGAAGCTCTTCATAATTTTCACACCTTTTCAGGCTTCATATTTTTCAACACCACTTCATGCTGCTGGTATTTTTCAGACCGTTTCATGTTCCTCATATTTTTGACACCTTTTGAATCTCTTCATATATTTCACATCTTTTCAGGCTCTTCATGTTTTTCAACACAGCTTCATGCTCCTCCTATTTTTCACACGGTTTCATGCTCCTCTCATTTTTGACACCTTTTGAAGCTCTTCATATTTTTCACACCTTTTTAAAGCTCTTCATATTTTTCACACCTTTTCAGGCTCTTCATGTTTTTCAACACCGCTTTATGCTCCTCCTATTTTTCTGACCGTTTCATGCTCTTCATATTCTTGACACCTTTAGAAGCTCTTCATATTTTTCACACCTTTTCAGGCTCTTCATGTTTTTCAACACCGGTTCATGCTCCTCATATTTTTCATACCGTTTCATGCTCCTCATATTTCTGACACCTTTTGAAGCTCTTCTTATTTTTCACACCTTTTGAAGCTCTTCTTATTTTTCACACCTTTTGAAGCTCTTCATTTATTTCACATCTTTTCAGGCTCTTCATGTTTTTCAACACAGCTCCATGCTCCTCTTATTTTTCAGACCGTTTCATGCTTCTCATATTTTTGACACGTTTTGAAGATCCTCGAATTTTTCACACCTTTTCAGACTCTTCATGTTTTTCAACACCGCTTCATGCTCCTCCTATTTTGCAGACCGTTTCATGCTCCTCATATTTTTGACACGTTTTGAAGCTCTTCATATTTTTCACACCTTTTGAAGCTCTTCATATTTTCACAAATTTTCAGGCTCTTCATGTTTTTGAACACCGCTTCATGCTTCTCTTATTTTTCAGACCGTTTCATGTTCCTCATATTTTTGACACGTTTTGAAGCTCTTCATTTTTTTCACACCTTTTCAGGCTCTTCATGCATTTCAACACCGCTTCATGCTTCTCATTATTTTCAGACCCTTTCATGCTCCTCATATTTTTCACACCTTTTGAAGCTCTTCATATTTTTCACCCCTTTTCAGGCTCTTCATATTTTTGATCACCGTTTCATGCTCCTGCTATTTTTCAGACCGCTTCATGCTCCTCATATTTTTGACATCTTTTGAAGCTCTTCACATTTTTCACACCTTTTCAGGCTCTTCATGTTTTTCAACACCGCTTTCTGATCCTCCTATATTTCAGACCGTTTCATGCTCCGGATATTTTTGACACGTTTTGAAGCTCTTCGTATTTTTCACACCTTTTCAGACTCTTCATGTTTTTCAACACCGCTTCATGCTCCTCCTATATTTCAGACCGTTTCATGCTCATATCTTTTTTGATACCTTTTGAAGCTCTTCATATATTTCATACCTTTTGAAGCTCTTCATATTTTTCACAACTTTTCAGGCTGTTCATGTTTTTCAACACCGCTTCATGCTCCTCCTATTTTTCAGACCGTTTCGTGCTCCTCATATTTTTGACACCTTTTTAAGCTCTTCATTTGTTTCATACCCTTTGAAGCTCTTAATATTTTTTACACGTTTTCAGGATCTTCATGTTTTTCAACACCGCTTCATGCTTCTCTTCTTTTTCAGACCGTTTCATGCTCCTCATAATTTTGATAACTTTTGAAGATCGTCATATTTTTCACACCTTTCAGGCTCTTCATGTTTTTGAACACCACTTCATGTTCCTCTTCTTTTTCAGACAGTTTCATGCTCCTCATATTTTTGACACGTTTTGAGGCTCTTCATATTTTTAAAGGCATTTCAGGCTCTTCATGTTTTAGAACACCGTTTCATGCTCCTCCTATATTTCAGACCATTTCATGCTCCTCATATTTTTCACACCTTTTGAAGCTCTTCATATTTTTCACACCTTTCCAGGCTCTTCATGTTTTTCAACACCGCTTCATGCTCCTACTATTTTTCAGACCGTTTCATGCTCCTCGTATGTTTGACTCATTTTGAAGCGCTTCATATTTTCACACCTTTTGAAGCTCTTCATATTTTTCACACGTTTTCAGGTTCTTCATGTTTTTCAACACAGCTTCTTGCTCATCCAATTTTTCAGACCGTATCATAATCCTCATATTTTTGACACGTTTTGAAGCTATTCATAATTTTAACACCATTTCAGGCTCTTCATGTTTTTGAACACCACTTCATGCTCCTCCTATTTTTCAGACCGTATCATGCTCCTTCTGTTTTTGACACATTTGGAAGCTCTTCATATTTTTCACAGTTTTTAAGGCTCTTCATGTTTTTCAACACCGTTTCATGCTCCTCCTATTTTTCAGACCGTTTCATGCTCCTCATATTTTTCACACCTATTCAGGCTCTTCATGTTTTTGAACAACTTTTCAGGCTCTTCATGTTTTTCAATACCGCTTCATGCTCCTCCTCTTTTTCAGACCGTTTCATGCTACATATTTTTTTGACAAATTTTGAAGCTCTTCATATATTTCACAACTTCTCAATCTCTTCATGTTTTCAACACCGCCTCATGCCCCTCCTATTTATCTGACAGTTTCATGCTCATCATATTTTTGAGACCTTTTGAAGCTCTTCATATTTTTCAAACCTTTTCAGGCTCTTCATGTTACTGAACACCTTTTCAGGCTCTTCATGATTTGCAACACTGCTTCATGCTCCTACTATTTTCTGATCGCTTCATGCTCCTCATATTTTTGACAGCTTTTGAAACTCTTCATATATTTCACACCTTTTCAGGCTCTTCATGTTTTTCAACACCGCTTCATGCTCCTCTTATTTTTCAGACCGTTTCATGCTCCTCATATTTTTGACACATTTTGAAGCTCGTCATATTTTCCACACCTTTTCAGGCTCTTCATGTTTTTCATCACCTTTTCATGCTCTTCAAGTTTTTAAACAACGTTTCATACTCCTCCTATTTTTGACACATTTTGAAGCTCTTCATATTTTTCACACCTTTTCAGACTCTTCATATTTTTCAACACCGCTTCATGCTCCTCCTATTTTTGAGACCGTTTCATGCTCCTCTTAATTTTCACACCTTTTGAAGATCTTCATATTTTTGACTCCTTTTCAGGCTCTTCATGTTTTTTACACCGCTTCATGCTCCTCCAATTTTTCTGACCGTTTCATGCTCCTCATATTTCTGACAGCTTTTGAAGCTCTTCATATTTTTCACACCTTTTCAGGCTCTTCATGTTTTTGATCACCTTTTCAAGCTCTTCATGTTTTCCTACACCGCTTCATGCTCCTCCTATTTTTCAGACCGTATCATGCTCCTCATATTTTTGACACATTTTGAAGCTCTTCATATTTTTCACACCTTTTCAGATTCTTCATGTTTTTGAAAACCGCTTCATGCTCCTTCTATTTTTCAGACCGTTTCATGCTCCTCATAATTTTCACACCTTTTAAAGCTGTTCATATTTTTCACACGTTTTCAGCTGTTCATGTTTTCAAAACCGACTCATGCTCCTCTGATTTATCTGTCCGTTTCATACTGCTCATATTTTTGACACATTTTGAATCTCTTCATATTTTTCACACCTTTTCAGGCGCTTCATGTTTTTGAACACCTTTTCAGGCTCTTCATGTTTTTCAACACCACTTCATGCTCCTCCTATTTTCAGGACGTTTCATGCTCCTCATATTTTTGACACCTTTTGAAGCTCTTCATATTGTTCACACCTTTTCAGGCTCTTCATGTTTTTGAACACCGTATCATGCTCCTTCTGTTTTTGACACATTTGGAAGCTCTTCATATTTTTCACAGTTTTTAAGGCTCTTCATGTTTTTCAACACCGTTTCATGCTCCTCCTATTTTTCAGACCGTTTCATGCTCCTCATATTTTTCACACCTATTCAGGCTCTTCATGTTTTTGAACAAATTTTCAGGCTCGTCATGTTTTTCAACATCGCTTCATGCTCCTCCTTTTTTTCAGACCGTTTCAGGCGCCTCATATTTTTGACACCTTTGAAGCTCTTCATATTTTTCACACCTTTTCATGCTCTTCATGTTTCCAAAACTGTTTCATGCTTCTCCTATTTTTCAAACCATTCCATTCTCCTCATATTTTTGACACCTTTTGAAGCTCTTCATATTTTTCACACCTTTTCAGGCTCTTCATGTTTTCAACACCGCTTCATGCTTCTACTATTTTTCAGACCGTTTCATGCTCCTCATATTTTGACACCTTTTGAAGCTCTTCATATATTTCACACCTTTTCAGGCTCTTCATGTTTTTGAAGACCGCTTCATTCTCCTCCTATTTTTCAGACCGTTTCATGCCCCTCATAATTTTCACAACTTTTGAAGCTCTTCCTATTTTTCACACCTTTTGAAGCTCTTCATATTTTTCACACCTTTTCAGGCTGTTCGTGTTTTTCAACACCGCTTCATGCTCCTCCTATTTTTGACACCGTTTCATGCTCCTTTCATTTTTGACACATTTTGAAAGTATTCATATTTTTGACACCTTTAGAAGCTCTTCATATTTTTCACAAGTTTTCAGGCTCTTCATGTTTTTCAACACCACTTCATGCTCCTCCTATTTTTCAGACCGTTTCATGCTCCTCATATTTTTGACACCTTTTGACGCTCTTCATATATTTCACATATTTTCAGGCTCTTCATGTTTTTCAACATCTTTTCAGTCTCTTTATGTTTTTCTACACCGCTTCATGCTCCTCCTATTTTTCAGAACTTTTAATGCTCCTCATATTTTTGACACGTTTTGAAGCTCTTCATATTTTTCACACCTTTTCAGGCTCTTCATGTTTTTGAACACCGTTTCATGCTCCTCCTATTTTTCAGACCCTTTCATGCTAGTCTAATTTTTGACACCTTTTGAAGCTCTTCATATTTTTCACACCTTTTGAAACTCTTCATATTTTTCACAACTTTTCAGGCTCTTCATATTTTTGTACACCACTTCATTCTCCTCCTATTTTTCAGAGAGTTTCATGCTAATCATGTATTTCACACCTTTTGAAGCTCTTCATATTTTTCACACCTATTTAGGCTCTTCATACTTTTCCACACCACTTCATGCTTCTCCTATTTTTCAGCCCGTTTCATGCTCCTCATGTATTTCACACCTTTTGAAGCTCTTCATATTCTTCACACCTTTTCAGGCTCTTCATGTTTTTGAACACCGCTCCTTGCTTATCCTATTTTTCAGACCGTTTCATGCTCCTCATATTTTTGACACCTTTTGAAGCTCTTCATATTCTTCACACCTTTTCAGGCTATTCATGTTTTTGAACACAGCTTCATGCTCCTCCTATTTTTCAGACCGTTTCATGCTGCTCATATTTTTGACACCTTTTGAAGCTCTTCATATTTTTCACAACTTTTCAGGCTCTTCATGTTTTTAAACACCGCATCATACTCCTCCTATTTTTCAGACCGTTTCATGCTCCTCATATTTTTGACACCTTTTGAAGCTTTTCATATTTTTCACACCTTTTCGGGCTCTTTCTTTTTTACAACACCGCTTCATGCTCCTCCTATTTTTCAGACCGTTTCATGCTCATCTTATTTTTGACACCTTTTGAAGCTTTTCATATTTTTCACAACTTTTCAGGCTCTTCATGTTTTTGAACACCGCTTCATGCTCCTCCTATTATTTAGACGGCATCATGCTCCTCATATTTTTCACACCTTTGAAGCTCTTCATATTTTTCACACCTTTTCAGGCTCTTCATATTTTTGAACACCACTTCATTCTCTTCCTATTTTTCAGAGAGTTTCATGCTCCTCATGTATTTCACACCTTTTGAAGCTCTTCATATTTTTCACACCTTTTCAGGCTCTTCATGTTATTCAACACCGTTTCATGCTCCTCCTATATTTCAGACCGTATCATGCACCTCATATTTTTCACACTTTTTGAAGCTCTTCTTATTTTTCACACCTTTTCAGGCTCTTCATGTTATTCAACACCGTTTCATGCTCCTCCTATATTTCAGACCGTTTCATGCACCTCATATTTTTCACACCTTTTGAAGCTCTTCATATTTTTCACACCTTTTCAGTCTTCATGTTTTTGAAAACCGTTTCATGCACCTCCTATTTTTCAGACCGTTTCATGCTCTTCATATATTTGACACCTTTTGAAGCTCTTCATATTTTTCACACCTTTTCAGGTTCTTCATCTTTTTCAAAACCGCTTCAAGCTCCTCCTATTTTTCAGACCGTTTCATGCTCCTCATATTACTGACACCTTTTGAAGCTCTTCATATATTTCACACCTTTTCAGGCTCTTCATGTTTTTCAACACCACTTCATGCTCCTCCTATTTTTCAGACCCTTTCATGCTAGTCTAATTTTTGACACCTTTTGAAGCTCTTCATATTTTTCACACCTTTTGAAACTTTTCATATTTTTCACAAGTTTTCAGGCTCTTCATATTTTTGTACACCACTTCATTCTCCTCCTATTTTTCAGAGAGTTTCATGCTCCTCATGTATTTCACACCTTTTGAAGCTCTTCATATTTTTCACAACTTTTGAAGCTCCTCATATTTTTCACACCTTTTGAAGCTCTTCATATTTTTCACAACTTTTCAGGCTCTTCCTGTTTTTGAACTCCGCTTCATGCTCCTCCTATTTTTCAGACCGTTTAATGCTCCTGATGTATTTCACACCTTTTGAAACTCTTCATATTTTTCACACTTTTTCATGCTCTTCATGTTTTTGAACACCGTTTCATGCTCCTCTTATTTTTCAGACCGTTCCATGCTCCTCATATTTTTGACACCTTTTGAAGCTCTTCATATTTTTCACACCTTTTCAGGCTCTTCATGTTTTTCACACCGCTTCATGCTCCTCTTTTTTTCAGACCTTTTCATGCTCCTCATATTTTTGACACCTTTTGAAGCTCTTCATATTCTTCACACCTTTTCAGGCTCTTCATGTTTTTTTAACACCGCTCCTTGCTCATCCTATTTTTCAGACCGTTTCATGCTCCTCATATTTTTGACACCTTTTCAAGCTCTTCATATTCTTCACACCTTTTCAGGCTATTCATGTTTTTGAACACCGCTTCATGCTCCTCCTATTTTTCAGACCGTTTCATGCTGCTCATATTTTTGACACCTTTTGAAGCTCTTCATATTTTTCACAACTTTTCAGGCTCTTCATGTTTTTAAACACCGCGTCATACTCCTCCTATTTTTCAGACCGTTTCATGCTCCTCATATTTTGACAACTTTTGAAGCTTTTCATATTTTTCACACCTTTTCAGGCTCTTTCTTTTTTACAACACCGCTTCATGCTCCTCCTATTTTTCAGACCGTTTCATGCTCATCTTATTTTTGACACCTTTTGAAGCTTTTCATATTTTTCACAACTTTTCAGGCTCTTCATGTTTTTGAACACCGCTTCATGCTCCTCCTATTTTTTAGACGGTATCATGCTCCTCATATTTTTCACACCTTTGAAGCTCTTCATATTTTTCACACCTTTTCAGGCTCTTCATATTTTTGAACACCACTTCATTCTCCTCCTATTTTTCAGAGAGTTTCATGCTCCTCATGTATTTCACACCTTTTGAAGCTCTTCATATTTTTCACACCTATTTAGGCTCTTCGTAGTTTTCCACACCACTTCATGCTTCTCCTATTTTTCAGCCCGTTTCATGCTCCTCATGTATTTCACACATTTTGAAGCTCTTCATATTTTTCACACCTTTTCAGGCTCTTCATGTTTTTGAACACCGCTTCATGCTCCTCCTATTTTTCAGACAGTTTTATGATCCTCATATTTTTGACACCTTTTGAAGCTATTCATATTCTTCACACCTTTTCAGGCTCTTCTTGTCTTTGAACACCGCTTCATGCTCCTCCTATTTTTCAGACCGTTTCATGCTCCTCATATTTTTGACACCTTTTGAAGCTCTTCATATTTTTCACACCTTTTCAGGCTCTTCATGTTTTTGAACACCGCTTCATGCTCCTCCTATTGTTCAGACAGTTTCCTGCTCCTCATGTATTTCACACCTTTTGAAGCTCTTCATATTTTTCACACCTTTTCAGGTTCTTCATTTTTTTGAACACCGCTTCATGCTCCTGCTGTTTTTCCAACCGTTTCATGCTCATCTTATTTTTGACAACTTTTGAAGCTCTTCATATTTTTCAACCCTTTTGCTGCTCTTCATATCTTTCAACACTTTTGAAGCTCTTCTTATTTTTCAACCCTTTTGATGCTCTTCATATTTTTCACACCTTTTCAGGCTCTTCATTTTTTTGAACACCGCTTCATGCTTCTCCTATTTTTCAGACCGTTTCATGCTCCTCATGTATTTCACACATTTTGAAGCTCTTCATATTTTGCACACCTTTTCAGGCTCTTCAGGTTTTTCACAACCACTTCATGCTCCTCCTATTTTTCAGACCGTTTCATGCTCCTTATATTTTTGACACATTTTGAAGCTCTTCATATTTTTCACACCTTTTCATTCTCTTCATGTTTTTCAACAGCACTACATACTCCTCCTATATTTCACCTTTTCATGCTCATCTATTTTTTGAAACCTTTTGAAGCTCTTCATATTTTTCACACCTTTTGAAAGTCTCATGTTTTTCAACACCGCTTCATGCTCCTCCTATTTTTCAGACCGTTTCATGCTCCTCATATTTTTGACACCTTCAGAAGCTCTTCATATTTTTCACACCTTTTTAGGCTCTTCATGTTTTTGAACACCGCTTCATGGTCCGCCTATTTTTCAGACCGTTTCATGCTCCTCATGTATTTCACACCTTTTGAAGCTCTTTATATTTTTCACACCTATTCAGGCTCTTCATGTTTTGGAACACCGTTTCATGGTCCACCTATTTTTCAGACCGTTTCATGCTCCTCATATTTTTGACACCTATTGAAGCTCTTCATATTTTTCACACCTTTTGAAGCTCTTCATATTTTTCACACCTTTTCAGGCTCTTCATGTTTTTGAACACCGTTTCATGCTCCTCCTATTTTTCAGACCGTTTCATGCTCCTCGTTTTTTTCACAACTTTTGAAGCTCTAAATATTTTTCACACCTTTTCAGGCTCTTCATATTTTTCAACACCGCTTCATGCTGCTCTTATATTTCAGACCGTTTCATGCTCCTCATATATTTGACATCTTTTGAAGCTCTTCATATTTTTCACACCATTTCAGGCTCTTCATATTTTTGAAAACTGCTTCATGCTCCTCCTATTTTTCAGACCGTTTCATGCCCCTCACATTTTTGACACCTTTTGAAGCTTTTCATATTTTTCACACCTTTTCAGGCTCTTCAAGGTTTTCAACACCACTTCATGCTCCTCCTTTTTTGCAGACCGTTTCATTCTCTTCATATTTTTGACACCTTTTGAAGCTCTTCATATTTTTCACACCTTTTCAGGCTCTTCATGTTTTTTAACACCGCTTCATGCACCTCCTGTTTTTCAGACCGTTTCATTCTCATCTCATTTTTGACACCCTTGGCAGCTTTTCATATTTTTCAAAACTTTTCAGGCTCTTCATGTTTCAGAACACCGCTTCATGATCCTATCTATTTTTCACACCGTATCATGCTCCTCATATTTTTCACACCTTTTGAAGCTCTTCATATTTTTCACACCTTTTCAGGCTCTTCATGTTTTTGAACACCACTTCATGCTCCTCCTATTTTTCAGACCTTTTCATGCTTCTCATGTATTTCACACCTTTTGAAGCTCTTCATATATTTCACACCATTTCAGGCTCTTCTTTTTTTTCAACACCACTTCATGCTCCTCCTATTTTTCAGACCGTTTCATGCTCATCTCATTTTTGACACCTTTCGAAGCTCTTCATATTTCTCACACCTTTTCAGGCTCTTCATGTTTTTGAACACCGCCTCATGCTCCTCCTATTTTTCAGACCTTTTCATGCTCCTCATATTTTTAACACCTTTTGAAGCTCTTCATATTTTTCACACCTTTTCAGGCTCTTCATGTTTTTCAACACTATTTCATGCTCCTCCTATTTTTCAGACCATTTCATGCTCCTCCTATTTTTCAGACCGTTTCATGGTCCTCATATATTTGACACATTTTGAAGCTGTTCATATTTTTCACACCTTTTCTGGCTCTTCATATTTTTGAACACCGTTTCATGCTCCTCCTATTTTTCAGACCGTTTCATGCTCCTCAAATTGTTGACACCTTTTGAAGATCTTCATATTTTTCAAACCTTTTCAGTCTCTTCATGTTTTTGAACACCGTTACATTCTCCTTCTATTTTTCAGAACGTTTCATGCTCCTCTTATTTTTCACAGCTTTTCAGGCTCTTCATGTTTTTGAACACCGCTTCATGCGCCTCCTATTTTTCAGACCGTTTCATGCTCCTCATATTTTTGACACCTTTAGAAGCTCTTCATATTTTTCACACCTTTTGAAGCTCTTCATATATTTACCACCGTTTCAGGCTCTTCATACTTTTCAACACCACTTCATGCTCCTCCTATTTTTCAGACCGTTTCATGCTCCTCATGTTTTTGACACGTTTTGAAGCTCTTCATATTTTTCACACCTTTTCATGCTCTTCATATTTTTGAACAACATTTCATGCTAATCCTATTTTTCAAACCATATCATGCTCCTCATATTTTTCACACCTTTTCAGGCTCTTCATGTTTTTCAACACCGCTTCATGTTCCTCCTCTTTTTCAGGCCGTTTCATGCTCCTCATATTTTTGACACCTTTTGAAGGTCTTCATATTTCTCACACCTTTTCAGGCTCTTCATGTTTTTGAACACCACTTCATGCTCCTCCTATTTTTCAGACCGTTTCATGCTCCTTATATTTTTGACACATTTTGAAGCTCTTCATATTTTTCACACCTTTTCATTCTCTTCATGTTTTTCAACAGCACTACATACTCCTCCTATATTTCACCTTTTCATGCTCATCTATTTTTTGAAACCTTTTGAAGCTCTTCATATTTTTCACACCTTTTGAAAGTCTCATGTTTTTCAACACCGCTTCATGCTCCTCCTATTTTTCAGACCGTTTCATGCTCCTCATATTTTTGACACCTTCAGAAGCTCTTCATATTTTTCACACCTTTTTAGGCTCTTCATGTTTTTGAACACCGCTTCATGGTCCGCCTATTTTTCAGACCGTTTCATGCTCCTCATGTATTTCACACCTTTTGAAGCTCTTTATATTTTTCACACCTATTCAGGCTCTTCATGTTTTGGAACACCGTTTCATGGTCCACCTATTTTTCAGACCGTTTCATGCTCCTCATATTTTTGACACCTATTGAAGCTCTTCATATTTTTCACACCTTTTGAAGCTCTTCATATTTTTCACACCTTTTCAGGCTCTTCATGTTTTTGAACACCGTTTCATGCTCCTCCTATTTTTCAGACCGTTTCATGCTCCTCGTTTTTTTCACAACTTTTGAAGCTCTAAATATTTTTCACACCTTTTCAGGCTCTTCATATTTTTCAACACCGCTTCATGCTGCTCTTATATTTCAGACCGTTTCATGCTCCTCATATATTTGACATCTTTTGAAGCTCTTCATATTTTTCACACCATTTCAGGCTCTTCATATTTTTGAAAACTGCTTCATGCTCCTCCTATTTTTCAGACCGTTTCATGCCCCTCACATTTTTGACACCTTTTGAAGCTTTTCATATTTTTCACACCTTTTCAGGCTCTTCAAGGTTTTCAACACCACTTCATGCTCCTCCTTTTTTGCAGACCGTTTCATTCTCTTCATATTTTTGACACCTTTTGAAGCTCTTCATATTTTTCACACCTTTTCAGGCTCTTCATGTTTTTTAACACCGCTTCATGCACCTCCTGTTTTTCAGACCGTTTCATTCTCATCTCATTTTTGACACCCTTGGCAGCTTTTCATATTTTTCAAAACTTTTCAGGCTCTTCATGTTTCAGAACACCGCTTCATGATCCTATCTATTTTTCACACCGTATCATGCTCCTCATATTTTTCACACCTTTTGAAGCTCTTCATATTTTTCACACCTTTTCAGGCTCTTCATGTTTTTGAACACCACTTCATGCTCCTCCTATTTTTCAGACCTTTTCATGCTTCTCATGTATTTCACACCTTTTGAAGCTCTTCATATATTTCACACCATTTCAGGCTCTTCTTTTTTTTCAACACCACTTCATGCTCCTCCTATTTTTCAGACCGTTTCATGCTCATCTCATTTTTGACACCTTTCGAAGCTCTTCATATTTCTCACACCTTTTCAGGCTCTTCATGTTTTTGAACACCGCCTCATGCTCCTCCTATTTTTCAGACCTTTTCATGCTCCTCATATTTTTAACACCTTTTGAAGCTCTTCATATTTTTCACACCTTTTCAGGCTCTTCATGTTTTTCAACACTATTTCATGCTCCTCCTATTTTTCAGACCATTTCATGCTCCTCCTATTTTTCAGACCGTTTCATGGTCCTCATATATTTGACACATTTTGAAGCTGTTCATATTTTTCACACCTTTTCTGGCTCTTCATATTTTTGAACACCGTTTCATGCTCCTCCTATTTTTCAGACCGTTTCATGCTCCTCAAATTGTTGACACCTTTTGAAGATCTTCATATTTTTCAAACCTTTTCAGTCTCTTCATGTTTTTGAACACCGTTACATTCTCCTTCTATTTTTCAGAACGTTTCATGCTCCTCTTATTTTTCACAGCTTTTCAGGCTCTTCATGTTTTTGAACACCGCTTCATGCGCCTCCTATTTTTCAGACCGTTTCATGCTCCTCATATTTTTGACACCTTTAGAAGCTCTTCATATTTTTCACACCTTTTGAAGCTCTTCATATATTTACCACCGTTTCAGGCTCTTCATACTTTTCAACACCACTTCATGCTCCTCCTATTTTTCAGACCGTTTCATGCTCCTCATGTTTTTGACACGTTTTGAAGCTCTTCATATTTTTCACACCTTTTCATGCTCTTCATATTTTTGAACAACATTTCATGCTAATCCTATTTTTCAAACCATATCATGCTCCTCATATTTTTCACACCTTTTCAGGCTCTTCATGTTTTTCAACACCGCTTCATGTTCCTCCTCTTTTTCAGGCCGTTTCATGCTCCTCATATTTTTGACACCTTTTGAAGGTCTTCATATTTCTCACACCTTTTCAGGCTCTTCATGTTTTTGAACACCACTTCATGCTCCTCCTATTTTTCAGAGAGTTTCATGCTTCTCATGAATTTCACACCTTTTGAAGCTCTTCATATATTTCACACCATTTCAGGCTCTTCTTTTTTTTCAACACCACTTCATGCTCCTCCTATTTTTCTGACCGTTTCATGCTCATCTCATTTTTGACACCTTTTGAAGCTCTTCATATTTTTCACACCTTTTGAAGCCCTTCATATTTTTTCACACATTTTCAGCCTCTTCATGTTTTTCAACACCGCTTCACGCTCCTCCTATTTTTGAGACCGTTTCATGCTCCTCATATTTTTGACATGTTTTGAAGCTTTCATATTTTTCACAACTTTTCAGTATCTTCATGTTTTTGAACACCTTTTCATGCTTCTCCTATTTTTCAGACCGTTTCAAGCTCCTCATATTTTTCACAATCTTGAAGCTCTTCAAATTTTTGACACCTTTTCAGGCACTTCATGATTTTCAACACCGCTTCTTGCTCCTCCTATTTTTCAGACCGTTTCATGTTCCTCCTATTTTTCTGACCATTTCTTGCTCCTCATATTTTTTACACCTTTTGAAGCTCTTCATATTTTTCACACCTTTTCAGGCTCTTCATGTTTTTCAACACCGTTTCATGCTCCTCCTATTTTTCAGACCGTTTCATGCTCCTCTTATTTTTGACACCTTTTGAAGCTCTTCATATTTTTCACAGCTTTTCAGGCTCTTCATGTTTTTAAACATCGCTTCATGCTCCTCCTATTTTTCAAACCCTTTGAAGCTCTTCATATTTTTCACACCTTTTCAGGCTCTTCATGTTTTTGAACACCTCTTCATGCTCCTCCTATATTTCAGACCGTTTCATGCTCCTCATGTATTTCACACCCTTTGAAGCTCTTCATATTTTTCACACTTTTTCAGGATCTTCATGTTTTTGAACAGACCTTCATGCTCCTCCTATTTTTCAGACCGTTTCATGCTACTCATGTATTTCACACCTTTTTAAGCTCTTCATATTTTTCACACCTTTTCAGGCTCTTCATGTTTTTCAACACCACATCATGCTCTTCCTATTTTTCAGACTGTTTCATGCTCCTCACATTTTTGACACTTTTTGAAGCTCTTCATATTTTTCACACCTTTTCAGGTTCTCCATGCTTTTGAACACCGCTTCATGCTCCTCCTATTTTACAGACCGTTTCATGCTCGTCATATTTTGCACACCATTTGAAGCTCTTCATATTTTTCACACCTTTTTAAGGCTCTTCATTTTTTTCAACACCGCTTCATGCTCCTCTTATTTTTCAGACCGCTTCATGCTCCTCCTATTTTTCATACCGTTTCAAGCTCCTCATATTTTTGACACCTTTTGAAGCTTTTCCTATTTTTCACATTTTTGAAGCTCTTCATATTTTTCTCACGTTTTCAGGCTCTTCATGTTTTTCAACACCGCTTCATGCTCCTACAATTTTTCAGACCTTTTCATGCTCCTCATATTTTTTACATCTTTTGAAGCTCTTCATATTTTTCACACCTTTCCAGGCTCTTCATGTTTTTGAACAGCTCTTCATGCTAATCCTATTTTACAGACCGTTTCATTCTCCTCATGTATTTCACACCCTCTGAAGCTCTTCGTATTTTTCACAACTTTTCAGGCTCTTCATGTTATTCATCACCTTTTCATGTTCCTCCTATTTTTCAGGCCGTTTCATGCTCCTCATATTTTTGACACCTTTTGAAGCTATTCATATTTTTCACACCTTTTCAGGTTCTTCATGTTTTACAACACTGCATCATTCTCCTCGTATTTTTCAGACTGTTTCATGATCCTCATTAGTTTGACAACTTCTGAAGCTCTTCATATTTTTCACACCTTCTCAAGCTCTTCATGTTTTTCAACATCGCTTCATGCTCCTCCTATTTTTCAGACTGTTTCCTGCACCTCATAATTTTCACACCTTTTGAAGCTCTTCATGTTTTTCAAACCTTTTCAGTCTCTTCATGTTTTTGAACACCACTTCATGCTCCTCCAATTTTTCAGACCGTTTAATGCTCCTCATGTATTTCACATCTTTTGAAGCTCTTCATATTTTTCACACCTTTTCAGGCTCTCATGTTTTTCAACACCGCTTCATGCTCCTCCTATTTTTCAGACTGTTTCATGCTCCTCCTATTTTTGACACCTTTTGAAGCTCTTCATATTTTTCACACCTTTTCAGGCTCTTCATGTTTTACATCACCGCCTCATGCTCCTCCTATTTTTCAGAGTGTTTCATGATCCTCATATTTTTGACACATTTTGAAGCTCTTCATATTTTTCACACCTTTTCAAGCTCTTCATGTTTTTCAACACTGCTTCTTGCTTCTCCTCTTTTTAAGACTGTTTCATGCTCCTCATATTTTTCACACGTTTTGAAGATCTTCACATTTTTCACACCTTTTCAGTCTCTTCATGTTTTTGAACACCGCTTCATGCTGCTCGTATTTTGCAGAGAGTTTCATGCTCCTCATGTATTTCACACCTTTTGAAGCTCTTCATAATTTTCACACCTTTTCAGGCTCTTCATCTTTTTCAGACCTCTTCATTCTCCTCCTATTTTTCAGACCGTTTCATGCTCCTCATATTTTTGACAGCTTTTGAAGCTCTTCATATTGCTCACACCTTTTCAGGCTCTTCATGTTTTTGAACACCACCTCATGCTCCTCCTATTTTTCAGACCTTTTCATGCTCCTCATATTTTTAACACCTTTTGAAGCTCTTCATATTTTTCACACCTTTTCAGGCTCTTCATGTTTTTCAAAACCATTTCATGCTCCTCCTATTTTTCAGACCGTATCATGCTCCTCCTATTTTTCAGACCGTTTCATGATCCTCATATTTTTGACACCTTTTGAAGCTGTTCATATTTTTCACACCTTTTCAGGCTCTTCATGTTTTTGAACACCGTTACATTCTCCTCCTATTTTTCAGAACGTTTCATGCTCCTCTTATTTTTCACAGCTTTTCAGGCTCTTCATGTTTTTCAACACCATTTCATTCTCCTCGTATTTTTCAGACCGTTTCAAGCTCCTCCTAATTTTCTGACCATTTCATGCTCCTCATATTTTTGACACGTTTTGAAGCTCTTCATATTTTTCACACCTTTGCAGGCTCTTCATGTTTTTGAACACCGCTTCATGCTAATCCTATTTTACAGACCGTTTCATTCTCCTCATGTATTTCACACCCTCTGAAGCTCTTCATATTTTACACAACTTTTCAGGCTCTTCATGTTATTCAACACCGTTTCATGCTCCTCCTATTTATCAGACCATTTCATGCTCCTCATATTTTTGACACCTTTTGAAGCTATTCATATTTTTCACACCTTTTCAGGTTCTTCATGTTTTACAACACCGCATCATTCTCCTCGTATTTTTCAGACTGTTTCATGATTCTCATTAGTTTGACACCTTTTGAAGCTCTTCATATTTTTCACACCTTCTCAAGCTCTTCATGTTTTTCAACACCGCTTCATGCTCCTCCTATTTTTCAGATTGTTTCCTGCTCCTCATAATTTTCACACCTTTTGAAGCTCTTCATGTTTTTCACACCTTTCAGTCTCTTCACGTTTTTGAACACCACTTCATGCTCCTCCAATTTTTCAGACCGTTTAATGCTCCTCATGTATTTCACATCTTTTGAAGATCTTCATATTTTTCACACCTTTTCAGGCTCTTCATGTTTTTCAACACCGCTTCATGCTCTTCCTATTTTTCAGACTGTTTCATGCTCCTCATATTTTTGACACCTTTTGAAGCTCTTCATATTTTTCACACCTTTTCAGGCTCTTTATGTTTTACAACACTGCATCATGCTCCTGCTATTTTTCAGAGTTTTTCATGCTCCTCATATTTTTGACACCTTTTGAAGCTCTTCATATTTTCACACCTTTTCAGGCTCTTCATCTTTTTCAGACTTCTTCATTCTCCTCCCATTTTTCAGGCCGTTTCATGCTCCTCATATTTTTGACAGCTTTTGAAGCTCTTCATATTTCTCACACGTTTTCAGGCTCTTCATGTTTCTGAACACCGCTCCATGCTCCTCCTATTTTTCAGACCGATTCATGCTCCTCATATTTTTGGCACCTTTTGAAGCTCTTCATATTTTTTACACCTTTTCAGGCCCTTCATGTTTTTCAACAGCTATTCATTCTCCTCCTATTTTTCAGACCGTTTCATTCTCCTCCTATTTTTCAGACCGTTTCATGGTCCTCATATTTTTGACACCTTTTGAAGCTCTTCATATTTTTCACACCTTTTCAGGCTCTTCATATTTTTGAACACCGCATCATGTTCCTCCTATTTTTCAGACCGTTTCCTGCTCCTCATAATTTTGACACCTTTTGAAGGTTTTCATATTTTTCACACAATTTCAGGCTCTTCATGTGTTTGAACACCGCTTCATGTTCCTCCTATTTTTGAGACCGTTTTATGCTCCTCATATTTTTGACATGTTTTGAAGCTCTTCATATTTTTCACAACTTTTCAGTATCTTCATGTTTTTGAACACCGTTTCATGCTCCTCCTATTTTTCAGACTGTTTCAAGCTCCTCATATTTTTCACAATTTTGAAGCTCTTCATATTTTTGACACTTTTTCAGGCACTTCATGTTTTTCAACATCGTTTCATGCTCCTCCTATTTTTCAGACCGTTTCAAGCTCCTCATATTTTTCACACCTTTTGAATCTCTTCATATTGTTGACACCTTTTCAGGCACTTCATGTTTTTCAACACCGCTTCTTGCTCCTCCTATTTTTCAGACCGTTTCATGTTCCTCCTATTTTTCTGACCATTTCTTGCTCCTCATATTTTTTACACCTTTTGAAGCTCTTCATATTTTTCACACCTTTTCAGGCTCTTCATGTTTTTCAACACCACATCATGCTCTTCCTATTTTTCAGACTGTTTCATGCTCCTCACATTTTTGACACTTTTTGAAGCTCTTCATATTTTTCACACCTTTTCAGGTTCTCCATGCTTTTGAACACCGCTTCATGCTCCTCCTATTTTACAGACCGTTTCATGCTCGTCATATTTTGCACACCATTTGAAGCTCTTCATAGTTTTCACACCGTTTCAGGCTCTTCATTTTTTTCAACACCGCTTCATGCTCCTCTTTTTTTTCAGACCGCTTCATGCTCCTCCTATTTTTCATACCGTTTCAAGCTCCTCATATTTTTGACACCTTTTGAAGCTTTTCCTATTTTTCACATTTTTGAAGCTCTTCATATTTTTCTCACGTTTTCAGGCTCTTCATGTTTTTCAACCCCGCTTCATGCTCCTCCAATTTTTCAGACCTTTTCATGCTCCTCATATTTTTTACATCTTTTGAAGCTCTTCATATTTTTCACACCTTTCCAGGCTCTTCATGTTTTTGAAAACCTCTTCATGCTAATCCTATTTTACAGACCGTTTCATTCTCCTCATGTATTTCACACCTTGAAGCTCTTCATATTTTTCACACCTTTTCAGGCTCTTCGTGTTTTTCAACACCGCTTCATGCTCCTCCTATTTTTCAGAACCTTCCATGCTCCTCATATTTCTGACAAATTTTGAAGCTCTTCATATTTTTCACACCTTCTCAGTCTCTTCATATTTTTCAACACCGCTTCATGCTCCTTCTATTTTTCAGACCGGTTCATGCTCCTCATATTTTTGGCACCTTTTGAAGCTCTTCATATTTTTCACACCTTTTCAGGCTCTTCAAGTTTTTGAACACCTCTTCATGCTCCTCCTATATTTCAGATCGTTTCATGCTCCTCATATTTTTGACACGTTTTGAAGCTCTTCATATTTTTCACACCTTTTCAGGCTCTTCATGTTTTTGAACACCTCTTCATGCTCCTCCTATATTTCAGATCGTTTCATGCTCCTCATATTTTTTACATCTTTTGAAGGTTTTCATGTTTTTCACACCTTTTCTGGCTGTTCATGTTTTATAACAAGTCTTCATGCTCCTTTATTTTTCAGACCGTTTCATGCTCCTCATGTATTTCACACCTTTTGAAGCTCTTCATATTTTCACACCGTTTCAGGCTCTTCATGTTTTTCAACAACAATTCATGATCCTGTTATATTTCAGACCGCTTCATGCTCATCTCATTTTTGACACTTTTTGAAGCTGTTCATATTTTTCGCACCTTTTGAAGCTCTTTATTTTTTTCACAAGTTTTCAGGCTCTTCATGTTTTTCAACACCGCTTCATGCTCCTCCTAATTTTCACACCTTTTGAAGCTCTTCATATTTTTCACACCTTTTCAGGCTCTTCATGTTTTTGAACACCGCTTCATGATCCTCCTATTTTTCAGACCGTTTCATTCTCCTCATATATTTGAAATCTTTTGAAGCTCTTCATATTTTTCACACCTTTTCAGGCTGTTCATGTTTTTCAACACCGCTTCATTCTCCTCCTATTTTTCAGACCGTTTCTTGCTCCTGATATTTTTCACACCTTTTGATGCTCTTCATATTCTTCACACCTTGTCAAGCTCTTCATATTTTTCAAACCTTTTGAAGCTCTTCATATTTGTCACACCTTTTCAGGCTCTTCATGTTTTTGAACACCGCTTCATGTTCCTCCTATTTTACAGACCGTTTCATGCTCCTCATATTTTTGACACCTTTTCAGGCTCTTCATGTTTTTCAACACCAATTCATGCTCCTCCTATTTTTCAGACCGTATCATGCTCCTCATATTTTTGACACTTTTAGAAACTCTTCATTTTTTCACACCTTTTCAGGCTCTTCATATTTTCCAACACCGCTGCATGCTCCTCCTATTTTTCAGAACGTTTCATGCTCCTCATATTTTTGACACCTTTTGAAGCTCTTCATATTTTTCACACATTTTCACGCTTTTCATGTTTCTGAACAATGCTTCAAGCTCCTCCTATTTTTCACAACTATTTAAGCTCTTCATATTTTTCACACCTTTTCAGGCTCTTCATGTTTTTCAACACCGCTTCATGCTCCTCCGATTTTTCAGACCGTTTCATGCTCCTCATGTATTTCACACCTTGTGAAGCTCTTCATATTTTTCACACCTTTTCAGGCTCTTCATGTTTTTGAACACCGCTTTATGCTCCTCCTTATTTTCAGACCGTTTCATGCTCTTCATATTATTGACAGCTTTTGAAGCTCTTCATATTTTTCACACCTTTTCAGGCTCTTCATGTTTTTGAACCCCGCTTCATACTCCTCCTAAATTTCAGACCGTTTCATGCTCCTCATCTTTTTGACACCTTTGAAGGTCTTCATATTTTTCACACCTTTCCAGGCTCTTCATGTTTTTCAACACCGCTTCATGCTAATCGTATTTTTCATACCGTTTCATGCTCCTTATATTTTTCACACATTTTGAAGTTCTTCATATTTTTCACACCTTTTCAGGCTCTTCATGTTTTTGAACACCGCTTCATGTTCCTCCTATTTTTCAGACCGTTTCATGGTCCTCATATTTTTGACACCTTTTCAGGCTCTTCAGTTTTTTGAACACCGCTTAATGCTCCTCCTATTTTTCAAACCGTTTCATGCCCTTCATATTTTTGACACATTTTGAAGCTCTTCATATTTTTCACACCTTTTCAGGGTCTTCATGTTTTTGAACACCGTTTCATGCTCCTCCTTTTTTCAGACCTTTCATGCTCCTCATATTTTTGGCACCTTTTGAAGCTCTTCATATTCTTCACACCTTTTCAGTCTCTTCATGTTTTTCAACACCACTTTATGCTCCTCCTCTTTTTCAGACAGTTTCATGCTCCTCATATTTTTGACACCTTTTAAAGCTCTTCATATTTTTCACACTTTTTCAGGTTCTTCATATTTTGCAACACCGCTTCATGCTCCTCCTATTTTTCAGACCGTTTCATGCTCCTCATATTTTTGACACCTTTTGAAGCTCTTCATATATTTCACACCTTTTCAGGCTCTTCATGTTTTCAACACCACTTCATGCTCCTCCTATTTTTCAGATCGTTTCATGCTCATCTCATTTTGGAAACCTTTTGAAGCTCTTCATATTTTTCACACCGTTTGAAGCTCTTCATATTCTTCATACGTTTTCATGCTCTTTATGTTTTTCAACACTGCTTCTTGCTCCTCCTATTGTTCAGACCGTTTAATGCTTCTAATATTTTTGACACGTTTTGAAGCTCTTCATATTTTTCATATCTTTTCAGGCTCTTCATGTTTTTAAACACCTCTTCATGCTCCTCCTATATTTCAGATCGTTTCATGCTCCTCATATTTTTGACATCTTTTGAAGGTTTTCATGTTTTTCACACCTTTTCTGGCTGTTCATGTTTTATAACAAGTCTTCATGCTCCTTTATTTTTCAGACCGTTTCATGCTCCTCATGTATTTCACACCTTTTGAAGCTCTTCATATTTATCACACCTTTTGAACCTCTTCATATTTTTCACACCTTTTCAGGCTCTTCATGTTTTTCAACTCCGCTTCATGCTTCTCCTATTTTTCAAACCATTTCATGCTCCTCTTATTTTTGACACCTTTTGAAGCTCTTCATATTTTTCACACCTTTTCAGGCTCTTCCTGTTTTTGAACACCGCTTCATGTTCCTCCTATTTTTCAGACCGTTTCATGCTCCTCATATATTTGACACCTTTTGAAGCTCTTCATATTTTTTACAACTTTTCAGAATTTTCATGTTTTTGAACATCTCTTATGCTCCTCCTATATTTCACAACTTTTGAAGCTCTTCATATTTTTCACACCTTTTCAGGCTCTTCATGTTTTTCAACAGTGCTTCATGCTCCTCCTATTTTTCAGACCGTTTAATGCTCCTCATGTATTTCACACCTTTTGAAGCTCTTCATATTTTCACACCGTTTCAGGCTCTTCATGTTTTTCAACAACAATTCATGATCCTGTTATATTTCAGACCGCTTCATGCTCATCTCATTTTTGACACTTTTTGAAGCTGTTCATATTTTTCGCACCTTTTGAAGCTCTTTATTTTTTTCACAAGTTTTCAGGCTCTTCATGTTTTTCAACACCGCTTCATGCTCCTCCTAATTTTCACACCTTTTGAAGCTCTTCATATTTTTCACACCTTTTCAGGCTCTTCATGTTTTTGAACACCGCTTCATGATCCTCCTATTTTTCAGACCGTTTCATTCTCCTCATATATTTGAAATCTTTTGAAGCTCTTCATATTTTTCACACCTTTTCAGGCTGTTCATGTTTTTCAACACCGCTTCATTCTCCTCCTATTTTTCAGACTGTTTCTTGCTCCTTATATTTTTCACACCTTTTGATGCTCTTCATATTCTTCACACCTTGTCAAGCTCTTCATATTTTTCAAACCTTTTGAAGCTCTTCATATTTGTCACACATTTTCAGGCTCTTCATGTTTTTGAACACCGCTTCATGTTCCTCCTATTTTACAGACCGTTTCATGCTCCTCATATTTTTGACACCTTTTCAGGCTCTTCATGTTTTTCAACACCAATTCATGCTCCTCCTATTTTTCAGACCGTATCATGTTCCTCATATTTTTGACACTTTTAGAAACTCTTCATTTTTTCACACCTTTTCAGGCTCTTCCTATTTTCCAACACCGCTTCATGCTCCTCCTATTTTTCAGAACGTTTCATGCTCCTCATATTTTTGACACCTTTTGAAGCTCTTCATATTTTTCACACATTTTCACGCTTTTCATGTTTCTGAACAATGCTTCAAGCTCCTCCTATTTTTCACAACTATTTAAGCTCTTCATATTTTTCACACCTTTTCAGGCTCTTCATGTTTTTCAACACCGCTTCATGCTCCTCCGATTTTTCAGACCGTTTCATGCTCCTCATGTATTTCACACCTTGTGAAGCTCTTCATATTTTTCACACCTTTTCAGGCTCTTCATGTTTTTGAACACCGCTTTATGCTCCTCCTTATTTTCAGACCGTTTCATGCTCTTCATATTATTGACAGCTTTTGAAGCTCTTCATATTTTTCACACCTTTTCAGGCTCTTCATGTTTTTGAATACCGCTTCATGCTACTCCTAAATTTCAGACTGTTTCATGCTCCTCATCTTTTTGACACCTTTGAAGGTCTTCAAATTTTTCACACCTTTCCAGGCTCTTCATGTTTTTCAACACCGCTTCATGCTAATCGTATTTTTCATACCGTTTCATGCTCCTTATATTTTTCACACATTTTGAAGGTCTTCATATTTTTCACACCTTTTCAGGCTCTTCATTTTTTTGAACACCGCTTCATGTTCCTCCTATTTTTCAGACCGTTTCATGCTCCTCATATTTTTGACACCTTTTCAGGCTCTTCAGTTTTTTGAACACCGCTTAATGCTCCTCCTATATTTCAAACCGTTTCATGCCCTTCATATTTTTGACACATTTTGAAGCTCTTCATATTTTTCACACCTTTTCAGGGTCTTCATGTTTTTGAACACCGTTTCATGCTCCTCCTATTTTTCAGACCTTTCATGCTCCTCATATTTTTGGCACCTTTTGAAGCTCTTCATATTCTTCAAACTTTTCAGTCTCTTCATGTTTTTCAACACCACTTTATGCTCCTCCTCTTTTTCAGACCGTTTCATGCTCCTCATATTTTTGACACCTTTTGAAGCTCTTCATATTTTTCACACTTTTTCAGGTTCTTCATATTTTGCAACACCGCTTCATGCTCCTCCTATTTTTCAGACCGTTTCATGCTCCTCATATTTTTGACACCTTTTGAAGCTCTTCATATATTTCGCACCTTTTCAGGCTCTTCATGTTTTCAACACCACTTCATGCTCCTCCTAGTTTTCAGATCGTTTCATGCTCATCTCATTTTGGAAACCTTTTGATGCTCTTCATATTTTTCACACCGTTTGAAGCTCTTCATATTCTTCATACGTTTTCATGCTCTTTATGTTTTTCAACACTGCTTCTTGGTCCTCCTATTGTTCAGACCGTTTAATGCTTCTCATATTTTTGACACTTTTTGAAGCTCTTCATATTTTTCACACCTTTTCAGGCTCTTCATGTTTTTGAACCCCCTTTCATGCTCCTCCTATTTTTCAGACCGTTTCATGCTCCTCATATTTTTGACACCTTTTGAAGCTCTTCATATTTTTAACACTTTTGAAGCTCTTCATATTTTTCACATCTTTTCAGGCTCTTCTTTTTTTTTACACCGCTTCATGCTCCTCCTATTTTTGAGACAGTTTCATGCTCCTCATATTTTTGAAACCTTTTGAAGCTTTTCATATTTTTCACACCTTTTGAAGCTCTTCATATATTTCACACCTTTTCTGGATCTTTATACTGTTCAACACCACTTCATGCTCCTCCTATTTTTCAGACCGTTTCATGCTCATCTCATTTTCACACCATTTGAAGGTCTTCATATTTTTCACACCTTTTGAAGCTCTTCATATTTTTCACATTTTTGAAGCTCTGCATATTTTTCACACCTTTTGAAGCTCTTCATATTTTTCACACATTTTCAGGCACTTCATGGTTTTCAACACCGCTTCATGCTCCTCCTATATTTCAAATCGTTTCTTGCTCCTCACATTTTTGACTCCTTTTGAAGCTCCTCGTATTTTTCACACCTTTTCAGGCTCTTCATCATTTTCAACACCGCTTCATGCTCCTCCTATTTTTCAGACCCTTTCATTCTCATCTCATTTTTGAAATCTTTTGAAGCTCTTCATATTTTTCATATTTTTGAAGCTCTTCATATTTTTCACATGTTTTAAGGCTCTTCATCTTTTTCAACACCACTTCATGCTCCTCCTATTTTTCAGACCCTTTCATGCTAATCTAATTTTTGACCCTTTTTGAAGCTCTTCATATTTTTCACACGTTTTCAGTCTCTGCATGTGTTTGAACACCGCGTCATGCTCCTTCTATTTTTCAGACCGTTTCATGCTCCTCATGTATTTCACATCTTTTGAAGCTCTTCATATTTTGCACCTTTTCAGCCTCTTCATGTTTTTCAAAACCACTTCACGCTCCTCCTGTTTTTCAGACCGTTTCATGCTCCTCATATTTTTGACACCTTTTGAAGTTCTTCATATTTTTCACACCTTTTGAAGCTCTTCATATATTTCAGACTTTTTCAGGCTTTCCATTTTTTTCAACACCACTTCATGCTCCTTCTATTTTTTCAGACCCTTTCATGCTAATCTAATTTTTGACACCTTTTGAAGCTCTTCATATTTTTCACACCTTTTGAAGCTCTTCATATTTTTCACATCTTTTCAGGCTGTTCATGTTTTTGAACAGCGCGTCATGCTCCTCCTATTTTTCAGATCGTTTCATGCTCCTCAGATTTTTGACCCCTTTTGAAGCTCTTCATATTTCAAACACCTTTTGAAGTTCTTCATATTTTTCATATTTTTGAAGCTCTTCATTTTTTTCACACCTTTTCAAGCTCTTCATATTTTTGAACAACGTTTCATGATCCTCCTATTTTTCAGAACGTTTCATGCTTCTCATATTTTTGACACCTTTTAAAGCTCTTCATATTTTTCACAACTTTCAGGCTCTTCGTGTTTTTGACACCGCTTCATGCTCCTCCTATTTTTCAGACCGTTTCCTGCTCCTCATATATTTGATACCTTTTGAAGTTCTTCATACTTTTCACACCTTTTCAGGCTCTTCATGTTTTTGAACACCGCTCCATGCTCCTCCTATTTTTCAGAACGTTTCATGCTCCTCGTGTATTTCATACTTTTTGAAGCTCTTCATATTTTGCACAGGTTTTCAGGCTTTTCATGTTTTTCACAACCACTTCATGCTCCTCCTATTTTCAGACCGTTTCATGCTCCTCATATTTTTGACACGTTTTGAATCTCCTCATATTTTTCACATCTTTTCAGGCTCTTCATGTTTTTGATCACCGTGTCAAGCTGCTCATATTTTTCAGACCGTTTCATGCTCCTCATATTTTGACACCTTTTGAAGCTCTTCATATTTTTCACACCTTTTCAGGCTCTTCATGTTTTTGAACACCGCTTCATGCACCTCCTATTTTTCAGACCATTTAATGCTCCTCATAATTTTGACACCTATTGAAGCACTTCATATTTTTCACACCTTTTCAGGCTCTTCATGTTTTTCAACACTGCTTCTTGTTCCTCCTATTTTTCAGACCGTTTCATACTCCTCATATTTTTGACATTTTTTGAGGCTCTTCATATTTTTCACATCTTTTCAGGCTCTTCTTGTTTTTGAACACCGCTTCATGCTCCTCCTATTTTTCAGACCGTTTCATGCTCCTCATATTTTGACACCTTTTGAAGCTCTGCATATTTTTCACACCTTTTCAGGCTCTTCATGTTTTTGAACACCGCTTCATGCTCCTCCTGTTTTTCAGACCGATTCATGCTACTCATATTTTTGACAACTTTAGAAGCTCTTCATATTTTTCACACCTTTTGAAGCTCTTCATATTTTTCACATTTTTGAAGCTCTTCATATTTTTCACACGTTTTCAGGCTCTTCATATTTTTCAACACCACTTTATGCTCCTGCTATATTTCAGACCGTTTCATACTCCTCATATTTTTGACACGTTTTAGGCTCTTCATATATTTCACACCTTTTCAGGCTCTTCATGTTTTTGAACATGGCTTCATTCTCCTCCTATTTTTCAGACCGTTTAATGCTCCTCATAATTTTGACACCATTTGAAGCTCTTCATATTTTACACACGTTTTCAGGCTCTTCATGTTTTTGAACACCACTTCATGCTCCTTCTATTTTTCAGACCGTTTCTTGCTCCTCATATTTTTGACACCTTTTGAAGCTCTTCATATATTTCACACGTTTTAAGGCTCTTCATGTTTTTCAACACCACTTCATGCTCCTCTTTTTGCTGACCATTTCATGCTCCTCATATTTTTGACACCTTTAGAAGCTCTTCATATTTCTCACAGCTTTTCAGGCTCTTCATGTTTTTGAACACCACATCATGGTCCTCCTATTTTTCAGATCGTTTCTTGCTCCTCATATTTTTGACACCTTTTGAAGCTCTTCATATTTTTCACACCTTTTCAGGCTCTTCATGTATTTAACAACGCTTCATGCTCCTCCTATTTTTCAGACCGTTTTATACTCCTCATATTTTTGACACGTTTTGTGGCTCTTCATATTTTTCACACCTTTTCAGGATCTTCATGTTTTTGAAAACCGTTTCTGCTCCTCCTATTTTTCAGACCGTTTCATGCTCCTCATATTCTTGACACCTTTTGAAGCTCTTCATATTTTTCACACCTTTTCAGGCTCTTCATGTTTTTAACAACGCTTCATGCTCCTCCTATTTTTCAGACCGTTTCATACTCCTCATATTTTTGACATTTTTTGAGGCTCTTCATATTTTTCACACCTTTTGAAGCTCTTCATATTTTTCACATTTTTGAAGCTCTTCATATTTTTCAAAGCTTTTCAAGCTCTTCATGTTTTTCCAGAACCCTTCATGCTGCTCCAATATTTCAGACCGTTTCATGCTTCTCATATGTTTCACACCTTTTGAAGCTCTTCATATTTTTCACACCTTTTTAGGCTCTTTATATTTTTGAACAGCACTTCATGCTCCTCCTGTTTCATGCTCCTCCTATGTTACAGACCGTTTCATGGTCCTCATATTTTTGACATATTTTGAAGCTCTTCATATTTTTCACACCTTTTCAGGCTCTTCATGTGTTTAACAACGCTTCATGCTCCTCCTATTTTTCAGACCGTTTCATACTCCTCATATTTTTGACACGTTTTGTGGCTCTTCATATTTTTCACACCTTTTCAGGATCTTCATGTTTTTGAAAACCGTTTCTGCTCCTCCTATTTTTCAGACCGTTTCATGCTCATCTCATTTTTGACACCTTTTGAAGCTCTTCATATTTTTCACACCTTTTGAAGCTCTGCATTTTTTTCACACGTTTTCAGGCTCTTCATGTTTTTCAACACCGCTTCATGCTCCTCATATTTTTCAGACCGTTTCATGCTCCTCATATTTTTGGCACCTTTTGAAGCTCTTCATATTTTTCACACCTTTTCAGGCTATCATGATTTTCAACACCGCTTCATGCTCCTCCTATTTTTCAGACCGTTTCATGCTCATCTCATTTTTGACATCTTTTGAAGCTCTTCATATTTTTCACAACTTTTGAAGCTCTTCATATTTTTCATATTTTTGAAGCTCTTCATATTTTTCACACGTTTTCAGGCTCTTCATGTTTTTCGCACCTTTTCAGGGTCTTCATGTTTTTGAACACCTCTTCATGCTCCTCCTATTTTTCAGACCCTTTCATGCTAATCTAATTTTTGACCCTTTTTGAAGCTCTTCATATTTTTCACACGTTTTCAGTCTCTGCATGTTTTTGAACACCGCGTCATGCTCCTTCTATTTTTCAGACCGTTTCATGCTCCTCATGTATTTCACATCTTTTGAAGCTCTTCATATTTTGCACACCTTTTCAGCCTCTTCATGTTTTTCAAAACCACTTCACGCTCCTCCTGTTTTTCAGACCGTTTCATGCTCCTCATATTTTTGACACCTTTTGAAGTTCTTCATATTTTTCACACCTTTTGAAGCTCTTCATATATTTCAGACTTTTTCAGGCTTTCCATTTTTTTCAACACCACTTCATGCTCCTTCTATTTTTTCAGACCCTTTCATGCTAATCTAATTTTTGACACCTTTTGAAGCTCTTCATATTTTTCACACCTTTTGAAGCTCTTCATATTTTTCACATCTTTTCAGGCTGTTCATGTTTTTGAACAGCGCGTCATGCTCCTCCTATTTTTCAGATCGTTTCATGCTCCTCAGATTTTTGACCCCTTTTGAAGCTCTTCATATTTCTCACACCTTTTGAAGTTCTTCATATTTTTCATATTTTTGAAGCTCTTCATTTTTTTCACACCTTTTCAAGCTCTTCATATTTTTGAACAACGTTTCATGATCCTCTTATTTTTCAGAACGTTTCATGCTTCTCATATTTTTGACACCTTTTAAAGCTCTTCATATTTTTCACAACTTTCAGGCTCTTCGTGTTTTTGACACCGCTTCATGCTCCTCCTATTTTTCAGACCGTTTCCTGCTCCTCATATATTTGATACCTTTTGAAGTTCTTCATACTTTTCACACCTTTTCAGGCTCTTCATGTTTTTGAACACCGCTCCATGCTCCTCCTATTTTTCAGAACGTTTCATGCTCCTCGTGTATTTCATACTTTTTGAAGCTCTTCATATTTTGCACAGGTTTTCAGGCTTTTCATGTTTTTCACAACCACTTCATGCTCCTCCTATTTTCAGACCGTTTCATGCTCCTCATATTTTTGACACGTTTTGAATCTCCTCATATTTTTCACATCTTTTCAGGCTCTTCATGTTTTTGATCACCGTGTCAAGCTGCTCATATTTTTCAGACCGTTTCATGCTCCTCATATTTTGACATCTTTTGAAGCTCTTCATATTTTTCACACCTTTTCAGGCTCTTCATGTTTTTGAACACCGCTTCATGCACCTCCTATTTTTCAGACCATTTAATGCTCCTCATAATTTTGACACCTATTGAAGCACTTCATATTTTTCACACCTTTTCAGGCTCTTCATGTTTTTCAACACTGCTTCTTGTTCCTCCTATTTTTCAGACCGTTTCATACTCCTCATATTTTTGACATTTTTTGAGGCTCTTCATATTTTTCACATCTTTTCAGGCTCTTCTTGTTTTTGAACACCGCTTCATGCTCCTCCTATTTTTCAGACCGTTTCATGCTCCTCATATTTTGACACCTTTTGAAGCTCTTAATATTTTTCACACGTTTTCAGGCTCTTCAGGTTTTTCAACAACGCTTCATGCTCCTCATATTTTTTACACGTTTTGAAGCTCTTCATATTTTTCACACCTTTTCAGGCTCTTCATGTTTTTCAACACCGCTTCAAGCTCTTCCTATTTTTTAGACCGTTTCATGCTCATCTCATTTTTGACACCTTTTGAAGCTTTTCATATTTTTCACACCTTTTCGTGCTCTTCATGTTTTTGAATATAGCTTCATGCTTCTTCTATTTTTCAGAGAGTTTCATGCTCCTCATGTATTTCACACCTTTCGAAGCTCTTCATATTTTTCACACCTTTTCAGGCTCTTCATGTTTTTCCACATCACTTCATGCTTCTCCTATTTTTCGGCACGTTTCATGCTCCTCATGTGTATCACACCTTTTGAAGCTCTTCATATTTTTCACACCTTTTCAGTCTCTTCATGTTTTAGATCACTGTTTCTTGCTCCTCCTATTTTTCAGACCGTTTCATGCTCCTCATATTTTTGACACGTTATGAAGCTCTTCATATTTTTCACACCTTTTTCAGGGTCTTCATGTTTTTCCACACCGCTTCATGCTCCTCCTATTTTTCAGATCGTTTCACGCTCCTCATATTTTTGACACGTTTTGAAACTCTTCATATATTTCACACCTTTTCAGGCTCTTCATGTTTTTCAACACCACTTCATGCTCCTCCTTTTTTTCAGACCGTTTCATGCTCCTCATATTTTTGACACCTTTTGAATCTCTTCATATTTTTCACACCATTTTAGGCTCTTCATGTTTTTAACACCGTATCATGCTCCTCCTATTTTTCAGACCATTTCATGCTCCTCATAATTTTCACACCTTTTGAAGCTCTTCAAATATTTCACACCTTTTCAGGCTCTTCATGATATTCAACACCGCTTCATGCTCTTCCTATTTTTCAGACCGTTTCATGCTCATCTCATTTTTGACACCTTTTGAAGCTCTTCATATTATTCACACCTTTTAAGTCTCTTCATGTTTTTGAACACCGCTTCATGCTCCTCCTATTTTTCAGACCATTTCATGCTCCTCATATTTTTGACACCTTTTGAAGATTTTCAAATTTTCACACCTTTTCAGGCTCTTCATGTCTTTAAACACCACTTCATGCTCCTTCTTTTTTGCAGACCATTCATGCTCCTCATATTTTTGACATTTTTTGAAGCTCTTCATATTTCTCACACCTTTTCAGGTTCTTCATATTTTTCAACACCGCTTCAAGCTCCTCCTCTTTTTCAGACCTTTTCATGCTCATCTCATTTGTGAAACCTTTTGAAGCTCTTCATATTTTTCACATCTTTGAAGCTCTTCATAATTATCACACCTTTTCAGGCTCTTAATGTTTTTCAACACCGCTTCATGGTCCTCCTATTTTTCAGTCCGTTTCATGCTCCTCATATTTTTGACACCTTTTGAAGCTCTTCATATTTTTCACACCTTTTGAAGCTCTTCATATTTTTCACACCTTTTCAGGATCTTCATGTTTTTGAACACTACTTCAAGCTCCTCCTATTTTTCAAACCGTTTCATGCTCCTCATATTTTTGACAGCTTTTGAAGCTTTTCATATTTTTCACACCTTTTCAGGCTCTTCATGTTTTTGAACACCGCTTCATGCTCCTCCTATTTTTCAGACCGTTTAATGCTCCTTATATTTTTGACACGTTTTGAAGCTCTTCATATTTTTAACACCTTTTCAGGCTCTTCATGTTTTTGAACACCGCTTCATGCTCCTCCTATTTTTCAGATCGTTTAAAGCTCCTCATATTTTTGACACCTTTTGAAGCTCTTCATATTTCTCTCACCTTTTCAGGCTCTTCATGTTTTTCATCATCGCTTCATGCTCCTCCAATTTTTCAGACCGTTTCATGCTCATGTCTTTTTTGACACATTTTGAAACTCTTCATATTTTTCACACCTTTTGAAGCCCTTCATATTTTTCACACCTTTTGAAGCTCTTCATATTTGTCACACCTTTTCAGGCTCTTCATGTTTTTGAACACCGCTTCATGCTCCTGCTATTTTCCAGACAGTTTCATACTCCTCATATTTTTGACACGTTTTGAGGCTCTTCATATTTTTCACACCTTTTCAGGCTCTTCATGTTTCTGAACACCGTTTCATGATCCTCCTATTTTTAAGACCGTTTCATGCTCCTCATGTTTTTCACACCCTTTGAAGCTCTTCATATTTTTCACACCTTTTCAGGATCTTCATGTTTTTCAAAACAACTTCATGCATCTCCTATTTTTCGGACCGTATCATGCTCCTCATGTTTTTCACACATTTCGAAGCTCTTCATATTTTTCACACTTTTCAGGCTCTTCATATTTTTCAACACCACTTCATGTTTCTCCTATTTTTCAGACGGTTTCATGCTCCTCATATTTTTGACACCTTTAGAAGCTCTTCATATTTTTCACACCTTTTCAGGCTCTTCATGTTTTTCAACACCGTTTCATGCTACTCCTATTTTTAAGACCGTTTCATTCTCCTCATATTTTTGACTAATTTTGAAGCTCTTCAAATATTTCACACCTTTTCAGGCTCTTCATGATATTCAACACTGCTTGATGCTCTTCCTATTTTTCAGACCGTTTCTTGCTCATCTCATTTTTGACACCTTTTGAAGCTCTTCATATTATTCACACCTTTTAAGGCTCTTCATGTTTTTGAACACCGCTTCATGCTCCTCCTATTTTTCAGACCATTTCATGCTCCTCATATTTTTGACACCTTTTGAAGATTTTCAAATTTTGCACACCTTTTCAGGCTCTTCATGTCTTTAAACACCACTTCTTGCTCCTCCTGTTTTGCAGACCGTTTCATGCTCCTCATATTTTGACATTTTTTGAAGCTCTTCATATTTCTCCCACCTTTTCAGGTTCTTCATATTTTTCAACAACGCTTCAAGCTCCTCCTCTTTTTCAGACCTTTTCATGCTCATCTCATTTTTGAAACCTTTTGAAGCTCTTCATATTTTTCACATCTTTTGAAGCTCTTCATAATTATCACACCTTTTCAGGCTCTTAATGTTTTTCAACACCGCTTCATGCTCCTCCTATTTTTCAGACCGTTTCATGCTCCTCCTAATTTTGAGACCGCGGAGATCAATGGTTTCAAAGGAGACGATGCCTGACTCCTCTTGAAAATGGATAGGAGTCCCAGGATCCCTGTGGCACGTAGAAAGGGACACTGGGTCTCGCAACTCACATGGAGACGGGTCCCAATTGCCATGCCAAGACTCGAGGAAAATCCCGAGGTGTCCCTCGCACCTAGGCAGGAGTCCTGACTTCGCTGAACAAACACGTGTCTGGAAGGGGCCTCCCTGTCGTAACTCGAGAATATACCCCAGGTTCCGGCCGCAACTCGAGAAAAACCATGAGACTTCCCCCTCGCCGCGAGATGAGGCCCGATTCCCCTGCACTGGGTGCATAGCAATTCCGTGTTCCACATCAAACGTGAAAGGAGACTTGATTTCCTTGATGGCACTCCAGAGAAAACCCAAGATCACTGTCTCAAGTCTAGAGGGATCCTGAGGTCACTGTAGCAACAAGAAAGGGCTCCGTGGACCCCAAATCAACTCGAGATGAGAGCTTAGTCCCTGGCTTCGACTCAAGAGGAATACCAACTTTCCACAAGCACATCAAGAGGAGGCTTCTCTCAGCTACAGGTATGTGAGAGGGACCCTGAGTTTGTGGCCTCAAGTGGAATGGACACCCAGATGCTCTGACTGGAATTAAGGCCGGATATCCCTGCAGTGATTGAATGCAGGCTCGTCTTGCATCTCCCAAGACGAAGGGATGTCTGAATCCCCTGTGGAGACCACAGAGAAAGACCTAGTTCTCCGCCTCATCGCGACCGGAGTCCTCACATCCTTTGAAAACTCGAGAGGTCCGCGGAGATCAATGCTTCCAAAGGAGACGATGCCTGACTCCTCTTGAAAATGGATAGGAGTCCCAGGATCCCTGTGCCACGTGGAAAGGGACCCTGGGTCTCCCGCCTCACGTGGAGACGAGTCCCAATTGCCATGCCATGACTCGAGGAGAATCCCGAGGTGTACCTTGCACCTAGGCAGGAGTCCTGACGTCGCTGAACAAACACGTGACTGTAACGGCCCCCCCCCGTCGTAACTCGAGAATATACCCCAGGTTCCGGCCGCAACTCGAGAAAAACCATGAGACTTCCCCCTCGCCGCGAGATGAGGCCCGATTCCCCTGCACTGCGTGCAGAGCAATTCCGTGTTCCACATCAAACGTGAAAGGAGCCTTGATTTCCTTGATGGCACTCCGGAGAAAACCCAAGATCCCTGTCTCAAGTCTAGAGGGATCCTGAGGTCACTGTAGCAACATGAAAGGGCTCCGTGGACCCCAAATCAACTCGAGATGAGAGCTTAGTCCCTGGCTTCGACTCAAGTGGAATACCAGCTTTCCACAAGCACCTCAAAGAAGGCTTCTCTCAGCTACAGTTATTTGAGAAGGACCCTGAGTTTGTGGCCTCAAGTGGAATGGACACCGAGATGCTCTGACTCGAAGTAAGGCCGGATATCCCTGCAGTGAATTGAACTCAGGCTCGTCTTGCATCTCCCAAGACGAAGGGATGTCTGAATCCCCTGTGGAGACCACCGAGAAAGACCTAGTTCTCCGCCTCATCGCGACCGGAGGCCTCACATCCTTTGAAAACTCAAGAGGTCCGCGGAAATCAATGCTTCCAAAGGAGACGATGCCTGACTCCTTTTGAAAATGGATAGGAGTCCCAGGATCCCTGTGGCACGTGGAAAGGGACCCTGGGTTTCCTGCCTCATGTGGATACGCGTCCCAATTGCCATGCCAAGACTCGAGGAGAATCCCGAGGTGTCCCTCGCACCTAGGCAGGAGTTCTGACGTCGCTGAACAAACACGTGTCTGGAAGGGCCCTCCCTGTCGTAACTCGAGAATATGCCCCAGATTCCGGCCGCAACTCGAGAAAAACCATGATACTTCCCTCTCGCCGCGAGATGAGGCCCGATTCGCCTGCACTGCATGGAGAGCAATTCCGTGTTCTACATCAAACGTGAAAGGAGCCTTGATTTCCTTGATGGCACTCCAGAGAAAACCCAAGATCACTGCATCAAGTCTAGAGGGATCATGAGGTCACTGTAGCAACACGAAAGGGCTCCATGGACCCCAATTCAACTCGAGATGAGAGATTGGTCCCTGGCTTCGAATCAAGAGGAATACCAACTTTCCACAAGCACCTCAAGTAGAGGCTTCTCTCAGCTACAGGTATGTGTGAGGGACTCTGAGTTTGTGGCCTCAAGTGGAATGGACACCCAGATGCTCTGACTCGAAGTAAGGCCGGATATCCCTGCAGTGATTGAATGCAGGCTCGTCTTGCATCTCCCAAGACGAAGGGATGTCTGAATCCCATGTGGAGACTACAGAGAAAGACCTAGTTCTCCGCCTCATCGCGAGCGGAGGCCTCACATCCTCTGAAAACTGGAGAGGTCCGCGGAGATCAATGCTTCCAAAGGAGACGATGCCTGACTCCTCTTGAAAATGGATAGGAGTCCCAGGATCCCTGTGGCACGTGGAAAGGGACCCTGGGTTTCCTGCCTCATGTGGAGACGCGTCCCAATTGCCATGCCAAGACTCTAGGAGAATCCCGAAGTGTCCTTCCCACCTAGGCAGAAGTCATGACGTTTCTGAACAAACACGTGTCTGGAAGCGCCCTCCCCATGGTAACTCGAGAATATACCCCAGGTTCCGGCCGCAACTCGAGAAAAACAATGAGACATCCCCCTCGCCGCGAGATGAGGCCCGATTCCCCTGCACTGCGTGCAGAGCAATTCCGTGTTCCACATCAAACGTGAAAGGAGCCTTGATTTCCTTGATGGCACTCCAGAGAAACCCAAGATCACTGTCTCAAGTCTAGAATGATACAGAGGTCACTGTAGCAACACGAAAGGGCTCCACGGACCCCAAATCAACTCGAGGAGTGCTTAGTCCCTGGCTTCGATTCAAGAGGAATATCAACTTTCCACAAGCACCTCAAGAGGAGGCTTCTCTCAGCTACAGGTATGTGAGAGGGACCCTGAGTTTGTGGCCTCAACTGGAATGGACACCGAGATGCTCTGACTCGAAGTAAGGCCGGATATCCCTGCATTGAATTGAATGCAGACTCGTCTTGCATCTCCCAAGAGGAAGGGATGTCTGAATCCCCTGTGGAGACCACAGAGAAAGACCTAGTTCTCCGCCTCATCGTGACCGGAGGCCTTACATCCTTTGAAAACTCGAGAGGTCCGCGGAGATCAATGCTTCCAAAGGAGACGATGCCTGACTCTTCTTGAAAATGGATAGGAGTCCCAGGAATCCTGTGGCACGTGGAAAGGGACCCTGGGTGTCCCGCCTCACGTGGAGACGCGTCCCAATTGCCATGCCAAGACTCGAGGAGAATTCCGAAGTGTCCCTCACACCTAGAACGGCGTCCTGATGTCGCTGAACAAACACGTGTCTGGAAGGGCCCTCCCCGTCGTAACTCGAGAATATACCCCAGGTTCCGGCCGCAACTCGAGAAAAACCTTGAGACTTCCCCCTCGCCGCAAGATGAGGCCCGATTCGCCTGCACAGCATGCAGAGCAATTCCGTGTTCCACATCAAACGTGAAAGGAGCCTTGATTTCCTTGATGGCACTCCAGAGAAAACCCAAGATCACTGTCTCAAGTCTAGAGGGATCCTGAGGTCACTGTAGCAACAGCAAACGGCTCCATGGACCCCAAATCAACTCGAGATGAGAGATTAGTCCCTGGCTTCGACTCAAGAGGAATAAAAACTTACCACAAGCACCTCAGAGGAGGCTTCTCTCAGCTACAGGTAAGTGAGAGGGACCCTGAGTTTGTGGCCTCAAGTGGAATGGACACCCAGATGCTCTGACTCGAAGTAAGGCCGTATATCCCTGCAGTGATTGAATGCAGGCTCATCTTGCATCTCCAAAGACGAAGGGATGTCTGAATCCCCTGTGGAGACCACAGAGAAAGACATAGTTCTCCACCTCATGGCGACCGGAAGCCTCACATCCTTTGAAAACTCGAGAGGTCCGCGGAGATCAATGCTTCCAAAGGAGACGATGCCTGACTCCTCTTGAAAATGGATAGGAGTCCCAGGATCCCTGTGGAACGTGGAAAGGGACCCTGGGTCTCCCGCCTCACGTGGAGACGCGTCCCAATTGCCATGCCATGACTCGAGGAGAATCCCGAGGTGTACCTTTCACCTAGGCAGGAGTCCTGAGGTCGCTGAACAGACACGTGACTGTAAGGGGCCCCCCCGTCGTAACTCGAAAATATACCCCAGGTTCCGGCCGCAACTCGAGAAAAACCATGAGACTTTCCCCTCGCCGCGAGATGAGGCCCGATTCCCCTGCACTGTGTGCAGAGCAATTCCGTGTTCCACATCAAACGTGAAAGGAGCCTTGATTTCCTTGATGGCACTCCGAAGAAAACCCAAGATCCCTGTCTCAAGTCTAGAGGGATCCTGAGGTCACTGTAGCAACACGAAAGGGCTCCGTGGACCCCAAATCAACTCGAGATGAGAGCTTAGTCCCTGGCTTCGACTCAAGTGGAATACCAGCTTTCCACAAGCACCTCAAAGAAGGCTTCTCTCAGCTACAGTTATTTGAGAGGGACCCTGAGTTTGTGGCCTCAAGTGGAATGGACACCAAGATGCTCTGACTCGAAGTAAGGCCGGATATCCCTGCAGTGAATTGAATGCAGGCTAGTCTTGCATCTCCCAAGACGAAGGGATGTCTGAATCCCCTGTGGAGACCACAGAGAAAGACCTAGTTCTCCGCCTCATCGCGAACGGAGGCCTCACATCCTTTGAACACTCGAGAGGTCCGCGGGGATTAATGCTTCCAAAGGAGACGATGCCTGACTCCTCTTGAAAATGGATAGGAGTCCCAGGATCCCTGTGGCACGTAGAATGGGACCCTGGGTCTCCCACCTCACATGGAGACGCGTCCCAATTGCCATGCCAAGACTCGATGAAAATCCCGAGGTGTCCCACGCACCTAGGCAGGAGTCCTGACTTCGCTGAACAAACACGTGTCTGGAAGGGCCCTCCCCATGGTAACTCGAGAATATACCACAGGTTCCGGCCGCAACTCGAGAAAAACAATGAGACATCCCCCTCGCCGCGAGATGAGGCCTGATTCCCCTGCACTGCGTGCAGAGCAATTCTGTGTTCCACATCAAACGTGAAAGGAGCCTTGATTTCCTTGATGGCACTCCAGAGAAACCCAAGATCACTGTCTCAAGTCTAGAGTGATACAGAGGTCACTGTAGCAACACGAAAGGGCTCCACAGACCCCAAATCAACTCGAGGAGTGCTTAGTCCCTGGCTTCGATTCAAGAGGAATACCAACTTTCCACAAGCACCTCAAGAGGAGGCTTCTCTCAGCTACAGGTAAGTGAGAGGGACCCTGAGTTTGTGGCCTCAAGTGGAATGGACACCCAGATGCTCTGACTCGAAGTAAGGCCGGATATCCCTGCAGTGATTGAATGCAGGCTCATCTTGCATCTCCAAAGACGAAGGGATGTCTGAATCCCCTGTGGAGACCACAGAGAAAGACATAGTTCTCCGCCTCATGGCGACCGGAGGCCTCACATCCTTTGAAAATTCGAGAGGTCCTGGGAGATCAATGCTTCCAAAGGAGACGATGCCTGACTCCTCTTGAAAATGGATAGGAGTCCCAGGATCCCTGTGGAACGTGGAAAGGGACCCTGGGTCTCCCGCCTCACGTGGAGACACGTCCCAATTGCCATGCCATGACTCGAGGAGAATCCCGAGGTGTCCCTCGCACCTAGGCAGGAGTCCTGACGTCGCTGAACAAACACGTGTCTGGAAGGGCCCTTCCCGTCGTAACTCAAGAATATAAATCAGGTTCCGGCTGCAACTCGAGAAAAAATATGAGACTTCCCTCTCGCCGCGAGATGAGGCCCGATTCCCCTGCACTGCGTGAAGAGCAATTCCGTGTTCCACATCAAACGGGAAAGGAGCCTTGATTTCCTTGATGGCACTCCAAAGAAAACCCAAGATCACTGTCTCAAGTCGAGAGGGATCCTGAGGTCACTGGAACAACACAAAAGGGCTCCGTGGACCCCAAATCAACTCGAGATGAGAGCTTAGTCCCTGGCTTCGACTCAAGAGGAATTCCAACTTTCCACAAGCACCTCAAGAGGAGGCTTCTCTCAGCTTCAGGTATGTGAGAGGGACCCTGAGTTTGTGGCCTCAAGTGGAATGGACACCGAGATGCTCTGACTCGAAGTAAGGCCGGATATCCCTGCAGTGAATTAAATGCAGGCTCGTCTTGCATCTCCCAAGACGAAGGGTTGTCTGAATCCCCTGTGGAGACCACAGAGAAAGACCTAGTTCTCCGCCTCATTGCGACCGGAGGCCTCACATCCTTTGAAAACTCGAGAGGTCCGCGGAGATCAATGCTTCCAAAGGAGACGATGCCTGACTCCTCTGGAAAATGGATAGGAGTCCCAGGATCCCTGTGGCACGTGGAAAGGGACCCTGGGTCTCCCGCCTCACGTGGAGACGCGTCCCAATTGCCATGCCAAGACTCGAGGAGAATCCCGAGGTGTCCCTCGCACCTAGGCAGGAGTCCTGACGTCGCTGAACAAACCCGTGTCTGGAAGGGCCCTCCTCGTCATACTTCGAGAATATACCCCAGGTTCCGGCCGCAACTCGAGAAAAACCATGAGACTTCCCCCTCGCCGCGAGATGAGGCCCGATTCCCCTGCACTGCGTGCAGAGCAATTCCGTGTTCCACATCAAACGTGAAAGGAGCCTTGATTTCCTTGATGGCACTCCAGAGAAAACCCAAGTTCACTGTCTCAAGTCTAGAGGGATCCTGAGGTCAGTGTAGCAACACGAAAGGGCTCCGTGGACCCGAAATCAACTCGAGATGAGAGATTAGTCCCTGGCTTTGATTCAAGAGGAATACCAACTTTCCACAAGCACCACAAGAGGAGGCTTCTCTCAGCGACAGGTATGTGAGAGGGACTCTGAGTTTGTGGCCTCAAGTGGAATGGACACCGAGATGCTCTGACTCGAAGTAAGGCCGGATATCCCTGCAGTGAATTGAATGCAGGCTCGTCTTGCATCTCCCAAGACGAAGGGATGTCTGAATCCCCTGTGGAGACCACAGAGAAAGACCTAGTTCTCCGCCTCATCGCGACCGGAGGCCTCACATCCTTTGAAAACTCGAGAGGTCCTGGGAGATCAATGCTTCCAAAGGAGACGATGCCTGACTCCTCTTAAAAATAGATAGGAGTCCCAGGATCCCTGTGGCACGTGGAAAGGGACCCTGGGTCTTCGGCCTCACGTGGAGACGGGTCCCAATTGCCATGCCAAGACTCGAGGGGAATCCCGAGTTGTCCCTCGCACCTTGGCTGGAGTTCTGACGTCGCTGAACAAACACGTGTCTGCAAGGGCCCTTCGCGTCGTAACTCGTGAATACACCCCAGGTTCCGGCCACAACTCGAGAAATACCATGAGACTTCCCGCTCGCCGCGAGATGAGGCCCGATTCCCCTGCACTGTGTGCCGAGCAATTCCGTGTTCAACATCAAACGTGAAAGGAGCCTTGATTTCCTTGATGGCACTCCAGAGAAAACCCAAGTTCACTGTCTCAAGTCTAGAGGGATCCTGAGGTCAGTGTAGCAACACGAAAGGGCTCCGTGGACCCGAAATCAACTCGAGATGAGAGATTAGTCCCTGGCTTCGACTCAAGAGGAATACCAACTTTCCACAAGCACCACAAGAGGAGGCTTCTCTCAGCGACAGGTATGTGAGAGGGACTCTGAGTTTGTGGCCTCAAGTGGAATGGACACCGAGATGCTCTGACTCGAAGTAAGGCCGGATATCCCTGCAGTGAATTGAATGCAGGCTCGTCTTGCATCTCCCAAGACGAAGGGATGTCTGAATCCCCTGTGGAGACCACAGAGAAAGACCTAGTTCTCCGCCTCATCGCGACCGGAGGCCTCACATCCTTTGAAAACTCGAGAGGTCCTGGGAGATCAATGCTTCCAAAGGAGACGATGCCTGACTCCTCTTAAAAATAGATAGGAGTCCCAGGATCCCTGTGGCACGTGGAAAGGGACCCTGGGTCTTCGGCCTCACGTGGAGACGGGTCCCAATTGCCATGCCAAGACTCGAGGGGAATCCCGAGTTGTCCCTCGCACCTTGGCTGGAGTTCTGACGTCGCTGAACAAACACGTGTCTGGAAGGGCCCTCCCCGTCGTAACTCGAGAATATACCCCAGGTTCCGGCCGCAACTCGAGAAATACCATGAAACTTCCCGCTCGCCGCGAGATGAGGCCCGATTCCCCTGCACTGTGTGCCGAGCAATTCCGTGTTCAACATCAAACGTGAAAGGAGCCTTGATTTCCTTGATGGCACTCCAGAGAAAACCCAAGTTCACTGTCTCAAGTCTAGAGGGATCCTGAGGTCAGTGTAGCAACACGAAAGGGCTCCGTGGACCCGTAATCAACTCGAATGAGAGATTAGTCCCTGGCTTCGACTCAAGAGGAATACCAACTTTCCACAAGCACCACAAGAGGAGGCTTCTCTCAGCGACAGGTATGTGAGAGGGACTCTGAGTTTGTGGCCTCAAGTGGAATGGACACCGAGATGCTCTGACTCGAAGTAAGGCCGGATATCCCTGCAGTGAATTGAATGCAGGCTCGTCTTGCATCTCCCAAGACGAAGGGATGTCTGAATCCCCTGTGGAGACCACAGAGAAAGACCTAGTTCTCCGCCTCATCGCGACCGGAGGCCTCACATCCTTTGAAAACTCGAGAGGTCCTGGGAGATCAATGCTTCCAAAGGAGACGATGCCTGACTCCTCTGGAAAATGGATAGGAGTCCCAGGAGTCCCAGGAGTCCCACGTTGAAAGGGACCCTTTGTTCTCCCGCCTCACGTGGAGACGCGTCCCAATTGCCATGCCAAGTCTTGAGGAAAATCCCGAGGTGTCCCTCGCACCTAGACAGGAGTCCTGACGTCCCTGAACAAACAGGTGTCTAGAAGGGCCCTCCCCGTAGTAACTCGAAAATATACCCCAGGTTCCGGCCGCAACTCGAGAAAAACCATGAGACTTCCCCCTTGCCTCTAGATGAGGCCTGATTCCCCTGCACTGCGTGCAGAGCAATTTCGTGTTCCACATCAAACATGAAAGGAGCCTTGATTTCCTTGATGGCACTCCAGAGAAAACCCAAGATCACTGTCTTAATTCTAGAGGGATCCTGAGGTCAATGTAGCAACACGAAAGGGCTCCGCGGACCCCAAATCAACTCGAGATGAGAGCTTAGTCCCTGGCTTCGACTCAAGAGGAATACCAACTTTCCACAAGCACCTCAAGAGGAGGCTTCTCTCAGCTACAGGTATGTGAGAGGGTCCCTGAGATTGTGGCCTCAAGTGGAATGGACACCGAGATGCTCTGACTCGAAGTAAGGCCGGATATCCCTGCAGTGAATTGAATGGAGGCTCGTCTTGCATCTCCCAAGAGGAAGGGATGTCTGAATGCCCTGTGGAGACCACAGAGAAAGACCTAGTTCTCCTCCTCATCGTGACCGGAGACCTCACATCCTTTGAAAACTCGAGAGGTCCGCGGAGATCAATGCTTCCAAAGGAGACGATGCCTGACTCCTCTTGAAAATGGATAGGAGTCCCAGGATCCCTGTGGCACGTGGAAAGGGACCCTGGGTCTCCTGCCTCACGTGGAGACGCGTCCCAAATGCCATGCCAAGACTCGAGGAGAATCCCGAGGTGTCCCTCGTACCTAGGCAGGAGTCCTGATGTCGCTCAACAAACACATGTCTGGAAGGGCCCTCCCGGTCGTAACTCAAGAATATACCCCAGGTTCTGGCCGCAAGTCGAGAAAAACCATGAGACTTCCCCCTCGCCGCGAGATGAGGCCCGATTTCCCTGCACTGCGTGCAGAGCAATTCCGTGTTCCACATCAAACGTGAAAGGAGCCATGATTTCCTTGATGGCACTCCAGAGAAAACCCAAGATCACTGTCTCAAGTCTAGAGGGACCCTGAGGTCACTGTAGCAACACAAAAGGGCTCCGTGGACCCCAAATCAACTCGAGATGAGAGCTTAGTCCCTGGCTTCAACTCAAGAGGAATACGAACTTTCCACAAGCACCTCAAGAGGAGGCTTCTCTCAGCTACATGTATGTGAGATGGACCCTGAGTTTGTGGCCTCAAGTGGAATGGACACCGAGATGCTCTGACTCGAAGTAAGGCCGGATATCCCTGCAGTGAATTGAATGCAGGCTCGTCTTGCATCTCCCATGACGAAGGGATGTCTGAATCCCCTGTGGAGACCACAGAGAAAGACCTAGTTCCCCGCCTCATCGCGACCGGAGGCCTCACATCCTTTGAAATCTCCAGAGGTACGCGGACGTCAGTGCTTCAAAAGGAGACGATGCCTGACACCTCTTTAATATGGATAGTAGTCCCAGGATTCCTGTGGCAAGTGGAACGGGACCCCTGGTCTCCCCCCTCAGCTGGAGAGGCATCCCAATTGCCCTGCCAAGCCTCGAGGAGAGTCCCGAGGTGTCGCTCGCATCTAGGCACAAGTCCTGACGTCGCTCTTCACGCTCTTCATATTTTTCAGACCTTTTCATGCTCTTCATATGTTTCACACCTTATCATGCTCTTCATATTTTTCACACCTTTTCATGCTGTTAATATTTTTCACACCTTTTTATGCTCCTCATATTTAACACACCTTTTCATGCTCTTCTTATTTTTCAGAACTTTTCATGCTCCTTATATTTTTCAGACCTTTTCATGCTCTTCGTATTGTTCACAACTTTTCCTGCTCCTCGTATTGTTCACACCATTTCATGCTCCTCGTATTGTTCACACCGTTTCATGCTCCTCATAATTTTCACACCTTTTCATGCTCTTCATATTTTTCACAGCATTTCATGCTCTTCATATTTTTCACACTTTTTCAATCACTTCATATTTTTCAGATCTTTTCATGCTCTTAAAATTTTTCAGACCTTTTCATGCTCTTCATAGTTTTCAGACTGTTTCATGCTCCTCGTATTTTTCTGACCTTTTCATGCTCTTCTTATTTTTCAGATCTTTTCATGCTCCTCGTATTTTTTAGACCTCCTCATGCTCTTAGTATTTTTCAGACCTCTTCATGCTCCTCTGATATTTCAGACCTATTCATGCTCTTCGTATTTTTCAGAACTCTTCATGCTACTCGTATTTTTCAGAAATTTTCATGCTCTTCATACTGTTCACACATTTTCATGCTCTTCGTATATTTCAGACCTTTTCAAGTTCTTGATATTTTTCAGACCTTTTCATGCTCTTCGTATTTTTCAGACCATTTCATGCTCCTCATATTTTTCACACCTTTTCATGCTCTTTGTAATATTTCACACCTGTTCATGCTCTTCGTGTTTTTAACACCTTTTCATACTCCTCGTATTTTTCACACCTTTTTATGCTCCTTCTATTTTTCAGACCTTTTCATGCTCCTCGTATTTTTCACACCGTTTAATGCTGTTCATATTTTTCACACCTTTTCATGCTCTTCGTATTTTTCACACCTTTTCATGCTCTTCGTATATTTCACACCTTTTCATGCTACTCGTATTTTTCAGACCTTTGCAAGCTCCTCGTATTTTTCAGACCTTTGCATGCTCCTCGTATTTTTCAGAACTTTTCACGCTCCTCGTGTTGTTCACAGCTTCTCATGCTCCTCACATTTTTCACACCTTTTCATACTCCTCATATTATTCACACCTTTTTATGCTCCTGGTATTTTTCAGACCTTTTCATGCTCCTCCTATTTTTCAGAACTTTTCATTCTGCTCGTAAATCACAGCTTTTTATGCTCCTGGTATTTTTCACACCTTTTCATTCTCTTCATATTTACACACCGTTTCATGCTCTTCATATTTTTCACACCATTTCATGAACCTCATATTGTTCACAACTTTTCATGCTCTTCATAGTTTTCAAACCTTTGCATGCTCTTCGTATGTTTCAGAATTTTTCATGCTCTTCGTATTGTTCACAGCTTTTCATGCTCCTGGTATTTTTCACACCTTTTCATGCTCTTCATATTTTTCAGAACTTTTCAAGCTCTTCCTATTTTTCACAGCGTTTCATGCACTTTGTATTTTTCACACCGTTTAATGCTCTTCATATTTTTCACACCTTTTCATGCTCTTCGTATTTTTCACAGCTTTTCATGCTCTTTGTATTTTTCACATCTTTTCATGTTCCTCGTAATTTTTCACAACTTTTCATGCACTTCATAATTTTTCACACCTTTTCATGCTCTTTGTATATTTCACACCTTTTCATGCTTTTTGTATTATTCACACCTTTTCATGCTCCTTGTATGTTTTAGACCTTTTCATGCTCCTCGTATTATTCACACCTTTTCATGCTCCTCGTATATTTTAGACCTTTTCATGCTACTCGTATTTTTCAGACCTTTGCAAGCTCCTCGTATTTTTTAGACCTTTGCATGCTCCTCGTATTTTTCAGAACTTTTCACGCTCCTTGTGTTTTTCACAACTTCCCATGCTCCTCATATTGTTCACACCTTTTCATACTCCTCATATTATTCACAACTTTTTATGCTCCTGGAATTTTTCAGACCTTTTCATGCTCCTCGCATTTTTCACACCTTTTCATGCTCCTCCTATTTTTCAGAACTTTTCATTCTCCTCGTAAATCACAGCTTTTCATGCTCCTGGTATTTTTCACACCTTTTCATGCTTTTCATACTTTACACACCGTTTCATGCTCTTCATATTTTTCACACCATTTCATGAACCTCATATTGTTCACAACTTTTCATGCTCTTCATAGTTTTCAGACCTTTACATGCTCTTCGTATTTTTCACAGCTTTTCATGCTCCTGGTATTTTTCACACCTTTTCATGCTCTTCATATACTTCAGAACTTTTCAAGCTCTTGATATTTTTCAGACTTTTTCAAGCTCTTCATACTTTTCATAACCTTTCATGCTCTGCACATTTTTCACACCGTTTCAGGCTCTTCCTATGTTTCACACCTTTTCATGCACTTCGTGTTTTTCACAACTTTTCATGCTCTTCGTATTTTTCACACCTCTTCAGGCTCTTCGAAATTTTTCACACTTTTTCATGCTGTTCATATTTTTCACACATTTTCATCCTCTTCTCATTTTTCACACCGTTTCATGCTCAATGCATTTTTCAGACCTTTTCATGCTCTTTGTATTTTTCAGAACTTTTCATGCTCCTCGTATTTTTCAGACCTTTGCATGTTCCTCATATTTTTCTGAACTTTTCACGCTCCTCGTATTTTTCACAACTTCTCATGCTCCTCATATTGTTCACACCTTTCATACTCCTCATATTATTCACAACTTTTCATGCTAATTATATTTTTCACACCTTTTCAGCTCTTCATATTTTTCAGAAATTTTCATGCTCTTCATGCTCTTCGTATTTTTCAGACCTTTTCATGCTCTTCTTATTTTTCAAAACTTTTCATGCTCTTCGTATTTTTCACACCTTTTCATGCTCTTGATATTTTTCAGAAGTTTTCATGTTCTTGATATTTTTCAGACCTTTTCATGCTCTTCCATTTTTCACAACTTTTCATGCCTTTCATATTTTTCAGACCTTTTCAATCTCTTGATATTTTTCAGACCTTTTCATGCTCTTCGTGTTTTTCAGACCTTTTCATGCTCTTCATATTTTTTACAGCTTTTCATGCTCTTCTTACTTTTCACACCATTTCATGCTCCTCATATATTTCACATCTTTTCATGAGCTTCATGTTGTCACACCGTTTCATGCTCCTCAGATTTTTCACACCTTTTCATGCTCTTCATATTTTTCAGACCTTTTCATGCTCCACATATTTTTCACACGTTTACATGCTCTTCATATTTTACACAACTTCTCACGCTCTTCTTATTTTTTAAACCTTTTCTTGCTCTTCTTATTTTTCACACCGTTTCATGCTCTTCATATTTTTCACACCTTGTCATGCTTTTCAAATTTTTCACACCTTTTCATGCTCTTCGTATTTTTTAAACCTTTTCTTGCTCCTCATATTTTACACAACTTTTCATGCTCTTCATTTTTTTTTAAACCTTTTCTTGCTCTTCATATTTTACACACCGTTTCATGCTCTTCATATTTTTCACACCTTTTTATGCTTTTCAAATTTTTTACACCTTTTCATGCTCTTCGTATTTTTCAGGTTTTATCATTCTCTTCGTATTTTTCAGATCTTTTCATGCTCTGTCTATTTTTCACACCGTTTCATGCTCTTCGTATTTATCAGATGTTTTCATGATCTTCTTATTTTTCACACCGTTTCATGCTTTTCGTATTTATCAGAACTTTTCGTGATCTCCATATTTTTCAGAACTTTTCATGCTCTTCGCATTTTTCACACCGTTTCATGCACTTCACATTTTTCACACCTTTTCATGCTATTCATATTTTTCACACTGTTTCATAATCTTCATATTTTTCACTTCTTTTCATGCTCTTCATATATTTCACACTGTTTCATGCTCTTCATATGTTCACACCATTACATGCTCCTCATATTTATCATAGTTTCATGCTCTTCAAATTTTTCACACCTTTACATGCTCCTCATATTTTTGACACCATTTCTTGCTCCTCGTATTTTTCAGAACTTTTCATGCTCTTCATATTTTTCACACCTTTTCATGCTATTCATATTTTTCACACTGTTTCATAATCTTCATATTTTTCACTTCTTTTCATGCTCTTCATATATTTCACACTGTTTCATGCTCTTCATATGTTCACACCATTACATGCTCCTCATATTTATCATAGTTTCATGCTCTTCAAATTTTTCACACCTTTATATGCTCCTCATATTTTTGACACCATTTCTTGCTCCTCGTATTTTTCAGAACTTTTCATGCTCTTCATATTTTTCACACCTTTACATGCTCCTCATATTTTTGACACCTTTTCTTGCTCCTCATATTTTTCACACCGTTTCATGCTCTTCATATTTTTCACACCTTTTCCTGCTCTTCATATTTTTCATACCGTTTCATGCTCTTCATATTCTCACACTGTTTCATGCTCCTCATATTTTTCAGACCTTTTCATGGTCATCGTATTTTTCAGACCTTTTCATGCTCCTCATAATTTTCAGACCTTGGCATGCTCCTCGTATTTTCCAGACCTTTTCATCCTCCTCATATTTTTCACACCTTTTCACGCTCTTCGTATTTTTCAGGCCTTGCATGCTCCCTGTATTTTTCACACATTTTCATGCTCCTCGTATTTTTCAGAACTTTTCATGCTCCTCATATTTTGCACACCTTTTCATGCTCTTCGTATTTTTCAGACGTTTGCATGCTGTTCGTATTTTTCAGACCTTTTCATGCTCTTGATAGTTTTGAAACCTTTTCAGGCTCCTCGTATTTTTCAGACCTTTTCATGCTCCTCGTATTTTTCACACATTTCCATGCTCCTCGTATTTTTCACACCTTTTCACGACCCTTGTATTTTTCAGACCTTTCCATGCTCCTCGTATTTTTCACACCGTTTCATGCTCTTCATATTTTCAGATAGTTTCATGCTCCTCATATTTTTCACACGTTTCATGCTCTTCATATTTTTCAGAAAGCTCTTTGTATTTTTCAGACTTTTTCATGTTCTTGGTAATTTTTCACATCTTTTAATGCTCTCTGAATTTTTCACAACTTTTCATGCTTTTCGTGATTTTTCACAACGTTTCATGCTCTTCATATTTTTCACACCGTTTGATGCGTTTGTACTTTTCACACTTTTTCATGCTCTTTGTATTTTTCACACATTTTAATGCTCTTCGTATATTTCACACCTTTTCATGCACTTCGTATGATTCACACCTTTTCATGCTCTTCATATTTTTCACACCGTTTCATGCTCTTCATATTTTTCACACCTTTTCATGCTCTTCATATTTTTCACACCATTTCATGCTCTTCATATTTTTCACACTGTTTCATGCTCTTCGTATTTTTGACACTTTTTCATGCTCTTCGTATATTTCACACCTTTTCATGCTCTTTGTATATTTCACACCTCTTCATGCTCTTCATATTTTTCACACCGTTTCATGCTGTTCATATTGTTCACAACTTTTCAGGCTCCCCGTATTTTTCAGACCTTTTCATGCTCCTTGTGTTTTTCAGACCTTTTCATGCTCCTCGTATTTTTCAGACCTTTTCATCCTCCTCGTATTTATCAGAACTTTTCATGCTTCTCGTATTTTTCACACCTTTTCATGCTCCTCGTATTTTTCACACTTTTTCATTCTCCTCGTATTTTTCACACCTTTATATGCTCTTTGTATTTTTCACACCTTTTCATGCTCTTCCTGTTTTTCACACCTTTTCATGCTCTTCGTGTTTTTCACTCCTTTTAATGCTCTTCATATTTTTCAGGCCTTTTCATGCTCTTGATATTTTCCACACCTTTTCATGCTCTCCATGTTTTTCACACCGTTTCTTGCTCTTCGTGTTTTTCACACATTTCATGCTCCTATTTTTCACACTTTTCATGCTCTTCATATTTTTCACACCTTTTCATGCTCCTCGTATTTTTCACACTTTTTCATGCTCCTCATATTTTTCAAACCTTTTCATGCTCTTCGAATTTTTCATTCATTTTCATGCTCTTCGTGTTTTTCACACCTTTTCATGCTCCTCGTATTTTTCACACTTTTTCATGCTCCTCATATTTTTCACACCTTTTCATGCTCCTCGTATTTTTCAGACCTTTTCATGCTCCTCGTATTTTTCAGACCTTGCCTGGTCCTCGTATTTTATAGACCTTTCCATGCTCTTACTATTTTTCAGACATCTTCATGCTCCTCTTATTTTTCAGACCCATTCATGCTCTTCGTATTTTTCAGAACTCTTCATGCTACTCGTATTTTTCAGAACTCTTCATGCTCTTCATACTGTTCACACGTTTTCATGATCTTCGTATATTTCAGACCTTTTCAAATTCTTGATATTTTTCAGACCATTTCATGCTCCTCATATTTTTCACACCTTTTCATGCTCTTTGTATTATTTCACACCTGTTCATGCTCTTCGTATTTTTGACACCTTTTCATACTCCTCGTATTTTTCACACCTTTTCATGCTCCTCGTATTTTTCAGACCTTTTCATGCTCCCCGTATTTTTCAGACCTTTTTATGCTACTTTTATTTTTCAGACCTTTACATGCTCCTCCTATTTTTCACACCTTTTCATGCTCTTCATGATTTTCACGCATTTTCATGGTTCTCGTATTTTTTACACCATTTCATGTTCCTCGTTTTTTTTCAGACCTTTTCATGCTCCTCGCATTTTTCACACCTTTTCATGCTCCTCCTATTTTTCAGAACTTTTCATTCTCCTCGTAAATCACAGCTTTTCATGCTCCTGGTATTTTTCAAACCTTTTCATGCTCTTCATATTTTACACACCGTTTCATGCTCTTCATATTTTTCACACCATTTCATGAACCTCATATTGTTCACAACTTTTCATGCTCTTCATAGTTTTCAGACCTTTACATGCTCTTCGTATTTTTCAGAATTTTTCTTGCTCTTTGTATTTTTCACAGCTTTTCATGCTCCTGGTATTTTTCACACCTTTTCATGCTCTTCATATACTTCAGAACTTTTCAAGCTCTTGATATTTTTCAGACCTTTTCAAGCTCTTTTTAGTTTTCACAACCTTTCATGCTCTGCACATTTTTCACACCATTTCAGGCTCTTCGTATGTTTCACACCTTTTCAAGCACTTCATATTTTTCACAACTTTTCATGCTCTTCGTATTTTTCACACCTCTTCAGGCTCTTCGAAATTTTTCACACCTTTTCATATTTTTCACACCTTTTCATCCTCTTCTCATTTTTCCGTTTCATGCTTTTTGTATTTTTCAGACCTTTTCATGCTCTTTGTATTTTTCAGAACTTTTCATGCTCCTCGTATTTTTCAGACCTTTGCATGCTCCTCGTATTTTTCTGAACTTTTCATGCTCCTCGTATTTTTCACAACTTCTCATCCTCCTCATATTATTCACAACTTTTCATGCTCATTATATTTTTCACACCTTTTCAGCTCTTCATATTTTTCAGAAATTTTCATGCTCTTCATGCTCTTCGTATTTTCAGAACTTTTCATGCTCTTCATATTTTTCATACCTTTTCATGCTCTTGATATTTTTCAGAAGTTTTCATGTTCTTGATATTTTTCAGACCTTTTCATGCTCTTCAATTTTTCACAAATTTTCATGCCTTTCATATTTTTCAGACCTTTTCAATCTCTTGATATTTTTCAGACCTTTTCATGCTCCTCCTATTTTTCAGAACTTTTCATGCTCTTCGTATTTTTCCCACCTTTTCATGCTCTTTGTATTTTTCACACCTTTTCATGCTCTTCATATTTTTCACACCTTTTCATGCTCTTCATATTTTTTAGAGCTTTTCATGCTCTTCTTATTTTTCACACCATTTCATGCTCCTCATATTTTTCACATCTTTTCATGAGCTTCATATTGTCACACCGTTTCATGCTCCTCAGATTTTTCACAGCTTTTCATGCTCTTCATATTTTTCAGACCTTTTCATGCTCCACATATTTTTCACACGTTTACATGCTCTTCATATTTTACACAACTTCTCATGCTCTTCTTATTTTTTAAACCTTTTCTTGCTCTTCTTATTTTTCACACCGTTTGATGCTCTTCATATTTTTCACACCTTGTCATGCATTTCAAATTTTTCACACCTTTTCACGCTCTTCGTATTTTTTAAACCTTTTCTTGCTCCTCATATTTTACACAACTTTTCATGCTCTTCATATTTTTCAGAACTTTTCATTCTCTTCATGCTCTTCGTATTTTCAGACCTATTCATGCTCCTCCTATTTTTCAGACCTTTTCATGCTCTTCGTATTTTTCACTCCTCTTCATGCTCCTCGTATTTTTCAGACCTTTTCATGCTCCACATATTTTTCACACGTTTACATGCTCTTCATATTTTACACAACTTCTCATGCTCTTCTTATTTTTTAAACCTTTTCTTGCTCTTCTTATTTTTCACACCGTTTGATGCTCTTCATATTTTTCACACCTTGTCATGCTTTTCAAATTTTTCACACCTTTTCATGCTCTTCGTATTTTTTAAACCTTTTCTTGCTCTTCATATTTTACACAACTTTTCATGCTCTTCTTATTATTCAGAACTTTTCATTCTCTTCATGCTCTTCGTATTTTCAGACCTATTCATGCTCATCATATTTTTCAGACCTTTTCATGCTCTTCGTATTTTTCACTCCTCTTCATGCTCCTCGTATTTTTCAAACCTTTTCATGCTCCGCGTATTTTTCACATCTTTTCATGCTCTTCATATTTTACAGACCGTTTCATGCTCTTCATATTTTTCACACCATTTCATTAACCTCATATTATTCACAACTTTTCATGCTCTTCATATTTTACACACCGTTCAGGCTATTCGTATGTTTCACACCTTTAATGCACTTCGTATTTTTCACAACTTTTCATGCTCTTCGTATTTTTCACACCTTTTCAGGTTGTTCGAAATTTTTCACACCTTTTTATGCTCTTCATATTTTTCACACCTTTTCATCCTCTTCTCTTTTTTCACACCGTTTCATGCTCTACTTATTTTTCACACCTTGTCATGCACTTCATATTTTTTACATCTTTTCATGCTCTTCGTATTTGTCCCATGTTTTCAAGCTCTTCGTATTTTTCAGACCTTTTCATGCTCTTCGTATTTTTCACACTTTTTCATGCTCCTCATATTTTTCACCCCTTTTCATGCTCTTCGTATTTTTCACACCTTTTCATGCTCTTCCTGTTTTTCACTCCTTTTAATGCTCTTCATATTTTTCAGGCCTTTTCACGCTCTTGATATTTTTCACACCTTTTCATGCTCTCTGTGTTTTTCACACCTTTTCTTGCTCTTCGTGTTTTTCACACGTTTTCATGCTCCTCATATTTTTCACACCATTTCATGCTCTTCATATTTTCACACCATTTCATGCTAGTCATATTTTTGACACCTTTTCATGCTCCTAATATTTTTCAGACCTTTTAATGCTCCTCGTGTTTTTCAGACGTATTCACGCTCCTCGTATTTTTCAGACATTCTGGCCCCTCGTATTTTTCAGACCTTTTCATGCTCCTCATATTTTCAGACCGTTTCATGCTCCTCATATTTTTCAAACCGTTTCATGCTCCTCATATTTATCACACCGTTTCGTGCTCCTTGTGTTTTACAGACATTTTCATGCTTCTCGTATTTTTCAGAACTTTTCATGCTCCTCGTGTTTTTCAGACCTTTTCATGCTCCTCGTATTTTTCACACATTTTCATACTCCTCGTATTTTTCACACCTTATCACGCTCATCGTATTTTTCAGACATTAAGCCCCCTCGTATTTTTCAGACCTTTCCATGCTCATCGTATTTTTCATACCTTTTCATGATCCTCATATTTTTCACACCTTTTAATGCTCTTAATATTTTTCAGGCCGTTTCATGCTTCTCATATTTTTCACACCTTTTCATGCTCTTCATATTTTTCACACCGTTTCATGCTCTTCATGTTTCCACACTGTTTCATGCTCCTCATATTTTTCAGATATTTTCATGCTCCTCGTATTTTCCAGACCTTTTCATGCTCCTCGTAATTTTCACAACTTTTCATGCTCCTTGTAGTTTTCAGACCTTTTCATGCTCCTCATATTTCTCACACCTTTCATGTTCTTCATGTTTTTCACACCGTTTCATGCTCTTTATATTTTCACACTGTTTCATGCTCCTCATATTTTTGACACCTTTTCATGCTCCTCTTATTTTTCAGACCTTTTCATGTTAGTCGTATTTTTCAGACCTTTTCATGCTCCCCGTATTTTTCATACCTTTCTTGGTCCTCGTATTTTTCAGAACAATTCTTGCTTCTCGTATTTTTCACACCTTTTCTTGTTCCTCGTATTTTTCAGACCTTTTCATGCTCCTCGTATTTTTCAGACCTTTTTTTGCTCCTCGTATTTTTACACCTTTTCATGCTCCTTGTATTTTTCAGCCCGTTTCATGCTCCTCGTATTTTTCAGAACTTTTCATGCTCCTCGTATTTTACAGAGCTTTTCATGCTCCTCTTATTTTTCAGAATTTTTCGTGCTCCTCGTATTTTCAGACCTTTTCGTGCTCCTCGAATTTTTCACACCTTTTCTTGCTCCTCGTATTTTTCACACCTTTTCATGCTCCTCACGTTTTCCACACCTTTCATGCTCTTCATATTTTTCACAGCGTTTCATGCTCTTCATATTTTCACACCGTTTGATCCTCCTCATATTTTTCAGACCTTTTCATGCTCCTCGTATTTTTCAGACCTTTTCATGCTCCTCGTATTTTTCAGACCATTTCATGCTCCTCATATTTTTCAGACCTTTTCATTCTCCTAGTATTTTTCCGATCTTTTCATGCTCCTTGTACTTTTCAAACCTTTTCATGCTCCTCATATTTCTCACACCTTTCATGCTCTTCATATTTTTCACACGGTTTCATGCTCATGATATTTTCACACCGTTTCATGCTCCTCATATTTTTGATAACTTTTCATGCTCCTCTTATTTTTCACAACTTTTCATGCTCCTCGTATTTTTCAGACCTTTTCATGCTCCCTTTATTTTTCATAACATTCATGGTCCTCGTATTTTTCAGACCGTTTCATGCTTCTCGTATTTTTCACACCTTTTCATGCTCTTCCTGTTTTTCACACCTTTTCATGCTCTTCGTGTTTTTCACTCCTTTTAATGCTCTTCATATTTTTCAGGCCTTTTCACGCTCTTGATATTTTACACACCTTTTCATGCTCTCCATGTTTTTCACACCTTTTCTTGCTCTTCGTGTTTTCGACACCTTTTCATGCTCCTGATATTTCTGCACAGCACTTCATGCTCTTCATATTTTCACAGCATTTCATGCTAGTCATATTTTTGACACCTTTTTATGCTCCTCATATTTTTCAGACCTTTTCATGCTCCTCGTATTTTTCAGACCTTTTCACGCTCCTCGTATTTTTCAGACATTCAGGCCCCTCATATTTTTCAGACATTTTCATGCTCCTCGTATTTTTAACACATTTTCATATTCCTCCGATTTTTCACACCTTTTCACGCTCCTCGTATTTTTCAGACATTAAGGCCCCTCGTATTTTTCAGACCTTTTCATGCTCCTCGTATTTTTCACACCTTTTCATGCTCCTCATATTGTTCACAACTTTTCATGCTCTTCATATTTTTCACATCTTTTCATGCTTTTCATATTTTTCATTCCTTTTCATGCTACTCGTATTTTTCAGACCTTTTCATGCTCCCTGTATTTTCATACCTTTCATGGTCCTCGTATTTTTCCGACCGTTTCATGCTTCTCGAATTTTTCACACCTTTTCATGCTCTTCCTGTTTTTCACACCTTTTCATGCTTTTCGTGTTTTTCACTCCTTTTCTTGCTCTTCGTGTTTCCACACCTTGTCCTGCTCCTCATATTTCTTCACACCATTTCATGCTCTTCATATTTTCACAGCATTTCATGCTAGTCATATTTTTGACACCTTTTCATGCTCCTCATATTTTTCAGACCTTTTCATGCTCCTCGTATTTTTCACACCTTTTCATGCTCTTTGTATTTTTCACAACTTTTCATGCTTTTCATAATTTTTCACACCTTTTCATTGTCTTCGTATATTTCACACCAGTCATGCTCTTTGTATTTTTCACACCTTTTCAAGCTCTTCATACTTTTAAAACCATTTCATGCTCTTCATATTTTTAACACCGTTTCATGCTCTTCATATTTTCACACCGTTTCATGCTCCTCATATTTTTCACACCTTTTCATGCTTCTCATATTTTTAAGATCTTTTCATGCTTCTCGTATTTTTCAGACATTTTCATGCTCCTAGTATTTTTCACACCTTTTCATGCTCTTCGTAGTTTTCACACCTTTTCATGCTCCTCATATTTTTCAGACCTTTTCGTGCTCCTCATATTTGCAGACCTTTTCGTACTCCTCATATTTTTCACACCTTTTCATGCTCATCATATATTTCACAACTTTTCATGCTCTTCATATTATTGACATATTTTAATGCTCCTCATATTTTTCACATCTTTTCATGCTCCTCATATTTTTGACACATTTAAAAGGTCTTCATATTTTTCACACCGTTTCATGATCTTCATATTTTCACACCATTTCATGCTCCTCAAATTTTTTAGACTTTTTCATGCTCCTCATATTTTTCAGACCTTTATATGCTCCTCGTATTTTTCACACCTTTTCATGCTCCTCGTGTTTTTCACACCTTTTCATGCTCCTCGTATTTTTTTCAGACCTTTTCATGCTCCTGTTTTTTTCACACATTTTCATGCTCCTCGTATTTTTCACACCTTTTCATGCTCTTCGTATTTTTCGCACATTTTCTTTCTCATCGTATTTTTCAGACCTTTTCATGCTCCTGTTTTTTTCACACCTTTTCATGCTCCTCGTATTTTTCATACCTTTTCATGCTCCTCGTTTTTTTCAGACATTTTCATGCTCCTAGTATTGTTCACACCTTTTCATGCTCCTCATATTTTTCACACCTATTAATGCTCCTTGTATTTTTCAGACCTTTTCATGCTCTTCGTATTTTTCACAGCATTTCATGCTTTCACATATTTCACACCGTTTCATGCTCCTCGTATTTTTCACATGTTTTCATGCACTTTGTATTTTTCACAACTTTTCATGCTTTTCATAATTTTTCACACCTTTTCATTGTCTTCGTATATTTCACACCAGTCATGCTCTTTGTATTTTTCACACCTTTTCAAGCTCTTCATACTTTTCAAACCATTTCATGCTCTTCATATTTTTCACAACTTTTCATGCTCTTCATATTTTTTACATATTTCATTCTCCTCATATTTTTCATACCATTTCATGCTCCTCTTATTTTTCACATCTTTTCATGCTCCTCATATTTTTGACACCTTTTAAAGGTCTTCATATTTTTCACACCGTTTCATGTTCCTCGTATTTTTCAGACCTTTTCATGCTGCTACTAGTTTTCCCACCTTTTCATGCTCCTTGTATTTTTAGCAGATTTTCTTTCTCATCGTATTTTTCACACCTTTTCATGCTCCTCGTATTTTTCACACCTTTAATGCTCCTCATATTTTTCACACCTTTACATGCTCTTCGAATTTTCCACACATTTTCATGCACTTCATGTTTTCCACATTTTTTCATGCTGCTCGTGTTTTTCACACCGTTTCTTGCTCTTCATATTTTTAACACCGTTTCATGCTCTTCATATTTTCACACCTTTTCATGCTCCTCATATTTTTCACACCTTTTCATATTCTCATCTTTTTCAGATCATTTCATGCTTCTCGTATTTTTCAGACATTTTCATGCTCCTAGTATTTTTCACACGTTTTCATGCACCTCGTATTTTTCACACCTTTTCATGCTCTTCTTAGTTTTCACACCTTTTCATGCTCCTCATATTTTTCAGACCTCTTCTTGCTTCTCATATTTGCAGACCTTTTCGTACTCGTATTTTTCACACCTTTTCATGCTCCTATTATTTTTCACACCTTTTCATGCTCCTCGTATATTTCCCACATTTTCTTTCTCATCGTATTTTTCACACCTTTTCATGCTCGTCGTATTTTACAGACCTTTTCATGCTCCTGTTTTTTTCACACCTTTTCATGCTCCTCGTATTTTCACAACTTTTCATGCTCCTCGTATTTTTCAGACCTTTTCATGCTCCTACTATTTTTCCCACCTTTTCATGCTCTTCGTATTTTTCGCACATTTTCTTTCTCATCATATTTTTCACACCTTTTCATGCTCCTTGTATTTTTCACACCTCTTCATGCTCTTCGTATTTTTCACACCTTTTCATGCTCTTCCTGTTTTTCACTCCTTTTAATGCTCTTCATATTTTTCAGGCCTTTTCACGCTCTTGATATTTTTCACACCTTTTCATGCTCTCTGTGTTTTTCACACCTTTTCTTGCTCTTCGTGTTTTTCACACGTTTTCATGCTCCTCATATTTTTCACACCATTTCATGCTCTTCATATTTTCACACCATTTCATGCTAGTCATATTTTTGACACCTTTTCATGCTCCTAATATTTTTCAGACCTTTTAATGCTCCTCGTGTTTTTCAGACGTATTCACGCTCCTCGTATTTTTCAGACATTCTGGCCCCTCGTATTTTTCAGACCTTTTCATGCTCCTCATATTTTCAGACCGTTTCATGCTCCTCATATTTTTCAAACCGTTTCATGCTCCTCATATTTATCACACCGTTTCGTGCTCCTTGTGTTTTACAGACATTTTCATGCTTCTCGTATTTTTCAGAACTTTTCATGCTCCTCGTGTTTTTCAGACCTTTTCATGCTCCTCGTATTTTTCACACATTTTCATACTCCTCGTATTTTTCACACCTTATCACGCTCATCGTATTTTTCAGACATTAAGCCCCCTCGTATTTTTCAGACCTTTCCATGCTCATCGTATTTTTCATACCTTTTCATGATCCTCATATTTTTCACACCTTTTAATGCTCTTAATATTTTTCAGGCCGTTTCATGCTTCTCATATTTTTCACACCTTTTCATGCTCTTCATATTTTTCACACCGTTTCATGCTCTTCATGTTTCCACACTGTTTCATGCTCCTCATATTTTTCAGATATTTTCATGCTCCTCGTATTTTCCAGACCTTTTCATGCTCCTCGTAATTTTCACAACTTTTCATGCTCCTTGTAGTTTTCAGACCTTTTCATGCTCCTCATATTTCTCACACCTTTCATGTTCTTCATGTTTTTCACACCGTTTCATGCTCTTTATATTTTCACACTGTTTCATGCTCCTCATATTTTTGACACCTTTTCATGCTCCTCTTATTTTTCAGACCTTTTCATGTTAGTCGTATTTTTCAGACCTTTTCATGCTCCTCGTATTTTTCAGACCTTTTTTTGCTCCTCGTATTTTTACACCTTTTCATGCTCCTTGTATTTTTCAGCCCGTTTCATGCTCCTCGTATTTTTCAGAACTTTTCATGCTCCTCGTATTTTACAGAGCTTTTCATGCTCCTCTTATTTTTCAGAATTTTTCGTGCTCCTCGTATTTTCAGACCTTTTCGTGCTCCTCGAATTTTTCACACCTTTTCTTGCTCCTCGTATTTTTCACACCTTTTCATGCTCCTCACGTTTTCCACACCTTTCATGCTCTTCATATTTTTCACAGCGTTTCATGCTCTTCATATTTTCACACCGTTTGATCCTCCTCATATTTTTCAGACCTTTTCATGCTCCTCGTATTTTTCAGACCTTTTCATGCTCCTCGTATTTTTCAGACCATTTCATGCTCCTCATATTTTTCAGACCTTTTCATTCTCCTAGTATTTTTCCGATCTTTTCATGCTCCTTGTACTTTTCAAACCTTTTCATGCTCCTCATATTTCTCACACCTTTCATGCTCTTCATATTTTTCACACGGTTTCATGCTCATGATATTTTCACACCGTTTCATGCTCCTCATATTTTTGATAACTTTTCATGCTCCTCTTATTTTTCACAACTTTTCATGCTCCTCGTATTTTTCAGACCTTTTCATGCTCCCTTTATTTTTCATAACATTCATGGTCCTCGTATTTTTCAGACCGTTTCATGCTTCTCGTATTTTTCACACCTTTTCATGCTCTTCCTGTTTTTCACACCTTTTCATGCTCTTCGTGTTTTTCACTCCTTTTAATGCTCTTCATATTTTTCAGGCCTTTTCACGCTCTTGATATTTTACACACCTTTTCATGCTCTCCATGTTTTTCACACCTTTTCTTGCTCTTCGTGTTTTCGACACCTTTTCATGCTCCTGATATTTCTGCACAGCACTTCATGCTCTTCATATTTTCACAGCATTTCATGCTAGTCATATTTTTGACACCTTTTTATGCTCCTCATATTTTTCAGACCTTTTCATGCTCCTCGTATTTTTCAGACCTTTTCACGCTCCTCGTATTTTTCAGACATTCAGGCCCCTCATATTTTTCAGACATTTTCATGCTCCTCGTATTTTTAACACATTTTCATATTCCTCCGATTTTTCACACCTTTTCACGCTCCTCGTATTTTTCAGACATTAAGGCCCCTCGTATTTTTCAGACCTTTTCATGCTCCTCGTATTTTTCACACCTTTTCATGCTCCTCATATTGTTCACAACTTTTCATGCTCTTCATATTTTTCACATCTTTTCATGCTTTTCATATTTTTCATTCCTTTTCATGCTACTCGTATTTTTCAGACCTTTTCATGCTCCCTGTATTTTCATACCTTTCATGGTCCTCGTATTTTTCCGACCGTTTCATGCTTCTCGAATTTTTCACACCTTTTCATGCTCTTCCTGTTTTTCACACCTTTTCATGCTTTTCGTGTTTTTCACTCCTTTTCTTGCTCTTCGTGTTTCCACACCTTGTCCTGCTCCTCATATTTCTTCACACCATTTCATGCTCTTCATATTTTCACAGCATTTCATGCTAGTCATATTTTTGACACCTTTTCATGCTCCTCATATTTTTCAGACCTTTTCATGCTCCTCGTATTTTTCACACCTTTTCATGCTCTTTGTATTTTTCACAACTTTTCATGCTTTTCATAATTTTTCACACCTTTTCATTGTCTTCGTATATTTCACACCAGTCATGCTCTTTGTATTTTTCACACCTTTTCAAGCTCTTCATACTTTTAAAACCATTTCATGCTCTTCATATTTTTAACACCGTTTCATGCTCTTCATATTTTCACACCGTTTCATGCTCCTCATATTTTTCACACCTTTTCATGCTTCTCATATTTTTAAGATCTTTTCATGCTTCTCGTATTTTTCAGACATTTTCATGCTCCTAGTATTTTTCACACCTTTTCATGCTCTTCGTAGTTTTCACACCTTTTCATGCTCCTCATATTTTTCAGACCTTTTCGTGCTCCTCATATTTGCAGACCTTTTCGTACTCCTCATATTTTTCACACCTTTTCATGCTCATCATATATTTCACAACTTTTCATGCTCTTCATATTATTGACATATTTTAATGCTCCTCATATTTTTCACATCTTTTCATGCTCCTCATATTTTTGACACATTTAAAAGGTCTTCATATTTTTCACACCGTTTCATGATCTTCATATTTTCACACCATTTCATGCTCCTCAAATTTTTTAGACTTTTTCATGCTCCTCATATTTTTCAGACCTTTATATGCTCCTCGTATTTTTCACACCTTTTCATGCTCCTCGTGTTTTTCACACCTTTTCATGCTCCTCGTATTTTTTTCAGACCTTTTCATGCTCCTGTTTTTTTCACACATTTTCATGCTCCTCGTATTTTTCACACCTTTTCATGCTCTTCGTATTTTTCGCACATTTTCTTTCTCATCGTATTTTTCAGACCTTTTCATGCTCCTGTTTTTTTCACACCTTTTCATGCTCCTCGTATTTTTCATACCTTTTCATGCTCCTCGTTTTTTTCAGACATTTTCATGCTCCTAGTATTGTTCACACCTTTTCATGCTCCTCATATTTTTCACACCTATTAATGCTCCTTGTATTTTTCAGACCTTTTCATGCTCTTCGTATTTTTCACAGCATTTCATGCTTTCACATATTTCACACCGTTTCATGCTCCTCGTATTTTTCACATGTTTTCATGCACTTTGTATTTTTCACAACTTTTCATGCTTTTCATAATTTTTCACACCTTTTCATTGTCTTCGTATATTTCACACCAGTCATGCTCTTTGTATTTTTCACACCTTTTCAAGCTCTTCATACTTTTCAAACCATTTCATGCTCTTCATATTTTTCACAACTTTTCATGCTCTTCATATTTTTTACATATTTCATTCTCCTCATATTTTTCATACCATTTCATGCTCCTCTTATTTTTCACATCTTTTCATGCTCCTCATATTTTTGACACCTTTTAAAGGTCTTCATATTTTTCACACCGTTTCATGTTCCTCGTATTTTTCAGACCTTTTCATGCTGCTACTAGTTTTCCCACCTTTTCATGCTCCTTGTATTTTTAGCAGATTTTCTTTCTCATCGTATTTTTCACACCTTTTCATGCTCCTCGTATTTTTCACACCTTTAATGCTCCTCATATTTTTCACACCTTTACATGCTCTTCGAATTTTCCACACATTTTCATGCACTTCATGTTTTCCACATTTTTTCATGCTGCTCGTGTTTTTCACACCGTTTCTTGCTCTTCATATTTTTAACACCGTTTCATGCTCTTCATATTTTCACACCTTTTCATGCTCCTCATATTTTTCACACCTTTTCATATTCTCATCTTTTTCAGATCATTTCATGCTTCTCGTATTTTTCAGACATTTTCATGCTCCTAGTATTTTTCACACGTTTTCATGCACCTCGTATTTTTCACACCTTTTCATGCTCTTCTTAGTTTTCACACCTTTTCATGCTCCTCATATTTTTCAGACCTCTTCTTGCTTCTCATATTTGCAGACCTTTTCGTACTCGTATTTTTCACACCTTTTCATGCTCCTATTATTTTTCACACCTTTTCATGCTCCTCGTATATTTCCCACATTTTCTTTCTCATCGTATTTTTCACACCTTTTCATGCTCGTCGTATTTTACAGACCTTTTCATGCTCCTGTTTTTTTCACACCTTTTCATGCTCCTCGTATTTTCACAACTTTTCATGCTCCTCGTATTTTTCAGACCTTTTCATGCTCCTACTATTTTTCCCACCTTTTCATGCTCTTCGTATTTTTCGCACATTTTCTTTCTCATCATATTTTTCACACCTTTTCATGCTCCTTGTATTTTTCACACCTCTTCATGCTCTTCGTATTTTTCACACCTTTTCATGCTCTTCCTGTTTTTCACTCCTTTTAATGCTCTTCATATTTTTCAGGCCTTTTCACGCTCTTGATATTTTTCACACCTTTTCATGCTCTCTGTGTTTTTCACACCTTTTCTTGCTCTTCGTGTTTTTCACACGTTTTCATGCTCCTCATATTTTTCACACCATTTCATGCTCTTCATATTTTCACACCATTTCATGCTAGTCATATTTTTGACACCTTTTCATGCTCCTAATATTTTTCAGACCTTTTAATGCTCCTCGTGTTTTTCAGACGTATTCACGCTCCTCGTATTTTTCAGACATTCTGGCCCCTCGTATTTTTCAGACCTTTTCATGCTCCTCATATTTTCAGACCGTTTCATGCTCCTCATATTTTTCAAACCGTTTCATGCTCCTCATATTTATCACACCGTTTCGTGCTCCTTGTGTTTTACAGACATTTTCATGCTTCTCGTATTTTTCAGAACTTTTCATGCTCCTCGTGTTTTTCAGACCTTTTCATGCTCCTCGTATTTTTCACACATTTTCATACTCCTCGTATTTTTCACACCTTATCACGCTCATCGTATTTTTCAGACATTAAGCCCCCTCGTATTTTTCAGACCTTTCCATGCTCATCGTATTTTTCATACCTTTTCATGATCCTCATATTTTTCACACCTTTTAATGCTCTTAATATTTTTCAGGCCGTTTCATGCTTCTCATATTTTTCACACCTTTTCATGCTCTTCATATTTTTCACACCGTTTCATGCTCTTCATGTTTCCACACTGTTTCATGCTCCTCATATTTTTCAGATATTTTCATGCTCCTCGTATTTTCCAGACCTTTTCATGCTCCTCGTAATTTTCACAACTTTTCATGCTCCTTGTAGTTTTCAGACCTTTTCATGCTCCTCATATTTCTCACACCTTTCATGTTCTTCATGTTTTTCACACCGTTTCATGCTCTTTATATTTTCACACTGTTTCATGCTCCTCATATTTTTGACACCTTTTCATGCTCCTCTTATTTTTCAGACCTTTTCATGTTAGTCGTATTTTTCAGACCTTTTCATGCTCCCCGTATTTTTCATACCTTTCTTGGTCCTCGTATTTTTCAGAACAATTCTTGCTTCTCGTATTTTTCACACCTTTTCTTGTTCCTCGTATTTTTCAGACCTTTTCATGCTCCTCGTATTTTTCAGACCTTTTTTTGCTCCTCGTATTTTTACACCTTTTCATGCTCCTTGTATTTTTCAGCCCGTTTCATGCTCCTCGTATTTTTCAGAACTTTTCATGCTCCTCGTATTTTACAGAGCTTTTCATGCTCCTCTTATTTTTCAGAATTTTTCGTGCTCCTCGTATTTTCAGACCTTTTCGTGCTCCTCGAATTTTTCACACCTTTTCTTGCTCCTCGTATTTTTCACACCTTTTCATGCTCCTCACGTTTTCCACACCTTTCATGCTCTTCATATTTTTCACAGCGTTTCATGCTCTTCATATTTTCACACCGTTTGATCCTCCTCATATTTTTCAGACCTTTTCATGCTCCTCGTATTTTTCAGACCTTTTCATGCTCCTCGTATTTTTCAGACCATTTCATGCTCCTCATATTTTTCAGACCTTTTCATTCTCCTAGTATTTTTCCGATCTTTTCATGCTCCTTGTACTTTTCAAACCTTTTCATGCTCCTCATATTTCTCACACCTTTCATGCTCTTCATATTTTTCACACGGTTTCATGCTCATGATATTTTCACACCGTTTCATGCTCCTCATATTTTTGATAACTTTTCATGCTCCTCTTATTTTTCACAACTTTTCATGCTCCTCGTATTTTTCAGACCTTTTCATGCTCCCTTTATTTTTCATAACATTCATGGTCCTCGTATTTTTCAGACCGTTTCATGCTTCTCGTATTTTTCACACCTTTTCATGCTCTTCCTGTTTTTCACACCTTTTCATGCTCTTCGTGTTTTTCACTCCTTTTAATGCTCTTCATATTTTTCAGGCCTTTTCACGCTCTTGATATTTTACACACCTTTTCATGCTCTCCATGTTTTTCACACCTTTTCTTGCTCTTCGTGTTTTCGACACCTTTTCATGCTCCTGATATTTCTGCACAGCACTTCATGCTCTTCATATTTTCACAGCATTTCATGCTAGTCATATTTTTGACACCTTTTTATGCTCCTCATATTTTTCAGACCTTTTCATGCTCCTCGTATTTTTCAGACCTTTTCACGCTCCTCGTATTTTTCAGACATTCAGGCCCCTCATATTTTTCAGACATTTTCATGCTCCTCGTATTTTTAACACATTTTCATATTCCTCCGATTTTTCACACCTTTTCACGCTCCTCGTATTTTTCAGACATTAAGGCCCCTCGTATTTTTCAGACCTTTTCATGCTCCTCGTATTTTTCACACCTTTTCATGCTCCTCATATTGTTCACAACTTTTCATGCTCTTCATATTTTTCACATCTTTTCATGCTTTTCATATTTTTCATTCCTTTTCATGCTACTCGTATTTTTCAGACCTTTTCATGCTCCCTGTATTTTCATACCTTTCATGGTCCTCGTATTTTTCCGACCGTTTCATGCTTCTCGAATTTTTCACACCTTTTCATGCTCTTCCTGTTTTTCACACCTTTTCATGCTTTTCGTGTTTTTCACTCCTTTTCTTGCTCTTCGTGTTTCCACACCTTGTCCTGCTCCTCATATTTCTTCACACCATTTCATGCTCTTCATATTTTCACAGCATTTCATGCTAGTCATATTTTTGACACCTTTTCATGCTCCTCATATTTTTCAGACCTTTTCATGCTCCTCGTATTTTTCACACCTTTTCATGCTCTTTGTATTTTTCACAACTTTTCATGCTTTTCATAATTTTTCACACCTTTTCATTGTCTTCGTATATTTCACACCAGTCATGCTCTTTGTATTTTTCACACCTTTTCAAGCTCTTCATACTTTTAAAACCATTTCATGCTCTTCATATTTTTAACACCGTTTCATGCTCTTCATATTTTCACACCGTTTCATGCTCCTCATATTTTTCACACCTTTTCATGCTTCTCATATTTTTAAGATCTTTTCATGCTTCTCGTATTTTTCAGACATTTTCATGCTCCTAGTATTTTTCACACCTTTTCATGCTCTTCGTAGTTTTCACACCTTTTCATGCTCCTCATATTTTTCAGACCTTTTCGTGCTCCTCATATTTGCAGACCTTTTCGTACTCCTCATATTTTTCACACCTTTTCATGCTCATCATATATTTCACAACTTTTCATGCTCTTCATATTATTGACATATTTTAATGCTCCTCATATTTTTCACATCTTTTCATGCTCCTCATATTTTTGACACATTTAAAAGGTCTTCATATTTTTCACACCGTTTCATGATCTTCATATTTTCACACCATTTCATGCTCCTCAAATTTTTTAGACTTTTTCATGCTCCTCATATTTTTCAGACCTTTATATGCTCCTCGTATTTTTCACACCTTTTCATGCTCCTCGTGTTTTTCACACCTTTTCATGCTCCTCGTATTTTTTTCAGACCTTTTCATGCTCCTGTTTTTTTCACACATTTTCATGCTCCTCGTATTTTTCACACCTTTTCATGCTCTTCGTATTTTTCGCACATTTTCTTTCTCATCGTATTTTTCAGACCTTTTCATGCTCCTGTTTTTTTCACACCTTTTCATGCTCCTCGTATTTTTCATACCTTTTCATGCTCCTCGTTTTTTTCAGACATTTTCATGCTCCTAGTATTGTTCACACCTTTTCATGCTCCTCATATTTTTCACACCTATTAATGCTCCTTGTATTTTTCAGACCTTTTCATGCTCTTCGTATTTTTCACAGCATTTCATGCTTTCACATATTTCACACCGTTTCATGCTCCTCGTATTTTTCACATGTTTTCATGCACTTTGTATTTTTCACAACTTTTCATGCTTTTCATAATTTTTCACACCTTTTCATTGTCTTCGTATATTTCACACCAGTCATGCTCTTTGTATTTTTCACACCTTTTCAAGCTCTTCATACTTTTCAAACCATTTCATGCTCTTCATATTTTTCACAACTTTTCATGCTCTTCATATTTTTTACATATTTCATTCTCCTCATATTTTTCATACCATTTCATGCTCCTCTTATTTTTCACATCTTTTCATGCTCCTCATATTTTTGACACCTTTTAAAGGTCTTCATATTTTTCACACCGTTTCATGTTCCTCGTATTTTTCAGACCTTTTCATGCTGCTACTAGTTTTCCCACCTTTTCATGCTCCTTGTATTTTTAGCAGATTTTCTTTCTCATCGTATTTTTCACACCTTTTCATGCTCCTCGTATTTTTCACACCTTTAATGCTCCTCATATTTTTCACACTTTTACATGCTCTTCGAATTTTCCACACATTTTCATGCACTTCATGTTTTCCACATTTTTTCATGCTGCTCGTGTTTTTCACACCGTTTCTTGCTCTTCATATTTTTAACACCGTTTCATGCTCTTCATATTTTCACACCTTTTCATGCTCCTCATATTTTTCACACCTTTTCATATTCTCATCTTTTTCAGATCATTTCATGCTTCTCGTATTTTTCAGACATTTTCATGCTCCTAGTATTTTTCACACGTTTTCATGCACCTCGTATTTTTCACACCTTTTCATGCTCTTCTTAGTTTTCACACCTTTTCATGCTCCTCATATTTTTCAGACCTCTTCTTGCTTCTCATATTTGCAGACCTTTTCGTACTCGTATTTTTCACACCTTTTCATGCTCCTATTATTTTTCACACCTTTTCATGCTCCTCGTATATTTCCCACATTTTCTTTCTCATCGTATTTTTCACACCTTTTCATGCTCGTCGTATTTTACAGACCTTTTCATGCTCCTGTTTTTTTCACACCTTTTCATGCTCCTCGTATTTTCACAACTTTTCATGCTCCTCGTATTTTTCAGACCTTTTCATGCTCCTACTATTTTTCCCACCTTTTCATGCTCTTCGTATTTTTCGCACATTTTCTTTCTCATCATATTTTTCACACCTTTTCATGCTCCTTGTATTTTTCACACCTCTTCATGCTCTTCGTATTTTTCACACCTTTTCATGCTCCTCATATTTTTCAGACCTTTTCATGCTTCTCGTATTTTTCACACCTTGTCATGCTACTCGTATTTTTTAGAACTTTTCATGGTCCTCGTATATTTCAGACCTTTTCATGCTCCTCGGATTTTTCACATCTTTTCATGCTCCTCGTATTTTACAGACCTTTTCATGCTCCTCGTATTGTTCCCACCTTTTCATGCTCTTTGTGTTTTTCAAACCTTTTCATGCTCTTCGAATTTTTATACATTTTCATGCTCTTCGTGTTTTTCACACATTTTCATGCTATTCGTGTTTTTTACACTTTTTCATGCTCCTCATATATTTCACACCTGTTCATGCTCCTCGTATTTTTCACACCTTTTCATGCTCCATGTATTTTTCACACCTTTTCATGCTCCTCATATATTTCACAACTTTTCATGCTCTTCATATTTTTGACACATTTTCATGCTCCTCCTATTTTTCATACCGTTTCATGCTCCTCATATTTTTCACATCTTTTCATGGTCCTCATATTTCTGACATGTTTTAAATGTCTTCATGTTTTTCACACCATTTCATGCTGTTTATATTTTCACACCGTTTCATGCTCCTCAGATTATTTAGACCGTTTCATGCTCCTCATATTTTTCAGACATTTATATGCTCCTCGTATTTTTCACACCTTTTCATGCTCCTCATATTTTACAGAGCTTTTCATGCTCCTTGTTTTTCTCACACCTTTTAATGCTCTACGTATTTTTCACAACTTTTCATGGTCCTCGTATTTTTCAGACCTTTTCATGCTCCTACTATTTTTCACACCTTTTCAAGCTCCTCGTATTTTTCACACCTTTAATGCTCCTCGTATATTTCACACCTTTACATGCTCTTCGTATTTTGCAAACCTTTTCATGCTCTTCAAATTTTTCACGCATTTACATGCACTTCGTGTTTTCCACAACTTTTCATGCTGCTCGTGTTTTTCACACTATTTCATGCTCTTCATATTTTTCAGACCGTTTCATGCTCCTCAAATTTTTCACACCTTTCCATGCTCCTCGTATTTTTCAAACTTTTTCATGCTCCTGTATTTTTCACACTGTTTCCTGCTCTTCATGTTTTTCACACCTATTCATGCTCCTCGTGTTTTTCACAGCTTTTCATGCTCCTCTTTTTTTTCACATCTTTTCATGCTCCTCGTATTTTTCACCCCTTTTCATGCTCCTTATATTTTTCACACCTTTTCAGGCTCCTTATATTTTTGAGACCTTTTCATGCTCTTCGTATTTTTCACACCTTTTTATGCTCCTCCTGTTTTCCAGACCTTTTCATGCTCCTCGTATTTTTCAGACCTTTTCCTGCTCCTCGTATTTTTGACACCTTTTCATGCTCCTCGTATTTTTCAGACCTTTTCATGCTCTTTGTATTTTTCACAGCATTTCATGCTTTCGCATTTTTCACACCATTTCATGCTCCTCATATTTTTCACACCTTTTCATGCACTTTGTATTTTTCAAACCTTTTCATGCTCTTTGTATTTTTCACAACTTTTCATGCTCCTCGTGTTTTCCAGACCTTTTTATGCTCCTTATATTTTTCACACCTTTTCATGCTCCTCCTATTTTTCACACCTCTTCATGCTCCTTATATTTTTCACACCTTTTCATACTCCTCGTATTTTTCACACCTTTTCATGCTTCTTATATTTTTCACACCTTTTCAGGCTCCTCGTATTTTTCACACCTTTTCAGGCTTCTCATATTTTTGAGAACTTTTCATGCTCTTCATATTTTTCACACCTTTATATACTCCTCCTGTTTTCCAGACCTTTTCATGCTCCTCGTATATTTCAGACCTTTTCATGCTCCTCGTTTTTTTCAGACCTTGTCATGCTCCTCGTATTTTTCAGACCTTTTCATACTCCTAGTATTTTTCAGATCTTTTCATGCCTCTCGTATTTTTCAGACCTTTACATGGTCCTCGTATATTTCAGACCTTTTCGTTCTTCTCGGATTATTCACACCTTTTCAGGCTCCTCATATTTTTGAGACCTTTTCATCCTGTTCGTGTTTTCACACCTTTTCAAGCTCTTTGTATTTTTCACACTTTTTCGTGCTCTTCATATTGTTCACATCTTTTCATGCTCCAAGTGTTTTTTAGACCTTTTCATGCTCCTCGTGTTTTTCAGAACTTTTCATGCTTCTCGTATTTTTCAGACCTTTTCATGCTCCTCGTATTTTTCACAGCTTTTCATTCTCCTCGTATTTTTCAGACCTTTTCATGCTCCTCGTATTTTTCACACATTTTCATGCTCTTCGTGTTTTTCACACCTATTCATGCTCCTTATGTTTTTAACACCTTTTCATGCTCCCTATATTTTTCACACCTTTTCAGGCTCCTCATATTTTTGAGACCTTTTCATGTTCTTCGTGTTTTCACACCTTTTCAAGCTCTTTGTATTTTTCACACTTTTTCGTGCTCTTCATATTGTTCACACCTTTTCATGCTCCAAGTATTTTTTAGACCTTCTCATGCTCCTCGTGTTTTTCAGAACTTTTCATGCTTCTCGTATTTTTCAGACCTTTTCATGCTCCTCGTATTTTTCAGACCTTTTCATGCTCCTCATATTTTTCAGACCTTTTCATGCTCCTCGTGTTTTGCAGACCTTTTCATGCTCCTCGTATTTTTCAGACCTTTTCATGCTCCTCGTATTTTTGACACCTATTCATGCTCCTCATATTTTTCAGAACTTTTCATGCTCCTGGTATTTTTCAGACCTTTTCATGCTCCTCGTATTTTTCAGACCTTTTCATTCCCCTCCTATTTTCAGACCTTTTTTGCTCCTCATATTTTTCATACCATTTCATGCTACTCATATTTTTCACATCTTTTCATGCTCCTCATATTTTTGACACCTTTTAAAGGTCTTCATATTTTTCACACCGTTTCATGCTCTTTATATTTTCACACCGTTTCATGTTGCTCGTATTTTTCAGACCTTTTCATGCTCCTACTATTTTTCCTACCTTTTCATGCTCCTCGTATTTTTCTCACATTTCCTTTCACATCGTATTTTTCACAGCTTTTCATGCTCCTCATATTTTTCACACCTTTTCATGCTCCTCGTATTTTTCACACCCATTCATGCTCCTTGTATTTTTCAGACCTTTTCATGCTCTTCGTATTTTTCACACCTTTTCATGCTCCTCATATTTTTGAAACCTTTTCATGTTCCTCATATTTATCACACCGTTTCATACTCCTCATATTTTTCACACCTTTTCATGTTCCTCGTATTTTTCAAACCTTTTCATGCTCCTCATATTTTTCAGACATTTTCATGCTCCTAGTATTGTTCACACCTTTTCATGCTCCTCGTTTTTTTCACACTTTTTCATATTCGTCGTATTTTTCACACCTATTCATGCTCCTTGTATTTTTCAGACCTTTTCGTGCTCTTCATATTTTTCACAGCATTTCATGCTTTCGCATTTTTAACACCGTTTCATGCTCCTCGTATTTTTCACACCTTGTCATGCTCTTTGTATTTTTCACAACTTTTCATGCTTTTCATAATTTTTCACACCTTTTCATTGTCTTCGTATATTTCACACCAGTCATGCTCTTTGTATTTTTCACACCTTTTCAAGCTCTTCATACTTTTCAAACCATTTCATGCTCTTCATATTTTTCACAACTTTTCATGCTCTTCATATTTTTTACATATTTCATGCTTCTCATATTTTTCATACCATTTCATGCTCCTCATATTTTTCACATCTTTTCATGCTCCTCATATTTTTGACACCTTTTGAAGTCTTCATATTTTTCACACCGTTTCATGCTCTTTATATTTTCACACCGTTTCATGTTCCTCGTATTTTTCAGACCTTTTCATGCTCCTACTATTTTTCCCACCTGTTCATGCTCCTTGTATTTTTAGCACATTTTCTTTCTCATCGTATTTTTCACACCTTTTCATGCTCCTCGTATTTTTCACACCTTTAATGCTCCTCGTATTTTTCACACCTTTACATGCTGTTCGTATTTTTCAAACCTTTTCATGCTCTTCGAATTTTTCACACATTTTCATGCACTTCGTGTTTTCCACAGTTTTTCTTGCTGCTCGTGTTTTTCACACCGTTTCATGCTCTTCATATTTTTAACACCGTTTCATGCTCTTCATATTTTCACACCGTTTCATGCTCCTCATATTTTTCACACCTTTTCATGCTTCTCATATTTTTAAGATCTTTTCATGCTTCTTGTATTTTTCAGACATTTTCATGCTCCTAGTATTTTTCACACGTTTTCATGCACCTCGTATTTTTCACACCTTTTCATGCTCTTCGTAGTTTTCACACCTTTTCATGCTCCTCATATTTTTCAGACCTTTTCGTGCTCCTCATATTTGCAGACCTTTTCGTACTCCTCATATTTTTCACACCTTTTCATGCTCATCATATATTTCACAACTTTTCATGCTCTTCATATTATTGACATATTTTAATGCTCCTCATATTTTTCACATCTTTTCATGCTCCTCATATTTTTGACACGTTTAAAAGGTCTTCATATTTTTCACACCGTTTCATGATCTTCATATTTTCACACCATTTCATGCTCCTCAAATTTTTTAGACTTTTTCATGCTCCTCATATTTTTCAGACCTTTATATGCTCCTCGTATTTTTCACACCTTTTCATGCTCCTCGTGTTTTTCACACCTTTTCATGCTCCTCGTATTTTTTTCAGACCTTTTCATGCTCCTGTTTTTTTCACACATTTTCATGCTCCTCGTATTTTTCACACCTTTTCATGCTCTTCGTATTTTTCGCACATTTTCTTTCTCATCGTATTTTTCAGACCTTTTCATGCTCCTGTTTTTTTCACACCTTTTCATGCTCCTCGTATTTTTCATACCTTTTCATGCTCCTCGTTTTTTTCAGACATTTTCATGCTCCTAGTATTGTTCACACCTTTTCATGCTCCTCATATTTTTCACACCTATTAATGCTCCTTGTATTTTTCAGACCTTTTCATGCTCTTCGTATTTTTCACAGCATTTCATGCTTTCACATATTTCACACCGTTTCATGCTCCTCGTATTTTTCACATGTTTTCATGCACTTTGTATTTTTCAAACCTTTTCATGCTCTTTGTATTTTTCACAACTTTTCATGCTTTTCATAATTTTTCACACCTTTTCATTGTCTTCGTATATTTCACACCAGTCATGCTCTTTGTATTTTTCACACCTTTTCAAGCTCTTCATACTTTTCAAACCATTTCATGCTCTTCATATTTTTCACAACTTTTCATGCTCTTCATAATTTTTACATATTTCATTCTCCTCATATTTTTCATACCATTTCATGCTCCTCTTATTTTTCACATCTTTTCATGCTCCTCATATTTTTGACACCTTTTAAAGGTCTTCATATTTTTCACACCGTTTCATGCTCTTTATATTTTCACACCGTTTCATGTTCCTCGTATTTTTCAGACCTTTTCATGCTGCTACTAGTTTTCCCACCTTTTCATGCTCCTTGTATTTTTAGCAGATTTTCTTTCTCATCGTATTTTTCACACCTTTTCATGCTCCTCGTATTTTTCACACCTTTAATGCTCCTCATATTTTTCACACCTTTACATGCTCTTCGAATTTTCCACACATTTTCATGCACTTCATGTTTTCCACATTTTTTCATGCTGCTCGTGTTTTTCACACCGTTTCTTGCTCTTCATATTTTTAACACCGTTTCATGCTCTTCATATTTTCACACCTTTTCATGCTCCTCATATTTTTCACACCTTTTCATATTCTCATCTTTTTCAGATCATTTCATGCTTCTCGTATTTTTCAGACATTTTCATGCTCCTAGTATTTTTCACACGTTTTAATGCACCTCGTATTTTTCACACCTTTTCATGCTCTTCGTAGTTTTCACACCTTTTCATGCTCCTCATATTTTTCAGACCTCTTCGTGCTTCTCGTATTGCAGACCTTTTCGTACTCGTATTTTTCACACCTTTTCATGCTCCTCATATATTTCACAACTTTTCATGCTCTTCATATTATTGACATATTTTAATGCTCCTCATATTTTTCACATCTTTTCATGCTCCTCATATTTTTGACACGTTTAAAAGGTCTTCATATTTTTCACACCGTTTCATGATCTTCATATTTTCACACCGTTTCATGCTCCTCAAATTTTTTAGACCTTTTCATGCTCCTCATATTTTTCAGACCTTTATATGCTCCTCGTATTTTTCACACCTTTTCATGCTCCTCGTGTTTTTCACACCTTTTCATGCTCCTATTATTTTTCACACCTTTTCATGCTCCTCGTATATTTCCCACATTTTCTTTCTCATCGTATTTTTCACACCTTTTCATGCTCGTCGTATTTTACAGACCTTTTCATGCTCCTGTTTTTTTCACACCTTTTCATGCTCCTCGTATTTTCACAACTTTTCATGCTCCTCGTATTTTTCAGACCTTTTCATGCTCCTACTATTTTTCCCACCTTTTCATGCTCTTCGTATTTTTCGCACATTTTCTTTCTCATCATATTTTTCACACCTTTTCATGCTCCTTGTATTTTTCACACCTCTTCATGCTCTTCGTATTTTTCACACCTTTTCATGCTCCTCATATTTTTCAGACCTTTTCATGCTTCTCGTATTTTTCACACCTTGTCAAGCTACTCGTATTTTTTAGAACTTTTCATGGTCCTCGTATATTTCAGACCTTTTCGTGCTCCTCGAATTTTTCACATCTTTTCATGCTCCTCGTATTTTACAGACCTTTTCATGCTCCCCGTATTGTTCCCACCTTTTCATGCTCTTTGTGTTTTTCAAACCTTTTCATACTCTTCGAATTTTTATACATTTTCATGCTCTTCGTGTTTTTCACACATTTTCATGCTATTCGTGTTTTTTACACTTTTTCATGCTCCTCATATATTTCACACCTTTTCATGCTCCTCGTATTTTTCACACCTTTTCATGCTCCATGTATTTTTCACACCTTTTCATGCTCCTCATATATTTCACAACTTTTCATGCTCTTCATATTTTTGACACATTTTCATGCTCCTCCTATTTTTCATACCGTTTCATGCTCCTCATATTTTTCACATCTTTTCATTGTCCTCATATTTCTGACATGTTTTAAATGTCTTCATGTTTTTCACACCATTTCATGCTCTTTACATTTTCACACCGTTTCATGCTCCTCAGATTATTTAGACCGTTTCATGCTCCTCATATTTTTCAGACATTTTCATGCTCCTAGTATTGTTCACACCTTTTCATGCTCCTCGTTTTTTTCACACCTTTTCATATTCCTCGTATTTTTCACACCTATTCATGCTCCTTGTATTTTTCAGACCTTTTCGTGCTCTTCATATTTTTCACAGCATTTCATGCTTTCGCATTTTTAACACCGTTTCATGCTCCTCGTATTTTTCACACCTTGTCATGCACTTTGTATTTTTCAAACCTTTTCATGCTCTTTGTATTTTTCACAACTTTTCATGCTTTTCATAATTTTTCACACCTTTTCATTGTCTTCGTATATTTCACACCAGTCATGCTCTTTGTATTTTTCACACCTTTTCAAGCTCTTCATACTTTTAAAACCATTTCATGCTCTTCATATTTTTCACAACTTTTCATGCTCTTCATATTTTTTACATATTTCATGCTTCTCATATTTTTCATACCATTTCATGCTCCTCATATTTTTCACATCTTTTCATGCTCCTCATATTTTTGACACCTTTTGAAGTCTTCATATTTTTCACACCGTTTCATGCTCTTTATATTTTCACACCGTTTCATGTTCCTCGTATTTTTCAGACCTTTTCATGCTCCTACTATTTTTCCCACCTGTTCATGCTCCTTGTATTTTTAGCACATTTTCTTTCTCATCGTATTTTTCACACCTTTTCATGCTCCTCGTATTTTTCACACCTTTAATGCTCCTCGTATTTTTCACACCTTTACATGCTGTTCGTATTTTTCAAACCTTTTCATGCTCTTCGAATTTTTCACACATTTTCATGCACTTCGTGTTTTCCACAGTTTTTCTTGCTGCTCGTGTTTTTCACACCGTTTCATGCTCTTCATATTTTTAACACCGTTTCATGCTCTTCATATTTTCACACCGTTTCATGCTCCTCATATTTTTCACACCTTTTCATGCTTCTCATATTTTTAAGATCTTTTCATGCTTCTTGTATTTTTCAGACATTTTCATGCTCCTAGTATTTTTCACACGTTTTCATGCACCTCGTATTTTTCACACCTTTTCATGCTCTTCGTAGTTTTCACACCTTTTCATGCTCCTCATATTTTTCAGACCTTTTCGTGCTCCTCATATTTGCAGACCTTTTCGTACTCCTCATATTTTTCACACCTTTTCATGCTCATCATATATTTCACAACTTTTCATGCTCTTCATATTATTGACATATTTTAATGCTCCTCATATTTTTCACATCTTTTCATGCTCCTCATATTTTTGACACGTTTAAAAGGTCTTCATATTTTTCACACCGTTTCATGATCTTCATATTTTCACACCATTTCATGCTCCTCAAATTTTTTAGACTTTTTCATGCTCCTCATATTTTTCAGACCTTTATATGCTCCTCGTATTTTTCACACCTTTTCATGCTCCTCGTGTTTTTCACACCTTTTCATGCTCCTCGTATTTTTTTCAGACCTTTTCATGCTCCTGTTTTTTTCACACATTTTCATGCTCCTCGTATTTTTCACACCTTTTCATGCTCTTCGTATTTTTCGCACATTTTCTTTCTCATCGTATTTTTCAGACCTTTTCATGCTCCTGTTTTTTTCATACCTTTTCATGCTCCTCGTATTTTTCATACCTTTTCATGCTCCTCGTTTTTTTTAGACATTTTCATGCTCCTAGTATTGTTCACACCTTTTCATGCTCCTCATATTTTTCACACCTATTAATGCTCCTTGTATTTTTCAGACCTTTTCATGCTCTTCGTATTTTTCACAGCATTTCATGCTTTCACATATTTCACACCGTTTCATGCTCCTCGTATTTTTCACATGTTTTCATGCACTTTGTATTTTTCACAACTTTTCATGCTTTTCATAATTTTTCACACCTTTTCATTGTCTTCGTATATTTCACACCAGTCATGCTCTTTGTATTTTTCACACCTTTTCAAGCTCTTCATACTTTTCAAACCATTTCATGCTCTTCATATTTTTCACAACTTTTCATGCTCTTCATATTTTTTACATATTTCATTCTCCTCATATTTTTCATACCATTTCATGCTCCTCTTATTTTTCACATCTTTTCATGCTCCTCATATTTTTGACACCTTTTAAAGGTCTTCATATTTTTCACACCGTTTCATGCTCTTTATATTTTCACACCGTTTCATGTTCCTCGTATTTTTCAGACCTTTTCATGCTGCTACTAGTTTTCCCACCTTTTCATGCTCCTTGTATTTTTAGCAGATTTTCTTTCTCATCGTATTTTTCACACCTTTTCATGCTCCTCGTATTTTTCACACCTTTAATGCTCCTCATATTTTTCACACCTTTACATGCTCTTCGAATTTTCCACACATTTTCATGCACTTCATGTTTTCCACATTTTTTCATGCTGCTCGTGTTTTTCACACCGTTTCTTGCTCTTCATATTTTTAACACCGTTTCATGCTCTTCATATTTTCACACCTTTTCATGCTCCTCATATTTTTCACACCTTTTCATATTCTCATCTTTTTCAGATCATTTCATGCTTCTCGTATTTTTCAGACATTTTCATGCTCCTAGTATTTTTCACACGTTTTCATGCACCTCGTATTTTTCACACCTTTTCATGCTCTTCGTAGTTTTCACACCTTTTCATGCTCCTCATATTTTTCAGACCTCTTCGTGCTTCTCGTATTTGCAGACCTTTTCGTACTCGTATTTTTCACACCTTTTCATGCTCCTCATATATTTCACAACTTTTCATGCTCTTCATATTATTGACATATTTTAATGCTCCTCATATTTTTCACATCTTTTCATGCTCCTCATATTTTTGACACGTTTAAAAGGTCTTCATATTTTTCACACCGTTTCATGATCTTCATATTTTCACACCGTTTCATGCTCCTCAAATTTTTTAGACCTTTTTATGCTCCTCATATTTTTCAGACCTTTATATGCTCCTCGTATTTTTCACACCTTTTCATGCTCCTCGTGTTTTTCACACCTTTTCATTCTCCTATTATTTTTCACACCTTTTCATGCTCCTCGTATATTTCCCACATTTTCTTTCTCATCGTATTTTTCACACATTTTCATGCTCGTCGTATTTTACAGACCTTTTCATGCTCCTGTTTTTTTCACACCTTTTCATGCTCCTCGTATTTTCACAACTTTTCATGCTCCTCGTATTTTTCAGACCTTTTCATGCTCCTACTATTTTTCCCACCTTTTCATGCTCTTCGTATTTTTCGCACATTTTCTTTCTCATCATATTTTTCACACCTTTTCATGCTCCTTGTATTTTTCACACCTCTTCATGCTCTTCGTATTTTTCACACCTTTTCATGCTCCTCATATTTTTCAGACCTTTTCATGCTTCTCGTATTTTTCACACCTTGTCAAGCTACTCGTATTTTTTAGAACTTTTCATGGTCCTCGTATATTTCAGACCTTTTCGTGCTCCTCGAATTTTTCACATCTTTTCATGCTCCTCGTATTTTACAGACCTTTTCATGCTCCCCGTATTGTTCCCACCTTTTCATGCTCTTTGTGTTTTTCAAACCTTTTCATACTCTTCGAATTTTTATACATTTTCATGCTCTTCGTGTTTTTCACACATTTTCATGCTATTCGTGTTTTTTACACTTTTTCATGCTCCTCATATATTTCACACCTTTTCATGCTCCTCGTATTTTTCACACCTTTTCATGCTCCATGTATTTTTCACACCTTTTCATGCTCCTCATATATTTCACAACTTTTCATGCTCTTCATATTTTTGACACATTTTCATGCTCCTCCTATTTTTCATACCGTTTCATGCTCCTCATATTTTTCACATCTTTTCATGGTCCTCATATTTCTGACATGTTTTAAATGTCTTCATGTTTTTCACACCATTTCATGCTCTTTCCATTTTCACACCGTTTCATGCTCCTCAGATTATTTAGACCGTTTCATGCTCCTCATATTTTTCAGACATTTATATGCTCCTCGTATTTTTCACACCTTTTCATGCTCCTCGTATTTTACAGAGCTTTTCATGCTCCTTGTTTTTCTCACACCTTTTAATGCTCTACGTATTTTTCACAACTTTTCATGGTCCTCGTATTTTTCAGACCTTTTCATGCTCCTACTATTTTTCACACCTTTTCAAGCTCCTCGTATTTTTCACACCTTTAATGCTCCTCGTATATTTCACACCTTTACATGCTCTTTGTATTTTGCAAACCTTTTCATGCTCTTCAAATTTTTCACGCATTTACATGCACTTCGTGTTTTCCACAACTTTTCATGCTGCTCGTGTTTTTCACACCATTTCATGCTCTTCATATTTTTCAGACCGTTTCATGCTCCTCAAATTTTTCACACCTTTCCATGCTCCTCGTATTTTTCAAACTTTTTCATGCTCCTGTATTTTTCACACTGTTTCCTGCTCTTCATGTTTTTCACACCTATTCATGCTCCTCGTGTTTTTCACAGCTTTTTATGCTCCTCTTTTTTTTCACATCTTTTCATGCTCCTCGTATTTTTCACACCTTTTCATGCTCCTTATATTTTTCACACCTTTTCAGGCTCCTTATATTTTTGAGACCTTTTCATGCTCTTCGTATTTTTCACACCTTTTTATGCTCCTCCTGTTTTCCAGACCTTTTCATGCTCCTCGTATTTTTCAGACCTTTTCCTGCTCCTCGTATTTTTGACACCTTTTCATGCTCCTCGTATTTTTCAGACCTTTTCATGCTCTTTGTATTTTTCACAGCATTTCATGCTTTCGCATTTTTCACACCGTTTCATGCTCCTCATATTTTTCACACCTTTTCATGCACTTTGTATTTTTCAAACCTTTTCATGCTCTTTGTATTTTTCACAACTTTTCATGCTCCTCGTGTTTTCCAGACCTTTTTATGCTCCTTATATTTTTCACACCTTTTCATGCTCCTCCTATTTTTCACACCTCTTCATGCTCCTTATATTTTTCACACCTTTTCATACTCCTCGTATTTTTCACACCTTTTCATGCTTCTTATATTTTTCACACCTTTTCAGGCTCCTCGTATTTTTCACACCTTTTCAGGCTTCTCATATTTTTGAGAACTTTTCATGCTCTTCATATTTTTCACACCTTTATATACTCCTCCTGTTTTCCAGACCTTTTCATGCTCCTCGTATATTTCAGACCTTTTCATGCTCCTCGTTTTTTTCAGACCTTGTCATGCTCCTCGTATTTTTCAGACCTTTTCATACTCCTAGTATTTTTCAGATCTTTTCATGCCTCTCGTATTTTTCAGACCTTTACATGGTCCTCGTATATTTCAGACCTTTTCGTTCTTCTCGGATTATTCACACCTTTTCAGGCTCCTCATATTTTTGAGACCTTTTCATCCTGTTCGTGTTTTCACACCTTTTCAAGCTCTTTGTATTTTTCACACTTTTTCGTGCTCTTCATATTGTTCACATCTTTTCATGCTCCAAGTGTTTTTTAGACCTTTTCATGCTCCTCGTGTTTTTCAGAACTTTTCATGCTTCTCGTATTTTTCAGACCTTTTCATGCTCCTCGTATTTTTCACAGCTTTTCATTCTCCTCGTATTTTTCAGACCTTTTCATGCTCCTCGTATTTTTCACACATTTTCATGCTCTTCGTGTTTTTCACACCTATTCATGCTCCTTATGTTTTTAACACCTTTTCATGCTCCCTATATTTTTCACACCTTTTCAGGCTCCTCATATTTTTGAGACCTTTTCATGTTCTTCGTGTTTTCACACCTTTTCAAGCTCTTTGTATTTTTCACACTTTTTCGTGCTCTTCATATTGTTCACACCTTTTCATGCTCCAAGTATTTTTTAGACCTTCTCATGCTCCTCGTGTTTTTCAGAACTTTTCATGCTTCTCGTATTTTTCAGACCTTTTCATGCTCCTCGTATTTTTCAGACCTTTTCATGCTCCTCATATTTTTCAGACCTTTTCATGCTCCTCGTGTTTTGCAGACCTTTTCATGCTCCTCGTATTTTTCAGACCTTTTCATGCTCCTCGTATTTTTGACACCTATTCATGCTCCTCATATTTTTCAGAACTTTTCATGCTCCTGGTATTTTTCAGACCTTTTCATGCTCCTCGTATTTTTCAGACCTTTTCATTCCCCTCCTATTTTCAGACCTTTTTTGCTCCTCATATTTTTCATACCATTTCATGCTACTCATATTTTTCACATCTTTTCATGCTCCTCATATTTTTGACACCTTTTAAAGGTCTTCATATTTTTCACACCGTTTCATGCTCTTTATATTTTCACACCGTTTCATGTTGCTCGTATTTTTCAGACCTTTTCATGCTCCTACTATTTTTCCTACCTTTTCATGCTCCTCGTATTTTTCTCACATTTCCTTTCACATCGTATTTTTCACAGCTTTTCATGCTCCTCATATTTTTCACACCTTTTCATGCTCCTCGTATTTTTCACACCCATTCATGCTCCTTGTATTTTTCAGACCTTTTCATGCTCTTCGTATTTTTCACACCTTTTCATGCTCCTCATATTTTTGAAACCTTTTCATGTTCCTCATATTTATCACACCGTTTCATACTCCTCATATTTTTCACACCTTTTCATGTTCCTCGTATTTTTCAAACCTTTTCATGCTCCTCATATTTTTCAGACATTTTCATGCTCCTAGTATTGTTCACACCTTTTCATGCTCCTCGTTTTTTTCACACCTTTTCATATTCCTCGTATTTTTCACACCTATTCATGCTCCTTGTATTTTTCAGACCTTTTCGTGCTCTTCATATTTTTCACAGCATTTCATGCTTTCGCATTTTTAACACCGTTTCATGTTCCTCGTATTTTTCACACCTTGTCATGCACTTTGTATTTTTCAAACCTTTTCATGCTCTTTGTATTTTTCACAACTTTTCATGCTTTTCATAATTTTTCACACCTTTTCATTGTCTTCGTATATTTCACACCAGTCATGCTCTTTGTATTTTTCACACCTTTTCAAGCTCTTCATACTTTTCAAACCATTTCATGCTCTTCATATTTTTCACAACTTTTCATGCTCTTCATAATTTTTACATATTTCATTCTCCTCATATTTTTCATACCATTTCATGCTCCTCTTATTTTTCACATCTTTTCATGCTCCTCATATTTTTCAGACCTTTTCGTGCTCCTCATATTTGCAGACCTTTTCGTACTCCTCATATTTTTCACACCTTTTCATGCTCATCATATATTTCACAACTTTTCATGCTCTTCATATTATTGACATATTTTAATGCTCCTCATATTTTTCACATCTTTTCATGCTCCTCATATTTTTGACACGTTTAAAAGGTCTTCATATTTTTCACACCGTTTCATGATCTTCATATTTTCACACCATTTCATGCTCCTCAAATTTTTTAGACTTTTTCATGCTCCTCATATTTTTCAGACCTTTATATGCTCCTCGTATTTTTCACACCTTTTCATGCTCCTCGTGTTTTTCACACCTTTTCATGCTCCTCGTATTTTTTTCAGACCTTTTCATGCTCCTGTTTTTTTCACACATTTTCATGCTTCTCGTATTTTTCACACCTTTTCATGCTCCTCGTATTTTTCAGCCCTTTTCATGCTCCTACTATTTTTCACACCTTTTCATGCTCTTCGTATTTTTCGCACATTTTCTTTCTCATCGTATTTTTCACACCTTTTCATGCTCCTTGTATTTTTCACACCTTTTCATGCTCTTCGTATTTTTCACACCCTTTCATGGTCCTCGTATTTTTCAGACCTTTTCATGCTTCTCGTATTTTTCACACCTTGTCATGCTACTCGTATTTTTTAGAACTTTTCATGGTCGTCGTATATTTCAGACCTTTTCGTGCTTCTCGGATTTTTCACATCTTTTCATGCTACTCGTATTTTTCAGACCTTTTCATGCTCCTACTATTGTTCACACCTTTTCGTGCTCCTCATATTTTTCACACATTTTCATGCTCCTCGTATTTATCACACCGTTTCTGACTCCTCATATTTTTCACACCTTTTCATGCTCCTCGTATTTTTCAAACCTTTTCATGCTCCTCGTTTTTTTCAGACATTTTCATGCTCCTAGTATTGTTCACACCTTTTCATGCTCCTCGTATTTTTCACACCTATTAATGCTCCTTGTATTTTTCAGACCTTTTCATGCTCTTCGTATTTTTCACAGCATTTCATGCTTTCACATATTTCACACCGTTTCATGTTCCTCGTATTTTTCACATGTTTTCATGCACTTTGTATTTTTCAAATCTTTTCTTGCTCTTTGTATTTTTCACAACTTTTCATGCTTTTCATAATTTTTCACACCTTTTCATTGTCTTCATATATTTCACACCAGTCATGCTCTTTGTATTTTTCACACCTTTTCAAGCTCTTCATACTTTTCAAACCATTTCATGCTCTTCATATTTTTTACATATTTCATTCTCCTCATATTTTTCATACCATTTCATGCTCCTCTTATTTTTCACATCTTTTCATGCTCCTCATATTTTTGACACCTTTTAAAGGTCTTCATATTTTTCACACCGTTTCATGCTCTTTATATTTTCACACCGTTTCATGTTCCTCGTATTTTTCAGACCTTTTCATGCTCCTACTAGTTTTCCCACCTTTTCATGCTCCTTGTGTTTTTAGCAGATTTTCTTTCTCATCGTATTTTTCACACCTTTTCATGCTCCTCGTATTTTTCACACCTTTAATGCTCCTCGTATTTTTCATACCTTTACATGCTCTTCGTATTTTTCAAACCTTTTCATGCTCTTCGAATTTTTCACACATTTTCATGCACTTCATGTTTTCCACATTTTTTCATGCTGCTCGTGTTTTTCACACCGTTTCTTGCTCTTCATATTTTTAACACCGTTTCATGCTCTTCATATTTTCACACCTTTTCATGCTCCTCATATTTTTCACACCTTTTCATATTCTCATATTTTTCACATCTTTTCATGCTCCTCATATTTTTGACACGTTTAAAAGGTCTTCATATTTTTCACACCGTTTCATGATCTTCATATTTTCACACCGTTTCATGCTCCTCAAATTTTTTAGACCTTTTTATGCTCCTCATATTTTTCAGACCTTTATATGCTCCTCGTATTTTTCACACCTTTTCATGCTCCTCGTGTTTTTCACACCTTTTCATGCTCCTATTATTTTTCACACCTTTTCATGCTCCTCGTATTTTTCGCACATTTTCTTTCTCATCGTATTTTTCACACCTTTTCATGCTCGTCGTATTTTACAGACCTTTTCATGCTCCTATTTTTTTCACACCTTTTCATGCTCCTCGTATTTTCACAACTTTTCATGCTCCTCGTATTTTTCAGACCTTTTCATGCTCCTACTATTTTTCCCACCTGTTCATGCTCCTTGTATTTTTAGCACATTTTCTTTCTCATCGTATTTTTCACACCTTTTCATGCTCCTCGTATTTTTCACACCTTTAATGCTCCTCGTATTTTTCACACCTTTACATGCTGTTCGTATTTTTCAAACCTTTTCATGCTCTTCGAATTTTTCACACATTTTCATGCACTTCGTGTTTTCCACATTTTTTCTTGCTGCTCGTGTTTTTCACAGCGTTTCATGCTCTTCATATTTTTAACACCGTTTCATGCTCTTCATATTTTCACACCGTTTCATGCTCCTCATATTTTTCACACCTTTTCATGCTTCTCATATTTTTAAGATCTTTTCATGCTTCTCGTATTTTTCAGACATTTTCATGCTCCTAGTATTTTTCACACGTTTTCATGCACCTCGTATTTTTCACACCTTTTCATGCTCTTCGTAGTTTTCACACCTTTTCATGCTCCTCATATTTTTCAGACCTTTTCGTGCTCCTCATATTTGCAGACCTTTTCGTACTCCTCATATTTTTCACACCTTTTCATGCTCATCATATATTTCACAACTTTTCATGCTCTTCATATTATTGACATATTTTAATGCTCCTCATATTTTTCACATCTTTTCATGCTCCTCATATTTTTGACACGTTTAAAAGGTCTTCATATTTTTCACACCGTTTCATGATCTTCATATTTTCACACCATTTCATGCTCCTCAAATTTTTTAGACTTTTTCATGCTCCTCATATTTTTCAGACCTTTATATGCTCCTCGTATTTTTCACACCTTTTCATGCTCCTCGTGTTTTTCACATCTTTCCATGCTCCTCGTATTTTTTTCAGACCTTTTCATGCTCCTGTTTTTTTTCACACATTTTCATGCTCCTCGTATTTTTCACACCTTTTCATGCTCCTCGTATTTTTCAGCCCTTTTCATGCTCCTACTATTGTTCACACCTTTTCATGCTCTTCGTATTTTTCGCACATTTTCTTTCTCATCGTATTTTTCACACCTTTTCATGCTCCTTGTATTTTTCACACCTTTTCATGCTCTTCGTATTTTTCACACCCTTTCATGCTCCTCGTATTTTTCAGGCCTTTTCATGCTTCTCGTATTTTTCACACCTTGTCATGCTACTCGTATTTTTTAGAACTTTTCATGGTCGTCGTATATTTCAGACCTTTTCGTGCTTCTCGGAATTTTCACATCTTTTCATGCTACTCGTATTTTTCAGACCTTTTCATGCTCCTAATATTGTTCACACCTTTTCGTGCTCCTCGTATTTTTCACAGCATTTCATGCTTTCACATATTTCACACCGTTTCATGCTCCTCGTATTTTTCATATGTTTTGATGCACTTTGTATTTTTCAAACCTTTTCATGCTCTTTGTATTTTTCACAACTTTTCATGCTCCTCGTGTTTTCCAGACCTTTTTATGCTCCTTATATTTTTCACACCTTTTCATGCTCCTCCTATTTTTCACACCTTTTCATGCTCCTTATATTTTTCACACCTTTTCATACTCCTCGTATTTTTCACACCTTTTCATGCTTCTTATATTTTTCACACCTTTTCAGGCTCCTCGTATTTTTCACACCTTTTCAGGCTCATCATATTTTTGAGAACTTTTCATGCTCTTCATATTTTTCACACCTTTTTATACTCCTCCTGTTTTCCAGACCTTTTCATGCTTCTCGTATTTTTCAGACCTTTACATGGTCCTCGTATATTTCAGACCTTTTCGTTCTTCTCGGATTATTCACACCTTTTCAGGCTCCTCATATTTTTGAGACCTTTTCATCCTGTTCGTGTTTTCACACCTTTTCAAGCTCTTTGTATTTTTCACACTTTTTCGTGCTCTTCATATTGTTCACATCTTTTCATGCTCCAAGTATTTTTTAGACCTTTTCATGCTCCTCGTGTTTTTCAGAACTTTTCATGCTTCTCGTATTTTTCAGACCTTTTCATGCTCCTCGTATTTTTCACAGCTTTTCATTCTCCTCGTATTTTTCAGACCTTTTCATGCTCCTCGTATTTTTCACACATTTTCATGCTCTTCGTGTTTTTCACACCTATTCATGCTCCTTATGTTTTTAACACCTTTTCATGCTCCCTATATTTTTCACACCTTTTCATGCTCCTCATATTTTTGAGACCTGTTCATGTTCTTCGTGTTTTCACACCTTTTCAAGCTCTTTGAATTTTTCACACTTTTTCGTGCTCTTCATATTGTTCACACCTTTTCATGCTCCAAGTATTTTTTAGACCTTCTCATGCTCCTCGTGTTTTTCAGAACTTTTCATGCTTCTCGTATTTTTCAGACCTTTTCATGCTCCTCATATTTTTCAGACCTTTTCATGCTCCTCATATTTTTCAGACCTTTTCATGCTCCTCGTGTTTTGCAGACCTTTTCATGCTCCTCGTATTTTTCAGACCTTTTCATGCTCCTCGTGTTTTTGACACCTTTTCATGCTCTTCGTATTTTTCCCACCTTGTCATGCCAGTCGTATTTTTTAGAACTTTTCATGGTCCTCGTATATTTCAGACCTTTTCATGCTCCTCGGATTTTTCACATCTTTTCATGCTCCTCGTATTTTACAGACCTTTTCATGCTCCTTGTATTGTTCCCACCTTTTCATGCTCTTCGTGTTTTTCAAACCTTTTCATGCTCTTCGAATTTTTATACATTTTCATGCTCTTCGTGTTTTTCACACATTTTCATGCTCTTCGTGTTTTTTACAATTTTTCATGCTCCTCATATATTTCAAACGTTTTCATGCTCCTCGTATTTTTCACACCTTTTCATGCTCCTCGTATTTTTCTGACCTTTACATGCTCCTCATATTTTATAGACCTTTTCATGCTCCTCGTATTTTTCAGATCTTTTCATGGTCCTTGTACTTTCAGACCTTTTTGTGCTCCTCGTATTTTTCACACCTTTTCATGCTTCTCATATATTTAACAACTTTTCATGCTCTTCATATTATTGACACATTTTCATGCTCCTCCTATTTTTCATACCGTTTCATGCTCCTTATATTTTTCACATCTTTTCATGGTCCTCATATTTCTGACACGTTTTTAAGGTCTTCATGTTTTTCACACCGTTTCATGCTCTTTATATTTTCACACCGTTTCACGCTCCTCACATTTTTTAGACCGTTTCATGCTCCTACTATTTTTCACACCTTTTCATGCACTTTGTATTTTTCAAACCTTTTCATGCTCTTTGTATTTTTCACAACTTTTCATGCTTTTCATAATTTTTCACATCTTTTCATTGTCTTCGTATATTTCACACCAGTCATGCTCTTTGTATTTTGCACAACTTTTCATGGTCTTTATACTTTTCAAACCATTTCATGCTCTTCATATTTTTCACAACTTTTCATGCTCTTCATATTTTTTACATATTTCATGCTTCTCATATTTTTCATACCATTTCATGCTCCTCATGTTTTTCACATCTTTTCATACTCCTCATATTTTTGACACCTTTTAAAGGTCTTCATATTTTTCACACCGTTTCATGCTCTTTATATTTTCACACCGTTTCATGTTCCTCGTATTTTTCAGACCTTTTCATGCTCCTACTATTTTTCCCACCTTTTCATGCTCCTCGTATTCTTAGCACATTTTCTTTCTCATCGTATTTTTCACACCTTTTCATGCTCCTCGTATTTTTCACACCTTTAATTCTCCGTATTTTTCACACCTTTACGTGCTCTTCGTATTTTTCAAACCTTTTCATGCTCTTCGAATTTTTCACACATTATCATGCACTTCGTGTTTTCCACATTTTTTCTTGCTGCTCGTGTTTTTCACACCGTTTCATGCTCTTCATATTTTTAACACCGTTTCATGCTCTTCATAATTTCACACCGTTTCATGCTCCTCATATTTTTCACACCTTTTCATGCTTCTCATATTTTTAAGATCTTTTCATGCTTCTCGTATTTTTCAGACATTTTCATGCTCCTAGTATTTTTCACACGTTTTCATGCACCTCGTATTTTTCACACCTTTTCATGCTCTTTGTAGTTTTCACACCTTTTCATGTTCCTCATATTTTTCAGACCTTTTCATGCTCCTACCTTTTTTCCCACCTTTTCATGCTCCTCGTATTTTTAGCACATTTTCTTTCTCATTGCATTTTTCACACCTTTTCATGCTCCTCGTATTTTTCACACCTTTAATGCTCCTCGTATTTTTCACACCTTTACATGCTCTTCGTATTTTTCAAACCTTTTCCTGCTCTTCGAATTTTTCACACATTTTCATGCACTTTATATTTTTCACACCTTTTCATGCTCCTCATATTTTTCAGACCTTTTCGTACTCCTCGTATTTGCAGACCTTTTCGTACTCCTCGTGTTTTTGACACCTTTTCATGCTCCTCATATTTTTCACATCTTTTCATGCTCCTCATATATTTGACACGTTTAAAAGGTCTTCATATTTTTCACACTGTTTCATGATCTTCATATTTTCACACCATTTCATCCTCCTCAAATTTTTTAGACCTTTTCATGCTCCTGTTTTTTTCACACCTTTTCATGCTCCTCGTATTTTTCAGACCTTTTCATGCTCCTACTATTGTTCACACCTTTTCATGCTCCTTGTATTTTTCACACCTCTTCATGCTCTTCGTATTTTTCACACCATTTCATGCTCCTCATATTTTTCACACCTTTTCATGCTCTTCATATTTTTCCCACCTTGTCATGCCAGTCGTATTTTTTAGAACTTTTCATGGTCCTCGTATATTTCAGACCTTTTCGTGCTCCTCGGATTTTTCACATCTTTTCATGCTCCTCGTATTTTACAAACCTTTTCATGCTCCTTGTATTGTTCCCACCTTTTCATGCTCTTCATGTTTTTCAAACCTTTTCATGCTCTTCGAAATTTTATACATTTTCATGCTCTTCGTGTTTTTCACACATTTTCATGCTCTTCGTGTTTTTTACACTTTTTCATGCTCCTCATATATTTCACACCTTTTCATGCTCCTCATATTTTTCACACCTTTTCATGCTCCTCGTATTTTTCTGACCTTTACATGATCCTCATATTTTATAGACCTTTTCATGCTCCTCGTATTTTTCAGATCTTTTCATGGTCCTCGTACTTTCAACCTTTTCGTGCTCCTCCTATTTTTCACACCTTTTCATGCTCCTCATATATTTCACAACTTTTCATGCTCTTCATATTTTTGACACATTTTCATGCTCCTCCTATTTTTCATACTGTTTCATGCTCCTCATATTTTTCACATCTTTTCATGGTCCTCATATTTCTGACACGTTTTAAAGGACTTCATGTTTTTCACACCGTTTCATGCTCTTTATATTTTCACGCAGTTTCATGCTCCTCACATTTTTTAGACCGTTTCATGCTCCTCATATTTTTAGACCTTTATATGCTCCTTGTATTTTTCACACCTTTTCATGCTCCTCGTATTTTACAGAGCTTTTCATGCTCCTTGTTTTTCTCACACCTTTTAATGCTCTACGTATTTTTCACAACTTTTCATGGTCCTCGTATTTTTCAGACCTTTTCATGCTCCTACTATTTTTCACACCTTTTCATGCTCCTCGTATTTTTCACACCTTTAATGCTCCTCGTATTTTTCACACCTGTACATGCTCTTCGTATTTTGCAAACCTTTTCATGCTCTTCGAATTTTTCACACATTTACATGCACTTCGTTTTTCCACAACTTTTCATGCTGCTCGTTTTTTTCACACCATTTCATGCTCTTCATATTTTTCAGACCGTTTCATGCTCCTCAAATTTTTCACACCTTTCCATGCTCCTCGTATCTTTCGTACCTTTTCATGCTCCTGTATTTTTCACACTGTTTCATGCTTTTCATGTTTTTCACACCTATTCATGCTCCTCGTGTTTTTCACAACTTTTCATGCTCCTCTTATTTTTCACACCTTTTCATGCTCCTCGTATTTTTCACACCTTTTCATGCTCCTCGTATCTTTCGTACCTTTTCATGCTCCTGTATTTTTCACACTGTTTCATGCTTTTCATGTTTTTCACACCTATTCATGCTCCTCATGTTTTTCACAACTTTTCATGCTCCTCTTATTTTTCACACCTTTTCATGCTCCTCGTATTTTTCACACCTTTTCATGCTCCTTATATTTTTCACACCTTTTCATGCTCCTCGTATTTTTCACAACTTTTCATGCTCTTCATGTTTTTCCACACCGTTTCATGCTCCTCTATATTTCAGACCGTTTCATGCTCCTCATATTCTTTACACCTTTTGAAGCTCTTCATTTTTTTTTACACATTTTCAGGCTCTTCATGTTTTTCAACACCGTTTCCTGCTCCTGCCATTTTTCAGACCGTTTCATGCTCCTCATATTTTTGACACCTTTTGAAGCTCTTCATATTTTTCACACCTTTTGAAGTTACTCCTATTTTGCAGACCGTTTCATGCTCCTCCTATTTTTCAGACCGTTTCATGCTCCTCATATTTATGACACCTTTTGAAGCTCTTAATGTTTTTCAACATCGTTTCATGCTCCTCCTATTTTTCAGACCGTTTCATGCTTCTCATTTTTTGACACCTTTTGAAGCTCTTCATATTTTTCAACACCATTTCATGCTCCTCCTATTTTGCAGACTGTTTCATTCTCCTCATATTTTTCAGACCGTTTCATGCTCCTCATATTTTTGAAACCTTTTGAAGCTCTTCACGTTTTTCAACACCGTTTCATGCTCCTCCTATTTTACAGACCGTTTCATGCTCCTCATATTTTTGACAACTTTTGAAGCTCTTCATGTTTTTCACAAATTTTCAGGCTCTTCATGTTTTTGAATACCGTTTCATGCTCCTCCTATTTTTCAGACCGTTTCATGCTCCTCATATTTTTGACACCTTTTGAGGCTTTTCATATTTTTCACAAATTTTCAGGCTCTTCATGTTTTTGCACACCGCTTCATGCTCCTCCTATTTTTCAGACCGTTTTATGCTCCTCATATTTTTGCACCTTTTGAAGATCTTCTTATTATTCACACCTTTTCAGGCTCTTCATGTTTTTCACACCGCTTCATGCTCCTCGTATTTTTCAGACCGTTTCATGCTCCATATGTATTTCACACCTTTTGAAGCTCTTCATATTTTTCACAACTTTTCAGGCTCTTCATGTTTTTGAACACCACATCATGGTCCTACTATTTTCAGACCGTTTCATGCTCCTCGTGTATTTCACACCTTTTGAAGCTCTTCATATTTTTCACACATTTTCAGGCTCTTCATGTATTTCAACACCGTTTCATGCTCCTCCTATTTAGCAGACCATTTTATGCTCCTCATTTTTTTGACATCTTTTGAAGCTCTTCATATATTTCACACCTTTTCAGGCTCTTCATGTTTTTCAACACCGCTTCATGCTCCTCCAATTTATCAGACCGTTTCATCCTCCTAATTTTTTTGACACGCTTTGTAGTTTTTCATATTTTTCAAACCTTTTTATGCTCTTCATGTTTTTGAACACCGTTCATGCTCCTCCTATTTTTCAGAAGGTTTAATGCTCCTCATATTTTTGACACCTTTTGAAACTCTTCATATTTTTCACAACTTTTCAGGTTCTTCATGTTTTTCAACACCACTTCATGCTCCTCCTACTTTTCAGACCGTTACATGCTCCTCATGTTTTTCACAGCTTTTGAATCTATTCATATTTTTCACATCTTTTTAGGCTCTTCCTGTTTTTGAACACCATTTCATGCTCCTCCTATTTTTCATACCGTTTCAACGTCCTCATATTTTTGACACCTTATGAAGCTCTTCATATTTTTCACACCTTTTGAGGCTCTTCATGTTTTTCAACACCACTTCATGCTCCTCCTATTCTTCAGACCGTTTCAACCTCCTCATATTTTTGACAGCATTTGAAGCTCTTCATATATTTCACCCCTTTTCAGGCTCTTCATGTTTTTGAACACCGTTTCATGCTCCTCATATTTTTGTGACCTTTTGAAGCGATCATAGTTTTCACAACTTTTCATGCTCTTCATGTTTTTCAACACCACTTGGTGCTCCTCCTATTTTTCAGACCGTTTCATGCTCCTCATATATTTGACACCTTTTGAAGTTCTTCATATTTTTCACACCTTTTCAGGCTCTTCATGTTGTTGAACACGGTTTCATGCTGCTCCTATTTTTCATACCATTTCATACTCCTCATATTTTTGACACCTTTTGAAACTCTTCATATTTCTTACACCTTTTCAGGCTCTTCATGATTTAGAACACTGCTTCATGCTCCTTCTATTTTTCAGACCATTTCATGCTCCTCATATATTTGACACCTTTTGAAGCTCTTCATATTTTTCACACCTTTTCATGATCTTCATGTTTCTCAACACCGCTTCATGCTCCTCTAATTTTCAGACGCTTTTAGGCTCCTCATAATTTTGACTCGTTTTGAAGCTCTTCATATTTTTCACACCTTTTCAGGCTCTTCATGTTTTTGAACACGATTTCATGCTCCTCATATTTTTGAAACCTTTTGAAACTCTTCATATTTTTCACACCTTTTCAGGCTCTTCATTTTTTGAACACCGTTTCATGCTCCTCCTATTTTTCAGACTGTTTCATGCTCCTCATATTTTTGAAACATTTTGAAGCTCTTGATATTTTTCACACCTTTTCAGGCTCTTCATGTTTTTGAACACCGCTTCATGCTCCTCCTATTTTTCAGACCGGTTCATGCTCCTCATAATTTTGACATCTTTTGAAGCACTTCATATTTTTCACACGTTTTCAGGCTCTTCATGTTTTTCAACTCCGCTTCATTCTCCTCCTATTTATCAGACCGTTTCATGATCCTCATATTTTTGACACCTTTTGAAGCTCTTCATATTTTTCACAACTTTTCAGGCTCTTCACGTTTTTGAACACCGCTTCAGGCTCCTCCTAATTTTCAGACCGTTTCATGCACCTCATGTATTTCACACCTTTTGAAGCTCTTCATATTTTTCACACCTTTTCAGGCTCTCATGTTTTTGAACACAGCATCATGCTCCTACTATTTTTCAGACCGTTTCATGCTCCACATATATTTCACACCTTTTGAATCTCTTCCTATTTTTCACACCTTTTCAGTCTCTTCATGTTTTTGAACACCGTTTCATGCTCCTCCTATTTTTCAGACTTTTTAATGCTCCTCATGTTTTTGACACCTTTTGAAGCTCTTCATATTTTTCACACCTTTTCAGGTTCTTCATGTTTTTGAACACCACTTCATGCTCCTCCTATTTTTCAGACCGTTTCATGCTCCTCATATTTTTGACACATTTTGTAGCTCTTCATATTTTTCACACCTTTTCAGGCTCTTCAGGTTTTTCAACACCGCTTCATTCTCCTCCTTTTTTTCAGAACGTTTCATGCTCATTTCATATTTGACACCTTTTGAAGCTCTTCATATTTTTGACACATCTTGAAGCTCTTCATATTTTTCACACCTTTTGAAGCTCTTCATATTTTTCACAGGTTTTCAAGCTCTTCTAGTTTTTCAACACCGCTTCATGGTCCTCCTATTTTTCAGACCGTTTCATGCTCCTCATATTTTGACACGATTTGAAGCTCTTCATATTTTTCACAACTTTTCAGACTCTTCATGTTTTTGAACAGCGCTTCATGCTCCTTCTATTTTTCAAACCGATTCATGCTCCTCATATTTTTGAAACATTTTGAAGCTCTTCATATTTTTCACACCTTTTCAGGTTCTTCATGTTTTTGCACACCGCTTCATGCTCCTCCTATTTTTCAGACCGTTTCATGATCCTCATATTTTTGAAACATTTTGAAGCTCTTCATATTTTTCACACCTTTTCAGGCTCTTCATGTTTTTGAACACCGCTTCAGGCGCCTCCTATTTTTCAGAACGTTTCATGCTCCTCATATTTTTGACACCTTTTGAATCTCTTCATATTTTTCACACCTTTTCAGGCTCTTCATGTTTTTCAACACCGCTTCATGCTCCTCCTATTTCTCAGATCGTTTCATGCTCATCTCTTTTTTGACACCTTTTGAAGCTCTTCATATTTTTCACAACTTTTGAAGCTCTTCATATTTTTCACACCTTTTCAGGCTCTTCATGTTTTTGAACACCGCTTAATGCTCCTCCTTTTTTTCAGACCGTTTCATGCTCCTCATATTTTTGACACCTTTTGAAGCTCTTCATATTTTTCACACCTTTTCAGGCTCTTCTTTTTTTTAAACACGGTTTCATGCTCCTCCTGTTTTTCAGACCGTTACATGCTCCTCATGTATTTCACACACTTTGAAGCTCTTCATATTTTTCACACCTTTTCAATCTCTTCATGTATTTTAACACCATTTTATGCTCCTCTTATTTTTCAGACCTTTTTTTGCTCCTCATATTTTTGACACATTTTGAAGCTCTTCATATTATTCACACCTTTTCAGGCTCTTCATGTTTTTCAACATCGCTTCATGCTGCTCCTATTTTTCAGGCCGTTTCATGCTCCTAATATTTTTGACACCTTTTGAAACTCTTCATAACTTTCACTCCTTTTCAGGCACTTCATGTTTTTCAACACTGCTTCATGCTACTCTTATATTTCAGACCGTTTCATGCTCATCTCCTTTATGACACCTTTTGAAGCTCTTCATATTTTTCACACCTTTTGAAGCTCTTCATATTTTTCACACGTTTTCAGGCTCTTCATGTTTTTCAACACCGTTTCAAGTTCCTCCTATTTTTCAGACCGTTTCATGCTCCTTATATTTTTACACCCTTTGAAGCTCTTCATATTTTTCACACTTTTTCAATCTCTTCATGTTTTTGAACACCATTTCATGCTCCTCCTATTTTCACACCTTTTTATGCTCCTCATATTTTTGACACATTTTGAAGCTCTTCTTATTATTCACACCTTTTCAGGCTCTTTATGTTTGTCAAAACCACTTCATGCTACTCCTATTTTTAGACCGTTTCATTCTCATTTCATTTTTGACACATTGTGAAACTCTTCGTATTTTTCACACCTTTTGAAACTCTTCATGTTTTTCACAGGTTTTCAAGCTCTTCATGTTTTTCAACACCTCTTCATGCTTCTCCTATTTTTCAGACCGTTTCATGCTCCTCATATTTTTGATACCTTTTGAAGCTCGTCATATTTTTCACACCTTTTCAGGCTCTTCATGATTTGAACACCGTTTCATTCTCCTCCTATTTTTCAGAGCGTTTCAAGTTCCTCATATTTTTGACACCTTTTGAAGCTCTTCATATTTTTCACACCTTTTCATGATCTTCATGTTTCTCAACACCGCTTCATGCTCCTCTAATTTTCAGACGCTTTTAGGCTCCTCATAATTTTGACTCGTTTTGAAGCTCTTCATATTTTTCACACCTTTTCAGGCTCTTCATGTTTTTGAACACCGTTTCATGCTCCTCATATTTTTGAAACCTTTTGAAGCTCTTCATATTTTTCACACGTTTTCAGACTCTTCATGTTTTTGAACACCACTTGATGCTCCTCCTATTTTTCAGACCGTTTCATGCTCCTCATATTTTTGACACATTTTGGCGCTCTTCGTATATTTCACACAATTTCAGGCTCTTCATGTTTTTCAATACCGCTTCATGCTCCTCCTACTTTTCCTACTGTTTCATGATCCTAATATTTTTCACACCTTTTGAAGCTCTTCATATTTCACACAACTTTTCAGGCTCTTCATGTGTTTCAACACCGCTTCACGCACCTCCTATTTTTCAGACCTTTTCATGCTCCTCATATTTTTGACACTTTTTGAAGCTCTTCATATATTTCACACTTGTCAGGCTGTTTATGTTTTTCTACAACGTTTCATGCTGCTCCTATTTTTCAGACCGTTTCATGCTCCTCATATTTTTGACACCTTTTGAAGCTCTTCATATTTTTACCACCTTTTCAGGCTCTTCATATTTTTCAGCACCACTTCATGCTCCTCTTATTTTTCAGACCATTTCATGCTCCTCATATTTTTGACACCTTTTGAAGCTCTTTATATATTTCACACCTTTTCAGGATCTTCATGTTTTTCAACACCGCTTCATGCTCCTCCTATATTTCAGACTGTTTCATACTCGTCATATTCTTGACACCTTTTGAAGCTCTTCATATTTTTCACACCTTTTCAGGCTCTTCATGTTTATGAACACCGTTTCTTTCTCCTCCATTTTTCAAACCGTTTCATGCTCCTCATATTTTTGACACCTTTTGAAGCTCTTCATATTTTTCACACCTTTTCAGGCTCTGCATATTTTTCAACACTGCTTCATGCTTCTCCTATTTTTCATACCGTTTCATGCTCCTCATATTATTGACACCTTTTGAAGCTCTTCATATTTTTCAAACATTTTCAGGCTCTTCATGTATTTGAACACCGCTTCGTGCTCCTCCTATTTTTCAGACCATTTCATGCTCCTCATCTGTTTCACACCTTTTGAAGCTCTTTATATTCTTCACAGTTTTTCAGGCTTTTCATCTTTTTGAACGCTGTTTCATGCTCCTCATATTTTTGACACCTTTTGAAGCTCTTCATGTATTTCACAACTTTTCAGGCTCTTCATGTATTTCAACACCACTTCCAGCTCCTTCTAATTTACATACAGTTTCATGCTGCTCATATTTTTGACACCTTTTGAAGCTCTTCATATTTTTCACACCATTTCATGCTCTTCATGTTTTTCAACACCACTTCATTCTCCTCCTATTTTCCAGACCGTTTATTGCTCCTCATATTTTTCACACCTTTTGAAGCTCTATACATTTATCGCAACTTTTCAGGCTTTTCATGATTTTAACACCGTTTCATGCTCCTCATATTTTTGACACCTTTTGACGGTCTTCATATATTTCACACCTTTTCAGGCTCTTCATGTTTTTCAACACCGCTTCATGCTCCTCCTATTTTTCAGACCGTTTCATTCTCCTCACATTTTTGACACCTTTTGAAGCTCTTCATGTTATTCACAAGTTTTCAGGCTCTTCATGTTTTTCAACACCGCTTCATGCTCCTCCAATTATTCAGACCGTTCCATGTTCCTCATTTTTTTCACACCTTTTGAAGCTCCTCATATATTTCACACCTTTTGAAGCTCTTCATGTTTTTCACACCTTTTGAAGCTCTTCATATGTTTCACACCTTTTCAGGCTCTTCATGTTTTCCAACACCACTTCATACTCCTCCTATTTTTCTGACCGTTTCTTTCTCCTCTCATTTTTGACACCTTTTGAAGCTCTTCATATGTTTCACACCTTTTCAGGCTCTTCATGTTTTTCAACACCATTTCAAGCTCCTCCTATTTTTCAGACCGTTCATGCGACTAATTTTTTTCACACCTTTTGAAGCGCTTCTTATATATCACACATTTTCAGGCTCTTCATGTTTTTGAACACCGCTTCATGCTCCTCCTATATTTCCGACCATTTCATGCTCCTCATCTATTTCACACCTTTTGAAGCTCTTTCAATTCTTCACAGTTTTTCAGGCTTTTCATGATTTTAACACCGTTTCATGCTCCTCCTATTTTTGACACCTTTTGACGGTCTTCATATATTTCACACCTTTTCAGGCTCTTCATGTCTTTCAAGACCGCTTCATGCTCCTCCTATTTTTCAGACCGTTTCATGCCTCTAATATTTTTGACACCTTTTGTTGCTTTTCATATTTTTCACACCTTTTCGTACTCTTCATGTTTTTCAACACTGTTTCATGCTCCTCCTATTTTTCAGACCGTTTCATGCTGCTCATATTTTTGACACCTTTTGAAGCTCTTCATATTTTTCACACCATTTCAGGCTCTTCATGTTTTTCAACACCACGTCATTCTCCTCCTATTTTTCAGACCGTTTATTGCTCCTCATATTTTTCACACCTTTTGAAGCTCTATACATTTATCACAACTTTTCAGGCTTTTCATGATTTTAACACCGTTTCATGCTCCTCATATTTTTGACACCTTTTGAAGGTCTTCATATATTTCACACCTTTTCAGGCTCTTCATGTTTTTCAACACTGCTTCATGCTCCTCCTATTTTTCAGACCGTTTCATGCTCCTCATATTTTTGACACCTTTTGAAGCTCTTCATATTTTTCGCACCTTTTGAGGCTCTTCATGATGTTCAAAACCGCTTCATGCTCCTCCTATTATTCAGACTGTTTCATGCTCCTCATAATTTTTACACCTTTTGAATCTCTTCATATTTTTCACACCTTTTTAGGCTCTTCATGTTTGTGAACACCGCTTCATCCTCCTCTTATTTTTCAGACCGTTTCTTGCTCCTCATAATTTTCACACTTTTAATGCTCTTCATGTTTTTCAACACCGTTTCATGCTCGTTCTATTTTTCAGACCGTTTCAAGTTCCTCATATTTTTGACACCTTTTGAAGCTCTTTATGTTATTCCCAATTTTCATGCTCTTCTTGTTTTTCAACAACGTTTCATGCTCCTCCTATTTTTCGTACCGTTTCTTGCTCCTCATATTTTTGACACCTTTTGAAGCTCTTTATATTTCTCACACTTTTAATGCTCTTCATGTTTTTCAACACCGTTTCATGCTTCTCCTTTTTTTCAGACCGTTTCATGCTCCTCATATTTTTGACACGTTTTGAAGCTCTTCTTATTTTTCACACGTTTTCGGTCTCTTCAGGTTTTTGAAGACCGTTTCAGGCTAATCCTATTTTTCAGACAGTTTCATGCTCCTCATATTTTTGACACCTTTTGAAGCTCTTCATGTTTTTAAACATCGTTTCATGCTCCTCCTATTTTTCAGATTGTTTCATACTCTTCATATTTTTGACAACTTTTGAAGCTCTTCATGTTTTTCACAACTTTTCAGGCTCTTCATGTTTTTCAACACCGCTTCATGCTCCTCCAATTTTTCAGACCGTTCCATGCTCCTCATGTTTTTCACACCTTTTGAAGTTCCTCATATATTTCACACCTTTTGATGCTCTTCATGTTTTTCACACCATTTGAAGCTCTTCATATGTTTCACACCTTTTCAGGCTCTTCATGTTTTTCAACACCACTTCATAGACGTCCTATTTTTCTGACCGTTTCTTTCTCCTCTCATTTTTGACACCTTTTGAAGCTCTTCATATTTTTCACACCTTTTGAAGCTCTTCATATTTTTCACACTTTTTCAGGCTCTTCATGTTTTTCAACACCGCTTCATGCTCCTCCTATATTTCAGTCCATTTCATGTTCGTCATATTTTTGACACCTTTTGAAGCTCTTCATGTTTTTCACATCTTTTCAGGCTCTTCATGGTTTTGTACACCGCTTAATGCTCCTCCTATTTTTCAGACCATTTCATGCTCCTCATATTTTTGTCACCTTTGAAGCTCTTCATATTATTCACAGCTTTTCAGGCTCTTCAACTTTTTGAACACCGTTTCATGCTCCTCCCATTATTCAGACAGTTTCATGCTCCTCATATATTATACACATTTTGAAGCTCTTCATATTTTTCACACCTTTTCAGGCTCTTCATGTTTTCCACACCGCTTAATGCTCCTCCTATTTTTTAGACCGTTTCATGCTCCTCATATTTTTGACACCTTTTGAAGCTCTTCATATATTTCACACATTTTCAGGCTCTTCATGTTTTTCAACATCACTTCAGGCTCCTCCTATTTTTCTGACCGTTTCATGCTCCTCATGTATTTCACACCTTTTGAAGCTCTTCATATTTTTCACTCTTTTCAGGCTCTTCATGTTTTTCAACACCGTTTCATGCTTCTCCTATTTTTCAGACCGTTTCATGCTCCTCATATTTTTGACACCTTTTGAAGCTCTTCATATTTTTCACACCTTTTTAGTCTCTTCATGTTTTTCAACACCACTTCATGCTCCTCCTAATTTTCAGACCATTTCATGTTCCTCATAAGTTTGACATCTTTTGAAGCTCTTCATATTTTTCAAACATTTTCAGGCTGTTCATGTTTTTCAACACTTCATGCTTCTCCTATTTTTCAGACCATTTCATGCTCCTCATCTGTTTCACACCTTTTGAAGCTCTTTATATTTTTCACAGTTTTTCAGGCTTTTCATCTTTTTGAACACTGTTTCATGCTCCTCATATTTTTGACACCTTTTGAAGCTCTTCATGTATTTCACACCTTTTCAGTCTCTTCATGTTTTTCAACACCGCTTCATGCTCCTCCTATTTTTCAGACTGTTTCATGCTCCTAATATTTTTGACACCTTTTAACTTCTTCATATTTTTCACACCTTTTCAGGCTCTTCATGTATTTCAACACCACTTCCAGCTCCTTCTATTTTTCAGACCGTTTCATGCTGCTCATTTTTTTTACCCTTTTTGAAGCTCTTCATATTTTTCACACCATTTCAGGCTCTTCATGTTTTTCACACCGCTTCATGCTCCTCCTATTTTTTAGAACGTTTCATGCTCCTCATATTTTTGACAACTTTTGAAGCTCTTCATATATTTCACACATTTTCAGGCTCTTCATGTTTTTCAACATCGCTTCATGCTCCTCCTATTTTTCTGACCGTTTCATGCTCCTCATGTATTTCACACCTTTTGAAGCTCTTCATATTTTTCACTCTTTTCAGGCTCTTCATGTTTTTCAACACCGTTTCATGCTTCTCCTATTTTTCAGAATGTTTCATGCTCCTCATATTTTTGACACCTTTTGAGGCTCTTCATATATATCACACCTTTTCAGACTCTTCATCTTTTTCAACACCGGTTCATGCTCCTCCTATTTTTCAGACTGTTTCATGCTCCTCATATTTTTGACACCTTTTGAAGCTCTTCATATTTTTCGCACCTTTTCAGGCTCTTCATCTTTTTCAACACCGGTTCATGCTCCTCCTATTTTTCAGACTGTTTCATGCTCCTCATATTTTTGACACCTTTTGAATCTCTTCATATTTTTCACACCTTTTTAGGCTCTTCATGTTTTTGAACACCGCTTCATCCTCCTCTTATTTTTCAGACCGTTTCTTACTCCTCATATTTTTCACAGCTTTTGAAGCTCTTCTTATTTTTCACACTTTTAATGCTCTTCATGTTTTTCAACACCGTTTCATGCTCGTCCTATTTTTCAGACCGTTTCAAGTTCCTCATATTTTTGACACCTTTTGAAGCTCTTTATGTTATTCCCAATTTTCATGCTCTTCATGTTTTCCAACAACGTTTCATGCTCCTCCTATTTTTCGTACCGGTTCTTGCTCCTCATATTTTTGACACCTTTTGAAGCTCTTTATATTTCTCACACTTTTAATGCTCTTCATGTTTTTCAACACCGTTTCATGCTCCTCCTATTTTTCAGACCGTTTCATGCTCCTCATGTTTTTCACACCTTTTGAAGGTCTTCATATTTTTCACACCTTTTCAGGCTCTTCATGTTTCTGAACACCGTTTCAGTCTCCTCCTATTTTTCAGACCGTTTCATGCTCCTCATATATTTCACACCTTTTGAAGCTCTTCATATTTTTCACAGCTTTTCAGGCTCTTCATGTTTTTGAACACCGCTTCATGCTCCTCCTATGTTTAAGATCGATTCATGATCCTCATATTTTTGACACCTTTTGAAGCTCTTCATATTTTTCACACCTTTTCAGGCTCTTCATGTTTTTCAACACTGCTTCATGCTCCTCCTATTTTTCAGACCGTTTCATGCTCTTCATATTTTTCACACCTTTTGAAGCCCTTCATATTTTTCACACATTTCAGGCTCTTCATGATTTAGAACACCGTTTCATGCTCCTCCTATTTTTCAGACCATTTCATGCTCCTCATATTTTTGACACTTTTTAAGCTCTTCATATTTTTTACACATTTTCAGGCTCTTCAAGTTTTAGAACAACGCTACATGCTACTCCTATTTTTGACACCTTTTGAAGCTATTCATATTTTTCAATCCTTTTCATGCTCTTCATGTTTTTCAACACTGTTTCATCCTTCTCCTATTTTTCAGACTGTTTCATGCTCCTCATATTTTTGACATCTTTTGAAGCTCTTCATATTTTTCAAGCCTTAGAGCTGTTCATATTTTTCACACCTTTTCGGGCTTTTCATGTTTTTCACCACCGCCTCATGCTCCTCCTATTTTTCAGACCGATTCATGCTACTCATATTTTTCACACCTTTTGAAGCTCTTCATATTTTTCACAGCTTTTCAGGCTCTTCATGTTTCTAAACACGGATTCATGCCCCTCATATTTTTCAGACCATTTCATGCTTCTCATATTGCAGACACCTTTTAACCTCTTCATATTTTTCACACCTTTTCAGGCTCTTCTTGATTTTGAACAGCGTTTCATGCTCCTCATATTTTTCAGAACGTTTCATGCTACTCCTGTTTTTGATACGTTTTGAAGCTCTTCATGTTTTTCAAACCGTTTCATGCTCTTCATATTTTTCAACACCTCCTCATGCTCCTCCTATTTTTCAGACTGTTTCATGCTCCTCATATTTTTGACACCTTTTGAAGCTCTTCATATTTTTAACGCCTTTTAAGGCTCTTCTTGTTTTTCAACACCGCTTCATGCTCCTCCTATTTTTCAGACCGTTTCATGCTCCTCATATTTTTGACACCTTTTGAAGCTCATCATATTTGTAACACCTTTTCAGGCTCTTCATGTTTTTCAACACCGCTTCATTCTCCTCCTATTTTTCAGACCGTTTCATGCTCCTCATATTTTTGACACCTTTTGAAGCTCATCATATTTTTAACACCTTTTCAGGCTCTTCATGTTTTTCAACACCGCTTCATGCTCCTCCTATTTTTCAGACTGTTTCATGCTCCTCATATTTTTGACACGTTTTGAAGCCTTTCATGATTTTCACACCTTTCAGCTCTTCATGTTTTTGAACACCTTTTCATGCTCCTCCTATTTTTCAGACCATTTCATGCTCCTCATATTTTTGACACCTTTTGAAGCTCTTCATATATTTCACACCTTTTCAGGATCTTCATGTTTTTGAACAACGCTTCATGCTCCTCCTATTTTTTAGACCGTTTCATGGTCCTCCTATTTTTTTGACCGTTTCATGCTCCTCATATTTTTGACACTTTTTGAAGCTCTTCATATTTTTTACACCTTTTCAGGCTCTTCATGTTTTTCACACCTTTTCAGGCTCTTCATGTTTTGCAACACCCCTTCATGCTGTTCCTATTTTTTGGACCCTTTGAAACTCCTCCTATTTTTGACACGTTTTTAAGTTCTTCATATTTTTCACACCATTTCAGGTTCTTCATGTTTTTGAACACCGTTTCATGCTCCTCATATTTTTCAGACTGTTTCATGATCCTCATATTTTTGACACCATTTGAAGCTCTTCATATATTTCACATATTTTCAGGCTCTTCATTTTCTTCACACCTTTTCAGGCTCTTCATGTTTTGCAACACCGCTTCATGCTCCTCCTATTTTTCAGAACGTTTCATGCTCCTCATATTTTTGACAATTTTGAAGCTCTTCATGTATTTCACACCTTTTCAGGCTCTTCATTTTTTTCACACCTTTTCAGGCTCTTCATGTTTTGCAACACCGTTTCATGCTCCTGCAATTTTTCAAACTGTTTCATGCTCCTTATATTTTTGACACCTTTTGAAGCTCTTCATGTATTTCACAACTTTTCAGGCTCTTCTTTTTTTCAACACCGATTCTTGCTCCTCCTATTTTTCAGACCATTTCATGTTCCTCACATTTTTGACAACTTTTGAAGCACTTCATGTTTTTCACACCTTTTCAGGGTCTTCACTTTTCAACACCGCTTCATGCTCCTCCTATTTTTCAGACCGTATCATGCTCCTCATACTTTTGAAAACTTTTGAAGCTCTTCATATATTTCACTCCTTTTCAGGCTCTTCATGTTTTGCAACACTGTTTCATGCTCCTCCTATTTTTCAGACCGTTTCATGCTCCTCCTATTTTTCAGACCGTTTCATGCTCCTCATATTTTTGACACCTTTTGAAGCTCTTCATATTTTTTACACCTTTTCAGTATCTTCAAGTTTTTGAACACCGCTTCATGCTCCTCATATTTTTCACACCTTCTGAAGCTCTTCATATTTTTCACAACTTTTCAGGCTCTTCATGTTTTTGAACACCGTTTCATGCTCCTCCTATTTTTCATACCGTTTCATGCTCCTCATATTTTTGCCACTTTTTGAAGCTCTTCATATATTTCACCCCTGTTCAGTATCTTCAAGTTTTTGATAACCGCTTTATGCTTCTCATATTTTTCACACCTTTTGAAGCGCTTCATATTTTTCACATGTTTTCAGGATCTTCTTGTTTTTGAACACCATTTCATGCTCCTCCTATTTTTCAGACCGTTTCATGCTCTTCATGTTTTTCAAGACCGTTTCATGCTCCTCCTATTTTTCAGACCGTTTCATGCTCCTCATATTTTTCACACGTTTTGAAGCTCTTCAAATTTTGCACACCTTTTCAGGCTCTTCATGTTTTTGAACACCGTTTCATGCTACTCCTATTTGACACCTTTTGAAGCTCTTCATATTTTTCACACCTTTTCATGCTCTTCGTGTTTTCCAACACCGTTTCATGCTCCTCCTATTTTCCGACTGTTTCATGCTCCTCATATTTTTGACACCTTTTAAGGCTCGTAATGATTTTGAACACCGTTTCATACTCCTCTTATTTTTCAGACAGTTTCATGCTACTCATATATTTGACACCTTTTGAAGCTCTTCATATTTTTCACACCTTTTCGGGCTCTTCATGTTTTTGATCACCACTTCATGCGCCTCCTATTTTTCAGATCGTTTCATGCTCCTCATATTTTGACACCTTTTTAATCTCTTCATATTTTTCACACCTTTTCATGCTCTTCATGTTGTTCAACACCGTTTCATACTCCTCTTATTTTTCAGAATGTTTCGTGCTCCTCATATTTTGACACCTTTTGAAGCTCTTCATATTTTTCACATCTTTTCAGTATCTTCAAGTTTTTGAACACCGTTTCATGCTCCTCCTATTTTTCAGACCGTTTCCTGCTCCTCATATTTTTGAAAACCTTTGGAGCTCTTCATATTTTTCACACCTTTTCAGACTCTGCATGTTTTGAACACTCGTTCATGCTCCTCCTATGTTTCAGACCGTTTCATGCTCCTCATATTTTTTCACCTTTTGAAGCTCTTCATATGTTTCACACATTTTCAGACCATTCATGTTTTTCAACTCCGCTTTATGCTGCACCTATTTTTCAGAACAGTTTCATGCTCCTCATATTTTTGACACTTTTTGAACCTCTTCATATTTTTCACACCTTGTCAGGCCCTTCATGTTTTTGAACACCGCTTCATGCTCCACATATTTTTAAGACCGTTTCATGCTCCTCATATTTTTCACACATTTTCAGGCTCTTCATGTTTTTGAACACCATTTCATGCTTCTCAAATTTTGACACCTTTTGAAGCTCGTCATGTATTTCACTCCTCTTCAGGCTCTTCGTGGTTTTCAACACCATTACATGCTCCTCCTATTTTTCAGACCATTTCATGCTCCTCATATTTTTGACACCTTTTGAAGCTCTTCATATTTTTCAAACCTTTTCAGGCTCTCCATGTTTTTCAGCACCATTTGATGCTCTTCCTATTTTCAGACTGTTTCATGCTCCTAATATTTTTCACACCTTTTCAGGCTATTCATTTTTTTCAACTCCATTTCATGCTCCTCCTATTTTTCAGACCGTTTCATGTTCCTCCTATTTGTGACACTTTTGAATCTCTTCATATATTACACACCTTTCCAGGCTCTTCATGTTTTTCAACACCGCTTCATGCTCCTCCTATTTTTGAGACCGTATCATCCTCCTCATATTTTTGACACATTTTGAAGCTCTTCATGTTTTTCAACTCCGCTTCATGCTCCTTCTATTTTTGACACCTTTTGAAGCTCTTCATATTTTTCACACATTTTCAGGCTCTTCATGTTTTTCAACACCGTTTCATGCTCCTCCTATTTTTAAGACCGTTTCATGCTTCTTATATTTTTGACACCTTTTGAAGCTCTTCATATATTTCACACCTTTTCAGGCTCTTCATGTTTTTCAACACCGCTTCATGCTCCTCCTATTTTTCAGACCGTTTCATGCTCCTCATATTTTTGACACCTTTTGAAGCTCTTCATATATTTCACACCTTTTCAGGCTCTTCATGTTTTTGAACAACGCTTCATGCTCCTACTATGTTTCAGATCGTTTCATGCTCCTCATATTTTTGACACTTTTTGAAGCTCTTCATATTTTTTACACCTTTTCAGGCTCTTCATGTTTTTCACACCTTTTCAGGCTCTTCATGTTTTGCAACACCCCTTCATGCTCTTCCTATTTTTCGGACCGTTTGAAACTCCTCCTATTTTTGACACGTTTTTAAGTTCTTCATATTTTTCACACCATTTCAGGTTCTTCATGTTTTTGAACGCCGTTTCATGCTCCTCATATTTTTCAGACTGTTTCATGATCCTCATATTTTTGACACCATTTGAAGCTCTTCATATATTTCACACATTTTCAGGCTCTTCATGTTTTTCACACCTTTTCAGGCTCTTCATGTTTTTCAACACCGCTTCATGCTCCTCCTATTTTTCAGACCGTTTCATGCTCCTCATATTTTTGACAATTTTGAAGCTCTTCATATATTTCACACCTTTTCAGGCTCTTCATGTTTTTCAACACCGCTTCTTACTCCTCCTATTCTTCAGACCTTTTCATGCTCCTCATATTTTTGACACCTTTTGAAGCTCTTCATATATTTCACACCTTTTCAGGCTCTTCATGTTTTTCAACACCACTTCATGCGCCTCCTATTTTTCAGACCGTTTCATGCTCCTCATATTTTGACACCTTTTTACTCTCTTCATATTTTTCACACCTTTTCAGGCTCTTCATGCTTTTCAACACAGCTTCATGCTCTCCCTATTTTTAAGACAGTTTCATGCGCATCATAATTTTGAAACCTTTTGAAGCTTTTCATATTTTTCACACATTTTCAGTCTCTTCATGTTTTTCCACACCGTTTCAGGCTGCTCCTATTTTTCAGACCGTTTCATGCTCCTTATATATTTGACACCTTTTGAAACTCTTCATATTTTTCACTCCTTTTTAGACTTTTCGTGTTTTTCAACACCGTTTCATGCTCCTAATATTTTTCAGATCGTTTCATGCTCCTCATATTTTTGACACCTTTTGAAGCTCTTCATAATTTTCACACCTTTTCAGGCTCTTAATGATTTTGAACACCGTTTCATTTTCCTCCTATTTTTCAGACTGTTTCATGCTCCTCCTATTTTTGACACATTTTTGAAGCTCTTGATATTTTTCACACGTTTTCAGGCTCTTCATGTTTTTCAACACCGTTTCATGCTCCTCCTATTTTCAGACCGTTTCGTGCTCCTCATATTTTTCACACCTTTTGAAGCTCTTCATATTTTTCAAACCTTTTCAGTCTCTTCTTGTTTTTCAACACCACTTCATGCTACTCCTATATTTCAGATCGTTTCATGCTCCTCATATTTTTGACACTGTTTGAAGCTCTTCATAGTTTTCACATCTTTTCATGCTCTTCATGTTTTCAACACCGTTTCATGCTCCTCCTATTTTTCAGACCGTTTCATGCTCTTCATATTTTTGACACCTTTTGAAGCTCTTCATATTTTTCACACCTTTCAGGCTCTTCATGTTTTAGAACACCGTTTCATGCTCCTCCTATTTTTCAGACCATTTCATGCTCCTCATATTTTTGACACCTTTTAAGCTCTTCATATTTTTCACAGATTTTCAGGCTCTTCAAGTTTTTGAACACCGCTTCATGCTACTCCTATTTTTCAGACCGTTATAGCCTCCTCATATTTTTGACACTATTTGAAGCTCTTCATATTTTTCACACCTTTTCAGGGTCTTCATGTTTTTGAATACCGCTTCATGCTCCTCCTAATTTTCAGACCATTTCATGTTCCTCATAATTTTGACACCTTTTAAGCTCTTCATATTTTTAACACATTTTCAGGCTCTTCATGTTTTTGAACACCGTTTCATGCTCCTCCTATTTTTCAGACCATTTCATGCTCCTCATAATTTTGACACCTTTTAAGCTCTTCATATTTTTAACACATTTTCAGGCTCTTCAAGATTTGGAACACCGCTTCATGCTACTCCTATTTTAGACACCATTTGAAGCTCTTCATATTTTTCACACCATTTCAGGCTCTTCATGTTTCTGAACACCGTTTCATGCTCCTCATATTTTTACATGTTTTGAAACTCTTCATATTTTTCACACCTTTTCAGGCGCTTCAGGTTTTCAACACCGTTTCATGCTCCTAATTTTTTTCAGACCGTTTCATGCTCCTCATATTTTTGACACCTTTTGAAGCTCTTCATATTTTTCACACCTTTTCAGTATCTTCAAGTTTTTGAACGCCGCATCATGCTCCTCATATTATTCACACCTTCTGAAGCTCTTCATATTTTTCACACCTTTTCAGGCTCTTCATGTTTTTCAACACCACTTCATGCTCCTCCTATTTTTCAGACCGTTTCATGCTCCTCATATTTTTGACACCTTTTGAAGCTCTTCATATTTTACACACCTTTTCGGGCTCTTCATGTCTTTGAACACGACTTCATTCTCGCCTTTTTTTCAGACCGTTTCATGCTCCTCATATTTTTCACACCTTTTCAGGCTCTTAATGATTTTGAACACCGTTTCATTTTCCTCCTATTTTTCAGACCGTTTCATGCTCCTCATATTTTTGACACCTTTTGAAGCGCTTCATATTTTTCACATGTTTTCAGGATCTTCATGTTTTTGAACACCATTTCATGCTCCTCCTATTTTTCAGACCTTTTCATGCTCTTCATGTTTTTCAAGACCGTTTCATGCTCCTCCTATTTTTCAGACCGTTTCATGCACCTCATATTTTCACACGTGATGAAGCTCTTCAAATTTTGCACACCTTTTCAGGCTCTTCATGTTTTTGAACACCGTTTCATGCTACTCCTATTTGACACCTTTTGAAGCTCTTCATATTTTTCACACCTTTTCATGCTCTTCATGTTTTTCAACACCGTTTCATGCTCCTCATATTTTTGACACCTTTTCAGGCTCTTAATGATTTTGAACACCGTTTCATACCCCTCTTATTTTTCAGAGAGTTTCATGCTCCTCATATATTTGACACCTTTTGAAGCTCTTCATATTTTTCACACCTTTTCGGGCTTTTCATGTTTTTGAACACCAATTCATGCTCCTCCTATTTTTCAGACCGTTTCATGCTCCTCATATTTTGACACCTTTTTAATCTCTTCATATTTTTCACACCTTTTCATGCTCTTCATGTTGTTCAACACCGTTTCATACTCCTCTTATTTTTCAGAATGTTTCATGCTCCTCATATTTTGACACCTTTTGAAGCTCTTCATATTTTTCACATCTTTTCAGTATCTTCAAGTTTTTGAACACCGTTTCATGCTCCTCCTATTTTTCAGACCGTTTCCTGCTCCTCATATTTTTGACAACTTTTGGAGCTCTTCATATTTTTCACACCTTTTCAGGCTCTGCATGTTTTGAACACTCGTTCATGCTCCTCCTATGTTTCAGACCGTTTCATGCTCCTCATATTTTTTCACCTTTTGAAGCTCTTCATATGTTTCACACATTTTCAGACCCTTCATGTTTTTCAACTCCGCTTGATGCTGCACCTATTTTTCAGAACAGTTTCATGCTCCTCATATTTTTAACACTTTTTGAACCTCTTCATATTTTTCACACCTTGTCAGGCTCTTCATGTTTTTGAACACCGCTTCATGCTCCACATATTTTTAAGACCGTTTCATGCTCCTCATATTTTTCACACATTTTCAGGCTCTTCATGTTTTTGAACACCATTTCATGCTTCTCATATTTATGACACCTTTGAAGCTCTTTATGTATTTCACTCCTCTTCAGGCTCTTCATGGTTTTCAACACCATTACATGCTCCTCCTATTTTTCAGACCATTTCATGCTCCTCATATTTTTGACACCTTTTGAAGCTCTTCATATTTTTCAAACCTTTTCAGGCTCTCCATGTTTTTCAGCACCATTTGATGCTCCTCCTATTTTCAGACTGTTTCATGCTCCTAATATTTTTCACACCTTTTCAGGCTATTCATTTTTTTCAACTCCAATTCATGCTCCTCCTATTTTTCAGACCGTTTCATGTTCCTCCTATTTGTGACACTTTTGAATCTCTTCATATATTTCACACCTTTCCAGGCTCTTCATGTTTTTCAACACCGCTTCATGCTCCTCCTATTTTTGAGACCGTATCATGCTCCTCATATTTTTGACACATTTTGAAGCTCTTCATGTTTTTCAACTCCGCTTCATGCTCCTTCTATTTTTGACACCTTTTGAAGCTCTTCATATTTTTCACACATTTTGAGGCTCTTCATGTTTTTCAACACCGTTACATGCTTCTCCTATTTTTAAGACCGTTTCATGCTTCTTATATTTTTGACACCTTTTGAAGCTCTTCATATATTTCACACCTTTTCAGGCTCTTCATGTTTTTGAACAATGCTGCATGCTCCTACTATATTTCAGATCATTTCATGCTCCTCATATTTTTGACACTTTTTGAAGCTCTTCATATTTTTTACACCTTTTCAGGCTCTTCATGTTTTTCACACCTTTTCAGGCTCTTCATGTTTTGCAACACCCCTTCATGCTCTTCCTATTTTTCGGACCCTTTGAAACTCCTCCTATTTTTGACACTTTTTTAAGTTCTTCATATTTTTCACACCATTTCAGGTTCTTCATGTTTTTGAACGCCGTTTCATGCTCCTCATATTTTTCAGACTATTTCATGATCCTCATATTTTTGACACCATTTGAAGCTCTTCATATATTTCACACATTTTCAGGCTCTTCATGTATTTCACACCTTTTCAGGCTCTTCATGTTTTGCAACACCGCTTCATGCTCCTCCTATTTTTCAGACCGTTTCATGCTCTTCATATTTTTGACAATTTTGAAGGTCTTCATGTATTTCACACCTTTCAGGCTCTTCATGTTTTTCAACACCGCTTCTTACTCCTCCTATTCTTCAGATGTTTTCATGCTCCTCATATTTTTGACACCTTTTGAAGCTCTTCATATATTTCACACCTTTTCAGGCTCCTCATGTTTTTCTACACCGCGTCATGCTCCTCCTATTTTTCAGACCGTTGCATTCTCATTATATTATTGACAAGTTTTGAAGCTCTTCATATTTTTAACACCTTTCAGGCTCTTCATGTTTTTGAAGACCGTTTCATGCTCCCCCTAATATTCAGAGCGTTTTATGCTCCTCATATTTTGGACACCTTTTGAAGCTCTTCATATATTTCACACCTTTTCAGGCTGTTTATGTTTTTTAACATCCGCTTCATGCTGCTCCTATTTTTCAGACCGTTTCATGCTCCTCATATATTTGACATGTTTTGAAGTTCTTCATATATTTCACAACTTTTCAGGCTCTTCTTTTTTTCAACACCGATTCTTGCTCCTCCTGTTTTTCAGACCGTTTCATGTTCCTCATATTTTTGACAACTTTTGAAGCGCTTCATGTTTTTCACACCTTTTCAGGCTCTTCATGTTTTGCAACACCGTTTCATGCTCCTGCTTTTTTTCAGACCGTTTCATGCTCCTCCTATTTTTCAGACAGTTTCATGCTCCTCATATATTTGACTCCTTTTGAAGCTCTTCATATATTTCACACCTTTTCAGGCTCTTCATGTTTATCAACACCGCTTCATGCTCCTCCTATTTTTCAGAACGCTTCATGCTCCTCATATTTTTGACACATTTTGTAGCTCTTCATATATTTCACACCTTTTCAGGCTCTTCATGTTTTTCAACACCGCTTCATGCTCTTCCTATTTTTAAGACAGTTTCATGCGCATCATGATTTTCAAACCTTATGAAGCTCTTCATATTTTTCACACATTTTCAGTCTCTTCATGTTTTTCCACACCGTTTCATGCTCCTCCTATTTTTCAGAACGCTTCATGCTCCTCATATTTTTGACACCTTTTGAAGCTCTTCATATTTTTCACACCATTTCAGGCTCTTCATGTTTCTGAACACCGTTTCATGCTCCTCATATTTTTACATGTTTTGAAACTCTTCATATTTTTCACACCTTTTCAGGCTCTTCATATTTTTCAACACCGCTTCATGCTCCTCCTATTATTCAGAACGTTTCATGCTTCTTATATTTTTGACTTCTTTTGAAGCTCTTCATATATTTCACTCCTTTTTAGGCTCTTCGTGTTTTTCAACACCGTTTCATGCTCCTCCTATTTTTCAGAACGCTTCATGCTCCTCATATTTTTGACACATTTTGTAGCTCTTCATATATTTCACACCTTTTCAGGCTCTTCATGTTTTTCAACACCGCTTCATGCTCTTCCTATTTTTAAGACAGTTTCATGCGCATCATAATTTTGAAACCTTTTGAAGCTTTTCATATTTTTCACACATTTTCAGTCTCTTCATGTTTTTCCACACCGTTTCAGGCTGCTCCTATTTTTCAGACCGTTTCATGCTCCTTATATATTTGACACCTTTTGAAGCTCCTCATATTTTTCACTCCTTTTTAAGCTCTTCGTGTTTTTCAACACCGTTTCATGCTCCTAATATTTTTCAGACCGTTTCATGCTCCTCATATTTTTGACACCTTTTGAAGCTCTTCATATTTTTCACACCTTTTCAGGCTCTTAATGATTTTGAAGACCGTTTCATTTTCCTCCTATTTTTCAGACCGTTTCATGCTCCTCATATTTTTGACACCTTTTGAAGCTCTTCATATTTTTCACACCTTTTCAGTATCTTCAAGTTTTTGAACACGACTTCATGCTCCTCATATTATTCACACCTTCTGAAGCTCTTCATATTTTTCACAACTTTTCAGCCTCTTCATGTTTTTCAACACCACTTCATGCTCCTCCTATTTTTCAGACCGTTTCATGCTCCTCATATTTTTCACAGCTTTTCAGGCTCTTAATGATTTTGAACACCGTTTCATTTTCCTCCTATTTTTCACACCGTTTCATGCTCCTCATATTTTTCACAGCTTTTCAGGCTCTTCATGTATTTGAACACCGTTTCATGCTCCTCCTATTTTTCATACCGTTTCATGCTCCTCATATTTTTGCCACTTTTTGAAGCTCTTCATATTTTTCACACCTGTTCAGTATCTTCAAGTTTTTGATAACCGCTTCATGCTTCTCATATTTTTCACACCTTCTGAAGCTCTTCATATTTTTCACACCTTTTCAGGCTCTTAATGATTTTGCACACCGTTTCATTTTCCTCCTATTTTTCAGACCGTTTCATGCTCCTCATTTTTTTGACACCTTTTGAAGCGCTTCATATTTTTCACATGTTTTCAGGATCTTCATGTTTTTGAACACCATTTCATGCTCCTCCTATTTTTCAGACCGTTTCATGCACCTCATATTTTCACACGTTTTGAAGCTCTTCAAATTTTGCACACGTTTTCAGGCTCTTCATGTTTTTGAACACCGTTTCATGCTACTCCTATTTGACACCTTTTGAAGCTCTTCATATTTTTCACACCTTTTCATGCTCTTCATGTTTTTCAACACCGTTTCATGCTCCTCCTATTTTCAGACTGTTTCCTGCTCCTCATATTTTTGACACCTTTTCAGGCTCTTAATGATTTTGAACACCGTTTCATACTCCTCTTATTTTTCAGACAGTTTCATGCTCCTCATATATTTGACACCTTTTGAAGCTCTTCATATTTTTCACACCTTTTCGGGCTCTACATGTTTTTGAACACCACTTCATGCGCCTCCTATTTTTCAGACCGTTTCATGCTCCTCCTATTTTTCAGACCGTTTCCTGCTCGTCATATTTTTGACAACGTTTGGAGCTCTTCATATTTTTCACACCTTTTCAGGCTCTGCATGTTTTGAACACTGCTTCATGCTCCTCCTATGTTTCAGAGCGTTTCATGCTCCTCATGTTTTTTCACCTTTTGAAGCTCTTCATATGTTTCACACATTTTCAGACCCTTCATGTTTTTCTACTCCGCTTTATGCTGCACCTATTTTTCAGAACAGTTTCATGCTCCTCATATTTTTGACACATTTTGAACCTTTTCATATTTTTCACACCTTCTCAGGCTCTTCATGTTTTTGAACACCGCTCATGCTCCACATATTTTTAAGACCGTTTCATGCTCCTCATATTTTTCACACATTTTCAGGCTCTTCATGTTTTTGAACACCATTTCATGCTTCTCATATTTATGACACCTTTTGAAGCTCTTCATGTATTTCACTCCTCTTCAGGCTCTTCGTGGTTTTCAACACCATTACATGCTCCTCCTATTTTTCAGACTATTTCATGCTCCTCATATTTTTGACGCCCTTTGAAGCTCTTCATATTTTTCAAACCTTTTCAGGCTCTCCATGTTTTTCAGCACCATTTGATGCTCCTCCTATTTTCAGACTGTTTCATGCTCCTAATATTTTTCACACCTTTTCAGGCTATTCATTTTTTTCAACTCCACTTCATGCTCCTCCTATTTTTCAGACCGTTTCATGTTCGTCCTATTTGTGACACTTTTGAATCTCTTCATATATTTCACACCTTTCCAGGCTCTTCATGTTTTTCAACACCGCTTCATGCTCCTCCTATTTTTGAGACCGTATCATGCTCCTCATATTTTTGACACATTTTGAAGCTCTTCATGATTTTCAACTCCGCTTCATGCTCCTTCTATTTTTGACACCTTTTGAAGCTCTTCATATTTTTCACACATTTTCAGGCTCTTCATGTTTTTCAACACCGTTTCATGCTCCTCCTATTTTTAAGACCGTTTCATGCTTCTTATATTTTTGACACCTTTTGAAGCTCTTCATATATTTCACACCTTTTCAGGCTCTTCATGTTTTTCAACACCGCTTCATGCTCCTCCTATTTTTCACACCATGTCATGCTCCTCATATTTTTGACACCTTTTGAAGCTCTTCATATATTTCACACCTTTTCAGTCTCTTCATGTTTTTGAACAACGCTGCATGCTCCTACTATGTTTCAGATCGTTTCATGCTCCTCATATTTTTGACACTTTTTGAAGCTCTTCATATTTTTTACACCTTTTCAGGCTCTTCATGTTTTTCACACCTTTTCAGGCTCTTCATGTTTTGCAACACCCCTTCATGCTCTTCCTATTTTTCGGACCCTTTGAAACTCCTCCTATTTTTGACACGTTTTTAAGTTCTTCAAATTTTTCACACCATTTCAGGTTCTTCATGTTTTTGAACGCCGTTTCATGCTCCTCATATTTTTCAGACTGTTTCATGATCCTCATATTTTTGACACCATTTGAAGCTCTTCATATATTTCACACATTTTCAGGCTCTTCATGTTTTGCAACACCACTTCATGCTGTTCCTATTTTTCAAACTGTTTCATGCTCCTCCTATTTTTGACACCTTTGAACCTCTTCATATATTTCACACCTTTTCAGGCTATTCATGTTTTGCAACACCGTTTCATGCTCCTGCTATTTTTCAGACCGTTTCATGCTCCTTATATTTTTGACTTCTTTTGAAGCTCTTCATATATTTCACTCCTTTTTAGGCTCTTCGTGTTTTTCAACACCGTTTCATGCTCCTCCTATTTTGCAGAACGCTTCATGCTCCTCATATTTTTGACACATTTTGTAGCTCTTCATATATTTCACACCTTTTTAGGCTCTTCGTGTTTTTCAACACCGCTTCATGCTCTTCCTATTTTTAAGACAGTTTCATGCGCATCATAATTTTGAAACCTTATGAAGCTCTTCATATTTTTCACACATTTTCAGTCTCTTCATGTTTTTCCACACCGTTTCAGTCTGCTCCTATTTTTCAGACCGTTTCATGCTCCTTATATATTTGACACCTTTTGAAGCTCTTCATATTTTTCACTACTTTTTAGGCTCTTCGTCTTATTCAACACGGTTTTACGCTCCTCCTATTTTTCAGAACGCTTCATGCTCCTCATATTTTTGACACCTTTTGAAGCTCTTCATATTTTTCACACCATTTCAGGCTCTTCATGTTTCTGAACAACGTTTCATGCTCATCAGATTTTTACATGTTTTGAAACTCTTCATATTTTTCACACCTTTTCAGGCTCTTCATATTTTTCAACACCGCTTCATCCTCCTCCTATTTTTCAGACCGTTTCATGCTTCTTATATTTTTGACTTCTTTTAAAGCTCTTCATATATTTCACTCCTTTTTAGGCTCTTCGTGTTTTTCAACACCGTTTCATGCTCCTCCTATTTTTCAGAACGCTTCATGCTCCTCATATTTTTGACACATTTATAGCTCTTCATATATTTCACACCTTTTCAGGCTCTTCATGTTTTTCAACACCGCTTCATGCTCTTCCTATTTTTAAGACAGTTTCATGCGCATCATAATTTTGAAACCTTTTGAAGCTCTTCATATTTTTCACACATTTTCAGTCTCTTCATGTTTTTCCACACCGTTTCAGGCTGCTCCTATTTTTCAGACCGTTTCATGCTCCTTATATATTTGACACCTTTTGAAGCTCCTCATATTTTTCACTCCTTTTTAGGCTCTTCGTGTTTTTCAACACCGTTTCATGCTCCTAATATTTTTCAGACGGTTTCATGCTCCTCATATTTTTGACACCTTTTGAAGCTCTTCATATTTTTCACACCTTTTCAGGCTCTTAATGATTTTGAACACCGTTTCATTTTCCTCCTATTTTTCAGACCGTTTCATGCTCCTCATATTTTTGACACCTTTTGAAGCTCTTCATATTTTTCACACCTTTTCTGTATCTTCAAGTTTTTGAACACCGCTTCATGCTCCTCATATTATTCACACCTTCTGAAGCTCTTCATATTTTTCACAACTTTTCAGGCTCTTCATGTTTTTCAACACCACTTCATGCTCCTCCTATTTTTCAGACCGTTTCATGCTCCTCATATTTTTCACAGCTTTTCAGGCTCTTAATGGTTTTGAACACCGTTTCATTTTCCTCCTATTTTTCAGACCGTTTCATGCTCCTCATATTTTTGACACCTTTTGAAGCGCTTCATATTTTCCACATGTTTTCAGGATCTTCATGCTTTTGAACACCATTTCATGCTCCTCCTATTTTCAGACCGTTTCATGCTCTTCATGTTTTTCAAGACCGTTTCATGCTCCTCCTATTTTTCAGACCGTTTCATGCACCTCATATTTTCACACGTTTTGAAGCTCTTCAAATTTTGCACACCTTTTCAGGCTCTTCACGTTTTTGAACACCGTTTCATGCTACTCCTTTTTGACACCTTTTGAAGCTCTTCATATTTTTCACACCTTTTCAGGCTCTTTCTGTTTTTGATGACCGCTTCATGCTCCACCTATTTTTCAGTCGTTTCATGCTTTTCATATATATGACACCTTTTGAAGCTCTTCATATTTTTCACACCTTTTCGTGCTCTTCATGTATTTGACCACCGCTTCATGCTCCTCCTATTTTTCAGACCGTTTCATGCTCCTCCTATTTTTGACACCTTTTGAAGCTCTTCATATTTTTCACACCTTGTCAGGCTCTTCATGTTTTTCAACACCGCTTTGTGCTCCTCCTATTTATCAGTCATTTCATGCTTCTCATATTTTTGACACCTTTTGAAGCTCTTCATATTTTTCACACATTTTCATTCTCTTCATCTTCTTCAAAGCCATTTCATGCTCATCCTATTTTGCAGACTGTTTCATGCTCCTCATATTTTTGGCACATTTGAATCTCTTCATATTTTTTACACCTTCTCATGCTCTTCATCTTCTTCAAAACCATTTCATGCTCATCTTATTTTTCAGACTGTTTCATGCTCCTCATATTTTTGACATTTTTTGAAGCTCTTCATATTTTTCACACCGTTTCAGGTTCTTCATGTTTCTCATCAAAGCTTCAGGCTCCTCCTATTTTTCAGACCGTTTCATGCTCATATTTTTGACACCTTTTGAAGCTCTTCATATTTTTTACACCTTTTCATGCTCTTCATATTCTTCAAAACCATTTCATGCTCCTCCTATTTTTCAGACCGTTTCATGCTCCTCATATTTTTCACAGCTTTTCAGGCTCTTAATGATTTTGAACACCGTTTCATTTTCCTCCTATTTTTCAGACCGTTTCATGCTCCTCATATTTTTGACACCTTTTGAAGCGCTTCATATTTTCCACATGTTTTCAGGATCTTCATGATTTTGAACACCATTTCATGCTCCTCCTATTTTCAGACCGTTTCATGCTCTTCATGTTTTTTAAGACCGTTTCATGCTCCTCCTATTTTTCAGACCGTTTCATGCACCTCATATTTTCACACGTTTTGAAGCTCTTCAAATTTTGCACACCTTTTCAGGCTCTTCACGTTTTTGAACACCGTTTCATGCTACTCCTTTTTGACACCTTTTGAAGCTCTTCATATTTTTCACACCTTTTCAGGCTCTTTCTGTTTTTGATGACCGCTTCATGCTCCACCTATTTTTCAGTCGTTTCATGCTTTTCATATATATGACACCTTTTGAAGCTCTTCATATTTTTCACACCTTTTCGTGCTCTTCATGTATTTGACCACCGCTTCATGCTCCTCCTATTTTTCAGACCGTTTCATGCTCCTCCTATTTTTGACACCTTTTGAAGCTCTTCATATTTTTCACACCTTGTCAGGCTCTTCATGTTTTTCAACACCGCTTTGTGCTCCTCCTATTTATCAGTCATTTCATGCTTCTCATATTTTTGACACCTTTTGAAGCTCTTCATATTTTTCACACATTTTCATTCTCTTCATCTTCTTCAAAGCCATTTCATGCTCATCCTATTTTGCAGACTGTTTCATGCTCCTCATATTTTTGGCACATTTGAATCTCTTCATATTTTTTACACCTTCTCATGCTCTTCATCTTCTTCAAAACCATTTCATGCTCATCTTATTTTTCAGACTGTTTCATGCTCCTCATATTTTTGACATTTTTTGAAGCTCTTCATATTTTTCACACCGTTTCAGGTTCTTCATGTTTCTCATCAAAGCTTCAGGCTCCTCCTATTTTTCAGACCGTTTCATGCTCATATTTTTGACACCTTTTGAAGCTCTTCATATTTTTTACACCTTTTCATGCTCTTCATATTCTTCAAAACCATTTCATGCTCATCCTATTTTTCAGATTGTTTCATGCTCCTCATATTTTTGACACCTTGAAACTCTTCCTAATTTTCACAGCTTTTCAGACTCTTCATGTTTTTCAAAACCGTTTCATGCTGCTCCTATTTTTCAGACCATTTCCTGCTACTCATATATTTGACACCTTTTGTAGCACTTCATATTTTTCACACCTTTTCAGGCTGTTCATGTTTTTCAACACCGCTGCATGATTCTCCTATTTTTTAGACCGTTTCATGCTCCTCATATTTTTGACACCTTTTGAAGCTGTTCATATTTTTCACACCTTTTCATGCTCTTCATGTTTTTCGACACCAATTCATGCACCTCCTATTTTTCAGAACGTTCATGCTCCTCATATTTTTGACACATTTTGAAGCTCCTCATATATTTCACACCTGTTCATGCTCTTCATGGTTTTCAACTCCACTTCTTGCTCCTACTATTTTTCAGACCGTTTCATGCTCATCTCATTTTTAACATCTTTTGAAGCTCTTCATATTTTTCACACCTTTTGAAGCTCCTCATATTTTTCACATGTTTTCAGGCTCTTCATGTTTTTCAACAACGCTTCATGCTCCTCCTATATTTCAGACCGTTTCATGCTCCTCATATATTTGACACCTTTTGAAGCTCTTTATATTTTTTCACACCTTTTCAGGCTCTTCATGTTTTTCATCATCACTTCATGCTCCTCCTATTGTTCAGACCGTTTCATGCTCGTCATATTTTTGACACCTTTTGAAGCTCCTCATATATTTCACACCTTTGCAGGCTCTTCATGTTTTTAAACACAACTTCAATCTCCTCATATTTTTCAGACCGTTTCATGCTCATCTCATTTTTGACACATTTTGGAGCTCTTCATATTTTTCACACCTTTTGAAGCTCCTCATATTTTTCACACCTTTTCAGGCCTTCATGTTTTTCAACATCACTTAATGCACCTCCTATTTTTCAGATCATTTCATGCTTCTCATATTTTTGACACCTTTTCAAGCTCGTCATATATTTCACACCTTTTCAGGCTCTTCATGTTTTTGAGCAGCGTTTCATGCTCCTTCTATTCTTCATACCGTTTCATGCTCCTCATATTTTTGACACCTTTTGAAGCTCTTCAATTTTTTCACACCTTTTCATGTTCTTCATGTTTTTCAACACCACTTCATGCTCCTCCTATTTTTCATACTGTTTCTTGCTTCTCTTGTATTTCACACCTTTTGAAGCTCTTCATATTTTTCACACCTTTTCATCCTCTTCATGTTTTTGAACTCCGCCTCATGCTCCTCCTATTTTGTCTACTGTATCATGCTCCTCATATTTTTCATACCTTTTGAAGCTCTTCATATATTTCTCACCTTTTCAGGCTCTTCATGTTTTTCCACACCGCTTCATGCTCCTCCTATATTTCAAACCGTTTCATGATCCTCATGTATTTCACACCTTTGAACCTCTTCATATTTTACACACCTTTTCAGGCTCTTCATGTATTTCAACACCACTTCATGCTCCTCATCTTTTTCAGACCGTTTCATGCTCATCTCATTTTTGACACATTTTGAAGCTCTTCATATTTTTCACACCTTTTGAAGCTCTTCATATTTTTCACACCTTTTCAGGCTCTTCATGTATTTGAACACTGCTTCATGCTCCTCCTATTTTTCAGGTCATTTCATGCTCCTCATATTTTTGAAACCTTTTGAAGCTCTTCATATTTTTCACTCCTTTTCAGGCTCCACATGTTTTTGAACAGCACTTCATGCTCCTCCTATTTTCAGACCGTTCCATGCTCCTCATATTTTTGACACGTTTTGAAGCTCTTCATAAATTTCACACCTTTTCAGGCTCTTCATGTTTTTCAACACCACTTTATCCTCCAAATATTTTTCAGACGGCTTCATGCTCATCTCATTTTTGACACCTTTTGAAGCTCTTCATATTTTTGACACCTTTTGAAGCTCTTCATATTCCTCACACTTTTTCAGGCTCTTCATGTTTTTCAACACCGCTTCATGCTCCTCCTATTTTTCAGACCGTTTCATGCTCCTCAAATTTTTGACACCTTTTAAAGCTCTTCATATCTTTCACACCTTTTCAGGCTCGTCATTTTTTTGAACACCACTTCATGCCCCTCCTATTTTTCAGACCGTTTCATGCTCCTCATATTTTTGACACCTTTTGAAGCTCCTCATATTTTTCACATCTTTTGAAGCTCTTCATATTTTTCACACCTTTTGAAGCTCTTCATATTTTTCACAACTTTTCAGGCTCTTCATGTTTTTGAACAAAGTTTCATGCTCCTCCTATATTTCAGACCATTTCATGCTCCTCATATTTTTGACAGCGTTTCAAGCTCTTCAAATATTTCACACATTTTCAGACTATTAATGTTTCTCAACACAAATTCATGCTCCCCCTATTTTTCAGACCGTTTCATGCTCATCTCATTTATGACATCTTTTGAAACTCTTCATATTTTCCACAGCTTTTGAAGCTCTTCATATTTTTCACACGTTTTCAGGCTCTTTATGATTTTCAACACCGCTTCTTGCTCCTCCTAATTTTCAGACCGTTTCATGCTCCTCATATTTTTGACACCTTTTGAAGCTCTTCATATTTTTCACTCCTTTTCAGGCTCTTTATGTTTTTGAACACCGCTTCATGCTCCTCCTATTTTTGACACCTTTTGAAGCTCTTCATATTTTTCACACATTTTCAAGCTCTTCTTGTTTTTGAACACCGCTTCATGCTCCTCCTATTTTTCAAACCGTTTCATGCTTCTCATGTATTTCACACCTTTTGAAGTTCTTCATATGTTTCACACCTTTTCAGGCTCTTCATGTTTTTCAACACGGCTTCATGCTCCTCCTATTTTTCAGACCGTTTCATGCTCCTCATATTTTTCACACCTTTTGAAGCTCTTCATATTTTTCACACCTTTTCAGGCTCTTCATGTTTTTGAGCACCGCTTCATGCTCCTCCTATTTTTCACACGTTTTGAATCTCTTCATATTTTTTCACACCTTTTCGGACTCTTCATGTTTTTGAACACTGCTTCATGCTCCTCCTATTTTTCAGACCGTATAATGCTCCTCATGTATTTGACAACTTTTGAAGCTCTTCATATTTTTCACACTTTTTCAGGCTCTTCATTATTCTGAACACCGCTTCTTGCTCCTCCTATTTTTTAGACCGTTTCATGCTCCTCATATTTCTGACACCTTTTGAAGCTCTTCATATTTTTCACACCTTTTCAGCTCTTCATGTTTTTGAACACCGCTTCATGCTCCTCCTATTTTTCAGACCGTTTCATGCTCCACTTGTATTTCACCCCTTTTGAAGCTCTTCATATATTTCACTCCTTTTCAGGCTCTTCATGTTTTTGAGCAGCGTTTCATGCTCCTTCTATTCTTCATACCGTTTCATGCTCCTCATATTTTTGACACCTTTTGAAGCGCTTCAATTTTTTCACACCTTTTCATGTTCTTCATGTTTTTCAACACCACTTCATGCTCCTCCTATTTTTCATACTGTTTCTTGCTTCTCTTGTATTTCACACCTTTTGAAGCTCTTCATATTTTTCACACCTTTTCATCCTCTTCATGTTTTTGAACTCCGCCTCATGCTCCTCCTATTTTTTCTACTGTATCATGCTCCTCATATTTTTCACACCTTTTGAAGCTCTTCATATATTTCTCACCTTTTCAGGCTCTTCATCTTTTTCCACACCGCTTCATGCTCCTCCTATATTTCAAAACGTTTCATGATCCTCATGTATTTCACACCTTTGAACCTCTTCATATTTTACACTCTTTTCAGGCTCTTCATGTATTTCAACACCCCTTCATGCTCCTCATCTTTTTCAGACCGTTTCATGCTCATCTCATTTTTGACACATTTTGAAGTTCTTCATATTTTTCACACCTTTTGAAGCTCTTCATATTTTTCACACCTTTTCAGGCTCTTCATGTATTTGAACACTGCTTCATGCTCCTCCTATTTTTCAGGTCATTTCATGCTCCTCATATTTTTAAAACCTTTTGAAGCTCTTCATATTTTTCACTCCTTTTCAGGCTCCACATGTTTTTGAACAGCACTTCATGCTCCTCCTATTTTCAGACCGTTCCATGCTCCTCATATTTTTGACACGTTTTGAAGCTCTTCATAAATTTCACACCTTTTCAGGCTCTTCATGTTTTTCATCACCACTTTATCCTCCAAATATTTTTCAGACGGCTTCATGCTCATCTCATTTTTGACACCTTTTGAAGCTCTTCTTATTTTTGACACCTTTTGAAGCTCTTCATATTCCTCACACTTTTTCAGGCTCTTCATGTTTTTCAACACCGCTTCATGCTCCTCCTATTTTTCAGACCGTTTCATGCTCCTCAAATTTTTGACACCTTTTAAAGCTCTTCATATCTTTCACACCTTTTCAGGCTCGTCATTTTTTTGAACACCACTTCATGCCCCTCCTATTTTTCAGACCGTTTCATGCTCCTCATATTTTTGACACCCTTTGAAGCTCCTCATATTTTTCACACCTTTTGAAGCTCTTCATATTTTTCACACCTTTTGAAGCTCTTCATATTTTTCACACCTTTTCAGGCTCTTCATGTTTTTCAACACCACTTCATGCTCCTCCTATTTTTCAGACCGTTTCATTCACCTCATATTTTTGACACCTTTGAAGCACTTCATATATTTCACACCTTTTCAGGCTTTTCATTTTTTCAACCCCACTTCATGCTCCTCCTATTTTTCAGACCGGTTCATGCTCATCTCATTTTGATACCTTTTGAAGCTCTTCATATTTCTCATATTTTTGAAGCTCTTCTTATTTTCACACGTTTTCAGACTCTTCAGGTTTTTCAACACCACTTCATGCTCCTGCAATTTTTCAGACCGTTTCATGCTCCTCATATTTTTGACACTTTTTGAGGCTTTTACTATTTTTCACACCTTTTCAGGCTCTTCTTGTTTTTGAACACCGTTTCATAATCCTCCTTTTTTTCAGACCATTTCTTGCTCCTCATATTTTTCACACCTTTTGAAGCTCTTCATATTTTTCACAACACTTTAGGCTCTCCATGTTTTTCCACACCACTTCATGCTTCTCCTATTTTTCAGCCCGTTTCATGCTCCTCATGTATTTCACAGCTTTTGAATCTCTTCATGTTTTTCACACCTTTTCAGGCTCTTCATGTTTTTGATCACCGTTTCATGCTCCTCCTATTTTTCAGACCGTTTCATGCTCCTCATATTTTTGACACCTTTTGAAGCTCTTCATATATTTCACACGTTTTCAGGCTCTTCATGTTTTTGAACACCGCTTCATGCTCCTCCTATTTTTTAGACCATTTAATGCTCCTCATCTATTTCACACCTTGTGAAGCTCTTCATATTTTTCACACTTTTTGAAGGTCTTCATATTTTTCACACGTTTTCAGGCTCTTCATGTTTTTCAACACCACTTCATGCTCCTCCTATTTTTCAGACCGTTTCATTCACCTCATATTTTTGACACCTTTGAAGCACTTCATATATTTCACACCTTTTCAGGCTTTTCATTTTTTCAACCCCACTTCATGCTCCTCCTATTTTTCAGACCGTTTCATGCTCCTCATATGTTTGACACCTTTTGAAGCTCTTCATATATTTCACACCTTTTCAGGCTCTTCATATTTTTGAACACCGCTTCATGCTCCTCCTATTTTTTAGACCATTTAATGCTCCTCATCTATTTCACACCTTTTGAAGCTCTTCATATTTTTCACACCTTTTCAGGCTCTTGATGATTTTCAACACCGCTTCATTCTCCTCCTCTCTTTCAGACCGTTTCATGCTCCTCATATTTTAGACATATTTTGAAGCTCTTCATATTTTTCACACCTTTTCAGGCTCTTGATGATTTTCAACACCGCTTCATTCTCCTCCTGTTTTTCAGACCGTTTCATGCTCATCTCATTTTGACACCTTTTGAAGCTCTTCATATTTTTCACACCTTTTGAAGCTCTTCATATTTTTCACACCTTTTGAAGCTCTTCATATTTTTCACACCTTTTCAGGCTCTTCATGATTTTCAACACCGCTTCATGCTCCTCCTATTTTTCAGACTGTTTCATGCTCATCTCATTTTTGATACCTTTTGAAGCTCTGGATATTTGTCACACCTTTTGAAGGTCTTCGGATTTTTCATATTTTTAAAGCTCTTCATATTTTCACACCTTTTCAGGCTCTTCATATTTTTCAACACCGCTTCATGCTCCTCCTATTTTTCAGACGGTTTAATCCTCCTCATGTATTTCACACCTTTTGCATCTCTTCATATTTTTCACAACTTTTCAGGCTCTTCATGTTTTTGAACACCGCTTCATGCTGCTTCTATTCTTGAGACCGTTTCATGCTCCTCATATTTTTGACACGTTTTGAAGCTCTTCATATTTTTCACACCTTTTCAGGCTCTTCATGTTTTTGAACACCGTTTCATGCTCCTCCTATTTTTCAGACCGTTTCATGTTCCTCATATATTTGACACCTTTTTAAGCTCTTCATATTTTTCACACATTTTCAGGCTCTTCATGTTTTTGAACACCACTTCATGCTCCTCCTAATTTTCAGATCGTTTCATGCTCCTCATATTTTTCACACCTTTTGAAGATCTTCATATTTTTCACACCTTTCACGCTCTTCATGTTTTTGAAAATAGCTTCATGCTCCTCCTATTTTTCAGACCGTTTCATGCTCCTCATATTTTTGACACCTTTTCTAGCTCTTCATATTTTTCACACCTTTTCAGGCTCTTCATGTTTTTCAACACCATTTCATGATCCTCCTATTTTTCAGACCGTTTCATACTCCTCACATATTTGACACCTTTTGAAGCTCTTCATATATTTCACAGCTTTTCAGGCTCTTCATATTTTTCACACCTTTTGAAGCTCTTCATATATTTCAAACCTTTTCAGGCTCTTCATATTTTTCACACCTTTTGAAGCTCTTCATATTTTTCTCACCTTTTGAAGCTCTTCATATTTTTCACACCTTTTCAGGCTCTTCATGATTTTCAACACCGCTTCATGCTCCTCCTATTTTTCAGACCGTTTCATGCTCATCTCATTTTTGATACCTTTTGAAGCTCTTCATATTTTTCACACCTTTTGAAGCTCTTCATATTTTTCAGACCTTTTCAGGCTCTTCATGTTTTTCAACACCACTTCATGCTCCTCCTATTTTTCAGACCCTTTCATGCTCCTCATATTTTGGACACCTTTTGAAGCTCTTCTTATTTTTCACACCTTTTCAGGCTCTTCATGTTTTTCAACACCACTTCATGCTCCTTCTGTTTTTCAGAGAGTTTCATGCTCTTCATATATTTCACACCTTTTGAAGCTCTTCATATATTTCAAACCTTTTCAAGCTCTTCATATTTTTGAACACCGCATCATGCTCCTCCTATTTTTCAGATTGTTTCATGCTCCTCATATTTTAGACACATTTTGAAGCTCTTCATATTTTTCACACCTTTTCAGGCTCTTGATGATTTTCAACACCGCTTCATGCTCCTCCTGTTTTTCAGACCGTTTCATGCTCATCTCATTTTGACACCTTTTGAAGCTCTTCATAATTTTCACATCTTTTGAAGCTCTTCATATTTTTCACACCTTTTGAAGCTCTTCATATTTTTCACACCTTTTCAGGCTCTTCATGATTTTCAACACCGCTTCATGCTCCTCCTATTTTTCAGACCGTTTCATGCTCATCTCATTTTTGATACCTTTTGAAGCTCTTCATATTTTTCACACCTTTTGAAGCTCTTCATATTTTTCACACCTTTTCAGGCTCTTCATGTTTTTCAACACCGCTTCATGCTCCTCCTATTTTTCAGACCCTTTCATGCTCCTCATATTTTGGACACCTTTTGAAGCTCTTCTTATTTTTCACACCTTTTCAGGCTCTTCATGTTTTTCAACACCACTTCATGCTCCTTCTGGTTTTCAGAGAGTTTCATGCTCTTCATGTATTTCACACCTTTTGAAGCTCTTCATATTTTTCACACCATTTCAGGCTCTTCATGATTTTCAACACCGCTTCATGCTCCTCCTGTTTTTCAGACCGTTTCATGCTCATCTCATTTTGACACCTTTTGAAGCTCTTCATATTTTTCACACCTTTTGAAGCTCTTCATATTTTTCACACCTTTTGAAGCTCTTCATATTTTTCACACCTTTTGAAGCTCTTCATATTTTTCACACCTTTTCAGGCTCTTCATGATTTTCAACACCGCTTCATGCTCCTCCTGTTTTTCAGACCGTTTCATGCTCATCTCATTTTGACACCTTTTGAAGCTCTTCATATTTTTCACACCTTTTGAAGCTCTTCATATTTTTCACACCTTTTGAAGCTCTTCATATTTTTCACACCTTTTCAGGCTCTTCATGATTTTCAACACCGCTTCATGCTCCTCCTATTTTTCAGACCGTTTCATGCTCATCTCATTTTTGATACCTTTGAAGCTCTTCATATTTTTCACACCTTTTGAATCTCTTCATATTTTTCACACCTTTTCAGGCTCTTCATGTTTTTCAACACCGCTTCATGCTCCTCCTATTTTTCAGACCCTTTCATGCTCCTCATATTTTGGACACCTTTTGAAGCTCTTCTTATTTTTCACACCTTTTCAGGCTCTTCATGTTTTTCAACACCACTTCATGCTCCTTCTGGTTTTCAGAGAGTTTCATGCTCTTCATGTATTTCACACCTTTTGAAGCTCTTCATATTTTTCACACCATTTCAGGCTCTTCATGATTTTCAACACCGCTTCATGCTCCTCCTATTTTTCAGACCTTTTCATGCTCATTTCTTTTTCACACCTTTAGAAGCTCTTCATATTTTTCACACCTTTTCAGGCTCTTCATGATTTTCAACACCGCTTCATGCTCCTCCTATTTTTCAGACATTTTCATGCTCATTTCTTTTTTCTCACCTTTTCAAGGTTCATATTTTTCACACCTTTTGAAACTCTTCATATTTTTCACACCTTTTCAGGCTCTTCATGATTTTCAACACCGCTTCATGCTCCTCCTATTTTTCAGACCTTTTCATGCTCATTTCTTTTTTCTCACCTTTTCAAGGTTCATATTTTTCACACCTTTTGAAGCTCTTCATATTTTTCACACCTTTTCAGGCTCTTCATATTTTTGAACACGACTTCATGCTCCTCTTATTTTTCAGACCGTTCATGCTCATCTCATTTTTGACACATTTTGAAGCTTTGCATATTTTTCACATCTTTTGAAGCTCTTCATATTTTTCACATTTTTAAGCTCTTCATATTTTTCACACGATTTCAGACTCTTCATGTTTTTCAACACAGGTTCATGCTCCTGTTATTTATCATACCGTTTCATGCTCCTCATATTTTTGAATCGTTTTGAGGCTCTTCATATTTTTCACATCTTTTCAGGCTCTTCATGTTTTTCAACACCATTTCATGATCCTCCTATTTTTCAGACCGTTTCATGCTCCTCATATATTTGACACCTTTTGAAGCTCTTCATATATTTCACACCTTTTCAGGCTCTTCATATTTTTGAACACCGCTTCATGCTCCTCCTATTTTTTAGACCATTTAATGCTCCTCATCTATTTCACACCTTTTGAAGCTCTTCATATTTTTCACACCTTTTCAGGCTCTTGATGTTTTTCAACACCGCTTCATTCTCCTCCTCTCTTTCAGACCGTTTCATGCTCCTCATATTTTTGACACCTTTTGAAGCTCTTCATATATTTCAAACCTTTTCAAGCTCTTCATATTTTTGAACACCGCATCATGCTCGTCCTATTTTTCAGATTGTTTCATGCTCCTCATATTTTAGACACATTTTGAAGCTCTTCATATTTTTCACACCTTTTCAGGCTCTTGATGATTTTCAACACCGCTTCATTCTCCTCCTGTTTTTCAGACCGTTTCATGCTCATCTCATTTTGACACCTTTTGAAGCTCTTCATATTTTTCACACCTTTTGAAGCTCTTCATATTTTTCACACCTTTTGAAGCTCTTCATATTTTTCACACCTTTTCAGGCTCTTCATGATTTTCAACACCGCTTCATGCTCCTCCTATTTTTCAGACCGTTTCATGCTCATCTCATTTTTGATACCTTTTGAAGCTCTTCATATTTGTCACACCTTTTGAAGCTCTTTATATTTTTCATATTTTTAAAGCTCTTCATATTTTCACACCTTTTCAGGCTCTTCATATTTTTCAACACCGCTTCATGCTCCTCCTATTTTTCAGACGGTTTAATCCTCCTCATGTATTTCACACCTTTTGCATCTCTTCATATTATTCACACCTTTTCAGGCTCTTCATGTTTTTGAACACCGCTTCATGCTGCTTCTATTCTTGAGACCGTTTCATGCTCCTCATATTTTTGACACGTTTTGAAGCTCTTCATATTTTTCACACCTTTTCAGGCTCTTCATGTTTTTGAACACCGTTTCATGCTCCTCCTATTTTTCAGACCGTTTCATGCTCCTCATATATTTGACACCTTTTTAAGCTCTTCATATTTTTCACACCTTTTCAGGCTCTTCATGTTTTTGAACACCACTTCATGCTCCTCCTAATTTTCAGACCGTTTCATGCTCCCCATATTTTTCACACCTTTTGAAGATCTTCATATTTTTCACACCTTTCACGCTCTTCATGTTTTTGAAAATAGCTTCATGCTCCTCCTATTTTTCAGACCGTTTCATGCTCCTCATATTTTTGACACCTTTTCTAGCTCTTCATATTTTTCACACCTTTTCAGGCTCATCATGTTTTTCAACACCATTTCATGATCCTCCTATTTTTCAGACCGTTTCATACTCCTCATATATTTGACACCTTTTGAAGTTCTTCATATATTTCACACCTTTTCAGGCTCTTCATGTTTTTCAACACCACTTCATGCTCCTCGTATTTTTAAGACCGTTTTATGCTCCTCATATTTTTGACACTTTTAGAAGCTCTTCATATTTTTCACACCTTTCAGGCTCTTCATGTTTTTCAACACCGCTTCATGCTCCTCCTATTTTTCAGACCGTTTAATCCTCCTCATGTATTTCACACGTTTTGAAGCTCTTCATATTTTTCACACATTTTCAGGCTCTTCATGTTTTGAACACCGTTTCTTGCTCCTCCTATTTTGCAGACCGATTCATGCTCCTCATATTTTGGACAATTTTGAAGCTCTTCATATTTTTCACACGATTTCAGACTCTTCATGTTTTTTAACACAGGTTCATGCTCCTGTTATTTATCATACCGTTTCATGCTCCTCATATTTTTGACACGTTTTGAGGCTCTTCATATTTTTCACATCTTTTCAGGCTCTTCATGTTTTTCAACACCACTTCATGCTCCTCCTAATTTTCAGACCGGTTCATGCTCATCTCATTTTGATACCTTTTGAAGCTCTTCATATTTCTCATATTTTTGAAGCTCTTCTTATTTTCACACGTTTTCAGACTCTTCATGTTTTTCAACACCACTTCATGCTCCTGCAATTTTTCAGACCGTTTTATGCTCCTCATATTTTTGACACTTTTTGAGGCTTTTACTATTTTTCACACCTTTTCAGGCTATTCTTGTTTTTGAACACCGTTTCATAATCCTCCTATTTTTCAGACCATTTCTTGCTCCTCATATTTTTCACACCTTTTGAAGCTCTTCATATTTTTCACAACTTTTCAGGCTCTTCATGTTTTTCCACACCACTTCATGCTTCTCCTATTTTTCAGCCCGTTTCATGCTCCTCATGTATTTCACAGCTTTTGAATCTCTTCATGTTTTTCACACCTTTTCAGGCTCTTCATGTTTTTGATCACCGTTTCATGCTCCTCCTATTTTTCAGACTGTTTCATGCTCCTCATATTTTTGACACCTTTTGAAGCTTTTCATATATTTCACACCTTTTCAGGCTCTTCAAGTTTTTGAACACCGCTTCATGCTCCTCCTATTTTTTAGACCATTTAATGCTCCTCATCTATTTCACACCTTTTGAAGCTCTTCATATTTTTCACACCTTTTCAGGCTCTTGATGTTTTTCAACACCGCTTCATTCTCCTCCTCTATTTCAGAACGTTTCATGCTCCTCATATTTTTGACACCTTTTGAACCTCTTCATATATTTCACACCTTTTCAGGCTCTTCATGTTTTAGAACACCGCTTCAGGCTCCTCCTATTTTTCAGACCGTTTAATGCTCCTCATGTATTTCACACCTTTGAAGCTCTTCATATTTTTCACACCTTTTGAAGCTCTTGATATTTTTCACACCTTTTGAAGCTCTTCATATTTTTCACACATTTTCAGGCTCTTCATGATTTTCAACACCGCTTCATGATCCTCCTATTTTTCAGACCGTTTCATACTCCTCACATATTTGACACCTTTTGAAGCTCTTCATATATTTCACAGCTTTTCAGGCTCTTCATATTTTTCACACCTTTTGAAGCTCTTCATATTTTTCACACCTTTTCAGGCTCTTCATATTTTTCACACCTTTTGAAGCTCTTCATATTTTTCACACCTTTTGAAGCTCTTCATATTTTTCACACCTTTTCAGGCTCTTCATGATTTTCAACACCGCTTCATGCTCCTCCTATTTTTCAGACCGTTTCATGCTCATCTCATTTTTGATACCTTTTGAAGCTCTTCATATTTTTCACACCTTTTGAAGCTCTTCATATTTTTCAGACCTTTTCAGGCTCTTCATGTTTTTCAACACCACTTCATGCTCCTCCTATTTTTCAGACCCTTTCATGCTCCTCATATTTTGGACACCTTTTGAAGCTCTTCTTATTTTTCACACCTTTTCAGGCTCTTCATGTTTTTCAACACCACTTCATGCTCCTTCTGTTTTTCAGAGAGTTTCATGCTCTTCATATATTTCACACCTTTTGAAGCTCTTCATATATTTCAAACCTTTTCAAGCTCTTCATATTTTTGAACACCGCATCATGCTCCTCCTATTTTTCAGATTGTTTCATGCTCCTCATATTTTAGACACATTTTGAAGCTCTTCATATTTTTCACACCTTTTCAGGCTCTTGATGATTTTCAACACCGCTTCATGCTCCTCCTGTTTTTCAGACCGTTTCATGCTCATCTCATTTTGACACCTTTTGAAGCTCTTCATAATTTTCACATCTTTTGAAGCTCTTCATATTTTTCACACCTTTTGAAGCTCTTCATATTTTTCACACCTTTTCAGGCTCTTCATGATTTTCAACACCGCTTCATGCTCCTCCTATTTTTCAGACCGTTTCATGCTCATCTCATTTTTGATACCTTTTGAAGCTCTTCATATTTTTCACACCTTTTGAAGCTCTTCATATTTTTCACACCTTTTCAGGCTCTTCATGTTTTTCAACACCGCTTCATGCTCCTCCTATTTTTCAGACCCTTTCATGCTCCTCATATTTTGGACACCTTTTGAAGCTCTTCTTATTTTTCACACCTTTTCAGGCTCTTCATGTTTTTCAACACCACTTCATGCTCCTTCTGGTTTTCAGAGAGTTTCATGCTCTTCATGTATTTCACACCTTTTGAAGCTCTTCATATTTTTCACACCATTTCAGGCTCTTCATGATTTTCAACACCGCTTCATGCTCCTCCTGTTTTTCAGACCGTTTCATGCTCATCTCATTTTGACACCTTTTGAAGCTCTTCATATTTTTCACACCTTTTGAAGCTCTTCATATTTTTCACACCTTTTGAAGCTCTTCATATTTTTCACACCTTTTGAAGCTCTTCATATTTTTCACACCTTTTCAGGCTCTTCATGATTTTCAACACCGCTTCATGCTCCTCCTGTTTTTCAGACCGTTTCATGCTCATCTCATTTTGACACCTTTTGAAGCTCTTCATATTTTTCACACCTTTTGAAGCTCTTCATATTTTTCACACCTTTTGAAGCTCTTCATATTTTTCACACCTTTTCAGGCTCTTCATGATTTTCAACACCGCTTCATGCTCCTCCTATTTTTCAGACCGTTTCATGCTCATCTCATTTTTGATACCTTTGAAGCTCTTCATATTTTTCACACCTTTTGAATCTCTTCATATTTTTCACACCTTTTCAGGCTCTTCATGTTTTTCAACACCGCTTCATGCTCCTCCTATTTTTCAGACCCTTTCATGCTCCTCATATTTTGGACACCTTTTGAAGCTCTTCTTATTTTTCACACCTTTTCAGGCTCTTCATGTTTTTCAACACCACTTCATGCTCCTTCTGGTTTTCAGAGAGTTTCATGCTCTTCATGTATTTCACACCTTTTGAAGCTCTTCATATTTTTCACACCATTTCAGGCTCTTCATGATTTTCAACACCGCTTCATGCTCCTCCTATTTTTCAGACCTTTTCATGCTCATTTCTTTTTCACACCTTTAGAAGCTCTTCATATTTTTCACACCTTTTCAGGCTCTTCATGATTTTCAACACCGCTTCATGCTCCTCCTATTTTTCAGACCTTTTCATGCTCATTTCTTTTTTCTCACCTTTTCAAGGTTCATATTTTTCACACCTTTTGAAACTCTTCATATTTTTCACACCTTTTCAGGCTCTTCATGATTTTCAACACCGCTTCATGCTCCTCCTATTTTTCAGACCTTTTCATGCTCATTTCTTTTTTCTCACCTTTTCAAGGTTCATATTTTTCACACCTTTTGAAGCTCTTCATATTTTTCACACCTTTTCAGGCTCTTCATATTTTTGAACACGACTTCATGCTCCTCTTATTTTTCAGACCGTTCATGCTCATCTCATTTTTGACACATTTTGAAGCTTTGCATATTTTTCACATCTTTTGAAGCTCTTCATATTTTTCACATTTTTAAGCTCTTCATATTTTTCACACGATTTCAGACTCTTCATGTTTTTCAACACAGGTTCATGCTCCTGTTATTTATCATACCGTTTCATGCTCCTCATATTTTTGACTCGTTTTGAGGCTCTTCATATTTTTCACATCTTTTCAGGCTCTTCATGTTTTTCAACACCATTTCATGATCCTCCTATTTTTCAGACCGTTTCATGCTCCTCATATATTTGACACCTTTTGAAGCTCTTCATATATTTCACACCTTTTCAGGCTCTTCATATTTTTGAACACCGCTTCATGCTCCTCCTATTTTTTAGACCATTTAATGCTCCTCATCTATTTCACACCTTTTGAAGCTCTTCATATTTTTCACACCTTTTCAGGCTCTTGATGTTTTTCAACACCGCTTCATTCTCCTCCTCTCTTTCAGACCGTTTCATGCTCCTCATATTTTTGACACCTTTTGAAGCTCTTCATATATTTCAAACCTTTTCAAGCTCTTCATATTTTTGAACACCGCATCATGCTCGTCCTATTTTTCAGATTGTTTCATGCTCCTCATATTTTAGACACATTTTGAAGCTCTTCATATTTTTCACACCTTTTCAGGCTCTTGATGATTTTCAACACCGCTTCATTCTCCTCCTGTTTTTCAGACCGTTTCATGCTCATCTCATTTTGACACCTTTTGAAGCTCTTCATATTTTTCACACCTTTTGATGCTCTTCATATTTTTCACACCTTTTGAAGCTCTTCATATTTTTCACACCTTTTCAGGCTCTTCATGATTTTCAACACCGCTTCATGCTCCTCCTATTTTTCAGACCGTTTCATGCTCATCTCATTTTTGATACCTTTTGAAGCTCTTCATATTTGTCACACCTTTTGAAGCTCTTCATATTTTTCATATTTTTAAAGCTCTTCATATTTTCACACCTTTTCAGGCTCTTCATATTTTTCAACACCGCTTCATGCTCCTCCTATTTTTCAGACGGTTTAATCCTCCTCATGTATTTCACACCTTTTGCATCTCTTCATATTATTCACACCTTTTCAGGCTCTTCATGTTTTTGAACACCACTTCATGCTGCTTCTATTTTTGAGACCTTTTCATGCTCCTCATATTTTTGACACGTTTTGAAGCTCTTCATATTTTTCACACCTTTTCAGGCTCTTCATGTTTTTGAACACCGTTTCATGCTCCTCCTATTTTTCAGACCGTTTCATGCTCCTCATATATTTGACACCTTTTTAAGCTCTTCATATTTTTCACACCTTTTCAGGCTCTTCATGTTTTTGAACACCACTTCATGCTCCTCCTAATTTTCAGACCGTTTCATGCTCCCCATATTTTTCACACCTTTTGAAGATCTTCATATTTTTCACACCTTTCACGCTCTTCATGTTTTTGAAAATAGCTTCATGCTCCTCCTATTTTTCAGACCGTTTCATGCTCCTCATATTTTTGACAGCTTTTCTAGCTCTTCATATTTTTCACACCTTTTCAGGCTCATCATGTTTTTCAACACCATTTCATGATCCTCCTATTTTTCAGACCGTTTCATACTCCTCATATATTTGACACCATTTGAAGTTCTTCATATATTTCACACCTTTTCAGGCTCTTCATGTTTTTCAACACCACTTCATGCTCCTCGTATTTTTAAGACCGTTTTATGCTCCTCATATTTTTGACACTTTTAGAAGCTCTTCGTATTTTTCACACCTTTCAGGCTCTTCATGTTTTTCAACACCGCTTCATGCTCCTCCTATTTTTCAGACCGTTTAATCCTCCTCATGTATTTTACACCTTTTGAAGCTCTTCATATTTTTCACACATTTTTAGGCTCTTCATGTTTTGAACACCGTTTCTTGCTCCTCCTATTTTGCAGACCGATTCATGCTCCTCATATTTTGGACAATTTTGAAGCTCTTCATATTTTTCACACGATTTCAGACTCTTCATGTTTTTCAACACAGGTTCATGCTCCTGTTATTTATCATACCGTTTCATGCTCCTCATATTTTTGACACGTTTTGAGGCTCTTCATATTTTTCACATCTTTTCAGGCTCTTCATGTTTTTCAACACCACTTCATGCTCCTCCTATTTTTCAGACCGGTTCATGCTCATCTCATTTTGATACCTTTTGAAGCTCTTCATATTTCTCATATTTTTGAAGCTCTTCTTATTTTCACACGTTTTCAGACTCTTCATGTTTTTCAACACCACTTCATGCTCCTGCAATTTTTCAGACCGTTTTATGCTCCTCATATTTTTGACACTTTTTGAGGCTTTTACTATTTTTCACACCTTTTCAGGCTATTCTTGTTTTTGAACACCGTTTCATAATCCTCCTATTTTTCAGACCATTTCTTGCTCCTCATATTTTTCAAACCTTTTGAAGCTCTTCATATTTTTCACAACTTTTCAGGCTCTTCATGTTTTTCCACACCACTTCATGCTTCTCCTATTTTTCAGCCCGTTTCATGCTCCTCATGTATTTCACAGCTTTTGAATCTCTTCATGTTTTTCACACCTTTTCAGGCTCTTCATGTTTTTGATCACCGTTTCATGCTCCTCCTATTTTTCAGACTGTTTCATGCTCCTCATATTTTTGACACCTTTTGAAGCTTTTCATATATTTCACACCTTTTCAGGCTCTTCAAGTTTTTGAACACCGCTTCATGCTCCTCCTATTTTTTAGACCATTTAATGCTCCTCATCTATTTCACACCTTTTGAAGCTCTTCATATTTTTCACACCTTTTCAGGCTCTTGATGTTTTTCAACACCGCTTCATTCTCCTCCTCTATTTCAGAACGTTTCATGCTCCTCATATTTTTGACACCTTTTGAACCTCTTCATATATTTCACACCTTTTCAGGCTCTTCATGTTTTAGAACACCGCTTCAGGCTCCTCCTATTTTTCAGACCGTTTAATGCTCCTCATGTATTTCACAACTTTTGAAGCTCTTCATATTTTTCACACCTTTTGAAGCTCTTGATATTTTTCACACCTTTTGAAGCTCTTCATATTTTTCACACCTTTTCAGGCTCTTCATGATTTTCAACACCACTTCATGCTCCTCCTATTTTTGAGACCGTTTCATGCTCATCTCATTTTTGACACCTTTTGAAGCTTTTCATATTTTTCACACCTTTTTGGGCTCTTCATGTTTTTCAACACCACTTCATGCTCCTCCTATTTTTCAGACCTTTTCATGCTCATCTCATTTTTGATACCTTTTGAAGCTCTTCATATTTGTCACACCTTTTGAAGCTCTTCATATTTTTCATATTTTTGAAGCTCTTCATATTTTCACACCTTTTCATGCTCTTCATATTTTTGACACCTTTTGAAGCTCTTCATATATTTCACACCTTTTCAGGCTCTTCATGTTTTTGAACACCGTTTCATGCTCCTCCTATTTTTCAGACCGTTTCATGCTCCTCATATTTTTGACACCTTTTGAAGCTCTTCATATTTTTCACACCTTTTCAGGCTCTTGATGATTTTCAACACCGCTTCATTATCCTCCTGTTTTTCAGACCGTTTCATTCTCATCTCATTTTGACACCTTTTGAAGCTCTTCATATTTTTCACACCTTTTGAAGCTCTTCATATTTTTCACACCTTTTGAAGCTCTTCATATTTTTCACACCTTTTCAGGCTCTTCATGATTTTCAACACCGCTTCATGCTCCTCCTATTTTTCAGACCGTTTCATGCTCATCTCATTTTTGATACCTTTTGAAGCTCTTCATATTTGTCACACCTTTTGAAGCTCTTCATATTTTTCATGTTTTTGGATCTCTTCATATTTTCACACCTTTTCAGGCTCTTCATGTGTTTCAACACCGCTTCATGCTTCTCCTATTTTTCAGACCGTTTCATGCTCATCTCATTTTTGATACCTTTTGAAGCTCTTCATATTTGTCACACCTTTTGAAGCTCTTCATATTTTTCATATTTTTGAATCTCTTCATATTTTCACACCTTTTCAGGCTCTTCATGTTTTTCAACCCTCTTCATGCTTTTCCTATTTTTCAGACCGTTTCATGCTCATCTCATTTTGACACCTTTTGAAGCTCTTCATATTTGTCACACCTTTTGAAGCTCTTCATATTTTTCATATTTTTGAATCTCTTCATATTTTCACACCTTTTCAGGCTCTTCATGTTTTTCAACACCGCTGCATGCTTTTCCTATTTTTCAGACCGTTTCATGCTCATCTCTTTTTCACACCTTTAGAAGCTCTTCATATTTTTCACACCTTTTCAGGCTCTTCATGATTTTCAACACTGCTTCATGCTCCTCCTATTTTTCAGACCTTTTCATGCTCATTTCTTTTTTCACACCTTTTCAAGGTCTTCATATTTTTCACACTTTTTCAGGCTCTTCATGTTTTGAACACCGTTTCTTGCTCCTCCTATTTTGCAGACCGATTCATGCTCCTCATATTTTGGACAATTTTTAAGCTCTTCATATTTTTCACACCTTTTCAGGCTCTTCATGTTTTTGAACACGACTTCATGCTCCTCTTATTTTTCAGACCGTTTCATGCTCATCTAATTTTTGACACCTTTTGAAGCTTTGCATATTTTTCACATCTTTTGAATCTCTTCATATTTTTCACATTTTTAAGCTCTTTATATTTTTCACACGATTTCAGACTCTTCATGCTTTTCAACACAGGTTCATGCTCCTGTTATTTATCATACCTTTTCATGCTCCTCATATTTTTAAAACGTTTTGAGGCTCTTCATATTTTTCACACCTTTTCAGGCTCTTCATGTTTTTCAACACCGCTTCATGCTCCTCCTATGTTTCAGACCGTTTAATCCTCCTCATGTATTTCACACCTTTTGAATCACTTCATATTTTTCACACCTTTTCAGGCTCTTCATGTTTTTGAACACCATTTCATGCTCCTCCTATGTTGCAGACCGTTTCATTCTCCTCTTATTTTTGACACATTTTGAAGCTCTTCATATTTTTCACACCTTTTGAAGCTCTTCATATTTCTCAGAGCTTTTCAGGCTCTTCATGTTTTTCAACACCACTCCATGCTCCTCCTATTTTTCACACCGTTTCGTTCTCCTCATATTTTTCACACCTTTTGAAGCTCTTCATATATTTCACACCTTTTCAGGCTCTTCATTTCTTTCAACACCACTTCATGCTCCTCCTGTTTTTCAGACCGTTTCATTCTCATCTCATTTTGACACCTTTTGAAGCTCTTCATATTTTTCACACCTTTTGAAGCTCTTCATATTTTTCACAAGTTTTCAGGCTCTTCATGTTTTTCAACACCGCTTCATGCTCCTCCTATTTTTCAGACCGTTTAATGCTCCTCATGTATTTCACACCGTTTGAAGTTCCTCATATTTTTCACACCTTTTCAGGCTCTTCATGTTTTTGAATATGGCTTCATGCTCCTCCTATTTTTCAGACCGTTTCATGCTCCTCATATTTTTGACACGTTTTGAAGCTCTTCATATTTCTCACAGCTTGTCAGGCTCTTCATGTGTTTAAACACCGCTTCATGCTCCTCCTCTTTTTCAGACCGTTTCATGTTCCTCATATTTTGTACACTTTTTGAAGCTCTTCGTATTTTTCACACCTTTTCAGGCTCTTCATGTTTTTCAACACCGCTTCATGCTCCTCCTATTTTTCAGACCGTTTCATGCTCCTCATATTTTGCACACCTTTTGAAGCTCTTCATATTTTTCACACCTTTTCAGGCTCTTCATGTTTTACAACAACACTTCATGCTCCTTCTATTTTTCAGAGAGTTTCATGCTCCTCATATATTTCACACCTTTTGAAGCTCTTCATATATTTCACACCTTTTCAGGCTTCTCATTTTTTTCAACACCACTTCTTGCTCCTCCTATTTTTCAGACCTTTTCATGCTCATCCCTTTTTGACATCTTTTGAAGCTCTTCATATTTTTCACACCTTTTCATGCTCTTGATGATTTTCAACACCGCTTCATTCTCCCCCTTTTTTCAGACCGTTTCATGCTCATCTCATTTTGACACCTTTTGAAACTCTTCATATTTTTCACACTTTTTGAAGGATTTCATAGTTTTCACACGTTTTCAGGCTCTTCATGTTTTTCAACACCACTTCATGCTCCTCCTATTTTTCAGACCGTTTCATGCTCATCTCATTTTGATACCTTTTGAAGCTCTTCATATTTCTCATATTTTTGAAGCTCTTCTTATTTTCACACGTTTTCAGACTCTCATGTTTTTCAACACCACTTCATGCTCCTGCAATTTTTCAGACCGTTTTATGCTCCTCATATTTTTGACACTTTTTGAGGCTTTTACTATTTTTCACACCTTTTCAGGCTATTCTTGTTTTTGAACACCGTTTCATAAACCTCCTATTTTTCAGACCATTTCTTGCTCCTCATATTTTTCACACCTTTTGAAGCTCTTCATATTTTTCACAACTTTTCAGGCTCTTCATGTTTTTCCACACCACTTCATGCTTCTCCTATTTTTCAGCCCGTTTCATGCTCCTCATGTATTTCTCAGCTTTTGAATCTCTTCATGTTTTTCACACCTTTTCAGACTCTTCATGTTTTTGATCACCGTTTCATGCTCCTCCTATTTTTCAGACTGTTTCATGCTCCTCATATTTTTGACACCTTTTGAAGCTTTTCATATATTTCACACCTTTTCAGGCTCTTCAAGTTTTTGAACACCGCTTCATGCTCCTCCTATTTTTTAGACCATTTAATGCTCCTCATCTATTTCACACCTTTTGAAGCTCTTCATATTTTTCACACCTTTTCAGGCTCTTGATGTTTTTCAACACCGCTTCATTCTCCTCCTCTATTTCAGAACGTTTCATGCTCCTCATATTTTTGACACCTTTTGAACCTCTTCATATATTTCACACCTTTTCAGGCTCTTCATGTTTTAGAACACCGCTTCAGGCTCCTCCTATTTTTCAGACCGTTTAATGCTCCTCATGTATTTCACACCTTTTGAAGCTCTTCATATTTTTCACACCTTTTCAGGCTCTTCATGATTTTCAACACCGCTTCATGCTCCTCCTATTTTTGAGACCGTTTCATGCTCATCTCATTTTTGACACCTTTTGAAGCTTTTCATATTTTTCACACCTTTTTGGGCTCTTCATGTTTTTCAACACCACTTCATGCTCCTCCTATTTTTCAGACCTTTTCATGCTCATCTCATTTTTGATACCTTTTGAAGCTCTTCATATTTGTCACACCTTTTGAAGCTCTTCATATTTTTCATATTTTTGAAGCTCTTCATATTTTCACACCTTTTCATGCTCTTCATATTTTTGACACCTTTTGAAGCTCTTCATATATTTCACACCTTTTCAGGCTCTTCATGTTTTTGAACACCGTTTCATGCTCCTCCTATTTTTCAGACCGTTTCATGCTCCTCATATTTTTGACACCTTTTGAAGCTCTTCATATTTTTCACACCTTTTCAGGCTCTTGATGATTTTCAACACCGCTTCATTCTCCTCCTGTTTTTCAGACTGTTTCATTCTCATCTCATTTTGACACCTTTTGAAGCTCTTCATATTTTTCACACCTTTTGAAGCTCTTCATATTTTTCACACCTTTTGAAGCTCTTCATATTTTTCACACCTTTTCAGGCTCTTCATGATTTTCAACACCACTTCATGCTCCTCCTATTTTTCAGACCGTTTCATGCTCATCTCATTTTTGATACCTTTTGAAGCTCTTCATATTTGTCACACCTTTTGAAGCTCTTCATATTTTTCATGTTTTTGAATCTCTTCATATATTCACACCTTTTCAGGCTCTTCATGTTTTTCAACACCGCTTCATGCTTCTCCTATTTTTCAGACCGTTTCATGCTCATCTCATTTTTGATACCTTTTGAAGCTCTTCATATTTGTCACACCTTTTGAAGCTCTACATATTTTTCATATTTTTGAATCTCTTCATATTTTCACACCTTTTCAGGCTCTTCATGTTTTTCAACACCGCTTCATGCTTTTCCTATTTTTCAGACCGTTTCATGCTCATCTCATTTTGACAACTTTTGAAGCTCTTCATATTTTTCACACCTTTTGAAGCTCTTTATATTTTTCACACCTTTTCAGGCTCTTCATGATTTTCCACATCGCTTCATGCTCCTCCTATTTTTCAGACCTTTTCATGCTCATTTCTTTTTCACACCTTTAGAAGCTCTTCATATTTTTCACACCTTTTCAGGCTCTTCATGATTTTCAACACTGCTTCATGCTCCTCCTATTTTTCAGACCTTTTCATGCTCATTTCTTTTTTCACACCTTTTCAAGGTCTTCATATTTTTCACACCTTTTGAAGCTCTTCATATTTTTCACACATTTTCAGGCTCTTCATATTTTTGAACACGACTTCATGCTCCTCTTATTATTCAGACCGTTTCATGCTCATCTAACTTTTGACACCTTTTGAAGCTTTGCATATTTTTCACATCTTTTGAATCTCTACATATTTTTCACATTTTTAAGCTCTTCATATTTTTCACACGATCAGACTCTTCATGTTTTTCAACACAGGTTCATGCTCCTGTTATTTATCATACCGTTTCATGCTCCTCATATTTTTGACACGTTTTGAGGCTCTTCATACTTTTCACACCTTTTCAGGCTCTTCATGTTTTTCAACACCGCTTCATGCTCCTCCTATGTTTCAGACCGTTTAATCCTCCTCATGTATTTCACACCTTTTGAATCACTTCATATTTTTCACACCTTTTCAGGCTCTTCATGTTTTTGAACACCATTTCATGCTCCTCCTATGTTGCAGACCGTTTCATTCTCCTCATATTTTTGACAGCTTTTGAAGCTCTTCATATTTTTGACACCTTTTGAAGCTCTTCATATTTCTCACAGCTTTTCAAGCTTTTCATGTTTTTCAACACCACTCCATGCTCCTCCTATTTTTCACACCTTTTCATTCTCCTCATATTTTTCACACCTTTTGAAGCTCTTCATATATTTCACACCTTTTCAGGCTCTTCATTTTTTTCAACACCACTTCATGCTCCTCCTGTTTTTCAGACCGTTTCATTCTCATCTCATTTTGACACCTTTTGAAGCTCTTCATATTTTTCACACCTTTTGAAGCTCTTCATATTTTTCACACCTTTTCAGGCTCTTCATGTTTTTGAACACGGCGTCATGCTCCTCCTATTTTTCAGACCGTTTAATGCTCCTCATATTTTTGACACCTTTTGAAGCTCTTCATATTTCTCACAGCTTGTCAGGCTCTTCATGTGTTTAAACACCGCTTCATGCTCCTCCTGTTTTTCAGACCGTTTCATGCTCCTCATATTTTGGACACCTTTTGAAGCTCTTCATATTTTTCACACCTTTTCAGGCTCTTCATGTTTTTCAACACCGCTTCATGCTCCTCCTATTTTTCAGACCGTTTCATGCTGCTCATATTTTGGACACCTTTTGAAGCTCTTCATATTTTTCACACCTTTTCAGGCTCTTCATGTTTTACAACAACACTTCATGCTCCTTCTATTTTTCAGAGAGTTTCATGCTCCTCATGTATTTCACACCTTTTGAAGCTCTTCATATATTTCACACCTTTTCAGGCTTCTCATTTTTTTCAACACCACTTCTTGCTCCTCCTATTTTTCAGACCTTTTCATGCTCATCGCTTTTTGACACCTTTTGAAGCTCTTCATATTTTTCACACCTTTTGAAGCTCTTCATATTTCTCACAGCTTTTCAAGCTCTTCATGTTTTTCAACACCACTCCATGCTCCTCCTATTTTTCACACCGTTTCATTCTCCTCATATTTTTCACACCTTTTGAAGCTCTTCATATATTTCACACCTTTTCAGGCTCTTCATTTTTTTCAACACCACTTCATGCTCCTCCTGTTTTTCAGACCGTTTCATTCTCATCTCATTTTGACACCTTTTGAAGCTCTTCATATTTTTCACACGTTTTGAAGCTCTTCATATTTTTCACACCTTTTCAGGCTCTTCATGTTTTTCAACACCGCTTCATGCTCCTCCTATTTTTCAGACCGTTTCATGCTCCTCATATTTTGCACACCTTTTGAAGCTGTTCATATTTTTCACACCTTTTCAGGCTCTTCATGTTTTACAACAACACTTCATGCTCCTTCTATTTTTCAGAGAGTTTCATGCTCCTCATGTATTTCACACCTTTTGAAGCTCTTCATATATTTCACACCTTTTCAGGCTTCTCATTTTTTTCAACACCACTTCTTGCTCCTCCTATTTTTCAGACCTTTTCATGCTCATCCCTTTTTGACACCTTTTGAAGCTCTTCATACTTTTCACACCTTTTCATGCTCTTGATGATTTTCAACACCGCTTCATTCTCCTCCTGTTTTTCAGACCGTTTCATGCTCATCTCATTTTGACACCTTTTGAAACTCTTCATATTTTTCACACTTTTTGAAGGTCTTCATATTTTTCACACGTTTTCAGGCTCTTCATGTTTTTCAACACCACTTCATGCTCCTCCTATTTTTCAGACCGGTTCATGCTCATCTCATTTTGATACCTTTTGAAGCTCTTCATATTTCTCATATTTTTGAAGCTCTTCTTATTTTCACACGTTTTCAGACTCTTCATGTTTTTCAACACCACTTCATTCTCCTGCAATTTTTCAGACCGTTTTATGCTCCTCATATTTTTGACACTTTTTGAGGCTTTTACTATTTTTCACACCTTTTCAGGCTCTTCTTGTTTTTGAACACCGTTTCATAATCCTCCTATTTTTCAGACCATTTCTTGCTCCTCATATTTTTCACACCTTTTGAAGCTCTTCATATTTTTCACAACTTTTCAGGCTCTTCATGTTTTTCCACACCACTTCATGCTTCGCCTATTTTTCAGCCCGTTTCATGCTCCTCATGTATTTCACAGCTTTTGAATCTCTTCATGTTTTTCACACCTTTTCAGGCTCTTCATGTTTTTGATCACCGTTTCATGCTCCTCCTATTTTTCAGACCGTTTCATGCTCCTCATATTTTTGACACCTTTTGAAGCTTTTCATATATTTCACACCTTTTCAGGCTCTTCAAGTTTTTGAACACCGCTTCATGCTCCTCCTATTTTTTAGACCATTTAATGCTCCTCATCTATTTCACACCTTTTGAAGCTCTTCATATTTTTCACACCTTTTCAGGCTCTTGATGTTTTTCAACACCGCTTCATTCTCCTCCTCTTTTTCAGAACGTTTCATGCTCCTCATATTTTTGACACCTTTTGAAGCTCTTCATATATTTCACACCTTTTCAGGCTCTTCATGTTTTAGAACACCGCTTCATGCTCCTCCTATTTTTCAGACCGTTTAATGCTCCTCATGTATTTCACACCTTTTGAAGCTCTTCATATTTTTCACATCTTTTGAAGCTCTTCATATTTTTCACACCTTTTGAAGCTCTTCATATTTTTCACACCTTTTCAGGCTCTTCATGATTTTCAACACCGCTTCATGCTCCTCCTATTTTTGAGACCGTTTCATGCTCATCTCATTTTTGACACCTTTTGAAGCTTTTCATATTTTTCACACCTTTTTGGGCTCTTCATGTTTTTGAACACAGCGTCATGCTCCTCCTATTTTTCAGACCGTTTAATGCTCCTCATATTTTTGACACCTTTTGAAGCTCTTCATATTTCTCACAGCTTGTCAGGCTCTTCATGTGTTTAAACACCGCTTCATGCTCCTCCTGTTTTTCAGACCGTTTCATGCTCCTCATATTTTGGACACCTTTTGAAGCTCTTCATATTTTTCACACCTTTTCAGGCTCTTCATGTTTTTCAACACCGCTTCATGCTCCTCCTATTTTTCAGACCATTTCATGCTGATCATATTTTGGACACCTTTTGAAGCTCTTCATATTTTTCACACCTTTTCAGGCTCTTCATGTTTTACAACAACACTTCATGCTCCTTCTATTTTTCAGAGAGTTTCATGCTCCTCATTTATTTCACACCTTTTGAAGCTCTTCATATATTTCACACCTTTTCAGGCTTCTCATTTTTTTCAACACCACTTCTTGCTCCTCCTATTTTTCAGACCTTTTCATGCTCATCCCTTTTTGACACCTTTTGAAGCTCTTCATATTTTTCACACCTTTTGAAGCTCTTCATATTTCTCACAGCTTTTCAAGCTCTTCATGTTTTTCAACACCACTCCATGCTCCTCCTATTTTTCACACCGTTTCATTCTCCTCATATTTTTCACACCTTTTGAAGCTCTTCATATATTTCACACCTTTTCAGGCTCTTCATTTTTTTCAACACCACTTCATGCTCCTCCTGTTTTTCAGACCGTTTCATTCTCATCTCATTTTGACACCTTTTGAAGCTCTTCATATTTTTCACACGTTTTGAAGCTCTTCATATTTTTCACACCTTTTCAGGCTCTTCATGTTTTTCAACACCGCTTCATGCTCCTCCTATTTTTCAGACCGTTTCATGCTCCTCATATTTTGCACACCTTTTGAAGCTGTTCATATTTTTCACAACTTTTCAGGCTCTTCATGTTTTACAACAACACTTCATGCTCCTTCTATTTTTCAGAGAGTTTCATGCTCCTCATGTATTTCACACCTTTTGAAGCTCTTCATATATTTCACACCTTTTCAGGCTTCTCATTTTTTTCAACACCACTTCTTGCTCCTCCTATTTTTCAGACCTTTTCATGCTCATCCCTTTTTGACACCTTTTGAAGCTCTTCATACTTTTCACACCTTTTCATGCTCTTGATGATTTTCAACACCGCTTCATTCTCCTCCTGTTTTTCAGACCGTTTCATGCTCATCTCATTTTGACACCTTTTGAAACTCTTCATATTTTTCACACTTTTTGAAGGTCTTCATATTTTTCACACGTTTTCAGGCTCTTCATGTTTTTCAACACCACTTCATGCTCCTCCTATTTTTCAGACCGGTTCATGCTCATCTCATTTTGATACCTTTTGAAGCTCTTCATATTTCTCATATTTTTGAAGCTCTTCTTATTTTCACACGTTTTCAGACTCTTCATGTTTTTCAACACCACTTCATTCTCCTGCAATTTTTCAGACCGTTTTATGCTCCTCATATTTTTGACACTTTTTGAGGCTTTTACTATTTTTCACACCTTTTCAGGCTCTTCTTGTTTTTGAACACCGTTTCATAATCCTCCTATTTTTCAGACCATTTCTTGCTCCTCATATTTTTCACACCTTTTGAAGCTCTTCATATTTTTCACAACTTTTCAGGCTCTTCATGTTTTTCCACACCACTTCATGCTTCTCCTATTTTTCAGCCCGTTTCATGCTCCTCATGTATTTCACAGCTTTTGAATCTCTTCATGTTTTTCACACCTTTTCAGGCTCTTCATGTTTTTGATCACCGTTTCATGCTCCTCCTATTTTTCAGACCGTTTCATGCTCCTCATATTTTTGACACCTTTTGAAGCTTTTCATATTTTTCACACCTTTTCAGGCTCTTGATGTTTTTCAACACCGCTTCATTCTCCTCCTCTTTTTCAGAACGTTTCATGCTCCTCATATTTTTGACACCTTTTGAAGCTCTTCATATATTTCACACCTTTTCAGGCTCTTCATGTTTTAGAACACCGCTTCATGCTCCTCCTATTTTTCAGACCGTTTAATGCTCCTCATGTATTTCACACCTTTTGAAGCTCTTCATATTTTTCACACCTTTTGAAGCTCTTCATATTTTTCACACCTTTTGAAGCTCTTCATATATTTCACACCTTTTCAGGCTCTTCATGATTTTCAACACCGCTTCATGCTCCTCCTATTTTTGAGACTGTTTCATGCTCATCTCATTTTTGACACCTTTTGAAGCTTTTCATATTTTTCACACCTTTTTGGGCTCTTCATGTTTTTCAACCCCGCTTCATGCTCCTCCTATTTTTCAGACCTTTTCATGCTCATCTCATTTTTGATACCTTTTGAAGCTCTTCATATTTGTCACACCTTTTGAAGCTCTTCATATTTTTCATATTTTTGAAGCTCTTCATATTTTCACACCTTTTCATGCTCTTCATATATTTCACACCTTTTCAGGCTCTTCATGTTTTAGAACACCGCTTCATGCTCCTCCTATTTTTCAGACCGTTTAATGCTCCTCATGTATTTCACACCTTTTGAAGCTCTTCATATTTTTCACACCTTTTCAGGCTCTTCATGTTTTTGAACACCGTTTCATGCTCCTCCTATTTTTCAGACCGTTTCATGCTCCTCATATTTTTCACACCTTTTCAGGCTCTTGATGATTTTCAACACCGCTTCATTCTCCTCCTGTTTTTCAGACCGTTTCATTCTCATCTCATTTTGACACCTTTTGAAGCTCTTCATATTTTTCACACCTTTTGAAGCTCTTCATATTTTTCACACCTTTTGAAGCTCTTCATATTTTTCACACCTTTTCAGGCTCTTCATGATTTTCAACACCGCTTCATGCTCCTCCTATTTTTCAGACCGTTTCATGCTCATCTCATTTTTGATACCTTTTGAAGCTCTTCATATTTGTCACACCTTTTGAAGCTCTTCATATTTTTCATGTTTTTGAATCTCTTCATATTTTCACACCTTTTCAGGCTCTTCATGTTTTTGAACACCATTTCATGCTCCTCCTATGTTGCAGACCGTTTCATTCTCCTCATATTTTTGACAGCTTTTGAAGCTCTTCATATTTTTGACACCTTTTGAAGCTCTTCATATTTCTCACAGCTTTTCAAGCTTTTCATGTTTTTCAACACCACTCCATGCTCCTCCTATTTTTCACACCTTTTCATTCTCCTCATATTTTTCACACCTTTTGAAGCTCTTCATATATTTCACACCTTTTCAGGCTCTTCATTTTTTTCAACACCACTTCATGCTCCTCCTGTTTTTCAGACCGTTTCATTCTCATCTCATTTTGACACCTTTTGAAGCTCTTCATATTTTTCACACCTTTTGAAGCTCTTCATATTTTTCACACCTTTTCAGGCTCTTCATGTTTTTGAACACGGCGTCATGCTCCTCCTATTTTTCAGACCGTTTAATGCTCCTCATATTTTTGACACCTTTTGAAGCTCTTCATATTTCTCACAGCTTGTCAGGCTCTTCATGTGTTTAAACACCGCTTCATGCTCCTCCTGTTTTTCAGACCGTTTCATGCTCCTCATATTTTGGACACCTTTTGAAGCTCTTCATATTTTTCACACCTTTTCAGGCTCTTCATGTTTTTCAACACCGCTTCATGCTCCTCCTATTTTTCAGACCGTTTCATGCTGCTCATATTTTGGACACCTTTTGAAGCTCTTCATATTTTTCACACCTTTTCAGGCTCTTCATGTTTTACAACAACACTTCATGCTCCTTCTATTTTTCAGAGAGTTTCATGCTCCTCATGTATTTCACACCTTTTGAAGCTCTTCATATATTTCACACCTTTTCAGGCTTCTCATTTTTTTCAACACCACTTCTTGCTCCTCCTATTTTTCAGACCTTTTCATGCTCATCGCTTTTTGACACCTTTTGAAGCTCTTCATATTTTTCACACCTTTTGAAGCTCTTCATATTTCTCACAGCTTTTCAAGCTCTTCATGTTTTTCAACACCACTCCATGCTCCTCCTATTTTTCACACCGTTTCATTCTCCTCATATTTTTCACACCTTTTGAAGCTCTTCATATATTTCACACCTTTTCAGGCTCTTCATTTTTTTCAACACCACTTCATGCTCCTCCTGTTTTTCAGACCGTTTCATTCTCATCTCATTTTGACACCTTTTGAAGCTCTTCATATTTTTCACACGTTTTGAAGCTCTTCATATTTTTCACACCTTTTCAGGCTCTTCATGTTTTTCAACACCGCTTCATGCTCCTCCTATTTTTCAGACCGTTTCATGCTCCTCATATTTTGCACACCTTTTGAAGCTGTTCATATTTTTCACACCTTTTCAGGCTCTTCATGTTTTACAACAACACTTCATGCTCCTTCTATTTTTCAGAGAGTTTCATGCTCCTCATGTATTTCACACCTTTTGAAGCTCTTCATATATTTCACACCTTTTCAGGCTTCTCATTTTTTTCAACACCACTTCTTGCTCCTCCTATTTTTCAGACCTTTTCATGCTCATCCCTTTTTGACACCTTTTGAAGCTCTTCATACTTTTCACACCTTTTCATGCTCTTGATGATTTTCAACACCGCTTCATTCTCCTCCTGTTTTTCAGACCGTTTCATGCTCATCTCATTTTGACACCTTTTGAAACTCTTCATATTTTTCACACTTTTTGAAGGTCTTCATATTTTTCACACGTTTTCAGGCTCTTCATGTTTTTCAACACCACTTCATGCTCCTCCTATTTTTCAGACCGGTTCATGCTCATCTCATTTTGATACCTTTTGAAGCTCTTCATATTTCTCATATTTTTGAAGCTCTTCTTATTTTCACACGTTTTCAGACTCTTCATGTTTTTCAACACCACTTCATTCTCCTGCAATTTTTCAGACCGTTTTATGCTCCTCATATTTTTGACACTTTTTGAGGCTTTTACTATTTTTCACACCTTTTCAGGCTCTTCTTGTTTTTGAACACCGTTTCATAATCCTCCTATTTTTCAGACCATTTCTTGCTCCTCATATTTTTCACACCTTTTGAAGCTCTTCATATTTTTCACAACTTTTCAGGCTCTTCATGTTTTTCCACACCACTTCATGCTTCGCCTATTTTTCAGCCCGTTTCATGCTCCTCATGTATTTCACAGCTTTTGAATCTCTTCATGTTTTTCACACCTTTTCAGGCTCTTCATGTTTTTGATCACCGTTTCATGCTCCTCCTATTTTTCAGACCGTTTCATGCTCCTCATATTTTTGACACCTTTTGAAGCTTTTCATATATTTCACACCTTTTCAGGCTCTTCAAGTTTTTGAACACCGCTTCATGCTCCTCCTATTTTTTAGACCATTTAATGCTCCTCATCTATTTCACACCTTTTGAAGCTCTTCATATTTTTCACACCTTTTCAGGCTCTTGATGTTTTTCAACACCGCTTCATTCTCCTCCTCTTTTTCAGAACGTTTCATGCTCCTCATATTTTTGACACCTTTTGAAGCTCTTCATATATTTCACACCTTTTCAGGCTCTTCATGTTTTAGAACACCGCTTCATGCTCCTCCTATTTTTCAGACCGTTTAATGCTCCTCATGTATTTCACACCTTTTGAAGCTCTTCATATTTTTCACATCTTTTGAAGCTCTTCATATTTTTCACACCTTTTGAAGCTCTTCATATTTTTCACACCTTTTCAGGCTCTTCATGATTTTCAACACCGCTTCATGCTCCTCCTATTTTTGAGACCGTTTCATGCTCATCTCATTTTTGACACCTTTTGAAGCTTTTCATATTTTTCACACCTTTTTGGGCTCTTCATGTTTTTGAACACAGCGTCATGCTCCTCCTATTTTTCAGACCGTTTAATGCTCCTCATATTTTTGACACCTTTTGAAGCTCTTCATATTTCTCACAGCTTGTCAGGCTCTTCATGTGTTTAAACACCGCTTCATGCTCCTCCTGTTTTTCAGACCGTTTCATGCTCCTCATATTTTGGACACCTTTTGAAGCTCTTCATATTTTTCACACCTTTTCAGGCTCTTCATGTTTTTCAACACCGCTTCATGCTCCTCCTATTTTTCAGACCATTTCATGCTGATCATATTTTGGACACCTTTTGAAGCTCTTCATATTTTTCACACCTTTTCAGGCTCTTCATGTTTTACAACAACACTTCATGCTCCTTCTATTTTTCAGAGAGTTTCATGCTCCTCATTTATTTCACACCTTTTGAAGCTCTTCATATATTTCACACCTTTTCAGGCTTCTCATTTTTTTCAACACCACTTCTTGCTCCTCCTATTTTTCAGACCTTTTCATGCTCATCCCTTTTTGACACCTTTTGAAGCTCTTCATATTTTTCACACCTTTTGAAGCTCTTCATATTTCTCACAGCTTTTCAAGCTCTTCATGTTTTTCAACACCACTCCATGCTCCTCCTATTTTTCACACCGTTTCATTCTCCTCATATTTTTCACACCTTTTGAAGCTCTTCATATATTTCACACCTTTTCAGGCTCTTCATTTTTTTCAACACCACTTCATGCTCCTCCTGTTTTTCAGACCGTTTCATTCTCATCTCATTTTGACACCTTTTGAAGCTCTTCATATTTTTCACACGTTTTGAAGCTCTTCATATTTTTCACACCTTTTCAGGCTCTTCATGTTTTTCAACACCGCTTCATGCTCCTCCTATTTTTCAGACCGTTTCATGCTCCTCATATTTTGCACACCTTTTGAAGCTGTTCATATTTTTCACAACTTTTCAGGCTCTTCATGTTTTACAACAACACTTCATGCTCCTTCTATTTTTCAGAGAGTTTCATGCTCCTCATGTATTTCACACCTTTTGAAGCTCTTCATATATTTCACACCTTTTCAGGCTTCTCATTTTTTTCAACACCACTTCTTGCTCCTCCTATTTTTCAGACCTTTTCATGCTCATCCCTTTTTGACACCTTTTGAAGCTCTTCATACTTTTCACACCTTTTCATGCTCTTGATGATTTTCAACACCGCTTCATTCTCCTCCTGTTTTTCAGACCGTTTCATGCTCATCTCATTTTGACACCTTTTGAAACTCTTCATATTTTTCACACTTTTTGAAGGTCTTCATATTTTTCACACGTTTTCAGGCTCTTCATGTTTTTCAACACCACTTCATGCTCCTCCTATTTTTCAGACCGGTTCATGCTCATCTCATTTTGATACCTTTTGAAGCTCTTCATATTTCTCATATTTTTGAAGCTCTTCTTATTTTCACACGTTTTCAGACTCTTCATGTTTTTCAACACCACTTCATTCTCCTGCAATTTTTCAGACCGTTTTATGCTCCTCATATTTTTGACACTTTTTGAGGCTTTTACTATTTTTCACACCTTTTCAGGCTCTTCTTGTTTTTGAACACCGTTTCATAATCCTCCTATTTTTCAGACCATTTCTTGCTCCTCATATTTTTCACACCTTTTGAAGCTCTTCATATTTTTCACAACTTTTCAGGCTCTTCATGTTTTTCCACACCACTTCATGCTTCTCCTATTTTTCAGCCCGTTTCATGCTCCTCATGTATTTCACAGCTTTTGAATCTCTTCATGTTTTTCACACCTTTTCAGGCTCTTCATGTTTTTGATCACCGTTTCATGCTCCTCCTATTTTTCAGACCGTTTCATGCTCCTCATATTTTTGACACCTTTTGAAGCTTTTCATATTTTTCACACCTTTTCAGGCTCTTGATGTTTTTCAACACCGCTTCATTCTCCTCCTCTTTTTCAGAACGTTTCATGCTCCTCATATTTTTGACACCTTTTGAAGCTCTTCATATATTTCACACCTTTTCAGGCTCTTCATGTTTTAGAACACCGCTTCATGCTCCTCCTATTTTTCAGACCGTTTAATGCTCCTCATGTATTTCACACCTTTTGAAGCTCTTCATATTTTTCACACCTTTTGAAGCTCTTCATATTTTTCACACCTTTTGAAGCTCTTCATATATTTCACACCTTTTCAGGCTCTTCATGATTTTCAACACCGCTTCATGCTCCTCCTATTTTTGAGACTGTTTCATGCTCATCTCATTTTTGACACCTTTTGAAGCTTTTCATATTTTTCACACCTTTTTGGGCTCTTCATGTTTTTCAACCCCGCTTCATGCTCCTCCTATTTTTCAGACCTTTTCATGCTCATCTCATTTTTGATACCTTTTGAAGCTCTTCATATTTGTCACACCTTTTGAAGCTCTTCATATTTTTCATATTTTTGAAGCTCTTCATATTTTCACACCTTTTCATGCTCTTCATATATTTCACACCTTTTCAGGCTCTTCATGTTTTAGAACACCGCTTCATGCTCCTCCTATTTTTCAGACCGTTTAATGCTCCTCATGTATTTCACACCTTTTGAAGCTCTTCATATTTTTCACACCTTTTCAGGCTCTTCATGTTTTTGAACACCGTTTCATGCTCCTCCTATTTTTCAGACCGTTTCATGCTCCTCATATTTTTCACACCTTTTCAGGCTCTTGATGATTTTCAACACCGCTTCATTCTCCTCCTGTTTTTCAGACCGTTTCATTCTCATCTCATTTTGACACCTTTTGAAGCTCTTCATATTTTTCACACCTTTTGAAGCTCTTCATATTTTTCACACCTTTTGAAGCTCTTCATATTTTTCACACCTTTTCAGGCTCTTCATGATTTTCAACACCGCTTCATGCTCCTCCTATTTTTCAGACCGTTTCATGCTCATCTCATTTTTGATACCTTTTGAAGCTCTTCATATTTGTCACACCTTTTGAAGCTCTTCATATTTTTCATGTTTTTGAATCTCTTCATATTTTCACACCTTTTCAGGCTCTTCATGTTTTTCAACGTCGCTTCATGCTCCTCCTATTTTTCAGACCGTTTCATGCTCATCTCATTTTTGATACATTTTGAAGCTCTTCATATTTGTCACACCTTTTGAAGCTCTTCATATTTTTCATTTTTTTGATTCTCTTCATATTTTCACACCTTTTCAGGCTCTTCATGTTTTTCAACACCGCTTCATGCTTTTCCTATTTTTCAGACCGTTTCATGCTCATCTCATTTTGACACCTTTTGAAGCTCTTCATATTTTTCACACCTTTTGAAGCTCTTTATATTTTTCACACCTTTTCAGGCTCTTCATGATTTTCCACATCGCTTCATGCTCCTCCTATTTTTCAGACCTTTCATGTTCATCTCATTTTTGATACCTTTTGAAGCTCTTCATATTTGTCACACCTTTTGAAGCTCTTCATATTTTTCATATTTTTGAAGCTCTTCATATTTTCACACCTTTTCAGGCTCTTCATGTTTTTCAACACCGCATCATGCTCCTCCTATTTTTCAGACCGTTTAATGCTCCTCATATATTTCACACTTTTTAAGCTCCTCATATTTTTCACACCTTTTCAGGCTCTTCATGTTTTTGAACACCGCTTCATGCTTCTCCTATTTTTGTGACCGTTTCATTCTCCTCATATTTTTGACACCTTTTGAAGCTTTTCATATTTTTCACACCTTTTTAGGCTCTTCATGTTTTTCAACAGCACTTCATGCTCCTCCTATTTTTCAGAACTTTTCATGCTCATCTCATTTTTGATATCTTTTGAAGCTCTTCATATTTGTCACACCTTTTAAAGCTCTTCATATTTTTCATATTTTTGAAGCTCTTCATATTTTCACACCTTTTCATGCTCCTCATATTTTTGACACCTTTTGAAGCTCTTCATATATTTCACACCTTTTCAGGCTTTTCATTTTTTGCAACACCACTTCATGCTTCTCCTATTTTTCAGAGCGTTTCATGCTCATCTGATTTTGACACCTTTGAAACTCTTCATATTTTTCACACCTTTTCAGGCTCTTCATGATTTACCACACCGCTTCCTGCTCCTCCTATTTTTCAGACCGTTTCATTCTCATCTCATTTTTGACACCTTTTGAAGCTCTTCAAGTTTTTCACACCTTTTGAAGCTCTTCATATTTTTCATATTTTTGAAGGTCTTCATATTTTCACACCTTTTCAGACTCTTCATATTTTTCAACACCGCTTCATCCTCCTCCTATTTTTCAGAACGTTTCATGCTCCTCATATTTTTGACACCTTTTTAAGCTCTTCATAATTTTCACACCTTTTCAGGCTTTTCATGTTTTTGAACACAGCTTCATGTTCCTCCTATTTTTCAGACCGTTTCATGCTCCTCATATTCTTGACACCTTTTGAAGCTCTTCATATTTTTCACACCTTTTCAGGCTCTTCATGTTTTTGAACACCGCTTCATGCTCCTCCTATTTTTCAGACCGTTTCAGGCTCCTCATAATTTTAACACCTTTTGAAGCTCTTCATATTTCTCACACCTTTTCAGGCTCTTCATGTTTTTCAACACCGCTTCATGCTCCTCCTATTTTTCAGACCTTTTCATGATCATCTCAGGTTTGACACCTTTTGAAGCTTTGCATATTTTTCACAGCTTTTCAGGCTCTTCATGTTTTTGAACACCGCTTCATGCTCCTCCTATTTTTCAGACCGTTTCAGGCTCCTCATAATTTTCACACCTTTTGAAGCTCTTCATATTTCTCACACCTTTTCAGGCTCTTCATGTTTTTGAACACCGCTTCATGCTCCTCCTATTTTTCAGACCGTATCATGCTCCTCATATTTTTCACACCTTTTGAAGCACTTCATATTTTTCACACCTTTTCAGGCTCTTCATAGTTTTGAACACGACTTCATGCCCCTCTTATTTTTCAGACCGTTTCATGCTCATCTCATTTTTGACATCTTTTGAAGCTTTGCATATTATTCACATCTTTTGAAGCTCTTCATATTTTTCACATTTTTGAAGCTCTTCATATTATTCACACGATTTCAGACTCTTCATGTTTTTCAACACCGGTTCATGCTCCTGCTATTTATCATACCGTTTCATACTCCTCATATTTTTGACACGTTTTGAGATTCTTCATATTTTTCACACCTTTTCAGGCTCTTCATGTTTTTGAACACCGTTTCATAATCCTCCTATTTTTCAGACCATTTCTTGCTCCTCATATTTTTCACACCTTTTGAAGCTCTTCATATTTTTCACAACTTTTCAGGCTCTTCATGTTTTTCCACACCACTTCATGCTTCTCCTATTTTTCAGCCCATTTCATGCTCCTCATGTATTTCACAGCTTTTGAATCTCTTCATGTTTTTCACACCTTTTCAGGCTCTTCATGTTTTTGATCACTGTTTCATGCTCCTCCTATTTTTCAGACCGTTTCATGCTCCTCATATTTTTGACACCTTTTGAAGCTCTTCATATATTTCACACCTTTTCAGGCTCTTCATATTTTTCACACCTTTTGAAGCTCTTCATATTTTTCACACCTTTTGAAGCTCTTCATATTTTTCACACCTTTTCAGGCTCTTCATGATTTTCAACACCGCTTCATGCTCCTCCTATTTTTGAGACCGTTTCATGCTCATCTCATTTTTGACACCTTTTGAAGCTTTTCATATTTTTCACACCTTTTTGGGCTCTTCATGTTTTTCAACACCACTTCATGCTCCTCCTATTTTTCAGACCTTTTCATGCTCATCTCATTTTTGATATCTTTTGAAGCTCTTCATATTTGTCACACCTTTTGAAGCTCTTCATATTTTTCATATTTTTGAAGCTCTTCATATTTTCACACCTTTTCATGCTCCTCATATTTTTGACACCTTTTGAAGCTCTTCATATATTTCACACCTTTTCAGGCTTTTCATTTTTTTCAACACCACTTCATGCTTCTCCTATTTTTCAGAGCGTTTCATGCTCATCTGATTTTGACACCTTTGAAACTCTTCATATTTTTCACGCCTTTTCAGGCTCTTCATGATTTACCACACCGCTTCCTGCTCCTCCTATTTTTCAGACCGTTTCATTCTCATCTCATTTTTGACACCTTTTGAAGCTCTTCAAGTTTTTCACACCTTTTGAAGCTCTTCATATTTTTCATATTTTTGAAGGTCTTCATATTTTCACACCTTTTCAGACTCTTCATATTTTTCAACACCGATTCATCCTCCTCCTATTTTTCAGAACGTTTCATGCTCATCTCATTTTTGATACCTTTTGAAGCTCTTCATATTTGTCACACCTTTTGAAGCTCTTCATATTTTTCATATTTTTGAAGCTCTTCATATTTTCACACCTTTTCATGCTCTTCATATTTTTGACACCTTTTGAAGCTCTTCATATATTTCACGCCTTTTCAGGCTCTTCATGTTTTAGAACACCGCTTCATGCTCCTCCTATTTTTCAGACCGTTTAATGCTCCTCATGTATTTCACACCTTTTGAAACTCTTCATATTTTTCACACCTTTTCAGGCTCTTGATGTTTTTGAACACCGTTTCATGCTCCTCCTATTTTTCAGACCGTTTCATGCTCCTCATATTTTTGACACCTTTTGAAGCTCTTCATAGTTTTCACACCTTTTCAGGCTCTTGATGATTTTCAACACCGCTTCATTCTCCTCCTGTTTTTCAGACCGTTTCATTCTCATCTCATTTTGACACCTTTTGAAGCTCTTCATATTTTTCACACCTTTTGTAGCTCTTCATATTTTTCACACTTTTTGAAGCTCTTCATATTTTTCACACCTTTTCAGGCTCTTCATGATTTTCAACAGCGCTTCATGCTCCTCCTATTTTTCAGACCGTTTCATGCTCATCTCATTTTTGATACCTTTTGAAACTCTTCATATTTGTCACACCTTTTGAAGCTCTTCATATTTTTCATGTTTTTGAATCTCTTCATATTTTCACACCTTTTCAGGCTCTTCATGTTTTTCAACACCGCTTCATGCTCATCCTATTTTTCAGACCGTTTCTTGCTCATCTCATTTTTGATACCGTTTGAAGCTCTTCATATTTGACACACCTTTTGATGCTCTTCATATTTTTCATATTTTTTAATCTCTTCATATTTTCACACCTTTTCAGGCTCTTCATGTTTTTCAACACCGCTTCATGCTTTTCCTATTTTTCAGACCGTTTCATGCTCATCTCATTTTGACACCTTTTGAAGCTCTTCATATTTTTCACACCTTTTGAAGCTCTTTATATTTTTCGCACCTTTTCAGGCTCTTCATGATTTTCCACATCGCTTCATGCGCCTCCTATTTTTCAGACCTTTTCATGCTCATCTCATTTTTGATACCTTTTGAAGCTCTTCATATTTGTCACACCTTTTGCAGCTCTTCATATTTTTCATATTTTTGAAGCTCTTCATATTTTCACACCTTTTCATGCTCCTCATATTTTTGACACCTTTTGAAGCTCTTCATATATTTCACACCTTTTCAGGCTTTTCATTTTTTTCAACACCACTTCATGCTTCTCCTATTTTTCAGAGCGTTTCATGCTCATCTGATTTTGACACCTTTTGAAACTCTTCAAATTTTTCACACCTTTTCAGGCTCTTCATGATTTACAACACCGCTTCATGCTTCTCCTATTTTTCAGACCGTTTCATTCTCATCTCATTTTTGACACCTTTTGAAGCTCTTCAAGTTTTTCACACCTTTTGAAGCTCTTCATATTTTTCATATTTTTGAAGGTCTTCATATTTTCACACCTTTTCAGACTCTTCATATTTTTCAACACCGCTTCATCCTCCTCCTATTTTTCAGAACGTTTCATGCTCCTCATATTTTTGACACCTTTTGAAGCTCTTCATAATTTTCACACCTTTTCAGGCTTTTCATGTTTTGAACACAGCTTCATGTTCCTCCTATTTTTCAGACCGTTTCATGCTCCTCATATCCTTGACACCTTTTGAAGCTCTTCATATTTTTCACACCTTTTCAGGCTCTTCATGTTTTTGAACACCGCTTCATGCTCCTCCTATTTTTCAGACCGTTTCAGGCTCCTCATAATTTTCACACCTTTTGAAGCTCTTCATATTTCTCACACCTTTTCAGGCTCTTCATGTTTTTGAACACCGCTTCATGCTCCTCCTATTTTTCAGACCGTATCATGCTCCTCATATTTTTCACACCTTTTGAAGCACTTCATATTTTTCACACCTTTTCAGGCTCTTCATAGTTTTGAACACGACTTCATGCCCCTCTTATTTTTCAGACCGTTTCATGCTCATCTCATTTTTGACATCTTTTGAAGCTTTGCATATTATTCACATCTTTTGAAGCTGTTCATATTTTTCACATTTTTGAAGCTCTTCATATTTTTCACACGATTTCAGACTCTTCATGTTTTTCAACACCGGTTCATGCTCCTGCTATTTATCATACCGTTTCATACTCCTCATATTTTTGACACGTTTTGAGATTCTTCATATTTTTCACATCTTTTCAAGCTCTTCATGTTTTTGAACACCGTTTCATAATCCTCCTATTTTTCAGACCATTTCTTGCTCCTCATATTTTTCACACCTTTTGAAGCTCTTCATATTTTTCACAACTTTTCAGGCTCTTCATGTTTTTCCACACCACTTCATGCTTCTCCTATTTTTCAGCCCATTTCATGCTCCTCATGTATTTCACAGCTTTTGAATCTCTTCATGTTTTTCACAGCTTTTCAGGCTCTTCATGTTTTTGATCACTGTTTCATGCTCCTCCTATTTTTCAGACCGTTTCATGCTCCTCATATTTTTGACAACTTTTGAAGCTCTTCATATATTTCACACCTTTTCAGGCTCTTCATATTTTTCACACCTTTTGAAGCTCTTCATATTTTTCACACCTTTTGAAGCTCTTCATATTTTTCACACCTTTTCAGGCTCTTCATGATTTTCAACACCGCTTCATGCTCCTCCTATTTTTGAGACCGTTTCATGCTCATCTCATTTTTGACACCTTTTGAAGCTTTTCATATTTTTCACACCTTTTTGGGCTCTTCATGTTTTTCAACACCACTTCATGCTCCTCCTATTTTTCAGACCTTTTCATGCTCATCTCATTTTTGATATCTTTTGAAGCTCTTCATATTTGTCACACCTTTTGAAGCTCTTCATATTTTTCATATTTTTGAAGCTCTTCATATTTTCACACCTTTTCATGCTCCTCATATTTTTGACACCTTTTGAAGCTCTTCATATATTTCACACCTTTTCAGGCTTTTCATTTTTTTCAACACCACTTCATGCTTCTCCTATTTTTCAGAGCGTTTCATGCTCATCTGATTTTGACACCTTTGAAACTCTTCATATTTTTCACACCTTTTCAGGCTCTTCATGATTTACCACACCGCTTCCTGCTCCTCCTATTTTTCAGACCGTTTCATTCTCATCTCATTTTTGACACCTTTTGAAGCTCTTCAAGTTTTTCACACCTTTTGAAGCTCTTCATATTTTTCATATTTTTGAAGGTCTTCATATTTTCACACCTTTTCAGACTCTTCATATTTTTCAACACCGATTCATCCTCCTCCTATTTTTCAGAACGTTTCATGCTCATCTCATTTTTGATACCTTTTGAAGCTCTTCATATTTGTCACACCTTTTGAAGCTCTTCATATTTTTCATATTTTTGAAGCTCTTCATATTTTCACACCTTTTCATGCTCTTCATATTTTTGACACCTTTTGAAGCTCTTCATATATTTCACGCCTTTTCAGGCTCTTCATGTTTTAGAACACCGCTTCATGCTCCTCCTATTTTTCAGACCGTTTAATGCTCCTCATGTATTTCACACCTTTTGAAACTTCATATTTTTCACACCTTTTCAGGCTCTTGATGTTTTTGAACACCGTTTCATGCTCCTCCTATTTTTCAGACCGTTTCATGCTCCTCATATTTTTGACACCTTTTGAAGCTCTTCATAGTTTTCACACCTTTTCAGGCTCTTGATGATTTTCAACACCGCTTCATTCTCCTCCTGTTTTTCAGACCGTTTCATTCTCATCTCATTTTGACACCTTTTGAAGCTCTTCATATTTTTCACACCTTTTGTAGCTCTTCATATTTTTCACACCTTTTGAAGCTCTTCATATTTTTCACACCTTTTCAGGCTCTTCATGATTTTCAACACCGCTTCATGCTCCTCCTATTTTTCAGACCGTTTCATGCTCATCTCATTTTTGATACCTTTTGAAACTCTTCATATTTGTCACACCTTTTGAAGCTCTTCATATTTTTCATGTTTTTGAATCTCTTCATATTTTCACACCTTTTCAGGCTCTTCATGTTTTTCAACACCGCTTCATGCTCATCCTATTTTTCAGACCGTTTCTTGCTCATCTCATTTTTGATACCGTTTGAAACTCTTCATATTTGTCACACCTTTTGAAGCTCTTCATATTTTTCATGTTTTTGAATCTCTTCATATTTTCACACCTTTTCAGGCTCTTCATGTTTTTCAACACTGTTTCCTGCTGCTTCTATTTTTCAGACAGTTTTATGAACCTCATATATTTCACACTTTTTGAAGCTCTTCATATTTTTCACACCTTTTAAGGCTCTTGATGTTTTTGAACACAGCTACATGCTCCTCCTATTTTTCAGACTGTTTCATGCTCCTCAAATTTTTCACACCTTTGGAAGCTCTTCATATTTTTCACACCTTTTCAGGCTCTTCATGTGTTTCAACACCGTTTCATGATCCTCCTATTTTTCAGACCGTTTCATGCTCCCCATAATTTTGACAAGTTTTGAAGCTTTTCATATTTTTCACACCTTCTCAGGCTCTTCATGTTTTTGAACACCGTTTCATAATCCTCCTATTGTTCAGACCATTTCATGCTCCTCATAATTTTGACACCTTTTGAAGCTCTTCATTTTTTTCACACTTTTTCAGGCTCTTCATGTTTTTCAACAGCGCTTCATGCTCCTCCTATTTTTCAGACCGTTTCATGCTCCTCATATTTTTGACACCTTTTGAAGCTCTTCATTTTTCTCACACCTTTTCAGACTCTTCATGTTTTTCAACAGCGCTTCATGCTTCTCCTATTTTTCAGACAGTTTCATGCTCTTTCATTTTTGACACCTTTTGAAGCTTTTCATATTTTTCACAACTTTTTTGGCTCTTCATGTTTTTGAACACCGCTTCATGCTCCTCTTAATTTCAGACCGTATCAGGCTCCTAATATATTTGAAACATTTTGAAGCTCTTCATATTTTTCACACCTTTTCAGGCTCTTCATGTTTTTGAACACCGCTTCATGCTCCTCCTATTTTTTAGACCGTTTCATGCTCCTCATATTTTTGACAGCTTTTGAAGCTTTTCATATTTTTCACACCTTTTCAGGCTCTTCATGTTTTTCAACACCACTTCATGCTCCTCCTTTTTTGCAGACCGTTTCATGCTCCTCATATTTTTGACACCTTTTGAAGCTCTTCGTGTTTCTCACACTTTTTCAGGCTCTTCATGTTTTTCAACACCGCTTCATGCTCCTCCTATTTTTCAGACCGTTTAATGCTCCTCATATATTTGACACATTTTGAAGCTCTTCATATTTTTCACACCTTTTCAGGCTCTTCATGTTTTTCAACACCGCTTCATACTTCTCCTATTTTTCCGACCGTTTCATGCTCCTCATATTTTTGACACCTTTTGAAGCTCTTCATATTTCTCACACATTTTCAGGCTCTTCATGTTTTTCAACACCGCTTCATGCTCCTCCTATTTTTCAGACCGTCTCGTTCTCCTCATATTTTAGACACCTTTTGAAGCTCTTCATATATTTCACACCTATTCAGGCTCTTCATTTTTTTCAACACCACTTGATGCTCCTCCTATTTTTCAGACCGTGTCATGCTCATCTCATTTTTGACACCTTTTGAAGCTCTTCATATTTTTCACACCTTTTGAAGCTCTTCATATTTTTCACACGTTTTCAGGCTCTTCATGTTTTTCAACACTGCTTCATCCTCCTCCTATTTTTCAGACCGTTTCATGCTCCTCATATTTTTGAAACCTTTAGAAGTTCTTCATATTTTTCACACATTTTCAGGCTCTTCATGTTTTTCAACACCGCTTTATGCTCCTCCTATTTTTCAGACCGTTTCATGCTCATCTCATTTTAGACACCTTTTGAAGCTTTTCATATTTTTCACAAATTTTCACGCTCTTCATGTTTTTGAACAGCGCTTCATGCTCCTCCTATTTTTCAGACCGTATCATGCTCCTCATATTTTTCACACCTTTTGAAGCTCTTCATATTTTTCATATTTTTGAATCTCTTCATATTTTCACACCTTTTCAGGCTCTTCATGTTTTTCAACACCGCTTCATGCTTTTCCTATTTTTCAGACCGTTTCATGCTCATCTCATTTTGACACCTTTTGAAGCTCTTCATATTTTTCACACCTTTGAAGCTCTTTATATTTTTCGCACCTTTTCAGGCTCTTCATGATTTTCCACATCGCTTCATGCGCCTCCTATTTTTCAGACCTTTTCATGCTCATCTCATTTTTGATACCTTTTGAAGCTCTTCATATTTGTCACACCTTTTGAAGCTCTTCATATTTTTCATATTTTTGAAGCTCTTCATGTTTTCACACCTTTTCAGGCTCTTCATGTTTTTCAACACCGCTTCATGCTCCTCCTATTTTTCAGACCGTTTAATGCTCCTCATGTATTTCACACTTTTTAAGCTCCTCATATTTTTCACACCTTTTCAGGCTCTTCATGTTTTTGAACACCACTTCATGCTCCTCCTATTTTTGAGACCGTTTCATGCTCCTCATATTTTTGACACCTTTTGAAGCTTTTCATATTTTTCACACCTTTTTAGGCTCTTCATGTTTTTCAACACCACTTCATGCTCCTCCTATTTTTCAGACCTTTTCATGCTCATCTCATTTTTGATACCTTTTGAAGCTCTTCATATTTGTCACACCTTTTGAAGCTCTTCATATTTTTCATATTTTTGAAGCTCTTCATATTTTCACACCTTTTCATGCTCCTCATATTTTTGACACCTTTTGAAGCTCTTCATATATTTCACACCTTTTCAGGCTTTTCATTTTTTTCAACACCACTTCATGCTTCTCCTATTTTTCAGAGCGTTTCATGCTCATCTGATTTTGACACCTTTTGAAACTCTTCATATTTTTCACACCTTTTCAGGCTCTTCATGATTTACAACACCGCTTCATGCTTCTCCTATTTTTCAGACCGTTTCATTCTCATCTCATTTTTGACACCTTTTGAAGCTCTTCAAGTTTTTCACACCTTTTGAAGCTCTTCATATATTTCATATTTTTGAAGGTCTTCATATTTTCACACCTTTTCAGACTCTTCATATTTTTCAACACCGCTTCATCCTCCTCCTATTTTTCAGAACGTTTCATGCTCCTCATATTTTTGACACCTTTTGAAGCTCTTCATAATTTTCACACCTTTTCAGGCTTTTCATGTTTTGAACACAGCTTCATGTTCCTCCTATTTTTCAGACCGTTTCATGCTCCTCATATTCTTGACACCTTTTGAAGCTCTTCATATTTTTCACACCTTTTCAGGCTCTTCATGTTTTTGAACACCGCTTCATGCTCCTCCTATTTTTCAGACCGTTTCAGGCTCCTCATAATTTTAACACCTTTTGAAGCTCTTCATATTTCTCACACCTTTTCAGGCTCTTCATGTTTTTCAACACCGCTTCATGCTCCTCCTATTTTTCAGACCGTTTCATGATCATCTCATGTTTGACACCTTTTGAAGCTTTGCATATTTTACACAGCTTTTCAGGCTCTTCATGTTTTTGAACACCGCTTCATGCTCCTCCTATTTTTCAGACCGTTTCAGGCTCCTCATAATTTTCACACCTTTTGAAGCTCTTCATATTTCTCACACCTTTTCAGGCTCTTCATGTTTTTGAACACCGCTTCATGCTCCTCCTATTTTTCAGACCGTATCATGCTCCTCATATTTTTCACACCTTTTGAAGCACTTCATATTTTTCACACCTTTTCAGGCTCTTCATAGTTTTGAACACGACTTCATGCCCCTCTTATTTTTCAGACCGTTTCATGCTCCTCATATTTTTGACACCTTTTGAAGCTCTTCATATTTTTCACAACTTTTCAGGCTCTTCATGTTTTTAAACACCGCTTCATGCTCCGCCTATTTTTCAGACCGTTTCATTCTCCTCACATCTTTGACACCTTTTGAAGCTCTTCAGATATTTCACACCTTTTCAGGCTCTTCATTTTTTTCAACACGAATTCATGATCATCCTATTTTTCAAATCATTTCACGCTCCTCATGTATTTCACACATTTTGAAGCTCTTCATATGTTTCACACCTTTTCAGACTCTTCATGTTCCTCAAAATCGCTTCATGTTCCTCCTATTTTTCAGACCGTTTCATACTCCTCATATTTTTGACATCTTTTGAAGCTCTTCATATTTTTCACACCTTTTCAGGGTCTTCATGTTTTTCAACACCGCTTCATGCACCTCCTATTTTTCAGAACGTTTCATGCTCATCTCATTTTTGACACCTTTTGAAGCTTTTCATATTTTTCACAACTTTTCAGGCTCTTCATGTTTTCAACAGCGCTTCATGCTAATCCTATTTTTCAAACCATATCATGCTCCTCATATTTTTTACACCTTTTGAAGCTCTTCATATTTTTCACACCTTTTCAGGCTCTTCATGTTTTTGAACACCGCTTCATGCTCCTCTTATTTTTCAGACCGTTTCATGCTCCTCATGTATTTAACACCTTTTGAAGCTATACATATTTTCCACACCTTTTCAGACTGTTCATGTTTTTCAACACCGCTTCATGCTCCTCCTATTTTTCACCGTTTCATGCTCCTCATATTTTTCACACATTTTGAGGCTGTTCATATTTTTCACACCTTTTCAGGCTCTTCATGTTTTTCAACACCGCTTCATGCTCCTCCTATTTTTCAGACCATTCCATGCTCCTCATATTTTTCACACCTTTTGAAGCTTTTCATATTTTTCACACCTCTTCAGGCTCTTCATTTTTTTCAACACCACTTCATACTCCGCCTATTTTTCAGACCGTTTCAGGCTCATCTAATATTTGACACCATTTGAAGCTCTTCATATTTTTCACACTTTTGAAAATCTTCATATTTTTCATATTTTTGAAGCTCTTTATATTTTCACACGTTTTCATACTCTTCATGTTTTTCAACACCGCTTCATGATCCTGCTATTTTTCAGACCGTTTCATGCTCCTCACATTTTTGACAGGTTTTGAGGCTTTTCATATTTTTCACACCTTTTCAGGCCCTTCATGTTTTTGAACACCGCTTCATGCTCCTCCTATTTTTCAGACCGTTTCATGCTCCTCATATTTTTGACACCTTTTGAAGCTCCTCATATTTTCCAAACCTTTTCAGGCTCTACATGTTTTTGAACACCGCTTCATGCTCTTCCAATTTTTCAGACCGTTTCATGCTCCTCATATTTTTGACACCTTTTGAAGCTCTTCATATTTTTCACACCTTTTCAGGCTCTTCATGTTTTCAACACCACTTCATGCTCCTTTTTTGCAAAACTTTTCATGCTATTCATATTTTTGACACCTTTTGAAGCTCTTCATATATTTCACACCTCTTCAGGCACTTCATGTTTTTCAACACCACTTCATCCTCCACATGTTTTTCAGACGGCTTCATGCTCATCTCATTTTTGACACCTTTTGAAGCTCTTCATATTTTTCACACCTTTTGAAGCTCTTCATATTTTTCACACGTTTCAGGCTCTTCAAGTTTTTGAAACCGCTTCATGCTCCTCCTATTTTTCAGACCGTTTCATGCTCCATATATTTTTGACACCTTTTGAAGCTCTTCATATATTTCACACCTTTTCAGGCTCGTCATTTTTCTGAACACCACTTCATGCTCCTCCTATTTTTCAGGCCGTTTCATGCTCATCTCAATTTTGACAACTTTTGAAGCTCTTCATATTTTTGACACCTTTTGAAGCTCTTCATATTTCTTACACTTTTTCAGGCTCTTCATGTTTTTCAACACCGCTTCATGCTCCTCCTATTTTTCAGACGTTTCATGCTCCACATATTTTTGACACCTTTGGAAGCTCTTCATATATTTCACACCTTTTCAGGCTCGTCATTTTTCTGAACACCACTTCATGCTCATCCTATTTTCCAGACCATTTCATGCTCCTGATATTTTTGACACCTTTTGAAGCTCTTCATATTTTTCACACCTTTTGAAGCTCTTCATATTTTTCACACCTTTTCAGGCTCTTCATGTTTTTCAAACCGCTTCATGCTCCTCCTATTTTTCACACCTTTTGAAGCTCTTCATATTTTTCACACATTTTCGGGCTCTTCGTGTGTTTGAAAACCGTTTCATGCTCCTCCTCTTTTACAGACGGTTTCATGCTCTTCATGTACTTCACACCTTTTGAAGCTCTTCATATTTTTGACAACTTTTCAGGCTCTTCATGTTTTTCAACACCACTTCATGCTCCTACTTTATTTCAGACCGTTTCATGCTCCTCATATGTTTGACACCTTTTGAAGCTCTTCATATTTTTCACACCTTTTGAAGCTCTTCATATTTTTCACACCTTTTGAAGCTCTTCATATTTTTCACACCTTTTGAAACTCTTCATATTTTTCATATTTTTGAAGCTCTTTATATTTTCACACGTTTTCATACTCTTCATGTTTTTCAACACCGCTTCATGATCCTGCTATTTTTCAAACCGTTTCATGCCCCTCACATTTTTGAAAGGTTTTGAGGCTTTTCATATTTTTTACACCTTTTCAGGCTCTTCATGTTTTTGAACACCGCTTCATGCTCCTCCTATTTTTCAGACCGTTTCATGCTCCTCATATTTTTGACACGTTTTGAAGCTCCTCATATTTTTCAAACCTTTTCAGGCTCTAAATGTTTTTGAACACCGCTTCATGCTCTTCCTATTTTTCAGACCGTTTCATGCTCCTCCTATTTTTGACACCTTTTGAAGCTCTTCATATTTTTCACACCTTTTCAGGCTCTTCATGTTTTCAACACCACTTCATGCTCCTTTTTTGCAAAACTTTTCATGCTATTCATATTTTTGACACCTTTTGAAGCTCTTCATATTTTTCACACCTTTTCGCGCTCTTCATGTTTTGAACACCGCTTCATGCTCCTCCTATTTTTCAGACCGTGTCATGCTCATCTCATTTTTGACACATTTTGAAGCTCTTCATATTTTTCACACCTTTTTAAGTTCTTCATATTTTTCACACCTTTTCAGGCTCTTCATGTTTTTCAACACTGTTTCCTGCTGCTTCTATTTTTCAGACAGTTTTATGAACCTCATATATTTCACACTTTTTGAAGCTCTTCATATTTTTCACACCTTTTAAGGCTCTTGATGTTTTTGAACACAGCTACATGCTCCTCCTATTTTTCAGACTGTTTCATGCTCCTCAAATTTTTCACATCTTTGGAAGCTCTTCATATTTTTCACACCTTTTCAGGCTCTTCATGTGTTTCAACACCGTTTCATGATCCTCCTATTTTTCAGACCGTTTCATGCTCCCCATAATTTTGACAAGTTTTGAAGCTTTTTATATTTTTCACACCTTCTCAGGCTCTTCATGTTTTTGAACACCGTTTCATAATCCTCCTATTGTTCAGACCATTTCATGCTCCTCATAATTATGACACCTTTTGAAGCTCTTCATTTTTTTCACACTTTTTCAGGCTCTTCATGTTTTTCAACAGCGCTTCATGCTCCTCCTATTTTTCAGACCGTTTCATGCTCCTCATATTTTTGACACCTTTTGAAGCTCTTCATTTTTCTCACACCTTTTCAGGCTCTTCATGTTTTTCAACAGCGCTTCATGCTTCTCCTATTTTTCAGACAGTTTCATGCTCTCTCATTTTTGACACCTTTTGAAGCTTTTCATATTTTTCACAACTTTTTTGGCTCTTCATGTTTTTGAACACCGCTTCATGCTCCTCTTAATTTCAGACCGTATCAGGCTCCTAATATATTTGAAACATTTTGAAGCTCTTCATATTTTTCACACCTTTTCAGGCTCTTCATGTTTTTGAACACCGCTTCATGCTCCTCCTATTTTTTAGACCGTTTCATGCTCCTCATATTTTTGACAGCTTTTGAAGCTTTTCATATTTTTCACACCTTTTCAGGCTCTTCATGTTTTTCAACACCACTTCATGCTCCTCCTTTTTTGCAGACCGTTTCATGCTCCTCATATTTTTGACACCTTTTGAAGCTCTTCGTGTTTCTCACACTTTTTCAGGCTCTTCATGTTTTTCAACACCGCTTCATGCTCCTCCTATTTTTCAGACCGTTTAATGCTCCTCATATATTTGACACATTTTGAAGCTCTTCATATTTTTCACACCTTTTCAGGCTCTTCATGTTTTTCAACACCGCTTCATGCTTCTCCTATTTTTCCGACCGTTTCATGCTCCTCATATTTTGACACCTTTTGAAGCTCTTCATATTTCTCACACATTTTCAGGCTTTTCATGTTTTTCAACACCGCTTCATGCTCCTCCTATTTTTCAGATCGTCTCGTTCTCCTCATATTTTAGACACCTTTTGAAGTTCTTCATATATTTCACACCTATTCAGGCTCTTCATTTTTTCAACACCACTTCATGCTCCTCCTATTTTTCAGACCGTGTCATGCTCATCTCATTTTTGACACCTTTTGAAGCTCTTCATATTTTTCACACCTTTTGAAGCTCTTCATATTTTTCACATGTTTTCAGGCTCTTCATGTTTTTCAACACCGCTTCATCCTCCTCCTATTTTTCAGACCGTTTCATGCTCCTCATATATTTCACACCTTTTGAAGCTCTTCATATTTTTCACACATTTTCAGGCTCTTCATGTTTTTGAACTCCGTTTCATGTCGCTCCTATTTTTTAGACCGTTTCATGCTCCTCATATTTTTGACACCTTTTGAAGCTCTTCATATTTTTCACACCTTTTCAGGCTCTTCAAATTTTTCAACACCACTTCATGCTCCTCTATTTTTCAGACCGTATCATGCTCCTCATTTTTGACACCTTTTGAAGCTCTTCATATTTTTCACATGTTTTCACGGTCTTCATGTTTTTCAACACAACTTTTAGCTCCTCCTATTTTTCAGACCGATTCATGTTCCTCATATTTTTGACACCTTTTGAGGCTCTTCATATTTTTCACACCTTTTCAGGCTCTTCATGTTTTTGAACACCGTTTCATGCTCCTCTTTTTTTTTCAAACCTTATCATGCTTCTCATATTTTTGACACCTTTTGAAGCTCTTCATATTTTTCACAGCTTTTCAGGCTCTGCATTTTTTGAACACCACTTCATGCTCCTCCTATTTTTCAGACCGTTTCATGTTCCTCATATTTTTGACACCTTTTGAAGCTCTTCATATTTTTCACACCTTTTCAGGCTCTTCATGTCTTTGAACACCGCTTCATTCTCTTCCTATTTTTCAGACCGTTACATGCTCCTCATATTTTTCACACCTTTTGAAGCTCTTCATATTTCTCACACCTTTTCAGGCTCTTCATGTTTTTGAACACCGCTTCATGCTCCTCCTTTTTTTAGGACATTTTCATGCTCCTGATATTTTTGACACCTATTGAAGCTCCTCCTATTTTTTACCCCTTTTCAGGATCTTCATGTTTTTCAACACCGTTTCATGCTCCTCCTATTTTTCAGACCGTTTCATGCTCGTCATATATTTGACAGCTTCTGAAGCTCTTCATATTTTTCACACCTTTTCAAGCTCTTCATGTTTTTGAACAACGCTTCATGCTCCTCCTTTTATTCAGACCGTTTCATGCTCCTCACATTTTTGACACGTTTTGAAGCTCTTCATTTATTTCACACCTTTTCAGGCTCTTCATGTTTTTCAACACCGCTTCATGCTCCTCGTATATTTCAGACCGTTTCATGCTTCTCAAATTTTTGACACCTTTTGCAGCTCTTCATATTTTTCACACCTTTTCAAGTTCTTCATTTTTGTCAACAAAGCTTCATGCTCCTCCTATTTTTCAGAACGTTTCATGCTCCTCATATTTTCCACACCTGTTGAAGCTCTTCATATTTTTCACACCATTTCAGGCTCTTCTTGTTTTTCAACACCATTTCAAGGTCCTCCCATTTTTCAGACTGTTTCATGCTCCTCATATTTCTGACACCTTTTCAAGCTCTTCATATATTTCACACTTTTTCAGGCTCTTCATGTTTTTGAACACCGATTCATGCTCCTCCTATTTTTCAAACCTTTTGAAGATCTTCAAAAATTTCAAACCTTTTCAAGCTCTTCATGTTTTTGAACACCGCTTCATGCTCCTCATATTTTTCACACCTTTTGAAGCTCTTAATATTTTTCACACATTTTCAGACTCTTCATGTTTTTGAACACCGTTTAATGCTCCTCCTATTTTTCAGACCGTTTCATGCTCCTCATATTTTTGACACCTTTTGAAGCTCTTCATATTTCTAACATCTTTTCAGGCTCTTCATGTTTTTCAACACCGCTTCATGCTCCTCCTATTTTTCAGACCGTCTCGTTCTCCTCATATTTTAGACACCTTTTGAAGCTCTTCATATATTTTACACCTATTCAGGCTCTTCATTTTTTTCAACACCACTTCATGCTCCTCCTATTTTTCAGATCGTGTCATGCTCATCTCATTTTTGACACCTTTTGAAGATCTTCATATTTTTCACACCTTTTGAAGCTCTTCATATTTCTAACACCTTTTCAGGCTCTTCATGTTTTTCAACACCACTTCATTCTCTTCGTATTTTTCAGACCGTTTCATGCCCCTCATATTTTTGACACCATTTGAAGCTCTTCATATTTTTCACAATTTTCAGGCTCTTCATGTTTTTCAACAACACTTCATGCTCCTCCTGATTTTCAGACTGTTTCATGCTCCTCACGTTTTTGAAACCTTTAGAATCTCTTCATATTTTTCACAACTTTTCAGGCTCTTCATGTTTTTCAACACTACTTCATGCTCTTCGTATTTTTCAGACCGTTTCATGCTCATTCCATTTTTGACACCTTTTGAAGCTCTTCATATTTTTCACACTTTTGAAGCTCTTCATATTTTTCACACATTTTCAGGCTCTTCATGTTTTTGAACACAGCTTCATGCTCCTCCTATTTTTCTGATCGTATCATGCTCCTCATATTTTTGACATCTTTTGAAGCTCTTCATATTTTTCACACCTTTTTAGCCTCTTCATGTTTATCAACACCGTTTCATGATCCTCCTATTTTTCAGACCGTTTCATGCTCCTCATATATTCGACACCTTTTGAAGCTCTTCATATAGTTCAAACCTTTTCAGGCTCTTCATGTTTTTCAACACCACTTCATTCTCCTCGTATTTTTAAGACCGTTTCATGCTAATCATATTTTTGACCTCTTTAGAACCTCTTCATATTTTACACACCTTTTCAAGCTCTTCATGTTTTTCAACACGCTTCATGCTCCTCAGCATTTTCAGACCGTTTCATGCTCCTCATATTTTTTACACCTTTTGAAGCTCTTCATATTTCTCACACCTTTTCAGTCTCTTCATGTTTTTCAACACCGCTTCATGCTCCTCCTATTTTTCAGACCGTTTCATGCTCCTAATAATTTTGACACGTTTTGAAGCTCTTCATATTTTTCACACCTTTTCAGGCTCTTCATATTTTTGAACACCGCTTCATGCTCCTCCTATTTTTCAGACCTTTTCATGCTCCTCATATTTTTGACACCTTTTGAAGCTCTTCATATTTTTCACACGATTTCAGGCTCTTCATGTTTTTGAACAACATTTCATGCTCCTCCTATTTTGCAGACCCTTTCATTCTCCTCATATTTTTGACACCTTTTGAAGCTCTTCATATTTTTCACACCTTTTGAAGCTCTTCATATTTTTCATATTTTTGAAGCTCTTCATATTTTTACACGTTTTCAGATTCTTCATGTTTTTCAACACCACTTCATGATCCTGCTATTTTTCAGACCGTTTCATGCTCCTCATATATTTCTCACCTGTTGAAGCTCTTCATATTTTTCACATCTTTTGAAGCTCTTCATATTTTTCACATTTTTTGAAGCTCTTCATATTTTTCACACCTTTTCAGGCTCTTCATGTTTTTCAACACCGCTTCATGCTCCTCCTATTTTTCAGATCGTTTCATGCTCCTCAGATTTCTGACACCTTTTGAAGCTCTTCATATTTTTCACACCTTTTCAGGCTCTTCATGTTTTTCAACACCGCTTCATGCTCTCCTATTTTTCAGACCGTTTCATGCTCATCTCATTTTTGACACCTTTTTAACCTTTTCATATTTTTCACACCTTTTCAGGCTCTTCAAGTTTATCAACACCACTTCATGCTCCTCCTTTTTTGCAGACCGTTTCATGCTCCTCATATTACTGACACCTTTTGAAGCTCTATATATTTGTCACTTCTTTTCAGGCTCTTCATGTTTTTCACCACCACTTCATGCTCCTCCTTTTTTTCAGACCGTTTCATCCTCATCTCATTTTTGACACATTTTGAAGCTCTTCATAATTTTCACACCTTTTGAAGCTCTTCATAATTTTCACACGTTTTCAGGCTCTTCATGTTTTTCAACACCGCTTCATGCTCCTCTTATTTTTAAGACCGTTTCATGCTCCTCATATTTTTCACACCTTTTGAAGATCTTCCTATTTTCACACCTTTTCACGCTCTTTATGTTTTTCCACACCGTTTCATGCTCCTCCTATTTTCCAGACCGTTTCATGTTTCTCATATTTTTGACACCTTTTGAAGCTCTTCATATTATTCACAACTTTTCAGGCTCTTCATGTTTTTCAACACCTCTTCATGCTCCTCCTATTTTTCAGACCGTTTCATGCTCATCTCATTTTCGAAAACTTTTGAACCTCTTCATATTTTTCACACCTTTTGAAGCTCTTCATATTATTCACAACTTTTCAGGCTCTTCATGATTTTCAACACCGCTTCATCCTCCTCCTATTTTTCACACCGTTTCATGCTCTTCTCATTTTTTACACCTTTTGAAGTTCTTCATATTTTTCACAGGTTTTGAAGTTCTTCATATTATTCACACATATTCAGGCTCTTCATGTTTTTGAACACTGCTTCATTCTCCTCCTATTTTTCAGACCGTTTCATGCTCCTCATATATGTGAAACATTTTGAACCTCCTCCTATTTTTCACACCTTTTCAGACTGTTCATGATTTTCAACACCGTTTTCTTCTCCTCCTATTTTTGAGACCGTTTCATATTCCTCCTATTTTTCAGACCATTTCATGCTCCTCATATTTTTGACACCTTTTGAAGCTCTTCATATTTTTCAAACATTTTCAGGCTCTTCATGTTTTTCAACACCGCTTCATGCTCCTCCTATTTTTCAGACAGTTTCATGTTCCTCATATTTTTTACACCTTTTGAAGCTCTTCATATTTTTCACACCTTTTCAGGCTCTTCAGGTTTTTGAACAACGTTTCATGCTCCTCCTATTTTTCAGACCGTTTCTTACTCCTCATATTTTTCACACCTTTTGAAGCTCTTCATATATTTCTCACCTTTTCCTGTTCTTCAGGTTTTTCAACATCGTTTCATGCTCCTCCTATTTTTCAGACCGTATCATGCTCCTCATATTTTTGACACCTTTTGAAGCTCTTCATATATTTCACACCTTTTCAGACTCTTCATGTTTTTCAACATTGCTTCATCCTCCTCCTATTTTTCAGACCGTTTCATGCTCCTCATATTTTTGACACCTTTTGAAGCTCTTCATATTTTTCACACCTTTTGAAGCTCTTCATATTTTTCACAAGTTTTAAGGCTCTTCATGTTTTTCAGCACCGTTTCATTCTCCTCCTATTTTTCAGACCGTTTCATGCTCCTCATATTTCTGACACCTTTTGAAGCTCTCCATATTTTTCACATATTTTCAGGCTCTTCATGCTTTTCAACACCGTTTCATGCTCCTCCTATTTTGAGACTGTTTCATGCTCCTCTTATTTTTGACACCTTAAGAAGCTCTTGATATATTTCACACCGTTTAAGGCTCTTCATGTTTTTCAACACCGCTTCATGCTCCTCCTATTTTTCAGACAGTTTCATGTTCCTCATATTTTTTACACCTTTTGAAGCTCTTCATATTTTTCACACCTATTCAGGCTCTTCATGCTTTTCAACACCGTTTCATGCTCCTCGTATTTTTAGACTGTTTCATGCTGCTATATTTTTGACACCTTTTGAAGCTCTCCATATTTTTCACACATTTTCAGGCTCTTCATGCTTTTCAACACCGTTTCATGCTCCTCCTATTTTCAGACTGTTTCATGCTCCTCTTATTTTTGACACCTTTAGAAGCTATTCATATTTTTCATATCTTTTCATGCTCTTCATGTTTTTCAACACCATTTCATGCTCCTCCTATTTTTGAGACTATTTCATGCTCTTCATATTATTGACACCTTTTGAAGCTCTTCATATATTTCACAACTTTTAAGGCTCTTCATGTTTTTGAACACCGCTTCATGCTCCTCCTATATTTCACACCTTTTGAAGCTCTTCATATATTTCACAACTTTTAAGGCTCTTCATGTTTTTCAACACCGCTTCATGCTCCTCCTGTTTTTCAGACCGCTTCATGCTCCTCATATTTTTGATACATTTTGAAGCTCTTCCTATATTTCACTCTTTTCAGGCTCTTCATGTTTTTCAACACCGTTTCATGCTCCTGCTATTTTTCAGATCGTTTCATGTTCCTCACATTTTTGACACCTTTTGAAGCTCTTCATATATTTCACTCTTTTCAGGCTCTTCATGTTTTTCAACACCGTTTCATGCTCCTCTTATATTTCAGACAGTTTCATGCTCCTCATATTTTTGACACTTTTTGAAACTCTTCATATTTTTCACACCTTTTCAGGCTCTTCATGTTTTTCAACACCGTTTCATCCTCCTCCTATTTTTAGACTGTTTCATGCTCCTCATACTTTTGACACCTTTTGAAGCTGTTCATATATTTCACACCTTTTCAGGATCTTCATGTTTTTGAACGCCGCTTCATGCACCTCCTATTTTTTAGACCGTTTCATGCTCCTCATATTTTTGACACCTTTTGAAGCTCTTCGTATATTTCACACCTTTTCAGGCTCTTCTTGTTTTTTACACCTTTTCAGTCTCTTCATGTTTTTCAACACCGCTTCATGCTCCTCCTATTTTTCAGACCGTGTCATGCTCCTCTTATTTTTGACACATTTTGAAGCTCTTCATATTTTTCACACCTTTTGAAGCTCTTCATATTTTTCAAACCTTTACAGGCTCTTCATGTATTTCAACACCACTTCATGCTCCTCCTATTTTTCAGACCGTGTCATTCTCCTCTTATTTTTGACACATTTTGAAGCTCTTCATATTTTTCACACATTTTGAAGCTCTTCATATTTTTCACACCTTTTCAGGCTCTTCATGTTTCTGAACACAGCTTCATGCTCCTCCTATTTTTCAGACCGTTTCATGCTCTTCATATTTTTCACACCTTTTCAGGCTCTTCATATTTTTGAACACCGTTTGCTTCTCCTCCTATTTTTGAGAACGTTTATGCTCCTCATATTTTTGACACGTTTTGCAGCTCTTCATATTTTTCACACCTTTTCAGGCTCTTGATATTTTTCAACACGGCTTCATGCTACTCCTATTTTTGATACCTTTTGAAGCTCCTCATATTCTTCAAACCATTTCATGCTCTTCTTTTTTTTCTTCACCGCTTCATGCTCCTCCATTTTTCAGATCGTTTCATGCTCCTCATATTTTTGACACCTTTTGAAGCACTTCATATATTTCCACATTTTCAGGCTCTTCATGATTTTGAACACGGTTTCATTCTCCTCCTATTTTTCAGGCCATTTCATGCTCCTCAATATTTTGACACGTTTTGAGGCTCTTCATAATTTTCACACCTTTTCAGGCTCTTCAATTTTTCAACACCACAGCATGCTCCTCTTATTTTTTAGACCGTTTCATGCTCCTCAAATTTTTGACACCTTTTGAAGCTCTTCATATATTTCACACCTTTTCAAACTCTTCATGTTTTTCACACCTTTTCAGGCTCTTCATGTTTTTCAACACCACTTCATGCTCCTCCTATTTTTCAGACCGTTTCCTGCTCCTCATATTTTTGACACCTTTTGAAGCTCTTCATATATATCACACCTTTTCAAACTCTTCATGTTTTTCACACCTTTTCAGGCTCTTCATGTTTTTCAACACCGCTTCATGCTCCTCCTATTTTTCAGAACGTTTCCTGCTCCTCATATTTTTGACACCTTTTGAAGCTCTTCATGTATTTCACACCTTTTCAGGCTCTTCATGTTTTTCACACCTTTTCAGGCTCTTCATGTTTTTGAACACCGTTTCATGCTCCTCCTATTTTTCAGACCGTTTCATGCTCCTCATATTTTTGACACCTTTGAAACTGTTCATATTTTTCACAACTTTTCATGCATTTCATGTTTTTCAACACCGTTTCATGCTCCTCATATTTTTCAGACCATTTCGTTCTCGTCATATTTTTGACACATTTTCAAGCTCTTCATATTTTTCAAACATTTTCAGGCTCTTCATGCTTTTCAACAAGACTTCATGTTCCTCCTTTTTGCCAAACCGTTTCATGCTCCTCGTATTGTCGACACCTTTTGAAGCTCTTCATAGATTTCACACCTTTTCAGGCTCTTCATGTATTTCATCAAAACTTCATGCTCCTCCTATTTTTCAGACCGTTTCATGCTCCTCATATTTTTGACACGTTTTGAAGCTGTCCGTATTTTTCACACCTTTTCATGCTCTTCATGTTTTTCAACACCGTTTCATGCTCCTTCTATTTTCAGACTGTTTCATGCTCCTCATATTTTTGACACCTTTTGAAGCTCTTCATATATTTCACACCTTTTCAGGTTCTTCATGATTTTGAACTAAGCTTCATGCTCCTCCTATTTTTCACATCTATTGAAGCTCTTCATATATTTCACACCTTTTCAAGCTCTTCATGTTTTTGAACAACGCTTCATGCTCCTCCTATTTTTCACACCTTTTGAAGCTCTTCATATATTTCACACCTTTTCAGGCTCTTCATGTTTTTCAACACCGCTTCATGCTACTCAAATTTTTGACACCTGTTGAAGCTCTTCATATATTTCACACCTTTCAGGCTCTTCATGTTTTTCAACACCGCTTCATGCTCCTCAAATTTTTGACACCTGTTGAAGCTCTTCATATATTTCACACCTTTCAGGCTCTTCATGCTTTTCAACACCGCTTCATGCTCCTCCTATATTTCAGACCGTTTCATGCTCCTCAAATTTTTGACACCTTTTGAAGCTCTTCATATATTTCACACCTTTTCAGACTCTTCATATTTTTCACACCTTTTCAGGCTCTTCTTGTTTTTCAACTCCGCTTCATGCTCCTCTTATTTTTCAGACCGTTTCATGGTCCTCATATTATTGACATCTTTTGAAGCTCTTCATATATTTCACAGATTTCAGTCGCTTCATCTTTTTCAACACCACCTCTTGCTCCTCCTTTTTTTCAGACCCTTTCCTGCTCCTCATATTTTTGACTCATTTTGAAGCTCTTCATATTTTTCACACCTTTTCAGGCTCTTCATGTTTTCAACACCGTTTCATGCTCCTCCTATTTTTCAGACGGTTTCATGGTCCTCATATTTTTAACACGTTTTGAAGCTCTTCATATTTTTCACACCTTTTCAGGCTCTTCATGTTTTCAACACCGCTTCATGCTCCTCCTATTTTTCAGACGGTTTCATGCTCCTCATATTTTTGACACCTTTTGAAGCTCTTCATATATTTCACACCTTTTCAGGCTCTTCATGGTTTTCAACACCGCGTCATTCTCCTCAAATTTTTGACACCTTTTGAAGCTCTTCATATTTTTCACACTTTTTGAAGCTCTTCAAGTTTTTCAACACCGTTTCATGCTCCTCCAAAGTTTATGACCCTTTCATGTTCCTCACATTTTTAACATATTTTGAAGCTCTTCATATTTTTCATACCTTTTCAAGCAATTCATGTGTTCAACACCATTTTATGCTCCTCCTATTTTTCAGACCCTTTCATGCTCCTCATATTATTGACACCTTCTGAAGCTCTTCTTATTGTTCACAGCTTTTCAGGCTCTTCATGATTTTCAACACCGTTTCATGCTCCTCCTATTTTTCAGATGGTTTCAGGCTCCTCATATTTTTGACACCTTTTGAAGCTATTCATGTTTTTCAACACCGTTTCATGCTCGTCCTATTTTTTAGACCGTTTCATGGTCCTCATATTTTTCTGACAGTTTCATGTTCCTCATATTTTTCACACCTTTGAAGCTCTTCATATTTTTCCAACGTTTTCAGGTTCTTCATGTTTTTACACCGTCTCATGCTTCTCCTATTTTTAACACCGTTTCATGCTCCTCATATTTTTGACACCTTTTGAAGCTCTTCATATTTTTCACACCTTTTCATTCTCTTCATGTTTTTCAACACCGTTTCATGCTCCTCCTATTTTTCAGACGGTTTTATGCTCCACATGTATTTCACACCTTTTGAAGCTCCTCATATTTTTCACACCTTTTCAGGCTCTTCTTGTTTTTGAACACCGCTTCATGCTCCTCCTATTTTTCAGACCGTTTAATGCTCCACATGTATTTCACACCTTTTGAAGCTCCTCATATTTTTCACATCTTTTCAGGCTCTTCTTGTTTTTGCACACCGCTTCATGCTCCTCCTGTTTTTCAGACCGTTTAATGCTCCACATGTATTTCACACCTTTTGAAGCTCCTCATATTTTTCACACCTTTTCAGGCTCTTCTTGTTTTTGAACACCGCTTCATGCTCCTCCTATTTTTCAGACCGTTTAATGCTCCACATGTATTTCACACCTTTTGAAGCTCCTCATATTTTTCACATCTTTTCAGGCTCTTCTTGTTTTTGCACACCGCTTCATGCTCCTCCTGTTTTTCAGACCGTTTAATGCTCCACATGTATTTCACACCTTTTGAAGCTCCTCATATTTTTCACACCTTTTCAGGCTCTTCATGTTTTTCAACACCGCTTCATGTTCCTCCTATTTTTCAGACCGTTTAATGCTCCACATGTATTTTACACCTTTTGAAGCTCTTCATATTTTTCACACCTTTTGAAGCTCTTCATATTTTTCACATGTTTTCAGGCCTTCATGTTTTTCAACACCGCTTAATGCTCCTCCTATTTTTCAGACCGTTTAATCCTCCTCATGTATTTCACACTTTTTGAAGCTCTTCATATTTTTCACACCTTTTCAGGCTCTTCATGTTTTTGAACACGGATTCATGCTCCTTCTATTTTTCAGACTGTTTGATGCTCCTCATATTTTTGACACCTTTTGAAGCTCTTCATATTTTTCACACCTTTTCAGGCTCTTCAGTTTTTTTCAACACCACTTCATGCTCCTCCTATTTTTCAGACCGTTTAATCCTCCTCATCTATTTCACACTTTTTGAAGCTCTTCATATTTTTCAAAGCTTTTGAAGCTCTTCATATTTTTCACACGTTTTCAGGCTCTTCATGTTTTTCAACACCGCTTCATGCTCCTCCTATTTTTCAGACCGTATCATGCTCCTCATATTTTTCACACCTTTTGAAGATCTTCATATTTTTCACACCTTTTCAGGCTATTCATGTTTTTGAACACCACTTCATGCTCCTTCTATTTTTCAGAGTTTCATGCTCCTCATGTATTTCACACCTTTTGAAGCTCTTCATATTTTTTACACCTTTTCAGGCTCTTCATGTTTTTGATCACCGTTTCATGCTCCTCCTATTTTTCAGACTGTTTCATGCTCCTCATATTTTTTTTTTCCAGTGGGTTTTGTCATACATTGATATGAATCAGCCATGAATTTACATGTATTCCCAATCCCGATCCCCCCTCCCACGTCCCTCTCCCCCCGATTCCTCTGGGTCTTCCCAGTGCACCAGGCCGGAGCACTTGTCTCGTTCATCCCACCTGGGCTGGTGATCTGTTTCACCATAGATAGGATACATGCTGTTCTTTTGAAATATCCCACCCTCACATTCTCCCACAAAGTTCAAAAGTCTGTTCTGTATTTCTGTGTCTCTTTTTCTGTTCTGCATATAGGGTTATCGTTATCACCTTTCTAAATTCCATATACATGTGTCAGTATGCTGTAATGTTCTTTATCTTTCTGGCTTACTTCACTCTGTATAATGGGCTTCAGCTTCATCCATCTCATTAGGACTGGTTCAAATGAATTCTTTTTAATGGCTGAGTAATAGTCCATGGTGTATATGTACCACAGCTTCCTTATCCATTCATCTGCTGATGGGCATCTAGGTTGCTTCCATGTCCTGGCTATTATAAACAGTGCTGCAATGAACATTGGGGTGCACGTGTCTCTTTCAGTTCTGGTTTCCTCAGTGTGTATGCCCAGAAGTGGGATTGCTGGGTCATATGGCAGTTCTATTTCCAGTTTTTTAAGAATCTCCACACTGTTTTCCATAGTGGCTGTACTAGTTTGCATTCCCACCAACAGGGTAAGAGGGTTCCCTTTTCTCCACACCCTCTCCAGCATTTATTGCTTGTAGACTTTTGGATAGCAGCCATCCTGACTGGCGTGTAATGGTACCTCATTGTGGTTTTGATTTGTATTTCTCTAATAATGAGTGATGTTGAGCATCTTTTCATGTGTTTGTTATCCATCTGTATGTCTTCTTTGGAGAAATGTCTGTTTAGTTCTTTGGCCCATTTTTTGATTGGGTCATTTATTTTTCTGGAATTGAGCTGCAGGAGTTGCTTGTATATTTTTGAGATTAATCCTTTGTCTGTTTCTTCATTTGCTATTATTTTCTCCCAATCTGAGGGCTGTCTTTTCACCTTACTTATAGTTTCCTTTGTAGTGCAAAAGCTTTTAAGTTTCATTAGGTCCCATTTGTTTAGTTTTGCTTATATTTCCAATATTCTGGGAGGTGGGTCATAGAGGATCTTGCTTTGATTTATGTCAGAGAGTGTTTTGCCTATGTTCTCCTCTAGGAGTTTTATAGTTTCTGGTCTTACATTTAGACCTTTAATCCATTTTGAGTTTATTTTTGTGTATGGTGTTAGAAAGTGTTCTAGTTTCATTCTTTTACAAGTGGTTGACCAGTTTTCCCAGCACCACTTGTTAAAGAGGTTGTCTTTTTTCCATTGTATATCCTTGCCTCCTTTGTCAAAGATAAGGTGTCCATAGGTTCGTGGATTTATCTCTGGGCTTTCTATTCTGTTCCATTGATCTATATTTCTGTCTTTGTGCCAGTACCATACTGTCTTGATGACTGTGGCTTTGTAGTAGAGTCTGAAGTCAGGCAGGCTGATTCCTCCAGCTCCATTCTTCTTTCTCAAGATTACTTTGGCTATTCGAGGTTTTTTGTATTTCCATACAAATTGTGAAATTCTTTGGTCTAGTTCTGTGAAAAATACCATTGGTAGCTTGATAGGGATTGCATTGAATCTATAGACTGCTTTGGGTAGAATAGCCATTTTGACAATATTAATTCTTCCAATCCATGAACACGGTATGTTTCTCCATCTGTTTGTGTCCTCTTTGATTTCTTTCATCAGTGTTTTATAGTTTTCTATGTATAGGTCCTTTGTTTCTTTAGGTGGATATACTCCTAAGTATTTTATTCTTTTTGTTGCAATGGTGAATGGTATTGTTTCCTTAATTTCTCTGTCTGTTTTTTCATTGTTAGTATATAGGAATGCAAGGGATTTCTGTGTGTTAATTTTATATCCTGCAACTTTACTATATTCATTGATTAGTTCTAGTAATTTTCTGGTAGAGTCTTTAGGGTTTTCTATGTAGAGGATCATGTCATCTGCAAACAGTGAGAGTTTTACTTCTTCTTTTGCTATCTGGATTCCTTTTACTTCTTTTTCTGCTCTGATTGCTGTGGCCAGAACTTCCAACACTATGTTGAAAAGTACTGGTGAGAGTGGGCATCCTTGTCTTGTTCCTGATTTCAGGGGAAATGCCTTCAATTTTGACACCTTCTGAAGATCTTCATATTTTTCACACCTTTTCAGGCTCTTCATGTTTTGAACACAGTTTCATGCTCCTCATATTTTTCACATATTTTTATGCTCTTCATATTTTTCACATATTTTCAGGCTATTCATGTTTCTCAAAACCGTTTCATGCTCCTCATATTTTTCACATATTTTTATGCTCTTCATATTTTTCACATATTTTCAGGCTATTCATGTTTCTCAAAACCGTTTCATGCTCCTCATATTTTTCACATATTTTTATGCTCTTCATATTTTTCACATATTTTCAGGCTATTCATGTTTCTCAAAACAGTTTCATGCTCCTCATATTTTTGACACGTTTTGAAGCTCTTCATATTTTTCACACCTTTTCAGGCTCTTCATGTTTTTGGACACCGTTTCCTGCTCCTCCTATTTTTCAGACCGTTTCATGCTCCTCCTATTTTTCACACCTTTTGAAGCTCTTCCTATTTTTCACACCTTTTCATGCTCTTCATGTTTTTCAACACCGTTTCATGCTCCTCCTATTTTTCAGACCGTTTCATGCTCCTCCTATTTTTCAGACTGTTTCATGCAACTCTTATTATTGACACCTTTTCAAGCTCTTCATATTTTTCACACCTTTTCAGGCTCTTCATGTTTTTGAACACCATTTCATGCTGCTCCTTTTTTCAACCCGTTCACGCTCCTCCTATTTTTCAGACTGTTTCATGCAACGCTTATTATTGACACCTTTTGAAACTCTTTATATTTGTGACACCTTTTAAGGCTCTTCCTATTTTTCAGACCGTTTTATGCTCCTCATATTTTTTATAATTTTGAAGCTCTTCATATTTTTCACACATTTTCAGGCTCTTCTTGTTTTTGAACAACGCTTCCTGCTCCTCCTATTTTTCAGACCGTTTCTTTCTCCTCATATTTTTGACACCTTTTGAAGCTCTTCATATATTTCACACCTTTTCAGGCTATATATCTTTTCAACGCCACTTCATGCTCCTCCTATTTTTCAGATCGCTTAATGCTCATCTCAATTTTGACACATTTTGAAGCTCTTCATATTTTTCACACCTCTTGAAGCTCTTCATATATTTCACACCTTTTCAGTCTCTTCGTCTTTTCAACACCGCTTCATGCTCCTCCTATTTTTCAGACTGCTTCATGCTCATCTCAATTTTGACACCTTTTAAATCTATTCATATTTTTCACACCTTTTGAAGCTCTTCATATTTCTCACACGTTTTCAGGCTCTTCATGTTTTTCCACACCGCTTCATGCTCGTCCTATTTTCCAGACCGTTTCATGCTTCTCATATTTTTGACACTTTTTGATGCTCTTCATATTTTTGACACCTTTTGAACCTCTTCATACATTTCATACCTTTTCAGGCTCTTCGTCTTTTCAACGCCACTTCATGCTCCTCCTATTTTTCAGACTGCTTCATGCTCATCTCATTTTTGACACCTTTTGAAGCTCTTCATATTTTTCACACCTTTTCAGGCTCTTCATGTTTTTCTACACCACTTCATGCTCCTCCTATATTTCAGACCGTTTCATTCTCCTCATATTTTTGACACCTTTAGAAGCTCTTCATATTTTTCACACCTTTTCAGGCTCTTCATGTTTTTCAACACCGCTTCATGTTCCTCCTATTTTTCATTCCGTTTCATGCTTCTCATATTTTTGGCACCTTTTGAAGCTCTTCATATTTTTCAAACATTTTCATGCGCCTCATCTTTTGCAAAACAGTTTCATTTTCATCCTATTTTTCCGACTGTTTCATGCTCCTTATATTTTTGACACCTTTTGAAGCTCTTCATATATTTCACACCTTTTGAGCTCTTCATATTTTTCACACGTTTTCAGGCTCTTCATGTTTTTCAACTCCGTTTCATGCTCCTCTTATTTTTCAGACCGTTTCATGCTCCTCATATTTTTGACACGTTTTGAAGTTCTTCATATTTTTCACACCTTTTCAGGCCCTTCATGTTTTTCAACACCGCTTCATGCTCCTCCTATTTTTCAGACCGTTTCATGCTCATCTCATTTTTGACACCTTTTGAAGCTCTTCATATTTTTCACATTTTTGAAGCTCTTCATATTTTTCACACGGTTTCAGGCTCTTCTAGTTTTTCAACACCGCTTCATGCTCCTCCTATTTTTGAGACCATTTCATACTCCTTATATTTTTGACATTTTTTGAGGCTCTTCATATTTTTCACACCATTTCAGGCTGTTCATGTTTTTGAACACCGTTTCATGATCCTCCTATTTTTCAGAACGTTTCATGCTCCTCATATTTTGACACCGTTTGAAGCTCTTCATATTTTTCACACCTTTTGAAGCTCTTCATATTTTTCACATTTTTGAAGCTCTTCATATTTTTCACATGTTTTCAGGCTCTTCATGTTTTTCAACACCGCTTCATGCTCCTCCTAATTTTCAGACATTTTCATGCTCCTCATGTATTTCACACCTTTTCAAGCTCTTCATATTTTTCACATCTTTTCAGGCTCTTCATATTTTTGAACACCGGTTTATGCTCCTCCTATTTTTCAGACAGTTGCATGCTCCTCATATTTTTCACACCTTTTGAAGCTCTTCATATTTTTCACACCTTTTCAGTCTCTGCATGTTTTTGAACACCGCTTCAGGCTCTTCATGATTTTCAACACCACTTCATGCTCCTCCTATTTTTCAGTCGTTTCATGGTTTTTGTATTTTTGAAACCTTTTGAAGCTCTTCATATATTTCACACCTTTTCAGGCTCTTCATGTTTTTCAACACCGCTTCATGTTCCTCCTATTTTTCAGACCGTTTCATGCTTCTCATATTTTTGGCACCTTTTGAAGCTCTTCATATTTTTCAAACATTTTCATGCGCCTCATCTTTTGCAAAACAGTTTCATTTTCATCCTATTTTTCCGACTGTTTCATGCTCCTCATATTTTTGACACCTTTTGAAACTCTTCATATTTTTCACACATTTTCAGTCTCTTCATATTTTTCAACACCGCTTCATGCTCCTCCTATTTCTCAGACCGTTTCATGCTCCTCATATTTTTGACACCTTTTGAAACTCTTCATATTTTTGACAACGTTTCAGGCTCTTCATGTTTTTCAACACCGTTTCATGCTCCTCCTATTTTTCAGACCGTTTCCTGCTCCTCATATTTTGACACCTTTTGAAGCTCGTCATATTTTTCACACCTTTTCAGGCTCTTCATGTTTTTGACGACCGCTTCATGCTCCTCCTATTTTTCAGACCGTTTCATGCTCATCTCATTTTTGACACCTTTTGAAGCTCTTCACATTTTTCACACCTTTTGAAGTTCTTCATATTTTTCACACCTTTTCAGGCTCTTCATGTTTTTGAACACCGCTTCATGCTCCTCCTATTTTTCAGTCCGTTTCATGCACATCTCATTTTTGACAACTTTTGAAGCTCTTCATATTTTTCACACCTTTTCAAGCTCTTCATATTTCTCACACCTTTTCAGGCTCTTCATGTTTTTCAACACCGCTTCTTGCTCCTCCTATTTTTGAGACCATTTCATACTCCTTATATTTTTGACATTTTTTGATGCTCTTCATATTTTTCACACCTTTTGAAGCTCTTCATATTTTTCACAACGTTTCAGTCTCTTCATGATTTTCAACACCGCTTCATGCTCCTCCGATTTTTCAGACCGTTTCATGCTCATCTCATTTTTGACACCTTTTGAAGCTCTTCATATTTTTCACACCTTTTGAAGCTCTTCATATTTTTGACACCTTTTGAAGCTCTTCATATTTTTCACAACTTCTCATGCTCTTCATGTTTTTGAACACCGTTTCATGATCCTCCTCTTTTTCAGAACGTTTCATGCTCCTCATATTTTTGACACCTTTTAAAATTCTTCATATTTTTCACATGTTTTAAGGCTCTTCATGTTTTTGAACACCGCTTCATGCTCCTCCTATTTTTCAGAACGTTTCATGCTACTCATATACTTGACACCTTTTGAAGCTCTTCATATTTTTCAAACCTTTTCAGGCTCTTCATTTTTTTCAACACTTCTTCATGCTCCTCGTATTTTTAAGACCGTTTCATGCTCCTCATATTTTTGACACCTTTTGAAGCTCTTCATATATTTCACACCATTTCAGCATCTTCATGTTTTTCAACACCACTTCATGCTCCTCCTTTTTTTCAGACCATTTCATGCTCCTCATAATTTTGACACCTTTTGAAGCTCTTCATATTTTTCACACTTTTGAAGCTCTTCATATTTTTCACACCTTTTCAGGCTCTTCATGTTTTTCAACACCACTTCATGCTCCTCCTATTTTTCAGACCGTTTCATGCTCATCTACTTTTTGACACCTTTTGAAGCTCTTCATATTTTTCACATTTTTGAAGCTCTTCATATTTCTCACACCTTTTCAGGCTCTTCATGTTTTTCAACACCATTTCATTCTCCTCCTATTTTTCAGACCGTTTCATGCTCCTCATATTTTGACACCGTTTGAAGCTCTTCATATTTTTCACACCTTTTGAAGCTCTTCATATTTTTCACATTTTTGAAGCTCTTCATATTTTTCACATGTTTTCAGGCTCTTCATGTTTTTCAACACCGCTTCATGCTCCTCCTAATTTTCAGACATTTTCATGCTCCTCATGTATTTCACACCTTTTCAAGCTCTTCATATTTTTCACATCTTTTCAGGCTCTTCATATTTTTGAACACCGGTTTATGCTCCTCCTATTTTTCAGACAGTTGCATGCTCCTCATACTTTTCACACCTTTTGAAGCTCTTCATATTTTTCACACCTTTTCAGTCTCTGCATGTTTTTGAACACCGCTTCAGGCTCTTCCTAATTTTCAACACCACTTCATGCTCCTCCTATTTTTCAGTCGTTTCATGGTTTTTGTATTTTTGAAACCTTTTGAAACTCTTCATATTTTTCACACATTTTCAGTCTCTTCATATTTTTCAACACCGCTTCATGCTCCTCCTATTTCTCAGACCGTTTCATGCTCCTCATATATTTGACACCTTTTGAAACTCTTCATATTTTTGACAACGTTTCAGGCTCTTCATGTTTTTCAACACCGTTTCATGCTCCTCCTATTTTTCAGACCGTTTCCTGCTCCTCATATTTTGACACCTTTTGAAGCTCGTCATATTTTTCACACCTTTTCAGGCTCTTCATGTTTTTGACGACCGCTTCATGCTCCTCCTATTTTTCAGACCGTTTCATGCTCATCTCATTTTTGACACCTTTTGAAGCTCTTCACATTTTTCACACCTTTTGAAGTTCTTCATTTTTTTCACACCTTTTCAGGCTCTTCATGTTTTTGAACACCGCTTCATGCTCCTCCTATTTTTCAGTCCGTTTCATGCACATCTCATTTTTGACAACTTTTGAAGCTCTTCATATTTTTCACACCTTTTCAAGCTCTTCATATTTCTCACACATTTTCAGGCTCTTCATGTTTTTCAACACCGCTTCTTGCTCCTCCTATTTTTGAGACCATTTCATACTCCTTATATTTTTGACATTTTTTGATGCTCTTCATATTTTTCACACCTTTTGAAGCTCTTCATATTTTTCACAACGTTTCAGTCTCTTCATGATTTTCAACACCGCTTCATGCTCCTCCGATTTTTCAGACCGTTTCATGCTCATCTCATTTTTGACACCTTTTGAAGCTCTTCATATTTTTCACACCTTTTGAAGCTCTTCATATTTTTGACACCTTTTGAAGCTCTTCATATTTTTCACAACTTCTCATGCTCTTCATGTTTTTGAACACCGTTTCATGATCCTCCTCTTTTTCAGAACGTTTCATGCTCCTCATATTTTTGACACCTTTTAAAATTCTTCATATTTTTCACATGTTTTAAGGCTCTTCATGTTTTTGAACACCGCTTCATGCTCCTCCTATTTTTCAGAACTTTTCATGCTACTCATATACTTGACACCTTTTGAAGCTCTTCATATTTTTCAAACCTTTTCAGGCTCTTCATTTTTTTCAACACTTCTTCATGCTCCTCGTATTTTTAAGACCGTTTCATGCTCCTCATATTTTTGACACCTTTTGAAGCTCTTCATATATTTCACACCATTTCAGCATCTTCATGTTTTTCAACACCACTTCATGCTCCTCCTTTTTTTCAGACCATTTCATGCTCCTCATAATTTTGACACCTTTTGAAGCTCTTCATATTTTTCACACTTTTGAAGCTCTTCATATTTTTCACACCTTTTCAGGCTCTTCATGTTTTTCAACACCACTTCATGCTTCTCCTATTTTTCAGACCGTTTCATGCTCATCTACTTTTTGACATCTTTTGAAGCTCTTCATATTTTTCACATTTTTGAAGCTCTTCATATTTCTCACACCTTTTCAGGCTCTTCATGTTTTTCAACACCATTTCATGCTCCTCCTATTTTTCAGACCGTTTCATGCTCCTCATATTTTTGACACCTTTTGAAGCTTTTCATATTTTTCACAACTTTTCAGACCCTTCATGATTCTGAACACCCCTTCATACTCCTCCTATTGTTCAGACCGTTTCATGCTCCTCATATTTCTCACACCTTTTGAATCTCTTCATATTTTTCACAAATTATCAGGCTCTTCATGTTTTTGAACACCACTTCATGCTCCTCCTATTTTTCAGAGAGTTTCATGCTCCTCATGTATTTCACACCTTTTGAAGCTCTTCATATTTTTCACACTTTTTCAGGCTCTTCATCTTTTTCCACACCACTTCATGCTTCTCCTATTTTTCAGACCGTTTCATGCTCCTCATATTTTTGACACCTTTTGAAGCTCTTCATATTTTTCACAGTTTTCAGGCTCTTCATGTTTTTCAACACCACTTCATGTGCCTCCTATTTTTCATACCTTTTCATGCTCCTCATATTTTTGATACCTTTAGAAGCTCTTCATATTTTTCACACTTTTCAGGCTCTTCATGTTTTCAACACCACTTCATGCTTCTCCTATTTTTCAGACCGTTTCATGCTCCTCATATTTTTGACACATTTTGAAGCTCTTCATATTTTTCACACCTTTTCAGGCTCTTCATGTTTCTGAACACAGCTTCATCCTGCTCCTACTTTTCAGACCGTTTCATGCTCCTAATATTTTTGACACATTTTGAAGCTCTTCATATATTTCACACCTTTTCAGGCTCTTCATGTTTTTAAAACCACTTCATGCTCTCCTATTTTTCAGACCATTTCCTGCTCATCGATTTTTGACACATTTTGAAGCTCTTCATATTTTTCACACCTTTTGAAGCTCTTCATATTTTTCACACTTTTCAGGCTCTTCATGTTTTTGAACACCGCTTCATGCTCCTCCTATTTTTCAGATCGTTTCATGCTCCTCCTGTATTTCACATCTTTTGAAGCTCTTCATATTTTTCACACTTTTTCAGGCTCTTCATCTTTTTCCACACCACGTCATGCTTCTCCTATTTTTCAGACTGTTTCATGCTCCTCATGTATTTCACACCTTTTGAAGCTCTTCATATTTTTCACACCTTTTCAGGCTCTTCATGTTTTTGATCAGCATTTCATGCTCCTTCTATTTTTCAGACCGTTTCATGCTCCTCATAGTTTTGACACCTTTTGAAGCTCTTCATATTTTTCACACATTTTCAGGCTCTTCATGTTTTGAACAACGCTTCATGCTCCTCCTATTTTTCAGACCGTTTCATGCTCCTCATATTTTTGACACCTTATGAAGCTCTTCATATTTTTCACACTTTTCAGGCTCTTCATGTTTTTCAACACCTCTTCATGCTCCTCCTATTTTTCAGACTTTTTCATGCTCCTCATATTTTTGACACCTTTAGAAGCTCTTCATATTTTTCACACCTTTTCAGGCTCTTCATTTTTTCAACACTTCTTCATGTTCCTCGTATTTTTCAACACCGCTTCATGCTCCTCCTATTTTTCAGACCGTTTAATGCTCCTCATAATTTTGACACTTTTTGAAGCTCCTCATATTTTTCACACGTTATGAAGGTCTTCATATATTTCACAACATTTCAGGATCTTCATGTTTTTCAACACCACTTCATGCTCCTCCTATTTTTCAGAGAGTTTCATGCTCCTCATGTATTTCACACCTTTTGAAGCTCTTCATATTTTTCACACCTTTTCAGGCTCTTCATATTTTTCAACACTACTTCTTGCTCCTCCAAATTTTCACCCGTTTCATGCTCATCTAATTTTTGACACCTTTTGAAGCTATGCGTATTTTCCACAACTTTTCAGGCTCTTCATGTTTTTGAACACCACAGCATGCTTCTCCTATTTTTCAGACAGTATCATGCTATTCATATTTTTCACACCTTTTGAAGCTCTTCATATTTTTCACATCTTTTCAGGCTCTTCATGTTTTTGAACACCACTGCATGCTTCTCCTATTTTTCAGCCCGTTTCATGCTCCTCATATATTTCACACATTTTGAAGCTCTTCATTTATTTCACACCTTTTCAGGCTCTTCAAATTTTTCCACACCACTTCATGCTTCTCCTAATTTTCAGCCCGTTTCAAACTCCTCATGTATTTCACACCTTTTGAAGCTCTTCATATTTTTCACACCTTTTCAGGCTCTTCATGTTTTTCAACACCGCTTCATGCTCCTCCTATTTTTCAGTCGTTTCTTGGTTCTCATATTTTGACACCTTTTGAAGCTCTTCATATTTTTCACACCTTTTCAGGCTCTTCATGTTTTTCAACACCGCTTCATGTTCCTCCTATTATTCATTCCGTTTCATGCTTCTCATATTTTTGGCACCTTTTGAAGCTCTTCATATTTTTCAAACATTTTCATGCGCCTCATCTTTTGCAAAACAGTTTCATTTTCATCCTATTTTTCCGACTGTTTCATGCTCCTCATATTTTTGACACCTTTTGAAGCTCTTCATATATTTCACACCTTTTGAGCTCTTCATATTTTTCACACGTTTTCAGGCTCTTCATGTTTTTCAACACCGCTTCATGCTCCTCCTATTTTTCAGACCATTTCATGCTCCTCATATTTTTGACACCTTTTGAAGCTCCACATATTTTTCACACCTTTTCAGGCTCTTCATGTTTTTGAACACCGCTTCATGCTCCTCCTATTTTTCAGTCCGTTTCATGCACATCTCATTTTTGACAACTTTTGAAGCTCTTCATATTTTTCACACCTTTTCAAGCTCTTCATATTTCTCACACCTTTTCAGGCTCTTCATGTTTTTCCACACCGCTTCTTGCTCCTCTTGTTTCTCAGACCGTTTCATCCTCGTCATATTTTTGACACCTTTTGATGCTCTTCATATTTTTCACACCTTTTGAAGCTCTTCATATTTTTCACACCGTTTCAGGCTCTTCATGATTTTCAACACCGCTTCATGCTCCTCCGATTTTTCAGACCGTTTCATGCTCATCTCATTTTTGACACCTTTTGAAGCTCTTCATATTTTTCACACCTTTTGAAGCTCTGCATATTTTTGACACCTTTTGAAGCTCTTCATATTTTTCACAACTACTCATGCTCTTCATGTTTTTGAACACCGTTTCATGATCCTCCTCTTTTTCAGAACTTTTCATGCTCCTCATATTTTTGACACCTTTTAAAATTCTTCATATTTTTCACACCTTTTAAGGCTCTTCATGTTTTTGAACACCGCTTCATGCTCCTCCTATTTTTCAGAACGTTTCATGCTACTCATATACTTGACACCTTTTGAAGCTCTTCATATTTTTCAAACCTTTTCAGGCTCTTCATTTTTTTCAACACTTCTTCATGCTCCTCGTATTTTTCAGACCGTTTCATGCTCCTCATATTTTTGACACCTTTTGAAGCTCTTCATATATTTCACACCATTTCAGCATCTTCATGTTTTTCAACACCACTTCATGCTCCTCCTTTTTTTCAGACCGTTTCATGCTCCTCATAATTTTGACACCTTTTGAAGTTCTTCATATTTTTCACACTTTTGAAGCTCTTCATATTTTTCACACCTTTTCAGGCTCTTCATGTTTTTCAACACCACTTCATGCTCCTCCTATTTTTCAGACCGTTTCATGCTCATCTACTTTTTGACACCTCTTGAAGCTCTTCATATTTTTCACATTTTTGAAGCTCTTCATATTTCTCACACCTTTTCAGGCTCTTCATGTTTTTCAACACCACTTCATGCTCCTCCTTTTTTTCAGACCGTTTCATGCTCCTCATAATTTTGACACCTTTTGAAGCTCTTCATATTTTTCACACTTTTGAAGCTCTTCATATTTTTCACACCTTTTCAGGCTCTTCATGTTTTTCAAAACCACTTCATGCTCCTCCTATTTTTCAGACCGTTTCATGCTCATCTACTTTTTGACACCTTTTGAAGCTCTTCATATTTTTCAAACCTTTTCAGGCTCTTCATGTTTTTGAACAACCTTTCATGCTCCTCCTATTTTTCAAATCGTTTCATGCTCCTCATAATTTTCACACCTTATGAAGCTCTTCATATTTTTCACATCTTTTCCAGTTCTTCATGTTTTGAACACTGTTTCATACTCCTCCTATTTTTCAGACCGTTTCATGCTCCTCATATTTTTGACACCTTTTGAAGCTCTTCATATTTTTCATACCTTTTCAGGCTCTCCATATTTTTGAACACCACTTCATGCTCCTCCTATTTTTGAGACCGTTTCATGCTCCTCATATTTTTGACACCTTTTGAAGCTCTTCATATTTGTCACACCTTTTCAGGCTCTTCATGTTTTTTAACACCGCTTCATGCTCCTCCTATTTTTGAGATCGTTTCATGCTCCTCATATTTTTCACACCTTTTGAAGCTCTTCATATTTTTCGCACCTTCTCAGGCGCTTCATGTATTTGAGCACAGATTCATGCTCCTCCTATTTTTCAGACTGTTTCATGCACGTCTTATTATTGACACCTTTTGAAGGTCTTCATATTTTTCACCCCTTTTCAGGCTCTTCATGTTTTTGAACACCGCTTCATGCTACTGCTATTTTTCAGACCGTTGCATGCTCATCTCATTTGACAGCTTTTGAAGCTCTTCATATTATTCACACCTTTTGAAGCTCTTCATATTCTTCACACATTTTCTGGCTCTTTATGTTTTTGAACACCATTTCTTGCTCCTCCTATTTTTCAGACCGTTTAATGTTCCTCATATTTTGACACGTTTTGAAGCTCTTCATGTTTTTCACACCGTTTCAGGCTCTTCATGTTTTTGAACACCGTTTCATGCTCCGCCTACTTTTCAGACCGTTTCATTCTCCTCATATTTTTGACACCTTTTGAAGCTCTTCATATTTTTCACACCTTTTGAAGCTCTTCATATTTTTCACACCTTTTCAGGCTCTTCATGTTTTTCAACACCACTTCATGCTCCTCCTTTTTTTCAGACCGTTACTTTCTCCTCATATTTTTGACACTTTTTGAAGCTCTTCCTATTTTTCACTCCTTTTCAGGCTCTTCATGTTTTTGAACACCGCTTCATGCTCCTGCTATTTTTCAGACCGTTTCATGCTCATCTCATTTGACAGCTTTTGAAGCTCTTCATATTTTTCACACCTTTTGAAGCTCTTCATATTTTTCACACATTTTCAGGCTCTTCATGTTTTTCAACACCGCTTCTTGCTCCTCCTATTTTTCAGACCGTTTCATGTTCCTCCTATTTTGACACGTTTTGAAGCTGTTCATATTTTTCACACCTTTTGAAGCTCTTCATATTTTTCACACCTTTTCAGACTCTTCATGTTTTTGAACACCGCTTCATGCTCCTCCTATTTTTCAGACCGTTTATTCCTCCTCATGTATTTCACACCTTTTGAAACTCTTCATATTTTTCACACCGTTTCAGGCTCTTTATGTGTTTGAACACCATTTCATACTCTTCCTATTATGCAGACCGTTTCATTCTCCTCATATTTTTACACCTTTTGAAGCTCTTCATATATTTCTCACCTTTTCAGGCTTTTCATTTTTTTCAACATCACTTCATGCTCCTCCTATTTTTCAGACCGGTTCATGCTCATCTCATTTTGACACCTTTTGCGGCTCTTCATATTTTTCACACCTATTCAGGCTCTTAATATTTTGAACACCGCTTCATTCTCCTCCTATTTTTCAGACCCTTTCTTAGTCCTCATATTTTTGACACCTTTAGAAACTCTTCATTTCTTTCACACCTTTTCAGGCGCTTCATGTTTTTCAACACCGCTTCATGCTCCTGCTATTTTTCAGACCGTTTCATACTCCTCATATTTTTGACATTTTTTAAGGCTCTTCATATTTTTCACACCTTTTCAGGCTCTTCATGTTTTTGAACACGGTTTCGTGATCCTCCTATTTTTCAGAAAGTTTCATGCTCCTCATATTTTTGACACCTTTTAAACCTCTTCATATTTTTCACACCTTTTCAGGCTCTTAATGTTTTTCAACACCGGTTCATGCTCCTCCTCTTTTTCAGAAAGTTTCATGCTCCTCATATTTTTGAAACCTTTTGAAGCTCTTCATATTTTTCTCACATTTTCAGGCTCTTCCTGTTTTTCAACACCATTTCATGCTCCTCTTATTTTTCAGACCGTTTCATGTTGCTCCTATTTTTCAGACCGTTTCATGATCCTCATATTTTTGAAACCTTTTGAAGCTCTTCATATTTTTCATACCTTTTCAAGCTCTTCAAGATTTTCAACAACGCTTCATGCTCCTCCTTTTTTTCAGACCGTTTCATGCTCATCTCATTATTGACAGCTTTTGAAGCTCTTCATATTTTTCACACCTTTTCAGGCTATTCATGTTTTTGAACACCGCTTCATGCTCCTCCTTTTTTTCAGACCGTTTCTTTCTCCTCATATATTTGACACTTTTTGAAGCTCTTCTTATTTTTCACACCTTTTCTGGCTCTTCATGTTTTTGAACACCGATCCATGCTCCTCCTATTTTTCAGACCGTTTCATGCTCCTCATATTTTTCACACCTTTTGAAGCTCTTCATATTTTTCACACCTTTTCAGGCTCTTCAGGTTTTTGAACACCGTTTAATGCTCCTCCTATTTTTCAGACCGTTTCATGCTCCTCATATTTTTGACACCTTATGAAGCTCTTCATATTTTTCACACCTTTTCAGGCTCTTCATGTTTTTGAACACCACTTCATGCTCCTCTTTTTTTTCAGACCGTTTCTTCCTCCTCATATATTTGACACTTTTTGAAGCTCTTCATATTTTTCACACCTTTTCAGGCTCTTCATGTTTTTGAACACTGATCCATGCTCCTCCTATTTTTCAGACCATTTCATGCTCCTCATATTTTTCACACCTTTTGAAGCGCTTCCTATTTTTCACACCTTTTCAGGCTCTTCATGTTTTTCAGCACCATTTAATGTCCTCCTATTTTTCAGACCGTTTCATGCTCATCTCATTTTTTACACCTTTTGAAGCTCTTCATATTTTTCACACTTTTTGACGGTCTTCATATTTTTCACACCTTTTGAAACTCTTCATATTCTTCACACATTTTCAGGCTCTTAATGGTTTTCAACACCGCTTCTTACTCCTCCTATTTTTCAGACCGTTTCCTGCTCCTCATATATATGACAGATTTTGAAGCTCTTATATTTTTCACACCTTTTCAGGCTCTTCATGTTTTTGAACACCGCTTCATGCTCCTCCTATTTTTCAGACCATTCATGCTCCTCATATTTTTGACAACCTTTGAAGCTCTTCATATTTTTCACACCTTTTCTGGCTCTTCATGTTTTTGAACTCCGTTTCTTGCTCCTCCAATATTTCAGACCGTTTCATTCTCCTCATATTTTTGATACCTTTTGAAGCTCTTCATATTTTTCACACCTTTTCTGGCTCTTCATGTTTTTGAACTCCGTTTCTTGCTCCTCCAATATTTCAGACCGTTTCATTCTCCTCATATTTTTGACACCTTTTGAAGCTCTTCATATTTTTCACACCTTTTCAGGCTCATCATGGTTTTCAACACCACTTCATGCTCCTCCTATTTTTCAGGCCGTTTCATGCTCATCTCATTTTTGACACCTTTTGAAGCTCTTCATATTTTTCACACCTTTAGAAGCTCTTCATATTTTTCACACGTTCTCAGGCTCTTCATGTTTTTCAACACCACTTCATGCACCTCCTTTTTTTCAAACCGTTTCATGCTCATCTCATTTTTGACACGTTTTGAAGGTCTTCATATTTTTCACAAATTTTCATGCTCTTCATGTTTTCGAACACCGTTTCATGCTCCTCCTATTTTTCAGACCGTTTCATGCTCCTCATATTTTTGACACCTTTTGAAGCTCTTCATATTTTACCCACCTTTTCAGGCTCTTCATGTTTTTCAACACCGCTTCATGCTCGTCCTATTTTCCAGACCGTTTCATGCTCCTCATATTTTTGACACCTTTTGAAGCTCTTCATATTTTTCACACCTTTTCAGGCTCTTCATGTTTTTGAACACCCTTTCATGCTCCTCCTATTTTTCAAATCGTTTCATGCTCCTCATAATTTTCACACCTTATGAAGCTCTTCATATTTTTCACTGCTTTTCCAGTTCTTCATGTTTTGAACACTGCTTCATGCCCCTCCTATTTTTCAGACCGTTTCATGCTCCTCATTTATTTCACACCTTTAGAAGCTGTTCATATTTTTCACAGCTTTTCAGGCTCTTCATGTTTTTGAACACCGTTTCATGCTTCTCCTATTTTTCAGGCCATTTCATGCTCCTCATATTTTTGAGACCTTTTGAAGCTCTTCATATTTTTCACACCTTTTCAGACTCTTCATGTTTTTGAACACCGCTTCATGCTCCTCCTATTTTTCAGACCGTTTATTCCTCCTCATGTATTTCACACCTTTTGAAACTCTTCATATTTTTCACACCGTTTCATGCTCTTTATGTTTTTGAACACCATTTCATACTCTTCCTATTATGCAGACCGTTTCATTCTCCTCATATTTTTACACCTTTTGAAGCTCTTCATATATTTCTCACCTTTTCAGGCTTTTCATTTTTTTCAACATCACTTCATGCTCCTCCTATTTTTCAGACCGGTTCATGCTCATCTCATTTTGACACCTTTTGCGGCTCTTCATATGTTTCACACCTATTCAGGCTCTTAGTGTTTTTGAACACCGCTTCATTCTCCTCCTATTTTTCAGACCCTTTCTTAGTCCTTATATTTTTGACACCTTTTGAAACTCTTCATTTCTTTCACACCTTTTCAGTCGCTTCATGTTTTTCAACACCGCTTCATGCTCCTCCTATTTTTCAGACCGTTTCATACTCCTCATATTTTTGACATTTTTTAAGGCTCTTCATATTTTTCACACCTTTTCAGGCTCTTCATGTTTTTGAACACGGTTTCATGATCCTCCTATTTTTCAGAAAGTTTCATGCTCCTCATATTTTTGACACCTTTTAAACCTCTTCATATTTTTCACACCTTTTCAGGCTCTTAATGTTTTTCAACACCGGTTCATGCTCCTCCTCTTTTTCAGAAAGTTTCATGCTCCTCATATTTTTGAAACCTTTTGAAGCTCTTCATATTTTTCTCACATTTTCAGGCTCTTCCTGTATTTCAACACCATTTCATGCTCCTCTTATTTTTCAGACCGTTTCATGTTGCTCCTATTTTTCAGACCGTTTCATGATCCTCATATTTTTGAAACCTTTTGAAGCTCTTCATATTTTTCATACCTTTTCAAGCTCTTCAAGATTTTCAACAACGCTTCAAGCTCCTCCTTTTTCTCAGACCGTTTCATGCTCATCTCATTATTGACAGCTTTTGAAGCTCTTCATATTTTTCACACCTTTTCAGGCTATTCATGTTTTTGAACACCGCTTCATGCTCCTCCTTTTTTTCAGACCGTTTCTTTCTCCTCATATATTTGACACTTTTTGAAGCTCTTCTTATTTTTCACACCTTTTCAGGCTCTTCATGTTTTTGAACACCGATCCATGCTCCTCCTATTTTTCAGACCGTTTCATGCTCCTCATATTTTTCACACCTTTTGAAGCTCTTCATATTTTTCACACCTTTTCAGGCTCTTCAGGTTTTTCAGCACCAGTTCATGCTCCTCCTATTTTTCAGACCGTTTCATGCTCATCTCATTTTTTACACCTTTTGAAGCTCTTCATATTTTGCACACCTTTTCAGGCACTTCATGTTTTTCAGCTCCACTTCATGCTCCTCCTATTTTTCAGACCGTTTCATGCTGCTCAAATTTTTACACCTTTTGAAGCTCTTCATATTTTTCACACCTTTTCAGGCTCTTCATGATTTTGAACACAGCTTCATGCTCCTCCTATTTTTCAGATCGTTTCATGCTCCTCCTATTTTCTGACCGTTTCTTTCTCCTCATATTTTCGACACATTTTGAAGCTCTTCATATTTTTCACACCTTTTCTGGCTCTTCAAGGTTTTGAACACAGCTTCATGCTCCTCCTATTTTTCAGACCGTTTCATGCTCCTCCTATTTTTGAGACCGTTTCAGGCTCCTCATATTTTTGACACGTTTTGAAGCTCTTCATATTTTTCACACCTTTTCAGGCTCTTCATGGTTTTCAACACAGCTTCATGTTCCTCCTATTTTTCAGAACGTTTCATGCTCATCTCATTTTGACACCTTTTGAAGCTCTTAATATTTTTCACACGTTTTCAGGCTCTTCATGTTTTTCAACACCGCTTCATGCTCCTCCTATCTTTCAGACCGTTTCATGCTCCTCATATTTTTGAAACCATTTGAAGCTGCTACTATTTTTCACACCTTTTGAATCTCTTCATATTTTTCACACCTTTTGAAGCTCTTCATATTTTTCACACCTTTTGAGGCTCTTCATATTTTTCCAACCTTTCCAGGCTCTTCATGTTTTTGAACACCGTGTCATGCTGCTCCTATTTTTCAGACCGTATCATGCTCCTCATATTTTTGACACCTTTTGAAGCTCCTCCTATTTTTCACACGTTTTCAGGCTCTTGATGTTTTTCAACACTGTTTCATGCTGCTCCTATTTTTCAGACCATTTCATGCTCCCCCTATTTTTGTGACCGTTTCATGCTCCTCATATTTTGACACGTTTTGTAGCTCTTCATATTTTTCACTCTTTTTCAGGCTCTTCATGTTTTTCAACACCGCTTCATGCTCCTCCTATTTTTCAGACCGTTTCATGCTCCTCATATTTTTCAGGCTGTTTCATGCACCTCTTATTATTGACACCTTTTGAAGCTCTTCATATTTTTCACACCTTTTCAGGCTCTTCATGTTTTTGAACACCGCTTCATTCTCCTGCTATTTTTCAGTCCGTTTCATGCTCATCTCATTTGACAGCTTTTGAAGCTCTTCATATTTTTCACACCTTTTGAAGCTCTTCATATTTTTCGCACCTTCTCAGGCGCTTCATGTATTTGAGCACAGATTCATGCTCCTCCTATATTTCAGACCGTATCATGCTCCTCATATTTTTGACACCTTTTGAAGCTCCTCCTATTTTTCACACGTTTTCAGGCTCTTGATGTTTTTCAACACTGTTTCATGCTGCTCCTATTTTTCAGACCATTTCATGCTCCCCCTATTTTTGTGACCGTTTCATGCTCCTCATATTTTGACACGTTTTGTAGCTCTTCATATTTTTCACTCTTTTTCAGGCTCTTCATGTTTTTCAACACCGCTTCATGCTCCTCCTATTTTTCAGACCGTTTCATGCTCCTCATATTTTTCAGGCTGTTTCATGCACCTCTTATTATTGACACCTTTTGAAGCTCTTCATATTTTTCACACCTTTTCAGGCTCTTCATGTTTTTGAACACCGCTTCATTCTCCTGCTATTTTTCAGTCCGTTTCATGCTCATCTCACTTGACAGCTTTTGAAGCTCTTCATATTTTTCACACCTTTTGAAGCTCTTCATATTTTTCGCACCTTCTCAGGCGCTTCATGTATTTGAGCACAGATTCATGCTCCTCCTATATTTCAGACCGTTTCATGCTCCTCCTATTTTTCAGACTGTTTCATGCACGACTTATTATTGACACCTTTTGAAGCTCTTCATATTTTTCACCCCTTTTCAGGCTCTTCATGTTTTTGAACACCGCTTCATGCTCCTGCTATTTTTCAGACCGTTTCATGCTCATCTCATTTGACAGCTTTTGAAGCTCTTCATATTTTTCACACCTTTTGAAGCTCTTCATATTTTTCACACATTTTCAGGCTCTTCATGTATTTCAACACCGCTTCTTGCTCCTCCTATTTTTCAGACCGTTTCATGTTCCTCATATTTTGACACGTTTTGAAGCTCTTCATATTTTTCACACCTTTTCAGGCTCTTCATGTTTTTGAACACCGTTTCATGCTCCGCCTATTTTTCAGACCGTTTCATTCTCCTCATATTTTTGACACCTTTTGAAGCTCTTCATATTTTTCACACCTTTTGAAGCTCTTCATATTTTTCACACGTTTTCAGGCTCTTCATGTTTTTCAACACCGCTTCATGATCCTCCTATTTTTCTGAAAGTTTCATGCTCCTCATATTTTTGACACCTTTTAAAGGTCTTCATATTTTTCACACCTTTTCAGGCTCTTCATGTTTTTCAAAACCATTTCATGCTCCTCTTATTTTTAAGACCGTTTCATGTTGCTTCTATTTTTCAGACCGTTTCATGATCCTCATATTTTTGAAACCTTTTGAAGCTCTACATATTTTTCACACCTTCTCAAGCTCTTCAAGATTTTCAACAACGTTTCATGCTCCTGCTTTTTTTCAGACCGTTTCATGCTCATCTCATTTTTGACATCTTTTGAAGCTTTTCATATTTTTCACACCTTTTCAGGCTCTTCATGTTTTTGAACACCACCTCATGCTCCTCTTTTTTTTCAGACGGTTTCTTTCTCCTCATATATTTGACACATTTTGAAGCTCTTCATATTTTTCACACCTTTTCAGGCTCTTCATGTTTTTGAACACTGATCCATGCTCCTCCTATTTTTCAGACCGTTTCATGCTCCTCATATTTTTCACACCTTTTGAAGCTCTTCCTATTTTTCACACCTTTTCAGGCTCTTCATGTTTTTCAGCACCATTTAATGTCCTCCTATTTTTCAGACCGTTTCATGCTCATCTCATTTTTTACACCTTTTAAAGCTCTTCATATCTAGCACACTTTTTCAGGCCCTTCATGTTTTTCAGCTCCACTTCATGCTCCTCCTATTTTTCAGACCGTTTCATGCTGCTCAAATTTTTTACACCTTTTGAAGCTCTTCATATATTTCACAACGTTTCAGGCTCTTTATGTTTTTGAACGCCACTTCATGCTCCTCGTATGTTTCAGACCGTTTCATGCTCCTCATATTTTGACACGTTTTGGGGCTCTCATATTTTTCACACCATTTCCAGGCTCCTCATATTTTTGAACACCGTTTCATGCTCCTCCTATTTTTCAGACCGTTTCATTCTCCTCATATTTTTGACACATTTTGAAGCTCTTCATATTTTTCACACCTATTCAATCTCTTCATGTTTTTGAACACCGCTTCATGCTCCTCCTTTTTTTTCAGACCATTTCATGCTCCTCCTTTTTTTTCAGACCATTTCATGCTCCTCACCTTTTTAACACCCTTTGAAGCTTTTCATATTTTTCACACCTTTCCAGGCTCTTCAAGATTTTCAACACCACTTCATGCTCCTCCTATTTTTGAGATCGTTTCATGCTCCTCATATTTTTCACACCTTTTGAAGCTCTTCATATTTTTCGCACCTTCTCAGGCGCTTCATGTATTTGAGCACAGATTCATGCTCCTCCTATTTTTCAGACTGTTTCATGCACGTCTTATTATTGACACCTTTAGAAGGTCTTCATATTTTTCACCCCTTTTATGGCTCTTCATGTTTTTGAACACCGCTTCATGCTACTGCTATTTTTCAGACCGTTGCATGCTCATCTCATTTGACAGCTTTTGAAGCTCTTCATATTTTTCACACCTTTTGAAGCTCTTCATATTCTTCACACATTTTCAGGCTCTTCATGTTTTTCAACACCGCTTCTTGCTCCTCCTATTTTTCAGACCGTTTCATGTTCCTCATATTTTGACACGTTTTGAAGCTCTTCATGTTTTTCACACCGTTTCAGGCTCTTCATGTTTTTGAACACCGTTTCATGCTCCGCCTATTTTTCAGACCGTTTCATTCTCCTCATATTTTTGACACCTTTTGAAGCTCTTCATATTTTTCACACCTTTTGAAGCTCTTCATATTGTTCACACATTTTCAGGCTCTTCATGTTTTTCAACACCACTTCATGCTCCTCCTTTTTTTCAGACCGTTACTTACTCCTCATATATTTGACACTTTTTGAAGCTCTTCATATTTTTCACACCTTTTCAGGCTCTTCATGTTTTGAACACTGATCCATGCTCCTCCAATTTTTCAGACCGTTTCATGCTCCTCATATTTTTCACACCTTTTGAAGCTCTTCCTATTTTTCACCCCTTTTCAGGCTCTTCATGTTTTTGAACACCGCTTCATGCTCCTGCTATTTTTCAGACCGTTTCATGCTCATCTCATTTGACAGCTTTTGAAGCTCTTCATATTTTTCACACCTTTTGAAGCTCTTCATATTTTTCACACATTTTCAGGCTCTTCATGTTTTTCAACACCGCTTCTTGCTCCTCCTATTTTTCAGACCGTTTCATGTTCCTCATATTTTGACACGTTTTGAAGCTCTTCATATTTTTCACACCTTTTCAGGCTCTTCATGTTTTTGAACACCGTTTCATGCTTCGCCTATTTTTCAGACCTTTTCATTCTCCTCATATTTTTGACACCTTTTAAACGTCTTCATATTTTTCACAACTTTTCAGGCTCTTCATGTTTTTCAAAACCATTTCATGCTCCTCTTATTTTTAAGACCGTTTCATGTTGCTCCTATTTTTCAGACCGTTTCATGATCCTCATTTTTTTGAAACCTTTTGAAGCTCTTCATATTTTTCACACCTTTTCAAGCTCTTCAAGATTTTCAGCAACGCTTCATGCTCCTGCTTTTTTTCAGACCGTTTCATGCTCATCTCATTTTTGACAGCTTTTGAAGCTTTTCATATTTTTCACACCTTTTCAGGCTCTTCATGTTTTTGAACACCACTTCATGCTCCTCCTTTTTTTCAGACCGTTTCTTCCTCCTCATATATTTGACACTTTTTGAAGCTCTTCATATTTTTCACACCTTTTCAGGCTCTTCATGTTTTTGAACACTGATCCATGCTCCTCCTATTTTTCAGACCGTTTCATGCTCCTCATATTTTTCACACCTTTTGAAGCTCTTCCTATTTTTCACACCTTTTCAGGCTCTTCATGTTTTTCAGCACCATTTAATGTCCTCCTATTTTTCAGACCGTTTCATGCTCATCTCATTTTTTACACCTTTTGAAGCTCTTCATATTTTTCTCACGTTTTCAGGCTCTTCATGTTTTTCAACACCGATTCATTCTCCTGCTATCTTTCAGACCGTTTCGTACTCCTCATATTTTTGACATTTTTTAAGGCTCTTCAAATTTTCCCACCTTTTCAGGCTCTTCATGTTTTTGAACACCGCTTCATGCTCCTCCTATTTTTCAGACCGTTTAATGCTCCTCATATTTTTGACAGATTTTGAAGCTCTTCATATTTTTCACACCTTTTCAAGCTCTTCATGTTTTTGAACACCGTTTCATGCTCCTTGTATTTTTCAGACCGTTTCCTGCTCCTCATATTTTTGACACCTTTTGAAGCTTTTCATATTTTCACAAGTTATCAGGCTCTTCATGTTTTTCAACACCACTTCATGCTCCTCCTCTTTTTCATACTGTTTCATGCTCCTCATATTTTTGACAACATTTGAAGCTCTTCATATTTCGGACACCTTTTCAGGCGCTTCATGTTTTTGAACACTGCTTCATGCTCCTCCTATTTTTCAGACCGTTTCATGCTCACCTCAATTTTGACACCTTTTGAAACTCTTCTTATTTTTCACATCGTTTGAAACTCTTCATATTTTTCACACGTTTTCAGGCTCTTCATGATTTTCAACACCGCATCATGCTCCTCCTATTTTTAAGACTGTTTCATGCTCCTCATATTTTTGACACCATTTGAAGCTCTTCATATATTTCACACCTTTTCAGGCGCTTCACGTTTTTCAACACCGCTTCATGCTCCTTCTATTGTTCAGACCGTTTCATGCTCATCTCTTTTTTGACACCTTTTGAAGCTCTTGATATTTTTCACACCTTTTGAAGCTCTTCATTTTTTTCACACGTTTTCAGGCTCTTCATGTTTTTCAACACCGCTTCATGCTTCTCCTGTTTTTCAGACCGTTTCAAGCTCCTCATGTATTTCATACATTTTGAAGCTCTTCATATTTTTCACACGTTTTCAGGCTCTTTATATTTTTCAACACCGCTTCATGCTCCTCCTATTTTTCAGACCGTTTCATGCTCCTCATGTATTTCACACCTTTTGAAGCCCTTCATATTTTTCACAACTTTTCAGACTCTTCATGTTTTTGAACATGGTTTCATGCTCCTCCTCTTTTCAGACTGTTTCATGCTCCTCATATTTTTGTCACCTTTTGAGGCTCTTCATATTTTTTACACCTTTTAATGCTCTTCAGGTTTTTGAACACCACTTCATGCTCCTCCTATTTTTCAGATCGTTTCATGATCCTCATATTTTTGACACCTTTTGAAGCTCTTCATACTTTTCACACCTTTTCAGGCTCCTCATGTTTTTGAACACCGCATCATGCTCCTCCTATTTTCAGACCGTTACTGCTCCTGATGTATTTCACATCTTTTGAAGCTCTTCACATTTTTCACACCTTTTCAGGCTCTTCAGGTATTTGAACATGGTTTCAACCTGTTCCTACTTTTCAGACCATTTCATGCTCCTCATATGTTTGACACCTTTTGAAGCTCTTCATATATTTCACACCTTTTCAGGCTCTTCATGTTTTTCAACACCGCTTCCTCCTCCTTTTATTTTTGAGACCGCTTCATGCTCCTCTCATTTTTGACACCTTTTGAAGCTCTTCATATTTTTGACACCTTTTGAAGCTCTTCATATTTCTCACACGTTTACAGGCTCTTCATGTTTTTCAACACCGCTTCATGCTCCTCCTAATTTTCAGACCGTTTAATGCTCATCTCATTTTTGACACCTTTTGAAAGTCTTCATATTTTTCACACCTTTTGAAGCTCTTCATATTTTTCACAACTTTTCAGGATCATCATGTTTTTGAACACCGTTTCATGCTCCTCCTATATTTCAGACCGATTCTTGCTGCTCATATTTTTGACACCTTTTGAAGCTCTTCATATTTTTCACACCTTTTCAGGCTCTTCATGTTTTTCAGCACCGTTTCATGCTCCTCCTATTTTTCAGACCGTTTCATGCTCATCTCATTTTTGACACCTTTCGAAGCTCTTCATATATTTCACACCTTTTCAGGCTCTTCATGATTTTCAACACCACTTCATGCTCCTCCTATTTTTCAGACCGTTTCATGCTCATTTCATTTTTGATACCTTTTGAAGCTCTTCATATTTTTCACACCTTTTGAAGCTCTTCATATTTTTCACACGTTTTCAGGCTCTTCATGTTTTTGAACACCGCTTCATGCTCCTCCTATTTTTCACACCTTTTGAAGCTCTTCAGATTTTTCACACCTTTTCAGGCTCTTCATGTTTTTGAACACCGCTTCATGCTCCTCCTATTTTTCAGACCGTTTAATGCTCCTCATGTATTTGACATCTTTTGAAGCTCTTCATATTTTTCACTCCTTTTCAGTCTCTTCATGTTTTTGAACAACGCTTCATTCTCCTCCTATTTTCAGACCGTTTCATGCTCTTCATGTATTTCACACCTTTTGAAGCTCTTCATATTTTTCACCTCTTTTCAGGCTCTTCATGTTTTTGAACACCGCTTCATACTCCTCCTATTTTTCAGAACGTTTCATGCTACTCATATTTTTGACACCTTTTGTAGCTCTTCATTTTTTCACACCTTTTCAGGCTCTTCATATTTTTGAACACTGCTTCATGCTCCTCCTATTTTTCAGACCGTTTCATGCTTCTCATGTATTTCACACCTTTTAAGCTCTTCATATTTTTCACACCTTTTCAGGCTCTCATGTTTTTGAACACAGCTTCATGCTCATCCTGTTTTTAAGGTTGTTACATGCTCCTCATGTATTGCACACCTTTTGGAGCTCTTCATATATTTCACACCTTTTCAGGCTCCTCATGTTTTTCAACACCAGTTCATGCTCCTCCTATTTTTCAGACCGTTTCATGCTCCGCATATTTTTGACACCTTTTGAAACTCTTCATATATTTCTCACCATTTCAATCTATGCCTGTTTTTCAACACCATTCATGCTCCATCTATTTTTCAGTCGTTTCATGCTTTTAATATTTTGACACATTTTGAAGCTCTTCATATTTTTCACACCTTTTCATGCTCTTCATCTTTTTCAAAACTGTTTCATGATCATCCTATTTTTCAGACCGTTTCATGCTCCTCATATTTTTCACACCTTTTGAAGCTCTTCATATTTTTCACACCTTTTCAGGTTCTTTATGTTTTTCAACACTGTTTCATGCTCCTCCTATTTTTCAGACCGTTTCATGCTCCTCATATTTTGGACACCTTTTGAAGCTCTTCTTATTTTTTACACCTTTTCAGGCTCTTCATGTTTTTGAACACCGCTTCATGCACCTCCTATTTTTCAGACCGTTACCTGCTCCTCATATTTTAGACACCTTTTGAAGCTCTTCATGTTTTTCACACCTTTTCATGCTCTTCATCTTTTTCAAAACCGTTTCATGATCATCCTATTTTTCAGAAAGTTTCATCCTCTACATATTTTTCACACATTTAGAAGCTCTTCATTTTTTTTCACAGCTTTTCAGGCTCTTCATGTTTTTCAACACCGCTTCATGCTCCTCCTTTTTTTCAGACCGTTTCATGCTCCTCATGTATTTCACACCTTTTGAAGCTCTTCATATTTTTCACACCTTTTCAGGCTCTTCCTGTTTTTGACGACCGCTTCATGCTCCTCCTATTTTTTAGACCTTTTCATGCTCCTCATATTTTTGACACCTTTTGAAGCTACTCATATTTTTCACACCTTATCAGGCTCTTCATATTTTTAAACACCGCTTCATCCTCCTCCTATTTTTCAGACCGTTTCTTGCACCTAATAATTTTTACACCTTTTTAAGCTCTTCATATTTTTCACACCTTTTCAGGCTCTTCATGATTTTCAACACCGCTTCATGATCCTCATATTTATCAGACCATTTCATGCTCCTCATGTTTTTGACACCTTTTGAAGCTCTTCATATTTTCCCAACTTTTCAGGCTCTTCATGTTTTTCAACACCACTTCATACTCCTCTTATTTTTCAGACCTTTTCATGCTCCTTATATTTTTGACACATTTTGAAGCTTTCATATTTTTCACACCTTTTTAGGCTCTTCATGTTTTTAACACCGCTTCATGCTCCTCCTATTTTTCAGACCGTTTCATGCTCCTCATATCTTTCACACGTTTTGAAGCTCTTCATATTTTTCACACCTTTTCAGTCACTTCATGTTTTTGAACACCGCTTCATGCTCCTCCTATTTTTCACACCGTTTAATGCTCCTCATATATTTGACACTTTTGAAGCTCTTCATATTTTTCACACCTTTCAGGCTCTTCATAATTTTGATCACCGCTTCATGCCTCTCCTATTTTTCAGACTGTTCTTACTCCTCCTATTTTTCACACCGTTTTATGCTCCTCATATATTTGACACATTTTGAAGCTCTTCATATTTTCACACCTTTAGAAGCTCTTCATATTTTTCACACGTTTTCAGGCTCTTCATGTTTTTCAACACCGCTTCTTGCTCCTCCTATATTTCAGACCGTTTCATGCTCGTCATAATTTTGACACCTTTTGAAGCTCCTCATATTTTTCACGCCTTTAGAAGCTCTACATATTTTTCACACGTTTTCAGGCTCTTCATATTTTTCAACACCGCTTCATGCTCCTCCTATTTTTCAGACCGTTTCATGCTCGTCATATTTTTGACACCTTTTGAAGCTCTTCATATTTTTCACACCTTTTCAGGCTCTTCATGATTTTAAACACCGCCTCATGCTCCTCCTATGTTTCAGACCGTTTCATGCTCCTCATATTTTTGACACCTTTTGAAGCTCTTCATATTTTTCACACGTTTTCAGGCTCTTCATGTTTTTGGGCACCACTTCATGCTTTTCCTATTTATCAGACCGTTTCATGCTCCTTATATTTTTGACACCGTATGAAGCTCCTCCTATTTTTCACACCTTTTCAGGCTCTTCATGTTTTTCAACACCATTTCATGCTCCTCCTATATTTCAGACCATTTCATGCTGCTCCTATTTTTCAGACCATTTCATGCTCCTCATATTTTGACACTTTTGGAAGCTCTTCATTTTTTTCACACCTTTTCAGGCTCTTCACATTTTTGAACACCGCTTCATGCTCCTCCCATTTTTCTGACCGTTTCATGTTCCCCTTAATTTTGACAATTTTATAAGCTCTTCATATTTTTCACACCTTTTCAGGCTCTTCATGTTTTTCAACACCGCTTCATGCTCCTCCTATTTTTCAGACCGTTTCATGCTCCTCATATTTTTGACACATTTTGAAGCTCTTCATATTTTTCACACATTTTCATTCTCTTCATGTTTTTTGAACAGCGCTTCATGCTCCTCCTATTTTTCAGATCGTTTCATACTCCTCATATTTTTGACACCTTTTGAAGCTCTTGATATTTTTCACACCATTTGAATCTCTTCATATTTTTCACAACTTTTCAGGATCTTCATGTTTTTGAACACCGTTTCATGCTCCTCCTATATTTCAGACCGATTCTTGCTGCTCATATTCTTGACACCTTTAGAAGCTCTTCATATTTTTCACACATTTTGATACTCTTCATGTTTTTCACCACCACTTCATGCTCTTCCTATTTTTCTGACCGTTTCATGCTCCTCATGTATTTCACACCTTTTGAAGCTCTTTATATTTTTCACACCTTTTCAGGTTCTTCACGTTTTTCAACTACGCTTCATGCTCCTCCTATTTTTCAGACCATTTCATTCTCCTCATATTTTTGACACCTTTTGAAGCTGTTCATTTTTTTCACTCCTTTTTAAGCTCTTCCTATTTTTCACACGTTTTCAGGCTCTTCATGTTTTTCAACAACGCTTCATGCTGCTTCTATTTTTCAGCCCGTTTCATGCTCCTCATATTTTGACACGTTTTGAAGCTCTTAATATTTTTCACACCTTTTCAGGCTCTTCATGTTTTTCAGCACCGCTTCATGCTCCTCCTATTTTTCAGACCGTTTCATGCTCATCTCATTTTTGACACCTTTCGAAGCTCTTCATATATTTCACACCTTTTCAGGCTCTTCATGATTTTCAACACCACTTCATGCTCCTCCTATTTTTCAGACCGTTTCATGCTCATCTCATTTTTGATACCTTTTGAAGCTCTTCATATTTTTCACACCTTTTGAAGCTCTTCATATTTTTCACACCTTTTCAGGCTCTTCATGTTTTTCAGCACCGCTTCATGCTCCTCCTATATTTCACACCTTTTGAAGCTCTTCAGATTTTTCACACCTTTTCAGGCTCTTCATGTTTTTGAACACCGCTTCATGCTCCTCCTATTTTTCAGACCGTTTAATGCTCCTCATGTATTTGACATCTTTTGAAGCTCTTCATATTTTTCACTCCTTTTCAGGCTCTTCATGTTTTTGAACAACGCTTCATTCTCCTCCTATTTTCAGACCGTTTCATGCTCTTCATGTATTTCACACCTTTTGAAGCTCTTCATATTTTTCACCTCTTTTCAGGCTCTTCATGTTTTTGAACACCGCTTCATACTCCTCCTGTTTTTCAGAACGTTTCATGCTACTCATATTTTTGACACCTTTAGTAGCTCTTCATATTTTTCACACCTTTTCAGGCTCTTCATATTTTTGAACACTGCTTCATGCTCCTCCTATTTTTCAGACCGTTTCATGCTTCTCATGTATTTCACACCTTTTAAGCTCTTCATATTTTTCACACCTTTTCAGGCTCTCATGTTTTTGAACACAGCTTCATGCTCATCCTGTTTTTAAGGTTGTTACATGCTCCTCATGTATTGCACACCTTTTGGAGCTCTTCATATATTTCACACCTTTTCAGGCTCTTCATGTTTTTCAACACCAGTTCATGCTCCTCCTATTTTTCAGACCGTTTCATGCTCCTCATGTTTTTGACACTTTTTGAAGCTCTTCATATTTTTCACACCTTTTCAGGCTCCTCATGTTTTTCAACACCAGTTCATGCTCCTCCTATTTTTCAAACCGTTTCATGCTCTGCATATTTTTGACACCTTTAGAAACTCTTTATATTTTTCACACCTTTTCAGGCTCTTCATGTTTTTCAACACCGCTTCATGCTCCTCGTATTTTTCAGACCGTATCTTTCTCCACATATTTTTGACACCTTTTGAAGCTCTTCATATTTTTCACACCTTTTCGGGCTCTTCATATTTTTCAACACCACTTCATGCTCCTCCTATTTTTCAGACTGTTTCATGCTCCTCATATTTTTGACACCTTTTGAAACTCTTCATATATTTCTCACCATTTCAATCTATGCCTGTTTTTCAACACCATTCATGCTCCATCTATTTTTCAGTCGTTTCATGCTTTTAATATTTTGACACATTTTGAAGCTCTTCATATTTTTCACACCTTTTCATGCTCTTCATCTTTTTCAAAACTGTTTCATGATCATCCTATTTTTCAGACCGTTTCATGCTCCTCATATTTTTCACACCTTTTGAAGCTCTTCATATTTTTCACACCTTTTCAGGTTCTTTATGTTTTTCAACACTGTTTCATGCTCCTCCTATTTTTCAGACCGTTTCATGCTCCTCATATTTTGACACCTTTTGAAGCTCTTCTTATTTTTTACACCTTTTCAGGCTCTTCATGTTTTTGAACACCGCTTCATGCACCTCCTATTTTTCAGACCGTTACCTGCTCCTCATATTTTAGACACCTTTTGAAGCTCTTCATGTTTTTCACACCTTTTCATGCTCTTCATCTTTTTCAAAACCGTTTCATGATCATCCTATTTTTCAGAAAGTTTCATGCTCTACATATTTTTCACACCTTTAGAAGCTCTTCATTTTTTTTCACACCTTTTCAGGCTCTTCATGTTTTTCAACACCGCTTCATGCTCCTCCTTTTTTTCAGACCGTTTCATGCTCCTCATGTATTTCACACCTTTTGTAGCTCTTCATATTTTTCACACCTTTTCAGGCTCTTCCTGTTTTTGACGACCGCTTCATGCTCCTCCTATTTTTTAGACCTTTTCATGCTCCTCATATTTTTGACACCTTTTGAAGCTACTCATATTTTTCACACCTTATCAGGCTCTTCATATTTTTAAACACCGCTTCATCCTCCTCCTATTTTTCAGACCGTTTCTTGCACCTAATAATTTTTACACCTTTTTAAGCTCTTCATATTTTTCACACCTTTTCAGGCTCTTCATGATTTTCAACACCGCTTCATGATCCTCATATTTATCAGACCATTTCATGCTCCTCATGTTTTTGACACCTTTTGAAGCTCTTCATATTTTCCCAACTTTTCAGGCTCTTCATGTTTTTCAACACCACTTCATACTCCTCTTATTTTTCAGACCTTTTCATGCTCCTTATATTTTTGACACATTTTGAAGCTTTCATATTTTTCACACCTTTTTAGGCTCTTCATGTTTTTAACACCGCTTCATGCTCCTCCTATTTTTCAGACCGTTTCATGCTCCTCATATCTTTCACACGTTTTGAAGCTCTTCATATTTTTCACACCTTTTCAGTCACTTCATGTTTTTGAACACCGCTTCATGCTCCTCCTATTTTTCACACCGTTTAATGCTCCTCATATATTTGACACTTTTGAAGCTCTTCATATTTTTCACACCTTTCAGGCTCTTCATAATTTTGATCACCGCTTCATGCCTCTCCTATTTTTCAGACTGTTCTTACTCCTCCTATTTTTCACACCGTTTTATGCTCCTCATATATTTGACACATTTTGAAGCTCTTCATATTTTCACACCTTTAGAAGCTCTTCATATTTTTCACACGTTTTCAGGCTCTTCATGTTTTTCAACACCGCTTCTTGCTCCTCCTATATTTCAGACCGTTTCATGCTCGTCATAATTTTGACACCTTTTGAAGCTCCTCATATTTTTCACGCCTTTAGAAGCTCTACATATTTTTCACACGTTTTCAGGCTCTTCATATTTTTCAACACCGCTTCATGCTCCTCCTATTTTTCAGACCGTTTCATGCTCGTCATATTTTTGACACCTTTTGAAGCTCTTCATATTTTTCACACCTTTTCAGGCTCTTCATGATTTTAAACACCGCCTCATGCTCCTCCTATGTTTCAGACCGTTTCATGCTCCTCATATTTTTGACACCTTTTGAAGCTCTTCATATTTTTCACACGTTTTCAGGCTCTTCATGTTTTTGGGCACCACTTCATGCTTTTCCTATTTATCAGACCGTTTCATGCTCCTTATATTTTTGACACCGTATGAAGCTCCTCCTATTTTTCACACCTTTTCAGGCTCTTCATGTTTTTCAACACCATTTCATGCTCCTCCTATATTTCAGACCATTTCATGCTGCTCCTATTTTTCAGACCATTTCATGCTCCTCATATTTTGACACTTTTGGAAGCTCTTCATTTTTTTCACACCTTTTCAGGCTCTTCACATTTTTGAACACCGCTTCATGCTCCTCCCATTTTTCTGACCGTTTCATGTTCCCCTTAATTTTGACAATTTTATAAGCTCTTCATATTTTTCACACCTTTTCAGGCTCTTCATGTTTTTCAACACCGCTTCATGCTCCTCCTATTTTTCAGACCGTTTCATGCTCCTCATATTTTTGACACATTTTGAAGCTCTTCATATTTTTCACACATTTTCATTCTCTTCATGTTTTTTGAACAGCGCTTCATGCTCCTCCTATTTTTCAGATCGTTTCATACTCCTCATATTTTTGACACCTTTTGAAGCTCTTGATATTTTTCACACCATTTGAATCTCTTCATATTTTTCACAACTTTTCAGGATCTTCATGTTTTTGAACACCGTTTCATGCTCCTCCTATATTTCAGACCGATTCTTGCTGCTCATATTCTTGACACCTTTAGAAGCTCTTCATATTTTTCACACATTTTGATACTCTTCATGTTTTTCACCACCACTTCATGCTCTTCCTATTTTTCTGACCGTTTCATGCTCCTCATGTATTTCACACCTTTTGAAGCTCTTTATATTTTTCACACCTTTTCAGGTTCTTCACGTTTTTCAACTACGCTTCATGCTCCTCCTATTTTTCAGACCATTTCATTCTCCTCATATTTTTGACACCTTTTGAAGCTGTTCATTTTTTTCACTCCTTTTTAAGCTCTTCCTATTTTTCACACGTTTTCAGGCTCTTCATGTTTTTCAACAACGCTTCATGCTGCTTCTATTTTTCAGCCCGTTTCATGCTCCTCATATTTTGACACGTTTTGAAGCTCTTAATATTTTTCACACCTTTTCAGGCTCTTCATGTTTTTCAGCACCGCTTCATGCTCCTCCTATTTTTCAGACCGTTTCATGCTCATCTCATTTTTGACACCTTTCGAAGCTCTTCATATATTTCACACCTTTTCAGGCTCTTCATGATTTTCAACACCACTTCATGCTCCTCCTATTTTTCAGACCGTTTCATGCTCATCTCATTTTTGATACTTTTTGAAGCTCTTCATATTTTTCACACCTTTTGAAGCTCTTCATATTTTTCACACCTTTTCAGGCTCTTCATGTTTTTCAGCACCGCTTCATGCTCCTCCTATTTTTCACACCTTTTGAAGCTCTTCAGATTTTTCACACCTTTTCAGGCTCTTCATGTTTTTGAACACCGCTTCATGCTCCTCCTATTTTTCAGACCGTTTAATGCTCCTCATGTATTTGACATCTTTTGAAGCTCTTCATATTTTTCACTCCTTTTCAGGCTCTTCATGTTTTTGAACAACGCTTCATTCTCCTCCTATTTTCAGACCGTTTCATGCTCTTCATGTATTTCACACCTTTTGAAGCTCTTCATATTTTTCACCTCTTTTCAGGCTCTTCATGTTTTTGAACACCGCTTCATACTCCTCCTGTTTTTCAGAACGTTTCATGCTACTCATATTTTTGACACCTTTAGTAGCTCTTCATATTTTTCACACCTTTTCAGGCTCTTCATATTTTTGAACACTGCTTCATGCTCCTCCTATTTTTCAGACCGTTTCATGCTTCTCATGTATTTCACACCTTTTAAGCTCTTCATATTTTTCACACCTTTTCAGGCTCTCATGTTTTTGAACACAGCTTCATGCTCATCCTGTTTTTAAGGTTGTTACATGCTCCTCATGTATTGCACACCTTTTGGAGCTCTTCATATATTTCACACCTTTTCAGGCTCTTCATGTTTTTCAACACCAGTTCATGCTCCTCCTATTTTTCAGACCGTTTCATGCTCCTCATGTTTTTGACACTTTTTGAAGCTCTTCATATTTTTCACACCTTTTCAGGCTCCTCATGTTTTTCAACACCAGTTCATGCTCCTCCTATTTTTCAAACCGTTTCATGCTCCGCATATTTTTGACACCTTTAGAAACTCTTTATATTTTTCACACCTTTTCAGGCTCTTCATGTTTTTCAACACCGCTTCATGCTCCTCGTATTTTTCAGACCGTATCTTTCTCCACATATTTTTGACACCTTTTGAAGCTCTTCATATTTTTCACACCTTTTCGGGCTCTTCATATTTTTCAACACCACTTCATGCTCCTCCTATTTTTCAGACTGTTTCATGCTCCTCATATTTTTGACACCTTTTGAAACTCTTCATATATTTCTCACCATTTCAATCTATGCCTGTTTTTCAACACCATTCATGCTCCATCTATTTTTCAGTCGTTTCATGCTTTTAATATTTTGACACATTTTGAAGCTCTTCATATTTTTCACACCTTTTCATGCTCTTCATCTTTTTCAAAACTGTTTCATGATCATCCTATTTTTCAGACCGTTTCATGCTCCTCATATTTTTCACACCTTTTGAAGCTCTTCATATTTTTCACACCTTTTCAGGTTCTTTATGTTTTTCAACACTGTTTCATGCTCCTCCTATTTTTCAGACCGTTTCATGCTCCTCATATTTTGACACCTTTTGAAGCTCTTCTTATTTTTTACACCTTTTCAGGCTCTTCATGTTTTTGAACACCGCTTCATGCACCTCCTATTTTTCAGACCGTTACCTGCTCCTCATATTTTAGACACCTTTTGAAGCTCTTCATGTTTTTCACACCTTTTCATGCTCTTCATCTTTTTCAAAACCGTTTCATGATCATCCTATTTTTCAGAAAGTTTCATCCTCTACATATTTTTCACACCTTTAGAAGCTCTTCATTTTTTTTCACAGCTTTTCAGGCTCTTCATGTTTTTCAACACCGCTTCATGCTCCTCCTTTTTTTCAGACCGTTTCATGCTCCTCATGTATTTCACACCTTTTGAAGCTCTTCATATTTTTCACACCTTTTCAGGCTCTTCCTGTTTTTGACGACCGCTTCATGCTCCTCCTATTTTTTAGACCTTTTCATGCTCCTCATATTTTTGACACCTTTTGAAGCTACTCATATTTTTCACACCTTATCAGGCTCTTCATATTTTTAAACACCGCTTCATCCTCCTCCTATTTTTCAGACCGTTTCTTGCACCTAATAATTTTTACACCTTTTTAAGCTCTTCATATTTTTCACACCTTTTCAGGCTCTTCATGATTTTCAACACCGCTTCATGATCCTCATATTTATCAGACCATTTCATGCTCCTCATGTTTTTGACACCTTTTGAAGCTCTTCATATTTTCCCAACTTTTCAGGCTCTTCATGTTTTTCAACACCACTTCATACTCCTCTTATTTTTCAGACCTTTTCATGCTCCTTATATTTTTGACACATTTTGAAGCTTTCATATTTTTCACACCTTTTTAGGCTCTTCATGTTTTTAACACCGCTTCATGCTCCTCCTATTTTTCAGACCGTTTCATGCTCCTCATATCTTTCACACGTTTTGAAGCTCTACATATTTTTCACACCTTTTCAGTCACTTCATGTTTTTGAACACCGCTTCATGCTCCTCCTATTTTTCACACCGTTTAATGCTCCTCATATATTTGACACTTTTGAAGCTCTTCATATTTTTCACACCTTTTCAGGCTCTTCATAATTTTGATCACCGCTTCATGCCTCTCCTATTTTTCAGACCGTTCATACTCCTCCTATTTTTCACACCGTTTTATGCTCCTCATATCTTTCACACGTTTTGAAGCTCTTCATATTTTCACACCTTTAGAAGCTCTTCATATTTTTCACACGTTTTCAGGCTCTTCATGTTTTTCAACACCGCTTCTTGCTCCTCCTATATTTCAGACCGTTTCATGCTCGTCATAATTTTGACACCTTTTGAAGCTCTTCATATTTTTCACGCCTTTAGAAGCTCTTCATATTTTTCACACGTTTTCAGGCTCTTCATGTTTTTCAACACCGCTTCATGCTCCTCCTATTTTTCAGACCGTTTCATGCTCGTCATATTTTTGACACCTTTTGAAGCTCTTCATATTTTTCACACCTTTTCAGGCTCTTCATGATTTTAAACACCGCCTCATGCTCCTCCTAATTTTCAGACTGTTTCATGCTCCTCATATTTTTGACACCTTTGAAAGCTCTTCATATTTTTCACACGTTTTCAGGCTCTTCATGTTTTTGGGCAACACTTCATGCTTTTCCTATTTATCAGACCGTTTCATGCTCCTCATATTTTTCACACCTTTTGAAGCTCTTCATATTTTTCACACCTTTTCAGGCTCCTCATGTTTTTCAACACCATTTCATGCTCCTCCTATTTTTCAGACCGTTTCATGCTCCTCCTTTTTTTTGAGACCTTTTCATGTTCCTCATATTTTTGACACCTTTTGTTGCTCCTCATATTTTTCACACCTTTTCAGGCTCCTCATGTTTTTCAACACCATTTCATGCTCCTCCTATTTTTCAGACCTTTTCATGCTCCTCCTTTTTTGAGACCTTTTCATGTTCCTCATATTTTTGACACCTTTTGTTGCTCTTCATATTTTTCACACCTTTTCAGGCTCTTCATGTTTTTGGGAACTGCTTCATGTTCCTCCTATTTTTCAGACCGTTTCATGCTCCTCCTATTTTTTAGACCGTTTCAGGGACCTCATATTTTTGACACGTTTTGAAGCTCTTCATATTTTTCACACCTCTTCAGGCTCTTCATGTTTCTCAACACAGCTTCATGCTCGTCCTATTTTTCAGACCGTTTCATGCCTATCTCATTTTCGACATCTTTAGAAGCTCTTCATATTTTTCACACCTTTTGAAGCTGTTCATATTTTTCACACGTTTACAGGCTCTTCATGTTTTTCAACACCGCTTCAAGTTCCTCCTATTTTTCAGACCGTTTCAAGCTCCTCATATTTTTCACACGTTTTGAGGCTCTTCATGTTTTTCCCACCTTTCCAGGCTCTTCTTGTTTTGAACACCGTTTCATGCACCTCCTATTTTTCAGACCGTTTCTTGCTCCTCATATTTTTGACACCTTTTGAAGCTCTTCATATTTTTCACCCCTTTTCACGCTCTTCATGTTTTTCAACACCGCTTCTTGCTCCTCCTATTTTTCAGACCGTTACATGCTCCTCAAATTTTTGACACCTTTTGAAGCTCTTCATATTTTTCACTCCTTTTCAGGCTCTTCATGTTTTTCAACACCACTTCATGCTCCTCGTTTTTTACAGAAAGTTTCATGCTGCTCATATTTTGGACACCTTTTGAAGCTCTTCATATTTCTCCCACCTTTTCAGGCTCTTCATGGTTTTCAACACCGCTTCATGCTCCTCCTATTTTTCAGACCGTTTCATGCTCATCTCAATTTTGACACCTTTTGAAGCTCTTCCTATTTTTCACATCTTTTGAAGCTCTTCATACTTTGCACACCTTTTCTGGCTCTTCATATTTTTCGCACCTTTTCAGGGTCTTCATGTTTTTGAACACCTCTTCATGCTCCTCCTATTTTTCAGACCGTTTAATGCTCCTCATAATTTTGACACCTTTTGAAGCTCTTCATATTTTTCACCCCTTTTCAGGCTCTTCATGTTTTTCAACACCGCTTCATGGTCCTCCTATTTTTCAGACCGTTTCATGCTCATCTCTCTTTTGACACCTTTTGAAGCCCTTCATGTTTTTCAACACCGCTTCATGCTCTTCCTATTTTTCAGACTGTTCATGGCCCTCATATTTTTGAAACATTTTGAAGCTCTTCATATTTTTCACACCTTTTCAGGCTCTTCATGTTTTTCAACGCTGCTTCATGCTCCTCCTGTTTTTCAGACCTTTTCATGCTCCTCATATTTTTCAAATGTATTGAAGCTCTTCATAGTTTTCACACTATTCCAGGCTCTTCATGTTTTTGAACATCAGTTCATGCTCCTCCTATTTTCAGACCGTTTCATTCTCCTCATGTATTTCACACCTTTGAAGCTCTTCATATTTTTCACACCTTTTCAGGCTCTTCATGTTTTTGAACACCGTTTCATGCTCCTCCTATTTTTCAGAACGTTTCATGCTCCTTATGTTTTTGACACCTTTTGAAGATGTTCATATTTTTCACAACTTTTCAGGCTCTTCATGATTTTGAACACCACTTCAAGTTCCTCCTATTTTTCAGACCATTTCATGTTCCTCATATTTTTCACACATTTTGATCCTCTTCATATTATTCACACCTTTTCAGGCTCTTCATGTTTTTGAACACTGCTTCATGCTCCTCCTATTTTTCAGACCATTTCAGGCTCCTCATATGTTTGACACTTTTTGAAGCTCCCATATTTTTCACACCTTTTGAAGCTCTTCATATATGTCACACCATTTCAGGCTCTTCATGTTTTTCAACAGCACTTCATTCTCCTCCTATTTTTCAGACCTTTTCATGCTCATCTCATTTTTGACAACTTTTGAAGCTCCTCATATTTTCACACATTTTGAAGCTCTTCATATTTTTCACACGTTCTTAGGCTTTTCATGTTTTTCAACACCGCTTCATGGTCCTTTTTTTTTTCAGACAGTTTCATGCTCCTCATGTACTTCACACCTTTTGAAGCTCTTCATATTTTTCACAAGTTTTCAGGCTCTTCATGTTTTTCAACACCGTTTCATGCTCCTCCAATTTTTCACACCTTTTCATGCTCCTCATCTTTTTGACACTTTTTGAAGCTTCTCATATTTTTCACACATTTTGAAGCTCTTCATATATTTCACACCTTTTCTGGCTTTTCATGTTTTTCAACACCACTTTATGCTTCTCCTATATTTCAAACCGTTTCATGGTCCTCATAATTTTGACACCTTTTCAAGCTCTTTATATTTTTCACACCTTTTCAGGCTCTTCATGTTTTTGAACACCGTTTCATGCTCTTCCTTTTTTTCAGACCGTTTCATGCTCCTCATGTATTTCACACCTTTTGAAGCTCTTTATATTTTTCGCACCTTTTCAGGCTCTTCATGTTTTTGAACACCGTTTCCTGCTCCTCCTATTTTTCAGACCGTTTCATGCTCTTCATTTTTTGACACATTTTGAAGCTCTTCATATTTTTCACAACTTTTCAGGCTCTTCATGTTTTTGAACACCGCTTCATGCTCCTCTTATTTATCAGACCGTTTCATGCTCCTTATAATTTTGACACCATTTGAAGCTCTTCATATTTTTCACACCTTTTCAGGCTCTTCATGTTTTTGATCAGCGTTTCATGCTCCTCCTATTTTTCAGACCGTTTCATGCTCATGTCATTTTTGACACCTTTTGAAGCTCTTTATATTTTTCACACCTTTTGAAGCTCTTCATATTTTTCACGTTTTTGAAGCTCTTCATTTTTTCACACGTTTTCAGGCTCTTCATGTTTTTCAACACCGTTTCATGCTCCTCCTATTTTTCAGACCGTTTCATGCTCCTCATATTTTTGACACCTTTAGAAGCTCTTCATATTTTTCACACCATTTCATGCTCTTCATGTTTTTCAACACCACTTCATGCTCCTCCTACTTTTCAGACCGATTAATGCTAATCTCATTTTTGACACATTTGAAACTCTTCATATTTTTCACACCTTTTGAAGCTCTTCATATTTTTCATACGTTTTCAAAATCTTCATGTTTTTCAACACCGTTTCTTATTGCTTCTATTTTTCAGACCGTTTCATGCTCCTCATATTGTTCACACCTTTTGAAGCTTTTCATATTTTTCACAGCTTTTCAGGCTCTTCATGTTTTTGAACACCGCTTCATGCTCCTCCTATTTTTCATAGAGTTTCATGCTACTCATGTATTTCACACCTTTTGAAGCTTTTCATATTTTTCACAGCTTTCCAGGCTCTTCATGTTTTTGAACACCGCTTCATGCTCCTCCTATTTTTCAGACCGTTTCATGCTCCTCGTATTTTTCACACCTTTTGAGGCTTTTCATCTTTTTCACAGCTTTTCAGGCTCTTCATGTTTTGAACACCGCTTCATGCTCCTCCTATTTTTCAGAGTTTCATGCTCCTCATGTATTTCACACCTTTTGAAGCTTTTCATATTTTTCACAGCTTTTCAGGCTCTTCATGTTTTTTCACCCCACTTCATGCTTCTCCTAATTTTCAGCCCGTTTCATGGTCCTCCTATTTTTCAGACCGTTTCATTCTCCTCATATTTTTGACACATTTTGAAGCTCTTCATATTTTTCACACCTTTTCAATCTCTTCATGTTTTTGAACACCGCTTCATGCTCCTCCTTTTTTTTCAGACCATTTCATGCTCCTCCTTTTTCTTCAGACCATTTCATGCTCCTCACCTTTTTGACACCCTTTGAAGCTTTTCATATTTTTCACACCTTTCCAGGCTCTTCAAGATTTTCAACACCACTTCATGCTCCTCATTTTTGCAGACCGTTTCATGCTCCTCATATTTTTGACACCTTTTGAAGCTCTTCATATTTCTCACACCTTTTCAGGCTCTTCATGTTTTTCAAAACCTCTTCATGCTCCTGTTTTTCAGACCGTTTCCTGCTCATCTCATTTTTGACATCTTTGGAAGCTTTTCATATTTTTCACAACTTTTCAGGATCTTCATCTTTTTGAACACTGCTTCATGCTCCTCCTATTTTTCAGACCGTATCATACTCCTCATATTTTTCAAACCTTATGAAGCTCTTCATATTTTTCACACTTTTCCAGGATCTTCATGTTTTTGAACACCACTTCATGCTCCTGCTATTTTCAGACCGTTTCATTCTCCTCATGTATATCACACCTTTTGAAGCTCTTCCTATATTTCACAACTTTTCAGGCTCTTCGTGTTTTTCAACACCGTTTCATACTCCTCCTATTTTTCAGACTGTTTCATGCTCCTCATATTTTTGACACTTTTGAAGCTCTTCATATTTTTCACACCTTTTCATGCTCTTCATGTTTTACAACACCGCATCATGCTCCTCCTATATTTCAAACTGTTTCATGCTCCTCATATTTTTCACACCTTTTGAAGATCTTCATATTTTTCACACCTTTTCAAGCTCTTCATGTTTTTCAACACCGCTTCATGCACCTCCTATTTTTCAGACTGTTTCATGCTCATCTTATTTGTGACAACATTTGAAGCTCTTCATATTTCTAACACCTTTTCAGGCGCTTCATGTTTTTCAACACTGCTTCATGCTCTTCCTATTTTTCAGACTGTTTCATGCTCATCTCATTTTTGACACCTTTTGAAGCTCTTGATATTTTTCATACTTTTTGAAGCTCTTCATTTTTTTCACACGTTTTCAGGCTCTTCATGTTTTTCAACACCGTTTCATGATCCTCTTATTTTTCAGACTGTTTTGTGCTCTTCATCATTTTCACACCTTTTGAAGCTCTTCATATTTTTCACACCTTTTCAGGCTCTTCAAGTTTTTCAACACCGCTTTAAGCTCCTCCTATTTTTCAGACTGTTTCATCCACCTCATGTATTTCACACATTTTGAAGCTCTTCATATTTTTCACACCTTTTCAGGCTCTTCATGTTTTTCAACATTACTTCATGCTCCTCCTATTTTTCAGACCGTTTCATGCTCCTCATATTTTTGACACCTTTTGAAGCTCTTCATATATTTCACACCTTTTCAGGCTCTTCATGATTTCAACACCACTTCATGCTCCTCCTATATTTCAGACCGTTTCATGCTCATCTCATTTTGGACACCTTTTGAACCTCTTCATATTTTTCACACCTTTTAAAGCTCTTCATATTTTCCACACGTTTTCAGGCTCTTCATTTTTTTCAACACCGCTTCATGCTCCTCCTATTTATCAGACCATCTCATTCTCCTCCTATTTTTCAGACCGTTTCATGCTCCTCATATTTTTGACACCTTTTGAAGCTCTTCATTTTTTTCACACCTTATCAGGCTCTTCATATTTTTAAACACCCCTTCATCGTCCTCCTATTTTTCAGACCGTTTCTTGCACCTAATAATTTTACACCTTTTTAAGCTCTTCATATTTTTCACACGTTTTCAGGCTCTTCATGTTTTTCAACACCGCTTCATGCTCCTCCTATTTTTCAGACCGTTTCATGCTCGTCATATTTTTGACACCTTTTGAAGCTCTTCATATTTTTCACACCTTTTCAGGCTCTTCATGATTTTAAACACCACCTCATGCTCCTCCTATGTTTCAGACGGTTTCATGCTCCTCATATTTTTGACACCTTTTGAAGCTCTTCATATTTTTCACACGTTTTCAGGCTCTTCATGTTTTTGGGCACCGCTTCATGCTTTTCCTATTTAACAGACCGTTTCATGCTCCTTATATTTTTGACACTGTTTGAAGCTCCTCCTATTTTTCACACCTTTTCAGGCTCTTCATGTTTTTCAACACCATTTCATGCTCCTCCTATATTTCAGACCATTTCATGCTGCTCCTATTTTTCAGACCATTTCATGCTCCTCATATTTTGACACTTTTGGAAGCTCTTCATTTTTTTCACACCTTTTCAGTCTCTTCACATTTTTGAACACCGCTTCATGCTCCTCCCATTTTTCCAACCGTTTCATGTTCCCCTTAATTTTGACAATTTTATAAGCTCTTCATATTTTTCACACCTTTTCAGGCTCTTCATGTTTTCAACACCGCTTCATGCTCCTCCTATTTTTCAGACCGTTTCATGCTCCTCATATTTTTGACACATTTTGAAGCTCTTCATATTTTTCACACATTTTCATTCTCTTCATGTTTTTGAACAGCGCTTCATGCTCCTCCTATTTTTCAGATCGTTTCATACTCCTCATATTTTTTACACCTTTTGAAGCTCTTGATATTTTTCACACCATTTGAAGCTCTTCATATTTTTCACACGTTTTCAGGCTCTTCATGTTTTTCAGCACCGCTTCATGCTCCTCCTATTTTTCAGACCGTTTCATGCTCTTCATATTTTTGACACGTTTTGAAGCTCTTCATATTTCTGACACCTTTTCAGGCTCTTCATGTTTTTCAACACCAGTACATGCTCCTCCTATATTTCAGACCGTTTCATGCTCATCTCTCTTTTGACACCTTTTGAAGCCCTTCATGTTTCTCAACACCGCTTCATTCTCTTCCTATTTTTCAGACTGTTCATGGCCCTCATATTTTTGAAACATTTTAAGCTCTTCATATTTTTCACACCTTTTCAGGCTCTTCATGGTTTTCAACGCTGCTTCATGCTCCTCCTGTTTTTCAGAACTTTCATGCTCCTCATATTTTTGACACCTTTTGAAGCTCTTCATATTTTTCACACCTTTTCAGGCTCTTCATGTTTTTAAACACCGCTTCATGCTCCTCCTATTTTTCAGACCTTTTCATGCTCCTCATATTTTTCAAATGTTTTGAAGCTCTTCATTGTTTTTACACTATTCCAGGCTCTTCATGTTTTTGAACACCAGTTCATGCTACTCCTATTTTCAGACGGTTTCATTCTCCTCATGTATTTCACACCTTTTGAAGCTCTTCCTATTTTTCACTACTTTTCAGGCTCTTCCTGTTTTTCAACACCGTTTCATACTCCTCCTATTTTTCAGACTGTTTCATGCTCCTCATATTTTTGACACCTTTTGAAGCTCTTCATATTTTTCACACCTTTTCAGGCTCTTCATGTTTTTCAACACCGCATCATGCTCCTCCTCTATTTCAGACTGTTTCATGCTCCTCATATTTTTGACACCTTTTGAAGATCTTCATATTTTTCACACCTTTTCAAGCTCTTCATGTTTTCAACACCGCTTCATGCTCCTCCTATTTTTCAGACTGTTTCATGCTCCTCTTATTTTTGACAACATTTGAAGCTCTTCATATTTCTAACACCTTTTCAGGCGCTTCATGTTTTTCAACACCGCTTCATGCTGCTCCTATTTTTCAGACCGTTTCATGCTCATCTCATTTTAGACACCTTCTGAAGCTCTTCTTGTTTTTCACATCTTTTGAAACTCTTCATATTTTTCACACGTTTTCAGGCTCATCATGTTTTTCAACACCGCTTCATGCTCCTCCTATTTTTCAGACCGTTTCATGCTCTTCATATTTTTGACACTTTTTGAAGCTCTTCATATTTCTGACACCTTTTCAGGCTCTTCATGTTTTTCAACACCAGTACATGCTCCTCCTATATTTCAGACCGTTTCATGCTCATCTCTCTTTTGACACCTTTTGAAGCTCTTCATGTTTTTCAACCCCGCTTCATGCTCCTCCTAGATTTCAGACTGTTCATGGCCCTCATATTTTGAAACATTTTGAATCTCTTCATATTTTTCACACCTTTTCAGGCTCTTCATGTTTTTCAACGCCGCTTCATGCTCCTCCTGGTTTTCAGACCTTTCATGCTCCTCATATTTTTGACACCTTTTGAAGCTCTTCATATTTTTCACACCTTTTCAGGCTCTTCATGTTTTTAAACACCGCTTCATCCTCGTCCTATTTTTCAGACCTTTTCATGCTCCTCATATTTTTCAAATGTTTTGAAGCTCTTCATATTTTTCACACTTTTCCAGGCTCTTCATGTTTTTGAACACCACTTCATGCTCCTGCTATTTTCAGACCGTTTCATTCTCCTCATGTATATCACACCTTTTGAAGCTCTTCCTATTTTTCACAACTTTTCAGGCTCTTCGTGTTTTTCAACACCGTTTCATACTCCTCCTATTTTTCAGCCTGTTTCATGCTCCTCATATTTTTGACACCTTTGAAGCTCTTCATATTTTTCACACCTTTTCAGGCTCTTCACGTTTTACAACACCGCCTCATGCTCCTCCTATATTTCAGACTGTTTCATGCTCATCATATTTTTGACACCTTTTGAAGATCTTCATATTTTTCACACCTTTTCAAGCTCTTCATGTTTTTCAACACCGCTTCATGCACCTCCTATTTTTCAGACTGTTTCATGCTACTCTTATTTTTGACAACATTTGTAGCTCTTCATATTTCTAACAACTTTTCAGGCGCTTCATGTTTTTCAACACCGCTTCAGGCTCTTCCTATTTTTCAGACCGTTTCATGCTCATCTCATTTTTGACACCTTTTGAAGCTCTTCATATTTTTCACACATTTTGAAGCTCTTCATATTTTTCACACATTTTCATTCTCTTCATGTTTTTGAACAGCGCTTCATGCTCCTCCTATTTTTCAGATCGTTTCATGCTCCTCATATTTTTGACACCTTTTGAAGCTCTTCATATTTTTCACACATTTTCATTCTCTTCATGTTTTTGAACACCGTTTCATACTCCTCCTATTTTTCAGACTGTTTCATGCTCCTCATATTTTTGACACCTTTTGAAGCTCTTCATATTTTTCACACCTTTTCAGGCTCTTCATGTTTTTCAACACCGTTTCATACTCCTCCTATTTTTCAGACTGTTTCATGCTCCTCATATTTTTGACACCTTTTGAAGCTCTTCATATTTTTCAAACCTTTTCAGGCTCTTCATGTTTTTCAACACCACATCATGCTCCTCCTATTTTTCAGACTGTTTCATGCTCCTCTTATTTTTGACAACATTTGAAGCTCTTCATATTTCTAACACCTTTTCAGGCGCTTCATGTTTTTCAACACCGCTTCATGCTGCTCCTATTTTTCAGACCGTTTCATGCTCATCTCATTTTTGACACCTTCTGAAGCTCTTCTTGTTTTTCACATCTTTTGAAACTCTTCATATTTTTCACACGTTTTCAGGCTCATCATGTTTTTCAACACCGCTTCATGCTCCTCCTATTTTTCAGACCGTTTCATGCTCTTCATATTTTTGACACTTTTTGAAGCTCTTCATATTTCTGACACCTTTTCAGGCTCTTCATGTTTTTCAACACCAGTACATGCTCCTCCTATATTTCAGACCGTTTCATGCTCATCTCTCTTTTGACACCTTTTGAAGCTCTTCATGTTTTTCAACCCCGCTTCATGCTCCTCCTAGATTTCAGACTGTTCATGGCCCTCATATTTTGAAACATTTTGAATCTCTTCATATTTTTCACACCTTTTCAGGCTCTTCATGTTTTTCAACGCCGCTTCATGCTCCTCCTGGTTTTCAGACCTTTCATGCTCCTCATATTTTTGACACCTTTTGAAGCTCTTCATATTTTTCACACCTTTTCAGGCTCTTCATGTTTTTAAACACCGCTTCATCCTCGTCCTATTTTTCAGACCTTTTCATGCTCCTCATATTTTTCAAATGTTTTGAAGCTCTTCATATTTTTCACACTTTTCCAGGCTCTTCATGTTTTTGAACACCACTTCATGCTCCTGCTATTTTCAGACCGTTTCATTCTCCTCATGTATATCACACCTTTTGAAGCTCTTCCTATTTTTCACAACTTTTCAGGCTCTTCGTGTTTTTCAACACCGTTTCATACTCCTCCTATTTTTCAGCCTGTTTCATGCTCCTCATATTTTTGACACCTTTGAAGCTCTTCATATTTTTCACACCTTTTCAGGCTCTTCACGTTTTACAACACTGCCTCATGCTCCTCCTATATTTCAGACTGTTTCATGCTCATCATATTTTTGACACGTTTTGAAGATCTTCATATTTTTCACACCTTTTCAAGCTCTTCATGTTTTTCAACACCACTTCATGCACCTCCTATTTTTCAGACTGTTTCATGCTACTCTTATTTTTGACAACATTTGTAGCTCTTCATATTTCTAACACCTTTTCAGGCGCTTCATGTTTTTCAACACCGCTTCATGCTCTTCCTATTTTTCAGACCGTTTCATGCTCATCTCATTTTTGACACCTTTTGAAGCTATTCATATTTTTCACACCTTTTGAAGCTCTTATATTTTCCACACCTTTTCAGGCTCTTCATGATTTTCAACACCGCTTCATGCTCCTCCTATTTTTCAGACCGTTTCATGCTCCTCATATTTTTGACACCTTTTGAAGCTCTTCATATATTTCACACCTTTTCAGGCGCTTCATGTTTTTGAACACCGCTTCATGCTCCTCCTATTTTTCAGACCGTTTCATGCTCATCTCATTTTTGACACCTTTTGAAGCTCTTGATATTTTTCATACCTTTTGAAGCTCTTCATTTTTTTCACACGTTTTCAGGCTCTTGATGTTTTTCAACACCGTTTCATGATCCTCTTATTTTTCAGACTGTTTCGTGCTCTTCATGATTTTCACAACCTTTGAAGCTCTTCATATTTTTCACACCTTTTCAGGCTCTTCAAGTTTTTCAAAACCGCTTTATGCTCCTCCTATTTTTCAGACCGTTTCATCCTCCTCATGTATTTCACACATTTTGAAGCTCTTCATATTTTTCACACCTTTTCAGGCTCTTCATGTTTTTCAACATTACTTCATGCTCCTCCTATTTTTCAGACCGTTTCATGCTCCTCAATTTTTGACACCTTTTGAAACTCTTTATATTTTTCACACGTTTTCAGACTCTTCATGTTTTGAACACCGTTTCATAATCCTCCTAATTTTCAGACCGTTTCATCCTCCTCATATTTTTGACACCTTTTGAAGCTCTTCATATATTTCACACGTTTTCAGTCTCTTCATGTTTTTCAACACCGCTTCATGCTCCTCCTATTTATCAGATCGTTTCATGCTCCTCCTATTTTTCAGACCGTTTCATGCTCCTCATATTTTTGACACCTTTTGAAGCTCTTCATTTTTTTCACACCTTTTCAGGCTCTTCATATTTTTAAACACCGCTTCATCCTCCTCCTATTTTTCAGACCGTTTCTTGCACCTAATAATTTTTACACCTTTTGAAGCTCTTCATATTTTTCACACCTTTTCAGGATCTTCATGATTTTCAACACCGCTTCATGATCCTCATATTTATCAGACCATTTCATGCTCCTCATGTTTTTGACACCTTTTGAAGCTCTTCTTATTTTCCCAACTTTTCATGCTCTTCATGTTTTTCTACACCACTTCATACTCCTCTTATTTTTCAGACCTTTTCATGCTCTTTATATTTTTGACACATTTTGAAGCTTTCATATTTTTCACACCTTTTTAGGCTCTTCATGTTTTTAACACCGCTTCATGCTCCTCCTATTTTTCAGACCGTTTCATGCTCCTCATATTTTTGACACGTTTTGAAGTTCTTCATATTTTTCACACCTTTTCAGGCTCTTCATGTTTTTAAACACCGCTTCATGCTGCTGCTATATTTCAGACCTTTTCATGCTCCTCATATTTTTCACATCTTTTGAAGCTCTTCATATTTTTCACACCTTTCCAGGCTCTTCATGTTTTTGAACACCGCTTCATGCTCCTCCTATTTTACAGACCGTTTCATTCTCCTCATGTATTTCACACGTTATGAAGCTCTTCCAATTTTTCACAACTTTTCAGGCTCTTCATGTTTTTCAACACCTTTTCATGCTCCTCCTATTTTTCAGACTGCTTCATGCTCCTCATATTTTTCACACCTTCTGAAGCTCTTCATATTTTTCACACCTTTTCAGGCTCTTCATGTTTTACAACACTGCATCTTCATCCTCCTATTTTTCAGACTGTTTCATGCTCCTCATATTTTTCACACGTTTTGAAGCTCTTCATATTTTTCACACCTTTTCAGTCTCTTCATGTTTTTGAACACCCCATCAATCTCATCCTATTTTTCAAACAGTTTCATGCTCCTCATGTATTTCAACCTTTTGAAGCTCTTCATATTTTTCACACCTTTTCATGCTCTTCATGGTTTTCAACACCTTTGCATGCTCCTCCTATTTTTCAGACGGCTTCATGCTCCTCATATTTTTGACACGTTTGAAGCTCTTCATATTTTCACAACTTTTGAAGCTCTTCATATTTTTCACTCGTTTTCAGGTTCTTCATGTTTTTCAACACCGCTTCTTGCTCCTCCAAATTTTCAGACCGTTTCATGCTCCTCATGTATTTCACACCTTTTGAAGCTCTTCATGTTTTCCGCACCATTTCAGGCTCTTCAGGTTTTTCAACACCGCTTCTTGCTCCTCCTATTTTTCAGACCGTTTCATGCTCCTTGTATATTTCACACCTTTTGAAGCTCTTCATGTTCTTCACACCTTTTCAAGCTCTTCATATTTTTCAAACCTTTTGAAGCTCTTCATATTTTTAACACTTTTTCAGGCTCTTCATGTTTTTGAACAACGCTTCATGCTCCTCCTATTTTTCAGACCTTTTCATGCTCCTCTTGTATTTCACACCTTTTGAAGCTCTTCATATTTTTCACACCTTTTCAGGCTCTTCATGTTTTTGAACACCACTTCATGCTCCTCCTATTTGTCAGACCGTTTCATGCTCCTCATATTTTTGACACCTTTTGAATCTCTTCATACTGTTCACACCTTTTCAGGCTCTTCATGTTTTTGAACACCACTTCATGCTCCTCCTATTTGTCAGACCGTTTCATGCTCCTCATATTTTTGACACCTTTTGAAGCTCTTCATAATTTTCACACCTTTTCAGGCTCTTCATGTTTTTCAACAGTGCCTCATGCTCCTCCTATTTTTCAGAACTTTACATGCTCCTCATTTATTTCACACCTTTTGAAGCTCTTCATAATTTTCACAACTTTTCAGGCTCTTCATGTTTTTCAACAGTGCCTCATGCTCCTCCTATTTTTCAGAACTTTACATGCTCCTCATTTATTTCACACCTTTTGAAGATCTTCATGTTTTTCACACCTTTTCAGGCTCTCATGTTTTTGAACACAGCTTCATGCTCCTCCTAATTTTCAGACCGTTTCTTGCTCCTCATATATTTCATAACTTTTTAAGCTCTTCCTATTTTTCACACCTTTTCAGGCTCTTCATGTTTTTGAACACCGTTTTCTGCTGCCTCTATTTTTCAGACCGTTTCATGCTCCTCATATATTTTAAACCTTTTCAATCTCTTCATATATTTCACACCATTTCAGGCTGTTCATCTTTTTCAACAACGCTTCATGATCCTCGTATTATTCAGACCGTTTCATGCTCCTCAAGTATTTCACACCTTTTGAAGCTCTTCATATTTTTCACACTTTTCAGGCTCTTCACGTTTTTCAACACCATTTCATGCTCCTCCTATATTTCAGACCGTTTCGGGCTCCTCGTATTTTTGACAGCTTTTGAAGCTCTTCATATTTTTCACACCTTTTCCGTCTCTTCTTGTTTTTCAACACCGCTTCTGGCTCCTCCTATTTTTCAGACCTTTTCATGCTCCTCATATTGTTGACACCTTTTGAAGCACTTCATATTTTTCACACCTTATCAGGCTCTTCATATTTTTGAACACCGCTTCATGTTTCTCCTGTTTTTCACACCTTTTGAAGCTCTTCATATTTTTCACACCTTTTCAGGCTCTTCAGGTTTTTGAACACCTCTTCATGATCCTCCTATTTTTCAGACCGTTTCATGCTCCTCATGTATTTCACACCTTTTGAAGCTCTTCATATTTTTCACACCTTTTCAGGCTCTCCATGTTTCTGAACACCATTTCCTGCTCCTCCTATTTTTGAGGCCGTTTCATGCTCATCTCATTTTTGACACCTTCTGAAGCTCTTCATTTTTTTCATCCTTTTGAGCTCTTCATATTCTTCACATGTTTTCAGGCTCGTCATGTATTTCAATAACGCTTTTTACTCCTCCTATTTTTCAAACCGTTTCATGCTCCTCATATATTTGACACCTTTTCAAGCTCTTCCTATTTTTCACACCTTTTCAGGCTCTTCATATTTTTCAACACAACTTCATGCTTCTCCTATTTTTCAGACGGTTTCATGCTCCTCATATTTTTGTCACCTTTTGAAGTTCTTCATATTATTCACACCTTTTCAGGCTCTTCATGTTTTTCAACACTGCTTCATGCTCCTCCTGTTTTTCAGACCGTTTCATGCTGCTCATATTTTTGACACCTTTTGATGTTCTTCATATTTTTCACACCTTTTCAGGCTCTTCACGTTTTTCAACACCACTTCATGCTCCTCCTATTTTTCAGGCCGTTTCATACTCCTTATACTTTTGACACCTTTTGAGGTTCTTCATATTTTTCACACCTTACAGGCTCTTCATGGTTTTCAACACCACTTCATGCTCCTACTATTTTTCAGACTGTTTCATGCTCCTCATATATTTGACAAATTTTGAAGCTCTTCAGATTTTTCACACCTTTTCAGGCTCTTCATATTTTTCAGCACCGATTCATGCTCCTCCTATGTTTCAAATTGTTTCATGCTCCTCATATTTTACACACCTTTTGAAGCTCTTCATATTTTTCACACCTTTTCAGACTCTTCATATTATTCAACACCGCTTCATGCTCCTCCTATTTTTCAGACCGTTTCATGCTCCTCATATTTTTCAGACCGCTTCATGTTCCTCCTGTTTTTCACACCTTTTGAAGCTCTTCATATTTTTCACACCTTTTCAGGCTCTTCAGGTTTTTGAACACCTCTTAATGATCCTCCTATTTTTCAGACCGTTTCATGGTCCTCATGTATTTCACACCTTTTGAAGCTCTTCATATATTTCACACCTTTTCAGGCTCTCCATGTTTCTGAACACCACTTCCTGCTCCTCCTATTTTTGAGGCCGTTTCATGCTCATCTCATTTTTGACACCTTCTGAAGCTCTTCATTTTTTTCATCCTTTTGAGCTCTTCATATTCTTCACACGTTTTCAGGCTCTTCATGTATTTCAATAACGCTTTTTACTCCCCCTATTTTTCAGACCGTTTCATGCTCCTCATATATTTGACACCTTTTCAAGCTCTTCCTATTTTTCACACCTTTTCAGGCTCTTCATATTTTTCAACACAACTTCATGCTTCTCCTATTTTTCAGACGGTTTCATGCTCCTCATATTTTTGTCACCTTTTGAAGTTCTTCATATTATTCACACCTTTTCAGGCTCTTCATGTTTTTCAACACTGCTTCATGCTCCTCCTGTTTTTCAGACCGTTTCATGCTGCTCATATTTTTGACACCTTTTGATGTTCTTCATATTTTTCACACCTTTTCAGGCTCTTCACGTTTTTCAACACCACTTCATGCTCCTCCTATTTTTCAGGCCGTTTCATACTCCTTATACTTTTGACACCTTTTGAAGTTCTTCATATTTTTCACACCTTACAGGCTCTTCATGGTTTTCAACACCACTTCATGCTCCTCCTATTTTTCAGACTGTTTCATGCTCCTCATATATTTGACAAATTTTGAAGCTCTTCAGATTTTTCACACCTTTTCAGGCTCTTCATATTTTTCAGCACCGATTCATGCTCCTCCTATGTTTCAAATTGTTTCATGCTCCTCATATTTTACACACCTTTTGAAGCTCTTCATATTTTTCACACCTTTTCAGACTCTTCATATTATTCAACACCGCTTCATGCTCCTCCTATTTTTCAGACCGTTTCATGCTACTCATATTTTTCACACCTTTTGAAGCTCTTCATATTTTTTCACATTTTCAGGCTCTTTATGTTTTTGAACACCGCTTCATGCTCCTCCTTCTTTTCAGACCGATTCATGCTCCTCATGTTTTTCACACTTTTGACAACTTTTGAAGCTCTTCATATTTTTCACACCTTTTCAGACTCTTCATTTTATTCAACACCGCTTCTTGCTCTTCCTATTTTTCAGACCTTTTCAGGCTCCTCTCATTTTTGACACCTTTGGATGCTCTTCATATATTTCACAGCTTTTCAGGTTCTTCATGTTTTTCAACACCACTTCATGCTTCTCCTATTTTTCAACAGTTTCATGCTCCTCTTATTTTTGACACCTTTTGAAGTTCTTCATATTTTTCACACTTTTTGAAGCTCTTCATATTTTCACACCTTTTCAGGCTCTTCATGTTTTTCAACACCACTTCATGATCCTCCTATTTTTTACACATTTTGAAGCTCTTCATATTTTTCACACCTTTTCAGGCTCTTCATATTTTTCAACACCGCTTCATGCTCCTCCTATTTTTCAGACCGTTTAATGCTCCTCATATTTTTGACACCTTTTGAAGCTCTTAATATTTTTCACACCTTTTCAGGGTCTTTAAATTTTTAACACCGTTTAATGCTCCTCCTATTTTTTACACCTTTTGAAGCTCTTCATATTTCTCACACCTTTTCAGGCTCTTCATGTTTTTCAACACCACTTCATGCTCCTCCTTTTTTTGAGACCGTTTCATGCTCCTCATATTTTTGACACCCTTTGAAGCTCTTCATAGTTTTCACACCTTTTCAGGCTCTTCATGTATTTCAACACCACTTCATGCTCCTCCTATTTTTCAGAGCTTTTCATGCTCCTCATATTTTTGTCACCTTTTGAAGCTCTTCATATTTTCACACCTTTTCAGTCTTTTCATGTTTTTCAACACCGCTTCATGCTCCTACTATTTTTCAGACCTTTTCATGCTCCTCATATGTTTCACACCTTTTTAAGCTCTTCATGTTTTTTAACACCTTTTCACTCTCCTCCTATATTTCAGACCTTTTCAAGCTCCTCATATTTTTGACACCTTTTGAAGCTCTTCATATTTTTCACACTTTTTCAAGGTCTTCATGTTTTTCTACACCACTTCATGCTTCTCCTATTTTTCAGACCGTTTCATTCTCCTCATATGTTTCACAACTTTTTCAGGCTCTTCTTGTTTCTCAACACGACTTCATGCTCCTCCTATTTTTCAGACCGTTTCATGGTCCTCACATTTTTGACACCTTTTGAAGTTCTTCATATTTTTCACACTTTTTCAGGCTTTTCATGTTTTTCAACACTGCTTCATTCTCCTCCTTTATTTCAGACCGTTTCATGCTCCTCATCTTTTTGACACCTTTTGAAGCTCTTTATTTTTCACACCTTTTCAGGCTTTTCATGTTTTCCTACACCTCTTCATTCTCCCCTTATTCTTCAGACATTTTCATGCTCCTCATATTTTTGACATCCTTTGAAGCTCTTCATATTTTTCACACCTTTTCAGGCTTTTCATGTTTTTCAACACCGCCTCATGCTCCTCCTATTTTTCAGACCCTTTCATGCTCCTCATATGTTTCACAACTTTTTCAGGCTCTTCATGTTTTTCAACACCACTTCCTGCTCCTCCTATTTTTCAGACCGTTTCATGCTCCTCATATTTTTCACACAGTTTGAAGCTCTTAATACTTTTCACACCTTTGAGGCTCTTCATGTTTTTGAAAACAGTTTCTTTCTCCTCCTATTTTTCAGACCGTTTCACCATCCTCATATTTTTGACAACTTTTTGAAGCTCTTCATATTTTTCACACCTTTTCAGGCTCTTCATGTTTTTCAACACCACTTCATGCTCCTCCTAATTTTCAGACCGTTTCATGCTCTTCATATTTTTGACACTTTTTGAAGCTCTTCATATTTTTCACACCTTTCCAGGCTCTTCATTTTTTTGAACACCGTTTCATGATCCTCCTATTTTTCGGACCGTTTCATGCTCCTCATATGTTTCACACCTTTTCAAGCTCTTCATGTTTTTTAACACCTTTTCATGCTCCTCCTATATTTCAGACCGTTTAATGCTCCTTATATTTTTGACACTTTTTGAAGCTCTTCATATTTTTCACACCTTTCCAGGCTCTTCATGTTTTTGAACACCGTTTCATGACCCTCCTATTTTTCAGACCGTTTCATGCTCCTCATATGTTTCACACCTTTTGAAGCTCTTCATGTTTTTTAACACCTTTTCATGCTCCTCCTATTTTTCAGTCCGTTTCATGCTCCTCATATATTTGACACCTTTTGAAGCTCTTCATATTTTTCACACCCTTTCAGGCTCTTCATATTTTTCAACACCGCTTCAAGCTCCTCCTATTTTTCAGACCGTTTCTTGCCCCTCATATTTTTGACACCTTTGAATGTCTTCATATATTTCACACCTTTTCAGGCTCTTCATGTTTTTGAACACCGCTTCAGGCTCCTCCTATTTTTCAGACCGTTTCATGCTCCTCATATTTTTCAGACCGTTTCATGCTCCTCATGTATTTCACACCTTTTGAAGCTCTTCATATTTTTCACTCCTTTTCAGGCTCTCCAAGTTTCTGAACACCACTTCCTGCTCCTCCTATTTTTGAGGCCGTTTCATGCTCATCTCATTTTTGACACCTTCTGAAGCTCTTCATTTTTTTCATCCTTTTGAGCTCTTCATATTCTTCACACGTTTTCAGGCTCTTCATGTACTTCAATAACGCTTTATACTCCTCCTATTTTTCAGACCGTTTCATGCTCCTCATATATTTGACACCTTTTCAAGCTCTTCCTATTTTTCACACCTTTTCAGGCTCTTCATATTTTTCAACACAACTTCATGCTTCTCCTATTTTTCAGACGGTTTCATGCTCCTCATATTTTTGTCACCTTTTGAAGTTCTTCATATTATTCACACCTTTTCAGGCTCTTCATGTTTTTCAACACTGCTTCATGCTCCTCCTGTTTTTCAGACCGTTTCATGCTGCTCATATTTTTGACACCTTTTGATGTTCTTCATATTTTTCACACCTTTTCAGGCTCTTCACGTTTTTCAACACCACTTCATGCTCCTCCTATTTTTCAGGCCGTTTCATACTCCTTATACTTTTGACACCTTTTGAAGTTCTTCATATTTTTCACACCTTACAGGCTCTTCATGGTTTTCAACACCACTTCATGCTCCTCCTATTTTTCAGACTGTTTCATGCTCCTCATATATTTGACAAATTTTGAAGCTCTTCAGATTTTTCACACCTTTTCAGGCTCTTCATATTTTTCAGCACCGATTCATGCTCCTCCTATGTTTCAAATTGTTTCATGCTCCTCATATTTTACACACCTTTTGAAGCTCTTCATATTTTTCACACCTTTTCAGACTCTTCATATTATTCAACACCGCTTCATGCTCCTCCTATTTTTCAGACCGTTTCATGCTCCTCATCTTTTTGACACCTTTTGAAGCTCTTCATATTTTTTCACATTTTCAGGCTCTTTATGTTTTTGAACACCGTTTCATGCTCCTCCTATTTTCCATACCGTTTCATGCTCCGCAAATCCTTGACAGCTTTTGAAGCTCTTCATATATTTCACACCTTTCAGGCTCTTCATGTTTTTCAACACCGCTTCATGCTCCTCCTTCTTTTCAGACCGATTCATGCTCCTCATGTTTTTCACACTTTTGACAACTTTTGAAGCTCTTCATATTTTTCACACCTTTTCAGACTCTTCATTTTATTCAACACCGCTTCTTGCTCTTCCTATTTTTCAGACCTTTTCAGGCTCCTCTCATTTTTGACACCTTTGGATGCTCTTCATATATTTCACAGCTTTTCAGGTTCTTCATGTTTTTCAACACCACTTCATGCTTCTCCTATTTTTCAACAGTTTCATGCTCCTCTTATTTTTGACACCTTTTGAAGTTCTTCATATTTTTCACACTTTTTGAAGCTCTTCATATTTTCACACCTTTTCAGGCTCTTCATGTTTTTCAACACCACTTCATGATCCTCCTATTTTTTACACATTTTGAAGCTCTTCATATTTTTCACACCTTTTCAGGCTCTTCATATTTTTCAACACCGCTTCATGCTCCTCCTATTTTTCAGACCGTTTAATGCTCCTCATATTTTTGACACCTTTTGAAGCTCTTAATATTTTTCACACCTTTTCAGGGTCTTCAAATTTTTAACACCGTTTAATGCTCCTCCTATTTTTTACACCTTTTGAAGCTCTTCATATTTCTCACACCTTTTCAGGCTCTTCATGTTTTTCAACACCACTTCATGCTCCTCCTTTTTTTGAGACCGTTTCATGCTCCTCATATTTTTGACACCCTTTGAAGCTCTTCATAGTTTTCACACCTTTTCAGGCTCTTCATGTATTTCAACACCACTTCATGCTCCTCCTATTGTTCAGAGCTTTTCATGCTCCTCATATTTTTGTCACCTTTTGAAGCTCTTCATATTTTCACACCTTTTCAGTCTTTTCATGTTTTTCAACACCGCTTCATGCTCCTACTATTTTTCAGACCTTTTCATGCTCCTCATATGTTTCACACCTTTTTAAGCTCTTCATGTTTTTTAACACCTTTTCACTCTCCTCCTATATTTCAGACCTTTTCAAGCTCCTCATATTTTTGACACCTTTTGAAGCTCTTCATATTTTTCACACTTTTTCAGGGTCTTCATGTTTTTCTACACCACTTCATGCTTCTCCTATTTTTCAGACCGTTTCATTCTCCTCATATGTTTCACAACTTTTTCAGGCTCTTCTTGTTTCTCAACACGACTTCATGCTCCTCCTATTTTTCAGACCGTTTCATGGTCCTCACATTTTTGACACCTTTTGAAGTTCTTCATATTTTTCACACTTTTTCAGGCTTTTCATGTTTTTCAACACTGCTTCATTCTCCTCCTTTATTTCAGACCGTTTCATGCTCCTCATCTTTTTGACACCTTTTGAAGCTCTTTATTTTTCACACCTTTTCAGGCTTTTCATGTTTTCCTACACCTCTTCATTCTCCCCTTATTCTTCAGACATTTTCATGCTCCTCATATTTTTGACATCCTTTGAAGCTCTTCATATTTTTCACACCTTTTCAGGCTTTTCATGTTTTTCAACACCGCCTCATGCTCCTCCTATTTTTCAGACCCTTTCATGCTCCTCATATGTTTCACAACTTTTTCAGGCTCTTCATGTTTTTCAACACCACTTCCTGCTCCTCCTATTTTTCAGACCGTTTCATGCTCCTCATATTTTTCACACAGTTTGAAGCTCTTAATACTTTTAACACCTTTTGAGGCTCTTCATGTTTTTGAAAACAGTTTCTTTCTCCTCCTATTTTTCAGACCGTTTCACCATCCTCATATTTTTGACAACTTTTTGAAGCTCTTCATATTTTTCACACCTTTTCAGGCTCTTCCTGTTTTTCAACACCACTTCATGCTCCTCCTAATTTTCAGACCGTTTCATGCTCTTCATATTTTTGACACTTTTTGAAGCTCTTCATATTTTTCACACCTTTCCAGGCTCTTCATGTTTTTGAACACCGTTTCATGATCCTCCTATTTTTCGGACCGTTTCATGCTCCTCATATGTTTCACACCTTTTCAAGCTCTTCATGTTTTTTTACACCTTTTCATGCTCCTCCTATATTTCAGACCGTTTAATGCTCCTTATATTTTTGACACTTTTTGAAGCTCTTCATATTTTTCACACCTTTCCAGGCTCTTCATGTTTTTGAACACCGTTTCATGACCCTCCTATTTTTCAGACCGTTTCATGCTCCTCATATGTTTCACACCTTTTGAAGCTCTTCATGTTTTTTAACACCTTTTCATGCTCCTCCTATTTTTCAGTCCGTTTCATGCTCCTCATATATTTGACACCTTTTGAAGCTCTTCATATTTTTCACACCCTTTCAGGCTCTTCATATTTTTCAACACCGCTTCAAGCTCCTCCTATTTTTCAGACCGTTTCTTGCCCCTCATATTTTTGACACCTTTGAATGTCTTCATATATTTCACACCTTTTCAGGCTCTTCATGTTTTTGAACACCGCTTCAGGCTCCTCCTATTTTTCAGACCGTTTCATGCTCCTCATATTTTTCAGACCGTTTCATGCTCCTCATGTATTTCACACCTTTTGAAGCTCTTCATATTTTTCACTCCTTTTCAGGCTCTCCAAGTTTCTGAACACCACTTCCTGCTCCTCCTATTTTTGAGGCCGTTTCATGCTCATCTCATTTTTGACACCTTCTGAAGCTCTTCATTTTTTTCATCCTTTTGAGCTCTTCATATTCTTCACACGTTTTCAGGCTCTTCATGTATTTCAATAACGCTTTTTACTCCTCCTATTTTTCAGACCGTTTCATGCTCCTCATATATTTGACACCTTTTCAAGCTCTTCCTATTTTTCACACCTTTTCAGGCTCTTCATATTTTTCAACACAACTTCATGCTTCTCCTATTTTTCAGACGGTTTCATGCTCCTCATATTTTTGTCACCTTTTGAAGTTCTTCATATTATTCACACCTTTTCAGGCTCTTCATGTTTTTCAACACTGCTTCATGCTCCTCCTGTTTTTCAGACCGTTTCATGCTGCTCATATTTTTGACACATTTTGTTGTTCTTCATATTTTTCACACCTTTTCAGGCTCTTCACGTTTTTCAACACCACTTCATGCTCCTCCTATTTTTCAGGCCGTTTCATACTCCTTATACTTTTGACACCTTTTGAAGTTCTTCATTTTTTTCACACCTTACAGGCTCTTCATGGTTTTCAACACCACTTCATGCTCCTCCTATTTTTCAGACTGTTTCATGCTCCTCATATATTTGACAAATTTTGAAGCTCTTCAGATTTTTCACACCTTTTCAGGCTCTTCATATTTTTCAGCACCGATTCATGCTCCTCCTATGTTTCAAATTGTTTCATGCTCCTCATATTTTACACACCTTTTGAAGCTCTTCATATTTTTCACACCTTTTCAGACTCTTCATATTATTCAACACCGCTTCATGCTCCTCCTATTTTTCAGACCGTTTCATGCTCCTCATCTTTTTGACACCTTTTGAAGCTCTTCATATTTTTTCACATTTTCAGGCTCTTTATGTTTTTGAACACCGTTTCATGCTCCTCCTATTTTCCATACCGTTTCATGCTCCGCAAATCCTTGACAGCTTTTGAAGCTCTTCATATATTTCACACCTTTCAGGCTCTTCATGTTTTTCAACACCGCTTCATGCTCCTCCTTCTTTTCAGACCGATTCATGCTCCTCATGTTTTTCACACTTTTGACAACTTTTGAAGCTCTTCATATTTTTCACACCTTTTCAGACTCTTCATTTTATTCAACACCGCTTCTTGCTCTTCCTATTTTTCAGACCTTTTCAGGCTCCTCTCATTTTTGACACCTTTGGATGCTCTTCATATATTTCACAGCTTTTCAGGTTCTTCATGTTTTTCAACACCACTTCATGCTTCTCCTATTTTTCAACAGTTTCATGCTCCTCTTATTTTTGACACCTTTTGAAGTTCTTCATATTTTTCACACTTTTTGAAGCTCTTCATATTTTCACACCTTTTCAGGCTCTTCATGTTTTTCAACACCACTTCATGATCCTCCTATTTTTTACACATTTTGAAGCTCTTCATATTTTTCACACCTTTTCAGGCTCTTCATATTTTTCAACACCGCTTCATGCTCCTCCTATTTTTCAGACCGTTTAATGCTCCTCATATTTTTGACACCTTTTGAAGCTCTTAATATTTTTCACACCTTTTCAGGGTCTTCAAATTTTTAACACCGTTTAATGCTCCTCCTATTTTTTACACCTTTTGAAGCTCTTCATATTTCTCACACCTTTTCAGGCTCTTCATGTTTTTCAACACCACTTCATGCTCCTCCTTTTTTTGAGACCGTTTCATGCTCCTCATATTTTTGACACCCTTTGAAGCTCTTCATAGTTTTCACACCTTTTCAGGCTCTTCATGTATTTCAACACCACTTCATGCTCCTCCTATTGTTCAGAGCTTTTCATGCTCCTCATATTTTTGTCACCTTTTGAAGCTCTTCATATTTTCACACCTTTTCAGTCTTTTCATGTTTTTCAACACCGCTTCATGCTCCTACTATTTTTCAGACCTTTTCATGCTCCTCATATGTTTCACACCTTTTTAAGCTCTTCATGTTTTTTAACACCTTTTCACTCTCCTCCTATATTTCAGACCTTTTCAAGCTCCTCATATTTTTGACACCTTTTGAAGCTCTTCATATTTTTCACACTTTTTCAGGGTCTTCATGTTTTTCTACACCACTTCATGCTTCTCCTATTTTTCAGACCGTTTCATTCTCCTCATATGTTTCACAACTTTTTCAGGCTCTTCTTGTTTCGCAACACGACTTCATGCTCCTCCTATTTTTCAGACCGTTTCATGGTCCTCACATTTTTGACACCTTTTGAAGTTCTTCATATTTTTCACACTTTTTCAGGCTTTTCATGTTTTTCAACACTGCTTCATTCTCCTCCTTTATTTCAGACCGTTTCATGCTCCTCATATTTTTCACACAGTTTGAAGCTCTTAATACTTTTCACACCTTTTGAGGCTCTTCATGTTTTTGAAAACAGTTTCTTTCTCCTCCTATTTTTCAGACCGTTTCACCATCCTCATATTTTTGACAACTTTTTGAAGCTCTTCATATTTTTCACACCTTTTCAGGCTCTTCATGTTTTTCAACACCACTTCATGCTCCTCCTAATTTTCAGACCGTTTCATGCTCTTCATATTTTTGACACTTTTTGAAGCTCTTCATATTTTTCACACCTTTCCAGGCTCTTCATTTTTTTGAACACCGTTTCATGATCCTCCTATTTTTCGGACCGTTTCATGCTCCTCATATGTTTCACACCTTTTCAAGCTCTTCATGTTTTTTAACACCTTTTCATGCTCCTCCTATATTTCAGACCGTTTAATGCTCCTTATATTTTTGACACTTTTTGAAGCTCTTCATATTTTTCACACCTTTCCAGGCTCTTCATGTTTTTGAACACCGTTTCATGACCCTCCTATTTTTCAGACCGTTTCATGCTCCTCATATGTTTCACACCTTTTGAAGCTCTTCATGTTTTTTAACACCTTTTCATGCTCCTCCTAATTTTCAGTCCGTTTCATGCTCCTCATATATTTGACACCTTTTGAAGCTCTTCATATTTTTCACACCCTTTCAGGCTCTTCATATTTTTCAACACCGCTTCAAGCTCCTCCTATTTTTCAGACCGTTTCTTGCCCCTCATATTTTTGACACCTTTGAATGTCTTCATATATTTCACACCTTTTCAGGCTCTTCATGTTTTTGAACACCGCTTCAGGCTCCTCCTATTTTTCAGACCGTTTCATGCTCCTCATATTTTTCAGACCGTTTCATGCTCCTCATGTATTTCACACCTTTTGAAGCTCTTCATATTTTTCACTCCTTTTCAGGCTCTCCAAGTTTCTGAACACCACTTCCTGCTCCTCCTATTTTTGAGGCCGTTTCATGCTCATCTCATTTTTGACACCTTCTGAAGCTCTTCATTTTTTCATCCTTTTGAGCTCTTCATATTCTTCACACGTTTTCAGGCTCTTCATGTATTTCAATAACGCTTTTTACTCCTCCTATTTTTCAGACCGTTTCATGCTCCTCATATATTTGACACCTTTTCAAGCTCTTCCTATTTTTCACACCTTTTCAGGCTCTTCATATTTTTCAACACAACTTCATGCTTCTCCTATTTTTCAGACGGTTTCATGCTCCTCATATTTTTGTCACCTTTTGAAGTTTTCATATTATTCACACCTTTTCAGGCTCTTCATGTTTTTCAACACTGCTTCATGCTCCTCCTGTTTTTCAGACCGTTTCATGCTGCTCATATTTTTGACACATTTTGTTGTTCTTCATATTTTTCACACCTTTTCAGGCTCTTCACGTTTTTCAACACCACTTCATGCTCCTCCTATTTTTCAGGCCGTTTCATACTCCTTATACTTTTGACACCTTTTGAAGTTCTTCATATTTTTCACACCTTACAGGCTCTTCATGGTTTTCAAGACCACTTCATGCTCCTCCTATTTTTCAGACTGTTTCATGCTCCTCATATATTTGACAAATTTTGAAGCTCTTCAGATTTTTCACACCTTTTCAGGCTCTTCATATTTTTCAGCACCGATTCATGCTCCTCCTATGTTTCAAATTGTTTCATGCTCCTCATATTTTACACACCTTTTGAAGCTCTTCATATTTTTCACACCTTTTCAGACTCTTCATATTATTCAACACCGCTTCATGCTCCTCCTATTTTTCAGACCGTTTCATGCTCCTCATCTTTTTGACACCTTTTGAAGCTCTTCATATTTTTTCACATTTTCAGGCTCTTTATGTTTTTGAACACCGTTTCATGCTCCTCCTATTTTCCATACCGTTTCATGCTCCGCAAATCCTTGACAGCTTTTGAAGCTCTTCATATATTTCACACCTTTCAGGCTCTTCATGTTTTTCAACACCGCTTCATGCTCCTCCTTCTTTTCAGACCGATTCATGCTCCTCATGTTTTTCACACTTTTGACAACTTTTGAAGCTCTTCATATTTTTCACACCTTTTCAGACTCTTCATTTTATTCAACACCGCTTCTTGCTCTTCCTATTTTTCAGACCTTTTCAGGCTCCTCTCATTTTTGACACCTTTGGATGCTCTTCATATATTTCACAGCTTTTCAGGTTCTTCATGTTTTTCAACACCACTTCATGCTTCTCCTATTTTTCAACAGTTTCATGCTCCTCTTATTTTTGACACCTTTTGAAGTTCTTCATATTTTTCACACTTTTTGAAGCTCTTCATATTTTCACACCTTTTCAGGCTCTTCATGTTTTTCAACACCACTTCATGATCCTCCTATTTTTTACACATTTTGAAGCTCTTCATATTTTTCACACCTTTTCAGGCTCTTCATATTTTTCAACACCGCTTCATGCTCCTCCTATTTTTCAGACCGTTTAATGCTCCTCATATTTTTGACACCTTTTGAAGCTCTTAATATTTTTCACACCTTTTCAGGGTCTTCAAATTTTTAACACCGTTTAATGCTCCTCCTATTTTTTACACCTTTTGAAGCTCTTCATATTTCTCACACCTTTTCAGGCTCTTCATGTTTTTCAACACCACTTCATGCTCCTCCTTTTTTTGAGACAGTTTCATGCTCCTCATATTTTTGACACCCTTTGAAGCTCTTCATAGTTTTCACACCTTTTCAGGCTCTTCATGTATTTCAACACCACTTCATGCTCCTCCTATTTTTCAGAGCTTTTCATGCTCCTCATATTTTTGTCACCTTTTGAAGCTCTTCATATTTTCACACCTTTTCAGTCTTTTCATGTTTTTCAACACCGCTTCATGCTCCTACTATTTTTCAGACCTTTTCATGCTCCTCATATGTTTCACACCTTTTTAAGCTCTTCATGTTTTTTAACACCTTTTCACTCTCCTCCTATATTTCAGACCTTTTCAAGCTCCTCATATTTTTGACACCTTTTGAAGCTCTTCATATTTTTCACACTTTTTCAGGGTCTTCATGTTTTTCTACACCACTTCATGCTTCTCCTATTTTTCAGACCGTTTCATTCTCCTCATATGTTTCACAACTTTTTCAGGCTCTTCTTGTTTCTCAACACGACTTCATGCTCCTCCTATTTTTCAGACCGTTTCATGGTCCTCACATTTTTGACACCTTTTGAAGTTCTTCATATTTTTCACACTTTTTCAGGCTTTTCTTTTTTTTCAACACTGCTTCATTCTCCTCCTTTATTTCAGACCGTTTCATGCTCCTCATCTTTTTGACACCTTTTGAAGCTCTTTATTTTTCACACCTTTTCAGGCTTTTCATGTTTTCCTACACCTCTTCATTCTCCCCTTATTCTTCAGACATTTTCATGCTCCTCATATTTTTGACATCCTTTGAAGCTCTTCATATTTTTCACACCTTTTCAGGCTTTTCATGTTTTTCAACACCGCCTCATGCTCCTCCTATTTTTCAGACCCTTTCATGCTCCTCATATGTTTCACAACTTTTTCAGGCTCTTCATGTTTTTCAACACCACTTCCTGCTCCTCCTATTTTTCAGACCGTTTCATGCTCCTCATATTTTTCACACAGTTTGAAGCTCTTAATACTTTTCACACCTTTTGAGGCTCTTCATGTTTTTGAAAACAGTTTCTTTCTCCTCCTATTTTTCAGACCGTTTCACCATCCTCATATTTTTGACAACTTTTTGAAGCTCTTCATATTTTTCACACCTTTTCAGGCTCTTCCTGTTTTTCAACACCACTTCATGCTCCTCCTAATTTTCAGACCGTTTCATGCTCTTCATATTTTTGACACTTTTTGAAGCTCTTCATATTTTTCACACCTTTCCAGGCTCTTCATGTTTTTGAACACCGTTTCATGATCCTCCTATTTTTCGGACCGTTTCATGCTCCTCATATGTTTCACACCTTTTCAAGCTCTTCATGTTTTTTAACACCTTTTCATGCTCCTCCTATATTTCAGACCGTTTAATGCTCCTTATATTTTTGACACTTTTTGAAGCTCTTCATATTTTTCACACCTTTCCAGGCTCTTCATGTTTTTGAACACCGTTTCATGACCCTCCTATTTTTCAGACCGTTTCATGCTCCTCATATGTTTCACACCTTTTGAAGCTCTTCATGTTTTTTAACACCTTTTCATGCTCCTCCTATTTTTCAGTCCGTTTCATGCTCCTCATATATTTGACACCTTTTGAAGCTCTTCATATTTTTGACACCCTTTCAGGCTCTTCAGATTTTTCAACACCGCTTCAAGCTCCTCCAATTTTTCAGACCGTTTCTTGCCCCTCATATTTTTGACACCTTTGAATGTCTTCATATATTTCACTCCTTTTCAGGCTCTCCAAGTTTCTGAACACCACTTCCTGCTCCTCCTATTTTTGAGGCCGTTTCATGCTCATCTCATTTTTGACACCTTCTGAAGCTCTTCATTTTTTTCATCCTTTTGAGCTCTTCATATTCTTCACACGTTTTCAGGCTCTTCATGTATTTCAATAACGCTTTATACTCCTCCTATTTTTCAGACCGTTTCATGCTCCTCATATATTTGACACCTTTTCAAGCTCTTCCTATTTTTCACACCTTTTCAGGCTCTTCATATTTTTCAACACAACTTCATGCTTCTCCTATTTTTCAGACGGTTTCATGCTCCTCATATTTTTGTCACCTTTTGAAGTTCTTCATATTATTCACACCTTTTCAGGCTTTTCATGTTTTTCAACACCGCTTCAAGCTCCTCCTATTTTTCAGACCGTTTCTTGCCCCTCATATTTTTGACACCTTTGAATGTCTTCATATATTTCACACCTTTTCAGGCTCTTCATGTTTTTGAACACCGCTTCAGGCTCCTCCTATTTTTCAGACCGTTTCATGCTCCTCATATTTTTCAGACCGTTTCATGCTCCTCATGTATTTCACACCTTTTGAAGCTCTTCATATTTTTCACTCCTTTTCAGGCTCTCCAAGTTTCTGAACACCACTTCCTGCTCCTCCTATTTTTGAGGCCGTTTCATGCTCATCTCATTTTTGACACCTTCTGAAGCTCTTCATTTTTTTCATCCTTTTGAGCTCTTCATATTCTTCACACGTTTTCAGGCTCTTCATGTATTTCAATAACGCTTTTTACTCCTCCTATTTTTCAGACCGTTTCATGCTCCTCATATATTTGACACCTTTTCAAGCTCTTCCTATTTTTCACACCTTTTCAGGCTCTTCATATTTTTCAACACAACTTCATGCTTCTCCTATTTTTCAGACGGTTTCATGCTCCTCATATTTTTGTCACCTTTTGAAGTTCTTCATATTATTCACACCTTTTCAGGCTCTTCATGTTTTTCAACACTGCTTCATGCTCCTCCTGTTTTTCAGACCGTTTCATGCTGCTCATATTTTTGACACATTTTGTTGTTCTTCATATTTTTCACACCTTTTCAGGCTCTTCACGTTTTTCAACACCACTTCATGCTCCTCCTATTTTTCAGGCCGTTTCATACTCCTTATACTTTTGACACCTTTTGAAGTTCTTCATATTTTTCACACCTTACAGGCTCTTCATGGTTTTCAACACCACTTCATGCTCCTCCTATTTTTCAGACTGTTTCATGCTCCTCATATATTTGACAAATTTTGAAGCTCTTCAGATTTTTCACACCTTTTCAGGCTCTTCATATTTTTCAGCACCGATTCATGCTCCTCCTATGTTTCAAATTGTTTCATGCTCCTCATATTTTACACACCTTTTGAAGCTCTTCATATTTTTCACACCTTTTCAGACTCTTCATATTATTCAACACCGCTTCATGCTCCTCCTATTTTTCAGACCGTTTCATGCTCCTCATCTTTTTGACACCTTTTGAAGCTCTTCATATTTTTTCACATTTTCAGGCTCTTTATGTTTTTGAACACCGTTTCATGCTCCTCCTATTTTCCATACCGTTTCATGCTCCGCAAATCCTTGACAGCTTTTGAAGCTCTTCATATATTTCACACCTTTCAGGCTCTTCATGTTTTTCAACACCGCTTCATGCTCCTCCTTCTTTTCAGACCGATTCATGCTCCTCATGTTTTTCACACTTTTGACAACTTTTGAAGCTCTTCATATTTTTCACACCTTTTCAGACTCTTCATTTTATTCAACACCGCTTCTTGCTCTTCCTATTTTTCAGACCTTTTCAGGCTCCTCTCATTTTTGACACCTTTGGATGCTCTTCATATATTTCACAGCTTTTCAGGTTCTTCATGTTTTTCAACACCACTTCATGCTTCTCCTATTTTTCAACAGTTTCATGCTCCTCTTATTTTTGACACCTTTTGAAGTTCTTCATATTTTTCACACTTTTTGAAGCTCTTCATATTTTCACACCTTTTCAGGCTCTTCATGTTTTTCAACACCACTTCATGATCCTCCTATTTTTTACACATTTTGAAGCTCTTCATATTTTTCACACCTTTTCAGGCTCTTCATATTTTTCAACACCGCTTCATGCTCCTCCTATTTTTCAGACCGTTTAATGCTCCTCATATTTTTGACACCTTTTGAAGCTCTTAATATTTTTCACACCTTTTCAGGGTCTTCAAATTTTTAACACCGTTTAATGCTCCTCCTATTTTTTACACCTTTTGAAGCTCTTCATATTTCTCACACCTTTTCAGGCTCTTCATGTTTTTCAACACCACTTCATGCTCCTCCTTTTTTTGAGACCGTTTCATGCTCCTCATATTTTTGACACCCTTTGAAGCTCTTCATAGTTTTCACACCTTTTCAGGCTCTTCATGTATTTCAACACCACTTCATGCTCCTCCTATTTTTCAGAGCTTTTCATGCTCCTCATATTTTTGTCACCTTTTGAAGCTCTTCATATTTTCACACCTTTTCAGTCTTTTCATGTTTTTCAACACCGCTTCATGCTCCTACTATTTTTCAGACCTTTTCATGCTCCTCATATGTTTCACACCTTTTTAAGCTCTTCATGTTTTTTAACACCTTTTCACTCTCCTCCTATATTTCAGACCTTTTCAAGCTCCTCATATTTTTGACACCTTTTGAAGCTCTTCATATTTTTCACACTTTTTCAGGGTCTTCATGTTTTTCTACACCACTTCATGCTTCTCCTATTTTTCAGACCGTTTCATTCTCCTCATATGTTTCACAACTTTTTCAGGCTCTTCTTGTTTCTCAACACGACTTCATGCTCCTCCTATTTTTCAGACCGTTTCATGGTTCTCACATTTTTGACACCTTTTGAAGTTCTTCATATTTTTCACACTTTTTCAGGCTTTTCTTTTTTTTCAACACTGCTTCATTCTCCTCCTTTATTTCAGACCGTTTCATGCTCCTCATCTTTTTGACACCTTTTGAAGCTCTTTATTTTTCACACCTTTTCAGGCTTTTCATGTTTTCCTACACCTCTTCATTCTCCCCTTATTCTTCAGACATTTTCATGCTCCTCATATTTTTGACATCCTTTGAAGCTCTTCATATTTTTCACACCTTTTCAGGCTTTTCATGTTTTTCAACACCGCCTCATGCTCCTCCTATTTTTCAGACCCTTTCATGCTCCTCATATGTTTCACAACTTTTTCAGGCTCTTCATGTTTTTCAACACCACTTCCTGCTCCTCCTATTTTTCAGACCGTTTCATGCTCCTCATATTTTTCACACAGTTTGAAGCTCTTAATACTTTTCACACCTTTTGAGGCTCTTCATGTTTTTGAAAACAGTTTCTTTCTCCTCCTATTTTTCAGACCGTTTCACCATCCTCATATTTTTGACAACTTTTTGAAGCTCTTCATATTTTTCACACCTTTCCAGGCTCTTCATGTTTTTGAACACCGTTTCATGATCCTCCTATTTTTCGGACCGTTTCATGCTCCTCATATGTTTCACACCTTTTCAAGCTCTTCATGTTTTTTAACACCTTTTCATGCTCCTCCTATATTTCAGACAGTTTAATGCTCCTTATATTTTTGACACTTTTTGAAGCTCTTCATATTTTTCACACCTTTCCAGGCTCTTCATGTTTTTGAACACCGTTTCATGACCCTCCTATTTTTCAGACCGTTTCATGCTCCTCATATGTTTCACACCTTTTCAAGCTCTTCATGTTTTTTAACACCTTTTCATGCTCCTCCTATTTTTCAGTCCGTTTCATGCTCCTCATATATTTGACACCTTTTGAAGCTCTTCATATTTTTCACACCCTTTCAGGCTCTTCATATTTTTCAACACCGCTTCAAGCTCCTCCTATTTTTCAGACCGTTTCTTGCTCCTCATATTTTTGACACCTTTGAATGTCTTCATATATTTCACACCTTTTCAGGCTCTTCATGTTTTTGAACACCGCTTCATGCTCCTCCTATTTTTCAGACCGTTTCATGCTCCTCATATTTTTCAGACCGTTTCATGCTCCTCATATTTTTCACACCTTTTGAAGCTCTTCATATGTTTCACACCTTTTCAGGCTCTTCATGTTTTTCAACACTGCTACATGCTCCTCCTATTTTTCAGACCGTTTTATGCTCCTCATAATTTTGACACCTTTTCAAGCTCTTCCTATTTTTCATACCTTTTCAGTCTCTTCATATTTTTCAAAACCACTTCATGCTTCTCCTATTTTTCAGACGGTTTCATGCTCCTCATTTTTTTGTCACCTTTTGAAGTTCTTCATATTATTCACACCTTTTCAGGCTCTTCATGTTTTTCAACACTGCTTCATGCTCCTCCTGGTTTTCAGACCGTTTCATGCTGCTCATATTTTTGACACCTTTTGATGTTCTTCATATTTTTCACACCTTTTCAGGCTCTTCACGTTTTTCAACACCACTTCATGCTCCTCCTATTTTTCAGGCCGTTTCATGCTCCTTATACTTTTGACACCTTTTGAAGTTCTTCATATTTTTCACACCCTACAGGCTCTTCATGGTTTTCAACACCACTTCATGCTCCTCCTATTTTTCAGACTGTTTCATGCTCCTCATATATTTGACACGTTTTGAGCTCTTCATATTTATCGCACCTTTTCAGGCTCTTCAATTTTGACCACCGCTTCATGCTCCTCCTATTTTTCAGACCGTTTCGTGCTCCTCATATTTTTGACACATTTTGAAGCTTTTCATATATTTCACAGCTTATCAGGCTCTTCATGTTTCTTAACATCACTTCATGCTCCACCTATGTTTCAGACCGTTTCATGCTCCTCATATTTTTGACACCTTTTGAAGCTTTCCATATTTTTCACACCTTTTCAGGCTCTTCATATTTTTAAACACCGCATCATGCTCCTCATATTTTTCGGACCATTTCATGCTCCTCATATTTTTGACACCTTTTGAAGCTCTTCATAGTTTCACACGTTGTCAGGCTCTTCATGTTTTTCTACAACGCTTCATGCTCCTCCTATTTTTCAGACCTTTTTATGCTCCTCATGTTTTTGACACCTTTTGACGCTCTTCATATTTTTCACACATTTTCAGGCTTTTCATGTTTTTCAACACGGCTTCATGCTCCTCCTATTTTTCAAACCGTTTTATGCTCCTCATATGTTTCACACCTTTTGAAGCTCTTCATATTCTTAACACATTTTCAGGCTGTACATGTTTTGAACACCTCTTCATGCTCTCCTATTTTTCAGAACGTTTCATGCTCATCTCAATTTTGACACCTTTTCAGGCTCTTCATATTTTTCAAACCTTTTGAAGCTCTTCATATTTTTCACACTTTTTCAGGCTCTTCATGTTTTGAACACCGCTTCATGCTCCTCCTATTTTTCAGACCGTTTCATGCTCCTCATGCATTTCACACCTTTTGAAGCTCTTCATATATTTCACACCTCTTCAGGCTCTTCACGTTTTTGAACAATACTTCATGCTCCTCCTATTTTTCAGACTGTTTCATGCTCATCTCATTTTTGACACCTTTTCAGGCTCTTTATATTTTTCAAACCTTTTGAAGCTGTTCATATTTTTCACACTTTTTCAGGCTCTTCATGTTTTGAACATTGCTTCATACTCCTCCTATTTTTCAGACCGTTTCATTCTCTTCATGTATTTCACACCTTTTGAAGCTCTTCATATTTTTCACACCTTTTCATGCTCTTCATGTTTTTGAACACCGTTTCATGCTCGTCCTTATTTTCAGACCGTTTCAAGCTCCTCATATTTTTGAAACCTTTTGAAGCTCTTCATATTTTTCACACCTTTTAAGACTTTTCACGTTTTTGAACACCGCTTCATGCTCCTCATATTTCTCACACCTTTTGAAGCTCTTCATATTTTTCTCACCTTTTCAGGCTCCTCATGTTTTTGAACACCACTTCATGCTCCTCATATTTTTCAGACCATTTCATGATTCTCATGTATTTCACACTTTTTGAACCTCTTCATATTTTTCACACCTTTTCAATGTCTTCATGTTTTTGAACACTGTTTCATGCTGCTCATATTTTTCAGACCGTTTCATGATACTCACATTTTTAACACCTTTTGAAGCTCTTCATATTTTTCACACTTTATCAGGCTCTTCATGTTTTTGAACATCTTTTCGTGCTCCTCCTATTTTTCAGACCGTTTCATGCTCCTCATATTTTTGACACGTTCAGAAGCTCTTCATATTTTTCACACTTTTTCACGCTGTTTGTAGTTTTCAACACCGCTGCATGATTCTCCTATTTTTCAGACCGTTTCATGCTCCTCATATTTTTGACACCTTTTGAAGCTCTTCATATTTTTCACACCTTTTGAAGCTCTTCATTTTTTTGACACCTTTTGAAGCTCTTCATATTTTTGACACCTTTTGAAGCTCTTCATATTTTTCACACCTTTTCAAGCACTTCATGTATTTCAACACAGCTTCACACTCCTCCTATTTTTCAGACTGTTTCATGCTCCTCATAATTTTCACATCTTTTGCGGCTCTTCCTATTTTTCACAACTTTTCAGGCTCTTCAGGTTTTTCAAAACCGCTTCATGCTCCTCCTATTTTTCAGACCGTTTCATGCTCCTCATATTTTTGACACCTTTTGAAGCTCTTCATTTTTTTCACAGCTTTTCAGGCTCTTCATGTTTTTTAACACCGCTGCATACTCCTCCTATATTTCAGACCGTTTCGTGTTCCGCATATTTTTCACACCTTTGAATCTCTTCATTTTTTCACACCTTTTCAGTCTCTTCATGTTTTTGAACACCACTTCATGCTCCTCCTATTTTTCAGAGAGTTTCATGCTCCTCATGTATGTCACACCTTTTGAAGCTCTTCATATTTTTCACACCTTTTCAGGCTCTTCATGTTTTTGAACACCGCTTCATGCTCCTCCTATTTTTCAGACGGTATCATGATTCTCATATTTTTCACACCTTTTGGAGCTCTTCATATTTTTCACACCTTTTCAGGCTCTTCATGTTTTTCCACACCACTTCATGCTTCTCCCATTTTTCAGACCGTTTCATGCTCCTCATGTATTTCAAGCCCTTTGAAGCTTTTCATATTTTTACACCTTTTCAGGCTCTTCATGTTTTTGAACACGATTTAATGCTCCTCCTATTTTTCAGACAGTTTAATACTCTTCATATTTTTGACATCTTTTGAAGCTCTTCATATTTTTCACACCTTTTCAGGCTCTTCATATATTTCACACCTTTTCATGCTCTTCGTGTTTTTGAACACCATTTCATGCTCCCGCTATTTTTCAGACCGTTTCAGGCTCTTCATATTTTTTTTACACCTTTTGAAGCTCTTCATATATTACACCTTTTCAGGCTCTTCATGGTTTTCAAAACCGCTTCATGTTCCTCCTAATTTTCAGACCGTTTCATGCTCCTCATATTTTTCACACCTTTTGAAGCTTTTCCTATTGTACACAACTTTTCAAGCTCTTCATGCTTTTCAGCACTGCATCATGATCCGCTTTTTTTTCAGACTGTTTCATGCTCGTCATATTTTTGACACCTTTTGAAGGTCTTCATATGTTTCACACCTTTTCAGGCGCTTCATGTTTTACAACACCGCATCATGCTCCTCCTATTTTTCAGACTGTTTCATGCTCCTTATATTTTTGACAGCTTTTGAAGCTCTTCATATTTTTCACACCTTTTCAGGCTCTTCATGTTTTTCAACACCGCTTCATGCTCCTCCTATTTTTCAGACTGTTTCATGCTCCTCATATTTTTCACACCTTTTGAAGCTCTTCATATTTTTCACACCTTTTCAGTCTCTTCATGTTTTTGAACACGGCTTCATGCTCCGCCTATTTTTCAGACCGTTTCATGCTCCCCATATTTTTGACACCTTTTGAAGCTCTTCAAATTTTTCACACCTTTTCAGACTCTTCATGTTTTTCAACACCGCTTCATGCTCCTGCTATTTTTCAGACCGTTTCATGCTCCCCATGTATTTCACACCTTTTGAGGCTCTGCATACTTTTCACACCTTTTCAGGCTCTTCAACTTTTTCAACACCACTTCATGCTCCTCCTATTTTTCAGACCGTTTCATGCTCCTCATATTTATGACACCTTTTGAAGCTCTTCATATATTTCACACCTTTTCAGACTCTTCAAGTTTTCCAACACCGTTTCATGCTCCTCCTATTTTTCAGACCATTTCATGCTCCTCATAATTTTCACACATTTTGAAGATCTTCATATTTTTCACACTTTTTCAGGATGTTCATGTTTTTCAACACCGCTTCATGCTCCTCCTATTTTTCTGACCGTTTCATGCTCCTCATGTATTTCACACCTTTTGAAGCTCTTGATATTTTTCACACCTTTTCAGGCTCTTCATGTTTTTGAACACCGCTTCATGCTCCTCCTATTTTTCAGACCGTTTCATGCTCCTAATGTTTTGCCCAGTTTTGAAACTCTTCATATTTTTCACATTTTTTTCAGGCTCTTCATGTTATTGAACACCATTTCATGCTCCGCCTATTTTTCAGACCGTTTCATGCTCCTCATATTTTTGACACCTTTTGAAGCTATCCATATTTTTCACACCTTTTCAGGCTCTTCATGTTTTTCAACACCGTTTCATGCTCCTCCTCTCTTTCAGACCGTTTCAGGCTCCTCATATGTTTCACACCTTTTTCAGGCTCTTCATATTTTTCAACACCACTTCATGCTCCTCCTATTTTTCAGACCGTTTCATGCTCCTCATATGTTTCACACCTTTTTCAGGCTCTTCATGTTTTTCAAAACCACTTCATGCTCCTCCTATTTTTCAGACCGTTTCATGCTCATCATATTTTTGACACACTTTGAAGCTCTTCATACTTTTCACACCTTTTGAGGCTCTTCATGTTTTTGAAAACAGTTTCTTGCTCCTCATATTTTTCAGACCGTTTCACCCTCCTCATATTTTTGACACCTTTTGAAGCTCTTCATATTATTCAGACCTTTTCAGGCTCTTCATGTTTTTCAACACCGCTTCATGCTCCTCCTTTTTTTCAGACCGTTTCATGCTCCTCATATTTGTGACACCTTTTGAAGCTCTTCATATTTTTCACACTTCTCCAGGCTCTTCATGTTTTTGAACAGCGTTTCATGCTCCTCCTCTTATTCAGACCGTATCATGGTGCTCATATTTTTGACACCTTTTGAAGCTCTTCATATTTTTCACACCTTTTCAGGCTCTTCATGTTTTTCAACACCACTTCATGCTCCTCCTATTCTAAGGCCGTTTCATGCTCCTTATATTTTTGACACCTTTTGAAGTTCTTCATATTTTTCACACCTTACAGGCTCTTCATGGTTTTCAACACCACTTCATGCTCCTCCTATTTTTCTGACCGTTTCATGCTCCTCATGTATTTCACACCTTTTGAAGCTCTTGATATTTTTCACACCTTTTCAGGCTCTTCATGTTTTTGAACACCGCTTCATGCTCCTCCTATTTTTCAGACCGTTTCATGCTCCTAATGTTTTGCCCAGTTTTGAAACTCTTCATATTTTTCACATTTTTTTCAGGCTCTTCATGTTATTGAACACCATTTCATGCTCCGCCTATTTTTCAGACCGTTTCATGCTCCTCATATTTTTGACACCTTTTGAAGCTATCCATATTTTTCACACCTTTTCAGGCTCTTCATGTTTTTCAACACCGTTTCATGCTCCTCCTCTCTTTCAGACCGTTTCAGGCTCCTCATATGTTTCACACCTTTTTCAGGCTCTTCATGTTTTTCAACACCACTTCATGCTCCTCCTTTTTTTCAGACCGTTTCATGCTCCTCATATGTTTCACACCTTTTTCAGGCTCTTTATGTTTTTCAAAACCACTTCATGCTCCTCCTATTTTTCAGACCGTTTCATGCTCATCATATTTTTGACACACTTTGAAGCTCTTCATACTTTTCACACCTTTTGAAGCTCTTCATGTTTTTGAAAACAGTTTCTTGCTCCTCATATTTTTCAGACCGTTTCACCCTCCTCATATTTTTGACACCTTTTGAAGCTCTTCATATTATTCAGACCTTTTCAGGCTCTTCATGTTTTTCAACACCACTTCATGCTCCTCCTATTTCTAAGGCCGTTTCATGCTCCTTATATTTTTGACACCTTTTGAAGTTCTTCATATTTTTCACACCTTACAGGCTCTTCATGGTTTTCAACACCACTTCATGCTCCTCCTATTTTTCTGACCGTTTCATGCTCCTCATGTATTTCACACCTTTTGAAGCTCTTGATATTTTTCACACCTTTTCAGGCTCTTCATGTTTTTGAACACCGCTTCATGCTCCTCCTATTTTTCAGACCGTTTCATGCTCCTAATGTTTTGCCCAGTTTTGAAACTCTTCATATTTTTCACATTTTTTTCAGGCTCTTCATGTTATTGAACACCATTTCATGCTCCGCCTATTTTTCAGACCGTTTCATGCTCCTCATATTTTTGACACCTTTTGAAGTTCTTCATATTTTTCACACCTTACAGGCTCTTCATGGTTTTCAACACCACTTCATGCTCCTCCTTTTTTTCAGACCGTTTCAGGCTCCTCATATGTTTCACACCTTTTTCAGGCTCTTCATGTTTTTCAACACCACTTCATGCTCCTCCTTTTTTTCAGACCGTTTCATGCTCCTCATATTTGTGACACCTTTTGAAGCTCTTCATATTTTTCACACTTCTCCAGGCTCTTCATGTTTTTGAACACCGTTTCATGCTCCTCCTCTTATTCAGACCGTATCATGGTGCTCATATTTTTGACACCTTTTGAAGCTCTTCATATTATTCACACCTTTTCAGGCTCTTCATGTTTTTCAACACCACTTCATGCTCCTCCTATTTCTCAGGCCGTTTCATGCTCCTTATATTTTTGACACCTTTTGAAGTTCTTCATATTTTTCACACCTTACAGGCTCTTCATGGTTTTCAACACCACTTCATGCTCCTCCTATTTTTCAGACCGTTTCATGCTCCTCATATATTAGACACCTTTTGAAGTTCTTCATATATTTCACACCTTTTCAGGGTTTTCATGATTTTGAACACCGTTTCATGCTCCTCATATTTTTCAGACCGTTTCATGCTCCTCATATTTTTGACACCTTTTGAAGCTCTTCATAATTTCCACACCTTTTCAGGCTCTTCAACTTTTTCAACACCACTTCATGCTCCTCCTATTTTTCAGACCGTTTCATGGTCCTCATATTTTTGACACCTTTTGAAGCTCTTCATATTTTTCACACCTTTTCAGGCTCTTCATATTTTTGAACACCGTTTCATGCTCCTCCTATTTCTCAGGCCGTTTCATGCTCCTTATATTTTTGACACCTTTTGAAGTTCTTCATATTTTTCACACCTTACAGGCTCTTCATGGTTTTCAACACCGCTTCATGATCCTCCTATTTTTCAGACATTTTCATGCTCCTCATATTTTTGACACCTTTTGAAGCTCTTCATATTTTTCACACCTTTTCAGGCTCTTCATGTTTTTGAACACCGTTTCATGCTCATCCTATTTTTCCGACCGTTTCATGATCCTCGTATTTTTGACAACTTTTGAAGCTCTTCATATTTTTCACACCTTTTCAGGCTCTTCATGTTTTCAGCACCGATTCATGTTCCTCCTATTTTTCAGACCGTTTCATGCTGCTCATGTATTTCACACCTTTTGAAGCTGTGCATATTTTTCACACATTTTCAGGCTCTTCATGTTTTACAACACCACTTCTTCATTCTCCTATTTTTCAGATCGTTTCATGCTCCTCATATATTTGACATCTTTTGAAGCTCTTCATAATTTTCACACCATTTCAGGCTCTTCATGTTTTTCAACACCACATCATGCTCCTCCTATTTTTCAGCCGTTTCATGCTCATCTCATTTTTGACCCCTTTTGAAGTTCTTCATATTTTTCACACCTTTTGAAGTTCTTCATATTTTACACACGTTTTCAGGCTCTTCATGTTTTTCAACTCCACTTCTTGTTCCTCCTATTTTTCAGACCGATTCATGCTCCTCATATTTTTGACACGTTTTGAAGCTCTTCATATTTTTCACACCTTTTCAGGCTCTTCGAGTTTTTGAACACCGCTTCAGGCTCCTCCTATTTTTCACACCTTTTGAAGATCTTCATATTTTTCACACCTTTGCAGGCTCTTCCTGTTTTTGAACACCGCTTCATGCTCCTCGTATTTATCAAATCGTTTCATGCTCCTCATGTATTTCACCGCTTTTGAAGCTCTTCATATTTTTCACACCTTTTGAAGCTCTTCATATATTTCACAGCTTTTCAGGCTCTTCATGTTTTTGAACACCATTTCATGCTCCTCTTATTTTTCAGACCGTTTCATGCTCCTCCTATTTTTCAGACCGTTTCATGGTCCTCATATTTTTGGCACCTTTTGAAGTTCTCATATTTTTCACACCTTTTCAGGCTCTTCATGTTTTTCAACACCACTTCATGATCCTCCTATTTTTCAGACCGTTTCATGCTCCTCAATATTTTGACACGTTTTGAGGCTCTTCATATTTTTCACACCTTTTCAGGCTCTTCATGTTTTTCAACACCACTTCATGCTTCTCTATTTTTTTGACCGTTTCATGCTCCTCATATTTTTCACAACTTTTGAAGCTCCTTATATTTTTCACAACTTTTGAAGCTCTTTATATTTTTCACACCTTTTCAGGGTCTTCATGTTTTTGAACACCGCTTCATGCTCCTCCTATTTTTCAGACCGTTTCATGCACCTCACATTTTTGACACTTTTTGAAGCTCTTCATATATTTCACCCCTTTTCAGGCTCTTCATTTTTTTCACACTTTTTCAGGCTCTTCATGTTTTTCACCACCGTTTCATGCTCCTCCTATTTTTCAGAACGTTTCATGCTCCTCATAATTTTCACAACTTTTGAAGCTCCTTATATTTTTGACACCTTTTGAAGCTCCTCATATTTTTGACACCTTTTCAGGCTCCTCATGGTTTTGAACAACGAATCATGCTCCTCCTATTATCAGACCGTTTCATGCTCCTCATGTATTTCATAAGATTTGAAGCTCTTCATATTTTTCACACCTTTTCAGGCTCTTCATATATTTCACACCTTTTCATGCTCTTCGTGTTTTTGAACACCATTTCATGCTCCAGCTATTTTTCAGACCGTTTCAGGCTCTTCATATTTTTTTTACACCTTTTGAAGCTCTTCATATATTTCACACCTTTTCAGGCTCTTCATGGTTTTCAAAACCGCTTCATGTTCCTCCTAATTTTCAGACCGTTTCATGCTCCTCATATTTTTCACACCTTTTGAAGCTTTTCCTATTGTACACAACTTTTCAAGCTCTTCATGCTTTTCAGCACTGCATCATGATCCGCTTTTTTTTCAGACTGTTTCATGCTCGTCATATTTTTGACACCTTTTGAAGGTCTTCATATGTTTCACACCTTTTCAGGCGCTTCATGTTTTACAACACCGCCTCATGCTCCTCCTATTTTTCAGACTGTTTCATGCTCCTTATATTTTTGACAGCTTTTGAAGCTCTTCATATTTTTCACACCTTTTCAGGCTCTTCATGTTTTTCAACACCGCTTCATGCTCCTCCTATTTTTCAGACTGTTTCATGCTCCTCATATTTTTCACACCTTTTGAAGCTCTTCATATTTTTCACACCTTTTCAGTCTCTTCATGTTTTTGAACACGGCTTCATGCTCCGCCTATTTTTCAGACCGTTTCATGCTCCCCATATTTTTGACACCTTTTGAAGCTCTTCAAATTTTTCACACCTTTTCAGACTCTTCATGTTTTTCAACACCGCTTCATGCTCCTGCTATTTTTCAGACCGTTTCATGCTCCCCATGTATTTCACACCTTTTGAGGCTCTGCATACTTTTCACACCTTTTCAGGCTCTTCAACTTTTTCAACACCACTTCATGCTCCTCCTATTTTTCAGACCGTTTCATGCTCCTCATATTTATGACACCTTTTGAAGCTCTTCATATATTTCACACCTTTTCAGACTCTTCAAGTTTTCCAACACCGTTTCATGCTCCTCCTATTTTTCAGACCATTTCATGCTCCTCATAATTTTCACACATTTTGAAGATCTTCATATTTTTCACACTTTTTCAGGATGTTCATGTTTTTCAACACCGCTTCATGCTCCTCCTATTTTTCTGACCGTTTCATGCTCCTCATGTTTTTCACACCTTTTGAAGCTCTTGATATTTTTCACACCTTTTCAGGCTCTTCATGTTTTTGAACACCGCTTCATGCTCCTCCTATTTTTCAGACCGTTTCATGCTCCTAATGTTTTGCCCAGTTTTGAAACTCTTCATATTTTTCACATTTTTTTCAGGCTCTTCATGTTATTGAACACCATTTCATGCTCCGCCTATTTTTCAGACCGTTTCATGCTCCTCATATTTTTGACACCTTTTGAAGCTATCCATATTTTTCACACCTTTTCAGGCTCTTCATGTTTTTCAACACCGTTTCATGCTCCTCCTCTCTTTCAGACCGTTTCAGGCTCCTCATATGTTTCACACCTTTTTCAGGCTCTTCATGTTTTTCAACACCACTTCATGCTCCTCCTTTTTTTCAGACCGTTTCATGCTCCTCATATGTTTCACACCTTTTTCAGGCTCTTCATGTTTTTCAAAACCACTTCATGCTCCTCCTATTTTTCAGACCGTTTCATGCTCATCATATTTTTGACACACTTTGAAGCTCTTCATACTTTTCACACCTTTTGAAGCTCTTCATGTTTTTGAAAACAGTTTCTTGCTCCTCATATTTTTCAGACCGTTTCACCCTCCTCATATTTTTGACACCTTTTGAAGCTCTTCATATTATTCAGACCTTTTCAGGCTCTTCATGTTTTTCAACACCGCTTCATGCTCCTCCTTTTTTTCAGACCGTTTCATGCTCCTCATATTTGTGACACCTTTTGAAGCTCTTCATATTTTTCACACTTCTCCAGGCTCTTCATGTTTTTGAACACCGTTTCATGCTCCTCCTCTTATTCAGACCGTATCATGGTGCTCATATTTTTGACACCTTTTGAAGCTCTTCATATTATTCACACCTTTTCAGGCTCTTCATGTTTTTCAACACCACTTCATGCTCCTCCTATTTCTCAGGCCGTTTCATGCTCCTTATATTTTTGACACCTTTTGAAGTTCTTCATATTTTTCACACCTTACAGGCTCTTCATGGTTTTCAACACCACTTCATGCTCCTCCTATTTTTCAGACCGTTTCATGCTCCTCATATATTAGACACCTTTTGAAGCTCTTCATATATTTCACACCTTTTCAGGGTTTTCATGATTTTGAACACCGTTTCATGCTCCTCATATTTTTCAGACCGTTTCATGCTCCTCATATTTTTGACACCTTTTGAAGCTCTTCATAATTTCCACACCTTTTCAGGCTCTTCAACTTTTTCAACACCACTTCATGCTCCTCCTATTTTTCAGACCGTTTCATGGTCCTCATATTTTTGACACCTTTTGAAGCTCTTCATATTTTTCACACCTTTTCAGGCTCTTCATATTTTTAACACCGTTTCATGCTCCTCCTATTTCTCAGGCCGTTTCATGCTCCTTATATTTTTGACACCTTTTGAAGTTCTTCATATTTTTCACACCTTACAGGCTCTTCATGGTTTTCAACACCGCTTCATGATCCTCCTATTTTTCAGACATTTTCATGCTCCTCATATTTTTGACACCTTTTGAAGCTCTTCATATTTTTCACACCTTTTCAGGCTCTTCATGTTTTTGAACACCGTTTCATGCTCATCCTATTTTTCCGACCGTTTCATGATCCTCATATTTTTGACAACTTTTGAAGCTCTTCATATTTTTCACACCTTTTCAGGCTCTTCATGTTTTCAGCACCGATTCATGTTCCTCCTATTTTTCAGACCGTTTCATGCTGCTCATGTATTTCACACCTTTTGAAGCTGTGCATATTTTTCACACATTTTCAGGCTCTTCATGTTTTACAACACCACTTCTTCATTCTCCTATTTTTCAGATCGTTTCATGCTCCTCATATATTTGACATCTTTTGAAGCTCTTCATAATTTTCACACCATTTCAGGCTCTTCATGTTTTTCAACACCACATCATGCTCCTCCTATTTTTCAGCCGTTTCATGCTCATCTCATTTTTGACCCCTTTTGAAGTTCCTCATATTTTTCACACCTTTTGAAGTTCTTCATATTTTACACACGTTTTCAGGCTCTTCATGTTTTTCAACACCACTTCTTGTTCCTCCTATTTTTCAGACCGATTCATGCTCCTCATATTTTTGACACGTTTTGAAGCTCTTCATATTTTTCACACCTTTTCAGGCTCTTCGAGTTTTTGAACACCGCTTCAGGCTCCTCCTACTTTTCACACCTTTTGAAGATCTTCATATTTTTCACACCTTTGCAGGCTCTTCCTGTTTTTGAACACCGCTTCATGCTCCTCGTATTTATCAAATCGTTTCATGCTCCTCATGTATTTCACCGCTTTTGAAGCTCTTCATATTTTTCACACCTTTTGAAGCTCTTCATATATTTCACAGCTTTTCAGGCTCTTCATGTTTTTGAACACCATTTCATGCTCCTCTTATTTTTCAGACCGTTTCATGCTCCTCCTATTTTTCAGACCGTTTCATGGTCCTCATATTTTTGGCACCTTTTGAAGTTCTCATATTTTTCACACCTTTTCAGGCTCTTCATGTTTTTCAACACCACTTCATGATCCTCCTATTTTTCAGACCGTTTCATGCTCCTCAATATTTTGACACGTTTTGAGGCTCTTCATATTTTTCACACCTTTTCAGGCTCTTCATGTTTTTCAACACCACTTCATGCTTCTCTATTTTTTTGACCGTTTCATGCTCCTCATATTTTTCACAACTTTTGAAGCTCCTTATATTTTTCACAACTTTTGAAGCTCTTTATATTTTTCACACCTTTTCAGGGTCTTCATGTTTTTGAACACCGCTTCATGCTCCTCCTATTTTTCAGACCGTTTCATGCACCTCACATTTTTGACACTTTTTGAAGCTCTTCATATATTTCACCCCTTTTCAGGCTCTTCATTTTTTTCACACTTTTTCAGGCTCTTCATGTTTTTCACCACCGTTTCATGCTCCTCCTATTTTTCAGAACGTTTCATGCTCCTCATAATTTTCACAACTTTTGAAGCTCCTTATATTTTTGACACCTTTTGAAGCTCCTCATATTTTTGACACCTTTTCAGGCTCCTCATGGTTTTGAACAACGAATCATGCTCCTCCTATTTTCAGACCGTTTCATGCTCCTCATGTATTTCATAAGATTTGAAGCTCTTCATATTTTTCACAACTTTTCAGGCTCTTCATGTTTCTGAACACCGTTTCATGCTATTCCTACTTTTCAGACCGTTTCAAGCACTTCATATTTTTGACACCTTTTGAAGCTCTTCATATTTATCACAACTTTTCAGGCTCTTCATGTTGTTCAACACCGCTTCAAGCTCCTCCTATTTTTCAGACCGTTTCATGCTCCTCATATTTTTGACACCTTTTGAAGCTCATCATATTTTATACACCTTTGGAGCTCTTCATATATTTCACAACTTTTCAGGCTCTTCATGTTTTGAACACCGCTTCATGGTCCTCCTATTTTTCACACCTTTTGAAGCTCTTCATATTTTTCACAACTTCTCAGGCTCTTCATGTTTTGAACACTGCTTCATGCCCCTCATTTTTTTCACACCTTTCGAAGCTCTTCATATTTTTCACATCTTTTCAGGCTCTTCATGTTTTTGAACACGCTTCATGCTCCTCCTATTTTTTCAGAACATTCCATGCTCCTCATATTTTTGACACATTTTGAAGCTCTTCATATTTTTCACACGTTTTCTGGTTCTTCATGTTTTTCAACACCATTTCATGCTTCTCCTATTTTTCAGACCGTTTCATGCTCCTCATATTTTAGACACGTTTTGAAACTCTTCATATTTTTCACACCATTTCAGGCTCTTCATGTTTTTGAACACCGCTTCATTCTCCTCCAATTTTTCAATTTGTTTCATGCTCCTCATATTTTTGACATCTTTTGAAGCTCTTCATATATTTCACACCTTTCCAGGTTCCTCATGTTTTTGAAAACCGCATCATGCTCCTCCTCTTTTCAGACCGTTTCATGCTCCTCATGTATTTCACACCTTTTGAAGCTCTTCATATTTTTCAAACCTTTTCTGGCTCTTCATGTTTTTCAACACCACTTCATGCTGCTCCTATTTATCAGACCGCTTCTTGCTCATCTCATTTTTGACAACTTTTGAAGCTTTCATATTTTTCACACCTTTTCAGGCACTTCATGTTTTTGAACACGGCTTCATGCTCCTCCTATTTTTCAGACCGTACATGCTCCTCATGTATTTCAGACCTTTTGAAGCTCTTCATATTTTACACTACTTTTCAGTCTCTTCATGTTTTTGAACACCGTTTCATGTTCCTCCTATTTTTCAGACCGTTTCATGCTCCTCATATTTTTGACACTTTTTGAAGCTCTTCATATTTTGTACACCTTTTCAGGCTCTTCATGTTTTTCAACACCACTTGATGCTCCTCCTATATTTCTGACCGTTTCATGCTCTTCATATTTTTCACACCTTTTGAAGCTCTTCATATTTTTCACACGTTTTCAGGTTCTTCATGTTTTTCAACACCGTTTGTTGCTCCTCCTATATATCAGACCGTATCATGTGCCCCATATATTTGACACGTTTTGAAGCTCTTTATATTTTTCACACCTTTTCAAGCTCTTCATATTTTTGAACACCGCTTCATGTTCCTCCTGTTTTTCAGACCTTTTCATGCTCCTCATTTTTTTGGCACCTTTTGAAGCTCTTCACATTTTTCACACATTTTCAGGCTCTTCATGTTTTTGAACACCGCTTCATGCTTCTCCTGTTTGTCACACCGTTTTAAGCTCTTCATATTTTACACACATTTTCAGGCTCTTCATATTTTTGAACACCGCTTCATGCTCCTTCTATTTTTCTGACCGTTTCATGCTCCTCAAGTATTTCACACCGTTTGAAGCTCTTCATATTTTTCAAACCTTTGAAGCTCTTCATATTTTTCACACCTGTTCAGGCTCTTCATGTTTTTGAACAACGTTTCATGCTCCTCCTGTTTTTCAGACCGTTTCATGCACCTCATATTTTTGACACCTTTTGAAGCTCTTCATATTTTTAACATCGTTTCAGGCTTTTCATGTTTTTGAACACCGCTTCATGCTCCTCCTATTTTTCAGTCCGTTTCATGCTCCTATATATTTCACACCTTTTGAAGTTCTTCATATTTTTCACACTTTTTCAGGCTCTTCATGTTTTTCAACACCGCTTCATGCTCCTCCTTTTTTTCAGACCGTTTCATGCTCCTCATGTATTTCACACCTTTTGAAGCTCTTCATATTCTTCACACCTTTTCAGGCTCTTCATGTTTTTGAACACCGTTTCATGCTCCTCCTGTTTTTCAGACAGGTTCATGCTCCTCATATTTTTGACACCTTTTGAAGCTCTTCATATTTTTCACACCTTTTCAATCTCTTCATGTTTCACCAACGCTTCATACTCCTCCTATTTTACAGACGATTTCCTGCTCCTCATATTTTTGAGAGCTTTTGAAGCTCTTCATATATTTCACACCTTTTCAGGCTCTTCATGTTTTTCAACAACGCTTCATGCTCCTCCTATTTTTCAGACCGTTTCAAGCTTTTCATATTTTTGACACCTTTTGAAGCTTTTCATAATTTTCACAATTTTTCAGGCTCTTCATGTTTTTTAACACCGCTTCATGCTCCTCCTATTTTTCAGACCGTTTCATGCTCCTCATGTATTTCACACCTTTTGAAGCTCTTCATATTTTTCACACCTTTTCAGGCTCTTCATTTTTTTGAACACCGCTTCATGCTCCTCCTATTTTTCAGACCGTTTCAGTTACCTCATATGTTTGACACTTTTTGAAGCTCCCATATTTTTCACACGTTTTCAGGCTCTTCATGTTTTTCAACACCACTTCATGCTTCTCCTATTTTTCAGACCATTTCATGCTCCTCATATTTTTGACACGTTTTGAAGCTCTTCATATTTTTCACACCTTTTGAAGTTCTTCATATTTTTCACACGTTTTCAGGCTCTTCATCTTTTTCAACACCTCTTCATGCTCTTTCTATTTTTCAGACCTTTTCATTCTCCTCATATTTTTGAAACATTTTGAAGCTGTTCATATTTTTCACATCTTTTCAGGCTCTTCGTATTTTTGAACAGCGCTTCATGCTCCTCAATTTTTCAGATCGTTTCTTGATCCTCATATTTTTGACACCTTTTGAAGCTCTTCATATTTTTCACACCTTTTCAGGCTCTCATGTTTTGGACACAGCTTCATGCTCGTCCTGTTTTTAAGGTTGTTTCATGCTCCTCATGTATTGCACACCTTTTGAAGCTCTTCATATATTTCACACCTTTTCAGGCTCTTCATGTTTTTGAACACCGCTTCATGCTCCTCCTATTTTTCAGTCCGCTTCATGCTCCTCCTATTTTTCAGACCGCTTCATGCTCCTCATATTTTTCAGAACGCTTCATGCTCCTCATATTTTTGACACCTTTGGAAGCTCTTCATATTTTTGACACCTTTTGAAGCTCTTCATATTTTTCACACCTTTTCAGGCTCTCATGTTTTTCCTCACAGCTTCATGCTCGTCCTGTTTTAAGGTTGTTTCATGCTCCTCATGTATTGAACACCTTTTGAAGCTCTTTATATATTTCACACGTTTTCAGGCTCTTCATGTTTTTCAACACCGCTTCATGCTCCTCCGATTTTTCAGACCATTTCATGCTCCTCATATTTTGACACCTTTTGAAGCTCTTCATATATTTCACAACTTTTCAGGCTCTTCATTTTTTTGAACACCACTTCATGCTCCTCCTATTTTTCAGACCGTTTCATGCTCATCTCATTTTTGACACCTTTTGAAGCTCTTCATATTTTTCACACCTTTTGAAGCTCTTCATATTTTTCACACGTTTTCAGGCTCTTCATGTTTTTCAACACCGCTTCACGCTCCTCCTATTTTTCAGTCCGTTTCACGCTCGTCTCATTTTTGCCGCCTTTTGAAGCTCTTCATATATTTCACACCTTTTCAGGCTCTTCATGTTTTTCAACACCGCTTCATGATCCTCCTATTTTTCAGCCCGTTTCATGCTCGTCATATTTTTGACACCTTTTGAAGATCTTCATATTTTTCACACCTTTTCAGGCTCTGCATGTTTTTCAACACCGCCTCATGCTCCTCCTATATTTCAGACCGTTTAATGCTCCTCATGTATTTCACACCTTTTGAAGCTCTTCATATTTTTCACACCTTTTCAGGCTCTTCATGTTTTTCAACACCACTTCATGCTTCTCCTATTTTTCAGACCGTTTCATGCTCCTCATATTTTTGACACGTTTTGAAATTCTTCATATTTTTCACACCTTTTCAGGCTCTTCCTGTTTTTGACGACCGCTTCATGCTCCTCATATTTTTCAGACCGTTTCATGCTCTTCATATTTTTGACACCTTTTGAAGCTCTTCATATTTTTCACACCTTTTCAGGCTCTTCATGTTTTTGAACACCGCTTCATGCTCCTCCTATTTTTCAGACGGTTTCATGCTCCTCATACATTTGACACCTTTTGAAGCTCTTCAAACATTTCACACCTTTTCAGGCTCTTAATTTTTTTGAACACCACTTCATGCTTCTCCTATTTTTCAGACCATTTCATGCTCATCTCATTTTTGACACCGTTTGAAGCTCTTCATAATTTTCACATCTTTTGAAGCTCTTCATGTTTTTCACACCTTTTGAAGCTCTTCATTTTTCACTCGTTTTCACCCTCTTCAGGTTTTTCACCACCGATTCATGCTCATCCTATTTTTCAGACCGTACATTCTCCTCATATTTTTGACAAGTTTTGAAGCTCTTAATATATTTCACACCTTTTGAAGCTCTTCATATTTTTCACACGTTTTCTGGTTCTTCATGTTTTTCAACACCACTTCATGCTTCTCCTATTTTTCAGACCGTTTCATGCTCCTCATATTTTAGACACGTTTTGAAACTCTTCATATTTTTCACACCTTTTCAGGCTCTTCATGTTTTTGAACACCGCTTTATTCTCCTCCTATTTTTCAATTCGTTTCATGCTCCTCATATTTTTGACATGTTTTGAAGCTCTTCAGATTTTTCACACCATTTCAGGTTCTTCATGTTGTTGAACACAGCTTCATGCTCCTCCTATTTTTCAGACCGTTTCATGCTCCTCATGTATTTCACACCTTTTGAAGCTCTTCATATTTTTCACAACATTTCAGTCTCTTCATGTTTTTGAAGACCGCTTCATGCTCCTCCTATTTTTCAGACCGTTCATGCTCCTCATGTATTTCACACCTTTTGAAGCTCTTCATATTTTTCACTACGTTTCAATCTCTTCATGATTTTGAAGACCGCTTCATGCTCCTCCTATTTTTCAGATCCTTTCATGGTCCTCATATTTTTGACACCTTTTCAAGCTCTTCATATATTTCACACCTTTTCAGGCTCCTCATGTTTTTGAACACCGCATCATGCTCCTCCTGTTTTCAGACCGTTTCATGCTCCTCATGTATTTCACACCTTTTGAAGCTCTTCATATTTTTCAAACCTTTCCTGGCTCTTCATGTTTTTCAACACCACTTCATGCTGCTCCTATTTATCAGACCGCTTCTTGCTCATCTCATTTGTGACAACTTTTGAAGCTTTCATATTTTTCACACCTTTTCAGGCACTTCATGTTTTTGAACACGGCTTCATGCTCCTCCTATTTTTCAGACCGTACATGCTCCTCATGTATTTCAGACCTTTTGAAGCTCTTCATATTTTACACTACTTTTCAGTCTCTTCATGTTTTTGAACACCGTTTCATGTTCCTCCTGTTTTTCAGACCGTTTCATGCTCCTCATATTTTTGACACTTTTTGAAGCTCTTCATATTTTGTACACCTTTTCAGGCTCTTCATGTTTTTCAACACCACTTGATGCTCCTCCTATATTTCTGACCGTTTCATGCTCTTCATATTTTTCACACCTTTTGTAGCTCTTCATATTTTTCACACCTTTTCAGGTTCTTCATGTTTTTCAACACCGTTTGTTGCTCCTCCTATATATCAGACCGTATCATGTGCCCCATATATTTGACACGTTTTGAAGCTCTTATTATTTTTCACACCTTTTCAAGCTCTTCATATTTTTGAACACCGCTTCATGTTCCTCCTGTTTTTCAGACCGTTTCATGCTCCTCATTTTTTTGACACCTTTTGAAGCTCTTCACATTTTTCACACATTTTCAGGCTCTTCATGTTTTTGAACACCGCTTCATGCTTCTCCTATTTGTCACACCGTTTTAAGCTCTTCATATTTTACACACCTTTTCAGGCTCTTCATATTTTTGAACACCGCTTCATGCTCCTTCTATTTTTCTGACCGTTTCATGCTCCTCATGTATTTCACACCTTTTGAAGCTCTTCATATTTTTCAAACCTTTGAAGCTCTTCATATTTTTCACACCTGTTCAGGCTCTTCATGTTTTTGAACAACGTTTCATGCTCCTCCTGTTTTTCAGACCGTTTCATGCACCTCATATTTTTGACACCTTTTGAAGCTCTTCATATTTTTAACATCATTTCAGGCTTTTCATGTTTTTGAACACCGCTTCATGCCCCTCCTATTTTTCAGTCCGTTTCATGCTCCTCATATATTTCACACCTTTTGAAGTTCTTCATATTTTTCACACTTTTTCAGGCTCTTCATGTTTTTCAACACCGCTTCATGCTCCTCCTTTTTTTCAGATCGTTTCATGCTCCTCATGTATTTCACACCTTTTGAAGCTCTTCATATTCTTCACACCTTTTCAGGCTCTTCATGTTTTTGAACACCGTTTCATGCTCCTCCTGTTTTTCAGACAGTTTCATGCTCCTCATATTTTTGACACCTTTTGAAGCTCTTCATATTTTTCACACCTTTTCAATCTCTTCATGTTTTTCAACAACGCTTCATACTCCTCCTATTTTACAGACGATTTCCTGCTCCTCATATTTTTGAGAGCTTTTGAAGCTCTTCATATATTTCACACCTTTTCAGGCTCTTCATTTTTTCAACAACGCTTCATGCTCCTCCTATTTTTCAGACCGTTTCAAGCTTTTCATATTTTTGACACCTTTTGAAGCTTTTCATAATTTTCACAATTTTTCAGGCTCTTCATGTTTTTTAACACCGCTTCATGCTCCTCCTATTTTTCAGACCGTTTCATGCTCCTCATGTATTTCACACCTTTTGAAGCTCTTCATATTTTTCACACCTTTTCAGGCTCTTCATTTTTTTGAACAACGCTTCATGCTCCTCCTATTTTTCAGACCGTTTCAGTTACCTCATATGTTTGACACTTTTTGAAGCTCCCATATTTTTCACACGTTTTCAGGCTCTTCATGTTTTTCAACACCACTTCATGCTTCTCCTATTTTTCAGACCATTTCATGCTCCTCATATTTTTGACACGTTTTGAAGCTCTTCATATTTTTCACACCTTTTGAAGTTCTTCATATTTTTCACACGTTTTCAGGCTCTTCATCTTTTTCAACACCTCTTCATGCTCTTTCTATTTTTCAGACCTTTTCATTCTCCTCATATTTTTGAAACATTTTGAAGCTGTTCATATTTTTCACATCTTTTCAGGCTCTTCATATTTTTGAACAGCGCTTCATGCTCCTCAATTTTTCAGATCGTTTCTTGATCCTCATATTTTTGACACCTTTTGAAGCTCTTCATATTTTTCACACCTTTTCAGGCTCTCATGTTTTGGACACAGCTTCATGCTCGTCCTGTTTTTAAGGTTGTTTCATGCTCCTCATGTATTGCACACCTTTTGAAGCTCTTCATATATTTCACACCTTTTCAGGCTCTTCATGTTTTTGAACACCGCTTCATGCTCCTCCTATTTTTCAGTCCGCTTCATGCTCCTCCTATTTTTCAGACCGCTTCATGCTCCTCATATTTTTCAGAACGCTTCATGCTCCTCATATTTTTGACACCTTTGGAAGCTCTTCATATTTTTGACACCTTTTGAAGCTCTTCATATTTTTCACACCTTTTCAGGCTCTCATGTTTTTCCTCACAGCTTCATGCTCGTCCTGTTTTAAGGTTGTTTCATGCTCCTCATGTATTGAACACCTTTTGAAGCTCTTTATATATTTCACACGTTTTCAGGCTCTTCATGTTTTTCAACACCGCTTCATGCTCCTCCGATTTTTCAGACCATTTCATGCTCCTCATATTTTGACACCTTTTGAAGCTCTTCATATATTTCACAACTTTTCAGGCTCTTCATTTTTTTGAACACCACTTCATGCTCCTCCTATTTTTCAGACCTTTTCATGCTCCTCATATTTTTCAAATGTTTTGAAGCTCTTCATTGTTTTTACACTATTCCAGGCTCTTCATGTTTTTGAACACCAGTTCATGCTACTCCTATTTTCAGACGGTTTCATGCTCCTCATGTATTTCAGACCTTTTGAAGCTCTTCTTATTTTACACTACTTTTCAGTCTCTTCATGTTTTTGAACACCGTTTCATGTTCCTCCTATTTTTCAGACCGTTTCATGCTCCTCATATTTTTGACACTTTTTGAAGCTCTTCATATTTTGTACACCTTTTCAGGCTCTTCATGTTTTTCAACACCACTTGATGCTCCTCCTATATTTCTGACCGTTTCATGCTCTTCATATTTTTCACACCTTTTGAAGCTCTTCATATTTTTCACACGTTTTCAGGTTCTTCATGTTTTTCAACACCGTTTGTTGCTCCTCCTATATATCAGACCGTATCATGTGCCCCATATATTTGACACGTTTTGAAGCTCTTTATATTTTTCACACCTTTTCAAGCTCTTCATATTTTTGAACACCGCTTCATGTTCCTCCTGTTTTTCAGACCTTTTCATGCTCCTCATTTTTTTGGCACCTTTTGAAGCTCTTCACATTTTTCACACATTTTCAGGCTCTTCATGTTTTTGAACACCGCTTCATGCTTCTCCTGTTTGTCACACCGTTTTAAGCTCTTCATATTTTACACACATTTTCAGGCTCTTCATATTTTTGAACACCGCTTCATGCTCCTTCTATTTTTCTGACCGTTTCATGCTCCTCAAGTATTTCACACCGTTTGAAGCTCTTCATATTTTTCAAACCTTTGAAGCTCTTCATATTTTTCACACCTGTTCAGGCTCTTCATGTTTTTGAACAACGTTTCATGCTCTTCCTGTTTTTCAGACCGTTTCATGCACCTCATATTTTTGACACCTTTTGAAGCTCTTCATATTTTTAACATCGTTTCAGGCTTTTCATGTTTTTGAACACCGCTTCATGCTCCTCCTATTTTTCAGTCCGTTTCATGCTCCTATATATTTCACACCTTTTGAAGTTCTTCATATTTTTCACACTTTTTCAGGCTCTTCATGTTTTTCAACACCGCTTCATGCTCCTCCTTTTTTTCAGACCGTTTCATGCTCCTCATGTATTTCACACCTTTTGAAGCTCTTCATATTCTTCACACCTTTTCAGGCTCTTCATGTTTTTGAACACCGTTTCATGCTCCTCCTGTTTTTCAGACAGGTTCATGCTCCTCATATTTTTGACACCTTTTGAAGCTCTTCATATTTTTCACACCTTTTCAATCTCTTCATGTTTCACCAACGCTTCATACTCCTCCTATTTTACAGACGATTTCCTGCTCCTCATATTTTTGAGAGCTTTTGAAGCTCTTCATATATTTCACACCTTTTCAGGCTCTTCATGTTTTTCAACAACGCTTCATGCTCCTCCTATTTTTCAGACCGTTTCAAGCTTTTCATATTTTTGACACCTTTTGAAGCTTTTCATAATTTTCACAATTTTTCAGGCTCTTCATGTTTTTTAACACCGCTTCATGCTCCTCCTATTTTTCAGACCGTTTCATGCTCCTCATGTATTTCACACCTTTTGAAGCTCTTCATATTTTTCACACCTTTTCAGGCTCTTCATTTTTTTGAACAACGCTTCATGCTCCTCCTATTTTTCAGACCGTTTCAGTTACCTCATATGTTTGACACTTTTTGAAGCTCCCATATTTTTCACACGTTTTCAGGCTCTTCATGTTTTTCAACACCACTTCATGCTTCTCCTATTTTTCAGACCATTTCATGCTCCTCATATTTTTGACACGTTTTGAAGCTCTTCATATTTTTCACACCTTTTGAAGTTCTTCATATTTTTCACACGTTTTCAGGCTCTTCATCTTTTTCAACACCTCTTCATGCTCTTTCTATTTTTCAGACCTTTTCATTCTCCTCATATTTTTGAAACATTTTGAAGCTGTTCATATTTTTCACATCTTTTCACGCTCTTCGTATTTTTGAACAGCGCTTCATGCTCCTCAATTTTTCAGATCGTTTCTTGATCCTCATATTTTTGACACCTTTTGAAGCTCTTCATATTTTTCACACCTTTTCAGGCTCTCATGTTTTGGACACAGCTTCATGCTCGTCCTGTTTTTAAGGTTGTTTCATGCTCCTCATGTATTGCACACCTTTTGAAGCTCTTCATATATTTCACACCTTTTCAGGCTCTTCATGTTTTTGAACACCGCTTCATGCTCCTCCTATTTTTCAGACCGCTTCATGCTCCTCATATTTTTCAGAACGCTTCATGCTCCTCATATTTTTGACACCTTTGGAAGCTCTTCATATTTTTGACACCTTTTGAAGCTCTTCATATTTTTCACACCTTTTCAGGCTCTCATGTTTTTCCTCACAGCTTCATGCTCGTCCTGTTTTAAGGTTGTTTCATGCTCCTCATGTATTGAACACCTTTTGAAGCTCTTTATATATTTCACACGTTTTCAGGCTCTTCATGTTTTTCAACACCGCTTCATGCTCCTCCGATTTTTCAGACCATTTCATGCTCCTCATATTTTGACACCTTTTGAAGCTCTTCATATATTTCACAACTTTTCAGGCTCTTCATTTTTTTGAACACCACTTCATGCTCCTCCTATTTTTCAGACCGTTTCATGCTCATCTCATTTTTGACACCTTTTGAAGCTCTTCATATTTTTCACACCTTTTGAAGCTCTTCATATTTTTCACACGTTTTCAGGCTCTTCATGTTTTTCAACACCGCTTCACGCTCCTCCTATTTTTCAGACCGTTTCATGCTCCTCATATTTTTGACACGTTTTGAAGCTCTTCATATTTTTCACACCTTTTCAGGCTCTTCATATTATTGAACACAGTTTCATGCTCCTCGTATTTTTCAGACCGTTTCATGCTCCTCATATTTTTGACACCTTTTGAAGCTCTTCATATATTTCACACCTTTTCAGGCTCTTCAGGTTGTTGAACACCACTTCATGCTCCTAATATTTTTAAAACCGTTTTATGCTCATCTCATTTTTGACATCTTTTGAAGCTCTTCATATTTTTCACACCTTTTGAAGCTCTTCATATTTTTCACACGTTTTCAGGCTCTTCATGTTTTTCAACACCGCTTCACGCTCCTCCCATTTTTCAGACCGTTTCATGCTCCTCATATATTTGACACCTTTTGAAGCTCTTCATGTTTTTCACACCATTTCAGTCTCTTCATGTTTTTCAACACCACTTCATGCTCCTCCTATTTTTAAGACGGTTTCATGCTCCTCATATTTTTGACACCTTTTGAAGCTCTTCATATTTTACACACCTTTTCAGGCTCTTCATGTTTTTCAACACCGCTTCATGCTCCCCCTATTTTTCAGTCCGTTTCACGCTCGTCTCATTTTTGCCGCCTTTTGAAGCTCTTCATATATTTCACACCTTTTCAGGCTCTTCATGTTTTTCAACACCGCTTCATGATCCTCCTATTTTTCAGCCCGTTTCATGCTCGTCATATTTTTGACACCTTTTGAAGATCTTCATATTTTTCACACCTTTTCAGGCTCTGCATGTTTTTCAACACCGCCTCATGCTCCTCCTATATTTCAGACCGTTTAATGCTCCTCATGTATTTCACACCTTTTGAAGCTCTTCATATTTTTCACACCTTTTCAGGCTCTTCATGTTTTTCAACACCGCTTCATGATCCTCCTATTTTTCAGCCCGTTTCATGCTCGTCATATTTTTGACACCTTTTGAAGATCTTCATATTTTTCACACCTTCTCAGGCTCTGCATGTTTTTCAACACCGCCTCATGCTCCTCCTATATTTCAGACCGTTTAATGCTCCTCATGTATTTCACACCTTTTGAAGCTCTTCATATTTTTCACACCTGTTCAGGCTCTTCATGTTTTTGAACAACGTTTCATGCTCCTCCTGTTTTTCAGACCGTTTCATGCACCTCATATTTTTGACACCTTTTGAAGCTCTTCATATTTTTAACATCGTTTCAGGCTTTTCATGTTTTTGAACACCGCTTCATGCCCCTCCTATTTTTCAGTCCGTTTCATGCTCCTCATATATTTCACACCTTTTGAAGTTCTTCATATTTTTCACACCTTTTCAGGCTCTTCCTGTTTTTGACGACCGCTTCATGCTCCTCATATTTTTCAGACCGTTTCATGCTCCTCATATTTTTGACACCTTTTGAAGCTCTTCATATTTTTCACACCTTTTCAGGCTCTTCATGTTTTTGAACACCGCTTCATGCTCCTCCTATTTTTCAGACGGTTTCATGCTCCTCATACATTTGACACCTTTTGAAGCTCTTCAAATATTTCACACCTTTTCAGGCTCTTAATTTTTTTGAACACCACTTCATGCTCCTCCTATTTTTCAGACCATTTCATGCTCATCTCATTTTTGACACCGTTTGAAGCTCTTCATAATTTTCACATCTTTTGAAGCTCTTCATGTTTTTCACACCTTTTGAAGCTCTTCATTTTTCACTCGTTTTCACCCTTTTCAGGTTTTTCACCACCGCTTCATGCTCATCCTATTTTTCAGACCGTACATTCTCCTCATATTTTTGACACGTTTTGAAGCTCTTAATATATTTCACACCTTTTGAAGCTCTTCATATTTTTCACACGTTTTCTGGTTCTTCATGTTTTTCAACACCACTTCATGCTTCTCCTATTTTTCAGACCGTTTCATGCTCCTCATATTTTAGACACGTTTTGAAACTCTTCATATTTTTCACACCTTTTCAGGCTCTTCATGTTTTTGAACACCGCTTCATTCTCCTCCTATTTTTCAATTCGTTTCATGCTCCTCATATTTTTGACATCTTTTGAAGCTCTTCAGATTTTTCACACCATTTCAGGCACTTCATGTTTTTGAACATGGCTTCATGCTCCTCCTATTTTTCAGACCGTACATGCTCCTCATGTATTTCAGACCTTTTGAAGCTCTTCATATTTTACACTACTTTTCAGTCTCTTCATGTTTTTGACCACCGTTTCATGTTCCTCCTATTTTTCAGACCATTTCATGCTCCTCATATTTTTGACACTTTTTGAAGCTCTTCATATTTTGTACACCTTTTCAGGCTCTTCATGTTTTTCAACACCACTTGATGCTCCTCCTATATTTCTGACCGTTTCATGCTCTTCATATTTTTCACACCTTTTGAAGCTCTTCATATTTTTCACACGTTTTCAGCTTCTTCATGTTTTTCAACACCGTTTGTTGCTCCTCCTATATATCAGACCGTATCATGTGCCCCATATATTTGACACGTTTTGAAGCTCTTTATGTTTTTCACACCTTTTCAAGCTCTTCATATTTTTGAACACCGCTTCATGTTCCTCCTGTTTTTCAGACCGGTCCATGCTCCTCATTTTTTTGACACCTTTTGAAGCTCTTCACATTTTTCACACATTTTCAGGCTCTTCATGTTTTTGAACACCGCTTCATGCTTCTCCTATTTGTCACACCGTTTAAAGCTCTTCATATTTTACACATCTTTTCAGTCTCTTCATATTTTTGAACACCGCTTCATGCTCCTTCTATTTTTCTGACCGTTTCATGCTCCTCATGTATTTCACACCTTTTGAAGCTCTTCATATTTTTCACACCTTTTCAGGCTCTTCATGTTTTTCAAAACCGCTTCATGCTCCTCCTATTTTTCAGACCGTTTCATGCTCTTCATATTTTTGACACGTTTTGAAGCTCTTCATATTTTTCACACCTTTTCAGGCTCTTCATGTTTTTTAACACCGCTTCATGGTACTCCTATTTTTCAGACCGTTCCATGCTCCTCATATTTTTGACACATTTTGAAGCTCTTCATATATTTCACACCTTTTCAGGCTCTTCATGTTTTTGAAAACAGCTTCATGCTCCTCCTATTTTTCAGACCGTTTCATGCTCCTCATATTTTTGACACATTTTGAAGCTCTTCATTTTTCACACCTTTTCAGACACTTCATGTTTTTCAACAACGCTTCATGCTCCTCCTATTTCTCAGAACATTTCAAGCTCCTCATATTTTTGACACCTTTTGAAGCTCTTCAATAGTTTTCACAACTTTACATACTCTTCATGTTTTCAACACCGCTTCATGCTCCTCCTATTTTTCAGAGAGTTTCATGCTCCTCATGTATTTCACACATTTTGAAGCTCTTCATATTTTTCACACCTTTTCAGGCTCTTCAAGTTTTTCCACACCACTTCATGCTTCTCCTATTTTTCAGCCCATTTCATGCTCATGATGTATTTTACACCTTTTGAAGCTCTTAATATTTTTCACACATTTTCAGGCTCTTCATGTTTTTGATCACTGTTTCATGCACCTCCTATTTTTCAAACAGTTTCATGCTCCTCATATTTTTTCACATCTTTTGAAGCTCTTCTTATTTTTCACACCTTTCAGGCTCTTCATGTTTTTCAACACCGCTTCATGCTCCTCCTATTTTTCAGACCGTTTTGTGCTCCTCATATTTTTGACACCTTTTGAAGCTCTTCATATATTTCACACCTTTTCAGGCTTTTCTTTTTTTCAACACCACTTCATGCTTCTCCTATTTTTCAGACCGTTTCATGCTCATCTCATTTTTGACACCTTTTCAAGCTCTTCATATTTTTTAACCCTTTTGAAGCTCTTCATATTTTTTCACACGTTTTCAGTCTCTTCATATTTTTCAACACCGCTTCATGCTTCTCCTATTATTCAGACCGTTTCATGCTCCTCATAATTTTGACACCTTTTGAAGCTCTTCATATTTTTCACACTTTTCAGGCTCTTCATTTTTTTCAACACCTCTTCATGCTCCTCGTATTTTTCAGACCGTTTCATGCTCCTCATATTTTTGATACTTTTTGAAGCTCCTCATATTTTCATACATTTTGAAGCTCTTCATATATTTCACACCATTTCAGGCTCTTTATGTTTTTCAACACCACTTCATGCTCCTCCTATTTTTGAGACCGTTTCATTCTCCTCATATTTTTGACATCTTTTGAAGCTCTTCATATTTTTCACAACTTTTCACGCTCTTCATGTTCTTGAACACCGCTTCATGCTCCTCCTATTTTTCAGACCGTTTCATGCTCCTCATATTTTTGACACCTTTTGAAGCTCTTCATATTTTTCACACCTTTTCAGGCTCTTCATGTTTTTGAACACCGCTTCATGCTCCTCTTATTTTTCAGACCGTTTCATGCTCATCTCATTGTTGACACCTTTTGAAGCTCTTCATATATTTCACGCCTTTTCAGGCTATTCATGTTTTTCAACACCGCCTCATCCTCCTCCTATATTTCAGAACTTTTCATGCTTCTCATATTTTTGACACCTTTTGCAGCTCTTCATATTTTTCACAACTTTTAAGGCTCTTCATGTTTTTGAACACTGCTTCATGCTCCTCCTATTTTTCAGACCGTTTCATGCTCCTCATATTTTTGACACCTTTTGAAGCTCTTCATATTTTTCACACCTTTTCAGGCTCTTCATGTTTTTGAACACCGCTTCATGCTCCTCTTATTTTTCAGACCGTTTCATGCTCATCTCATTGTTGACACCTTTTGAAGCTCTTCATATTTTTCACACCTTTTCAGGCTCTTCATGTTTTTCAACACCGCTTCATGCTCCCCCTTTTTTCTGACCGTTTCATGCTCCTCAGAGTTTTGACAACTTTTGAAGCTCTTCATATTTTTGACACCATTGAAAGCTCTTCATGTTTTTCAACACCGCTTCCTGCTCCTCCTATTTTTCAGACCATTTCATGCTGCTCATATTTTTGACACATTTTCATGCTCTTCATGTTTTTCAACACCGCGTCATGCCCCTCCTATTTTCAGACCGTTTCTTGCTACTCATATTTTTGACACCTTTTAAAGCTCTTCATTTATTTCACTCCTTTACAGGCTCTTCATGTTTTTCAACACCGCTTCATACTCCTCCTATTTTTTAGACCTTTCATGCTCCTCATATATTACACACCTTTTGAAGCTCTTCATATTTTTCACACCTTTCCAGGCTCTTCATGTTTTTGAACACCGTTTCATGCTCCTCCTATTTTTCAGACCGTTTCATGCTCCTCATATTTTTGACACCTTTTGAAGCTCTTCATATTTTTCACACCTTTTCAGGCTCTTCATGTTTTTGGACACCGCTTCATGCTCCTCTTTTTTCTCAGACCGTTTCATGCTCCTCTTATTTTTCACAACTTTTGAAGCTCTTCATATTTTTTACACCTTTTCAGTCTCTTCATGTTTTGAACACCGCTTCATGATCCTCCTATTTTTCAGACCGTTTCATGCTCCTCCTCTTTTTCAGACCGTTTCATGCTCCTCATATTTTGACACTTTTTGAAGCTCTTCATATATGTCATACTTTTCAGGCACTTTATGTTTTTCAACACAGCTTCATGCTCCTCCTATTTTTCAGACCGTTTCAAGCTCCTCCTATTTTTGACACCTTTTCAAGCTCTTCATATTTTTCACAACTTTTCAGGCTCTTCATGGTTTTGAACACCGCTTCATGCTCCTCCTATTTTTCAGACCGTATCATGCTCCACCTATTTTTCAGACCGTTTCATGCTCCTCATATTTTTCCAACCTTTTGCAGCTCTTCATATTTTTCACACCTTTTCATGATCTTCATGTATTTGAACTCCACTTCATGCTCCTCCTATTTTTCAGACCGTTTTATGCTCCTCACATTTTTGACACCTTTTGAAGCTCTTCATATTTTTCACAGCGTTTCAGGCTCTTCATGTATTTGAACTCCACTTCATGCTCCTCCTATTTTTCAGACCGTTTTATGCTCCTCACATTTTTGACACCTTTTGAAGCTCTTCATATTTTTCACAGCATTTCAGGCTCTTCATGTATTTGAACTCCACTTCATGCTCCTCCTATTTTTCAGACCGTTTTATGCACCTCATATTTTTGACACCTTTTGAAGCTCTTCATATTTTTCACAACTTTTCAGGCTCTTCATGTTTTTGAGTACCGCTTCATGCTCCTCCTATTTTTCAGAGAGTTTCATGCTCCTCATGTATTTCACACATTTTGAAGCTCTTCATATTTTTCACACCTTTTCAGGCTCTTCAAGTTTTTCCACACCACTTCATGCTTCTCCTATTTTTCAGCCCATTTCATGCTCATGATGTATTTCATACCTTTTGAAGCTCTTAATATTTTTCACACCTGTTCAGGCTCTTCATGTTTTTGATCACTGTTTCTTGCACCTCCTATTTTTCAAACCGTTTCATGCTCCTCATATTTTTTCACATCTTTTGAAGCTCTTCCCATTTTTCACACCTTTTAATGCTCTTCATGTTTTTGAACACCGCTTCATGCTCCTCCTATTTTTCAGACCGTTTCATGCTCCTCATATTTTTGACACCTTTTCAAGCTCTTCATGTTTTTCAACACCGCTTCATGCTCTCCTATTTTTCAGACCGTTTCATGCTCATAATATTTTTGACACCATTCGAAGCTGTTCATATTTTTGACACCTTTTAATGCTCTTCATGTTTTTCAACACCGCTTCATGCTCCTCCTATATTTCAGACCGTTTCTTGCTCCTCATATTTTTGACACCTTTTGAAGCTCTTCATTTATTTCACTCCTTTACAGGCGCTTCATGTTTTTCAACACCGCTTCATACTCCTCCTATTTTTCTGACCGTTTCATGCTCCTCATATTTTTGACACCTTTTGAAGCTCTTCATATTTTTCACACCTTTTCAGGCTCTTCATATTTTTGGACACCGCTGGATGCTCCTCTTTTTTCTCAGACCGTTTCACACTCCTCATATTTTTCACACCTTTTGAAGCTCTTCATATTTTTTACACCTTTTCAGTCTCTTCATGTTTTGAACACCGCTTCAAGATCCTCCTATTTTTCAGACCGTTTCATGCTCCTCCTCTTTTTCAGACCGTTTCATGCTCCTCATATTTTGACACTTTTTGAAGCTCTTCATATATGTCATACCTTTCAGGCACTTTATGTTTTTCAACACAGCTTCATGCTCCTCCTATTTTTCAGACCGTATCAAGCTCCTCCTATTTTTGACACCTTTTGAAGCTTTTCATATTTTTCACAAATTTTCAGCCTCTTCATGTTTTTGAACCCCGCTTCATGCTCCTCTTATTTTTCAGAGAGTTTCATGCTCCTCATGTATTTCACACCTTTTGAAGCTCTTCATATTTTTTAAACCTTTTCAGTCTCTTCATGTTTTGAACACCGCTTCATGATCCTCCTATTTTTCAGACCGTTTCATGCTCCTCCTCTTTTTCAGACCGTTTCATGCTACTCATATTTTTCACACCTTTAGAAGCTCTTCATATTTTTCAAACCTTTTCAGGCTCTTCATGTTTTTCAACACAGCTTCATGCTCCTCCTATTTTTCAGACGCTTTCATTCTCCTCATATTTTTGACACTGTTAGTAGCTCTTCATATATTTCACACCTTTACAGTTTCTTCTTTTTTTTCAACACCACTTCATGCTACTCCTATTTTTCAGACAGTTTCATGCTCATCTCATTTTTGACATATTTTGAGGCTCTTCATATTTTTCACACCTTTTCAGGCTTTTCATGTTTTTGAACACCGCTTCATGCTCCTCCTATTTTTCAGACCGTTTCATGCTGCTCATATTTTTGACACCTTTTGAAGCTCTTCATATTTTTCACAAATTTTCAGGCTCTTCCTGTTTTTGAACACCGTTTCATGCTCCTCCTATTTTTCTGACCGTTTCATGACCCTCATGTATTTCACACCTTTTGAAGCTCTTCATATTTTTCACACTTTTTCAGGCTCTTCATGTTTTTCAACACCGCTTCATGCTCCTCCTATTTTTCAGACCGTTTCATGCTCCTCATGTATTTCACACCTTTTGAAGCTCTTCATATTTTTCAGAAGTTTTCAGGCTCTTCATGATTTTGAACACCGCTTCATGCTCCTCCTAATTTTCAGACCGTTTCATCCACCTCATATTTTTCACACCTTTTGAAGCTCTTCATATTTTTCACATCTTTTCAGGCTCTTCATATTTTTGAACACAGCTTCATGTTACTCCTATTTTTCAGACCGATTCATGCTCCTCATATTTTTCACACCTTTTGAAGCTCCTATTATTTTTCAGACCTTTTCAGGCTCTTCATGTTTTTCAACATAGTTTCATAATCCTCCTATTTTTCAGACCGTTTCATGCTCATCTCAATTTTTACCCCTTTTGAAGCGTTTCATATTTTTCACAACTTTTTATGCTCTTCATGTTTTTGAACACCGCTTCATGCTCCTCCTATTTTTCAGACCGTTTCATGCTCATCTCATTTTTGACACCTTTTGAGGCTCTTCATATTTTTCACACCTTTTCAAGCCCTTCATGTTTTTCCACACCACTTCATGCTTCTCCTATTTTTCAGACCGTTTCATGCTCCTCATGTATTTCACACCTTTTGAAGCTCTTCATATTTTTCACACCTTTTCAGGCTCTTCAAGATTTTGATCACAGTTTCACGCTCCTCCTATTTTTCAGACCGTTTCATGCTCCTCATATTTTTGACACCTTTTGAAGCTCTTCATAATTTTCACACCTTTTCAAGCTTTTCATGGTTTTGAACACCGCTTCATGATCCTCCTTTTTTTCAGACCGTTTCATGCTCTTCATATTTTTCACATCTTTTCAGGCTCTTCATGTTTTTCAACACAACTTCATGCTTCTCTTATTTTTCAGACCGTTTCATGCGCATCTCATTTTTGACACCGTTGAAGCTCTTCATATTTTTCACACGTTTTCAGGCTCTTCATGTTTTTCAACAACGCTTCATGCTCCTCCTATTTTTCAAACCGTTTCATGCTCATCTCATTTCTGACACCTTTTGAAGCTTTTCATATTTTTTACAACTTTTCAGGCTCTTCATGTTTTTGAACACCGCTTTATGCTCCTCCTATTTTTCAGACCGTATCATGCTCCTCATATTTTTTAACACCTTTTGAAGCTCTTCATATTTTTCACGGCTTTTCAGGCTCTTCATGTTTTTGAACACCTCTTCATGCTCCTCCTATTTTTCAGACCGTTTCACGCTCCTCATATTTTTGACACTTTTTGAAGCTCTTCATATTTTTCACACCTTTTCAGGTTTTCCATGTTTTTGAACCCCGCTTCATGATCCTCCTATTTTTCAGACCGTTTCTTGCTCCTCATATTTTTGACACCTTTTGAAGCTCTTCATATTTTTCACACCTTCAGGCTCTTCATGTTTTTCAACACCATTTCATGCTCCTCCCATTTTTCAGACCGTTTCATGCTACTCATATTTTTCACACCTTTAGAAGCTCTTCATATTTTTCAAACCTTTTCAGGCTCTTCATGTTTTTCAACACAGCTTCATGCTCCTCCTATTTTTCAGACGCTTTCATTCTCCTCATATTTTTGACACTGTTAGTAGCTCTTCATATATTTCACACCTTTACAGTTTCTTCTTTTTTTTCAACACCACTTCATGCTACTCCTATTTTTCAGACAGTTTCATGCTCATCTCATTTTTGACACATTTTGAGGCTCTTCATATTTTTCACACCTTTTCAGGCTTTTCATGATTTTGAACACCGCTTCATGCTCCTCCTATTTTTCAGACCGTTTCATGCTGCTCATATTTTTGACACCTTTTGAAGCTCTTCATATTTTTCACAAATTTTCAGGCTCTTCCTGTTTTTGAACACCGTTTCATGCTCCTCCTATTTTTCAGACCGTTTCATGACCCTCATGTATTTCACACCTTTTGAAGCTCTTCATATTTTTCACACGTTTTCAGGCTCTTCATGTTTTTCAACACCGCTTCATGCTCCTCCTATTTTTCAGACCGTTTCATGCTCCTCATGTATTTCACACCTTTTGAAGCTCTTCATATTTTTCAGAAGTTTTCAGGCTCTTCATGATTTTGAACACCGCTTCATGCTCCTCCTAATTTTCAGACCGTTTCATCCACCTCATATTTTTCACACCTTTTGAAGCTCTTCATATTTTTCACAACTTTTCAGGCTCTTCATATTTTTGAACACAGCTTCATGTTACTCCTATTTTTCAGACCGATTCATGCTCCTCATATTTTTCACACCTTTTGAAGCTCGTATTATTTTTCAGACCTTTTCAGGCTCTTCATGTTTTTCAACATAGTTTCATGATCCTCCTATTTTTCAGACCGTTTCATGCTCATCTCAATTTTTACCCCTTTTGAAGCGTTTCATATTTTTCACAACTTTTTATGCTCTTCATGTTTCTGAACACCGCTTCATGCTCCTCCTATTTTTCAGACCGTTTCATGCTCATCTCATTTTTGACACCTTTTGAGGCTCTTCATATTTTTCACACCTTTTCAAGCCCTTCATGTTTTTCCACACCACTTCATGCTTCTCCTATTTTTCAGACCGTTTCATGCTCCTCATGTATTTCACACCTTTTGAAGCTCTTCATATTTTTCACACCTTTTCAGGCTCTTCAAGATTTTGATCACAGTTTCACGCTCCTCCTATTTTTCAGACCGTTTCATGCTCCTCATATTTTTGACACCTTTTGAAGCTCTTCATAATTTTCACACCTTTTCAAGCTTTTCATGGTTTTGAACACCGCTTCATGATCCTCCTTTTTTTCAGACCGTTTCATGCTCTTCATATTTTTCACATCTTTTCAGGCTCTTCATGTTTTTCAACACAACTTCATGCTTCTCTTATTTTTCAGACCGTTTCATGCGCATCTCATTTTTGACACCGTTGAAGCTCTTCATATTTTTCACACCTTTTGAAGCTCTTCATATTTTTCACACGTTTTCAGGCTCTTCATGTTTTTCAACAACGCTTCATGCTCCTCCTATTTTTCAAACCGTTTCATGCTCATCTCATTTCTGACACCTTTTGAAGCTTTTCATATTTTTTACAACTTTTCAGGCTCTTCATGTTTTTGAACACCGCTTTATGCTCCTCCTATTTTTCAGACCGTATCATGCTCCTCATATTTTTTAACACCTTTTGAAGCTCTTCATATTTTTCACGGCTTTTCAGGCTCTTCATGTTTTTGAACACCTCTTCATGCTCCTCCTATTTTTCAGACCGTTTCACGCTCCTCATATTTTTGACACTTTTTGAAGCTCTTCATATTTTTCACACCTTTTCAGGTTTTCCATGTTTTTGAACCCCGCTTCATGATCCTCCTATTTTTCAGACCGTTTCTTGCTCCTCATATTTTTGACACCTTTTGAAGCTCTTCATATTTTTCACACCTTCAGGCTCTTCATGTTTTTCAACACCATTTCATGCTCTTCCCATTTTTCAGACCGTTTCATGCTACTCATATTTTTCACACCTTTAGAAGCTCTTCATATTTTTCAAACCTTTTCAGGCTCTTCATGTTTTTCAACACAGCTTCATGCTCCTGCTATTTTTCAGACGCTTTCATTCTCCTCATATTTTTGACACTGTTAGTAGCTCTTCATATATTTCACACCTTTACAGTTTCTTCATTTTTTTCAACACCACTTCATGCTACTCCTATTTTTCAGACAGTTTCATGCTCATCTCATTTTTGACACATTTTGAGGCTCTTCATATTTTTCACACCTTTTCAGGCTTTTCATGTTTTTGAACACCGCTTCATGCTCCTCCTATTTTTCAGACCGTTTCATGCTGCTCATATTTTTGACACCTTTTGAAGCTCTTCATATTTTTCACAAATATTCAGGCTCTTCCTGTTTTTGAACACCGTTTCATGCTCCTCCTATTTGTCAGACCGTTTCATGACCCTCATGTATTTCACACCTTTTGAAGCTCTTCATATTTTTCACACGTTTTCAGGCTCTTCATGTTTTTCAACACCGCTTCATGCTCCTCCTATTTTTCAGACCGTTTCATGCTCCTCATGTATTTCACACATTTTGAAGCTCTTCATATTTTTCAGAAGTTTTCAGGCTCTTCATGATTTTGAACACCGCTTCATGCTCCTCCTAATTTTCAGACCGTTTCATCCACCTCATATTTTTCACACCTTTTGAAGCTCTTCATATTTTTCACAACTTTTCAGGCTCTGCATATTTTTGAACACAGCTTCATGTTACTCCTATTTTTCAGACCGATTCATGCTCCTCATATTTTTCACACCTTCTGAAGCTCCTATTATTTTTCAGACCTTTTCAGGCTCTTCATGTTTTTCAACATAGTTTCATGATCCTCCTATTTTTCAGACCGTTTCATGCTCCTCCTCTTTTTCAGACCGTTTCATGCTCCTCATATTTTGACACTTTTTGAAGCTCTTCATATATGTCATACCTTTCAGGCACTTTATGTTTTTCAACACAGCTTCATGCTCCTCCTATTTTTCAGACCGTTTCAAGCTCCTCCTATTTTTGACACCTTTTGAAGCTTTTCATATTTTTCACAAATTTTCAGCCTCTTCATGTTTTTGAACCCCGCTTCATGCTCCTCTTATTTTTCAGAGAGTTTCATGCTCCTCATGTATTTCACACCTTTTGAAGCTCTTCATATTTTTTAAACCTTTTCAGTCTCTTCATGTTTTGAACACCGCTTCATGATCCTCCTATTTTTCAGACCGTTTCATGCTCCTCCTCTTTTTCAGACCGTTTCATGCTACTCATATTTTTCACACCTTTAGAAGCTCTTCATATTTTTCAAACCTTTTCAGGCTCTTCATGTTTTTCAACACAGCTTCATGCTCCTCCTATTTTTCAGACGCTTTCATTCTCCTCATATTTTTGACACTGTTAGTAGCTCTTCATATATTTCACACCTTTACAGTTTCTTCTTTTTTTTCAACACCACTTCATGCTACTCCTATTTTTCAGACAGTTTCATGCTCATCTCATTTTTGACATATTTTGAGGCTCTTCATATTTTTCACACCTTTTCAGGCTTTTCATGTTTTTGAACACCGCTTCATGCTCCTCCTATTTTTCAGACCGTTTCATGCTGCTCATATTTTTGACACCTTTTGAAGCTCTTCATATTTTTCACAAATTTTCAGGCTCTTCCTGTTTTTGAACACCGTTTCATGCTCCTCCTATTTTTCTGACCGTTTCATGACCCTCATGTATTTCACACCTTTTGAAGCTCTTCATATTTTTCACACTTTTTCAGGCTCTTCATGTTTTTCAACACCGCTTCATGCTCCTCCTATTTTTCAGACCGTTTCATGCTCCTCATGTATTTCACACATTTTGAAGCTCTTCATATTTTTCAGAAGTTTTCAGGCTCTTCATGATTTTGAACACCGCTTCATGCTCCTCCTAATTTTCAGACCGTTTCATCCACCTCATATTTTTCACACCTTTTGAAGCTCTTCATATTTTTCACAACTTTTCAGGCTCTTCATATTTTTGAACACAGCTTCATGTTACTCCTATTTTTCAGACCGATTCATGCTCCTCATATTTTTCACACCTTTTGAAGCTCCTATTATTTTTCAGACCTTTTCAGGCTCTTCATGTTTTTCAACATAGTTTCATAATCCTCCTATTTTCAGACCGTTTCATGCTCATCTCAATTTTTACCCCTTTTGAAGCGTTTCATATTTTTCACAACTTTTTATGCTCTTCATGTTTTTGAACACCGCTTCATGCTCCTCCTATTTTTCAGACCGTTTCATGCTCATCTCATTTTTGACACCTTTTGAGGCTCTTCATATTTTTCACACCTTTTCAGGCTCTTCATGTTTTTGAACACCTCTTCATGCTCCTCCTATTTTTCAGACCGTTTCATGCTCCTCATATTTTTGACACCTTTTGAAGCTCTTCATATTTTTCACACCTTTTCAGGCTCTTCATGTTTTTGAACACCGCTTCTCGCTCCTCCTATTTTTCAAACCGTTTCATGCTCATCTCATTTTTGACACCTTTTGTAGCTCGTCATATTTTTCACACGTTTTCTGGCTCTTCATGTTTTTCAACACCGTTTCTTGATCCTCCTATTTTTCAGACCGTTTCAGGCTCATCTCATCTTTAACACCTTTAGAAGCTTTTCATATTTTTCACAACTTTTCAGGCTCTTCATGTTTTTGAACACCGCTTCATGCTCCTCCTATTTTTCAGAGTGTTTCATGCTCCTCATGTATTTCACACCTTTTGAAGCTCTTCATATTTTTCATACCTTTTCAGGCTCTTCAGGTTTTTCAACACCGCTTCATGCTCCTCCTATTTTTCAGACCGTTTCATGCTCATCTCATTTTTGACACCTTTGAAGCTCTTCATATTTTTCACACCTTTTGAAGCTCTTCATATTTTTCACACTTTTTCAGGCTCTTCATGTTTTTCAGACCGTTTCATGCTGCTTCTATTTTTCAGACCGTTTCATGCTTCTCATATTTTTGAAACCTTTTGAAGCTCTTCATATTTTTCACAACCTTTCATGCTCTTCATGTTTTTGAACACCGCTTCATGCTTCTCCTATATTTAGAACGTTTAATGCTCACCATATTTTTGACACCTTTTGAAACTCTTCATATTTTTCAAACCTTTTCAGGCTCTTCATGTTTCTCAACACCATTTCATGCTCCTCCTATTTCAGACTGTTTCATGCTCCTCATGTTTTTGACACGTTTTGAAACTCTTCATTTTTTTCTCACCTTTTCAGGCTCTTCATGTTTTTCAACAGTGCTTCATTCTCCTCCTATTTTTCAGACCGTTTCATGCTCCTCATATTTTTGACACCTTTTGTAGCTCTTCATATTTTTCACACGTTTTCAGGCTCTTCAGGTTTTTCAAAACCGCTTCATGCTCCTCCTATTTTTCAGAACGTTTCATACTTCTCATATTTTTGACACCTTTTGAAGCTCTTCATATATTTCACAACTTTTCATGCTCTTCATGTTTATCAACACCACTTCATGCTCCTCCTGTTTTTCAGACCATTTCATGCTCATCTCATTTTTGACACCTGTTGAAGCTCTTCATATTTCTCACACCTTTTGAAGCTCTTCATATATTTCACTCCTTTACTGGCTCTTCATGTTTTTCAACACCGCTTCATGCTCCTCCTATTTTTTAGACCGTTTCATGTTCCTCATATATTACACACCTTTTGAAGCTCTTCATAATTTTCACACCTTTCCAGGCTCTTCATGTTTTTGAACACCGTTTCATGCTCCTCCTATTTTTCAGACCATTCCTGCTCCTAATATTTTTGACACCTTTTGAAGCTTTTCATATTTTTCACACCTTTTCAGGCTCTTCATGTTTTTGAACACCGCTTCATGCTCCTCCTATTTTTCAGACCGTTCCATGCTCCTCATATTTTTCACACCTTTTGAAGCTCTTCATATTTTTCACACCTTTTCAGTCTCTTCATGTTTTGAACACCGCTTCATGATCCTCCTATATTTCAGACCGTTTCATGCTCCGCATATATTTCACACCTTTTGAAGCTCTTCATATTTTTCACACCTTTGCTGGTTCTCATGTTTTTGAACACAGCTTCATGCTTCTCCTATTTTTCAGACTGTTTCATGCTCCTCATATATTTCACACCTTTTGAAGCTCTTCCTATTTTTCAGACCTTTTCAGCTCTTCATGTTTTTCAACAGCATTTCATGCTCCTCCTAGGTTTCAGACCCTTTCATACTCTTCATTTTTTGACAGCTTTTGAAGCTCTTCATTTTTTTCACACCTTTTCAGGCTCTTCATGTTTTTGAACACGGCTTCATGCTCCTCCTATTTTTCAGACCGTTTCATGCTCCTCATATTTGACACGATTTGAAGCTGTTCATATATTTCACACCTTTTCAGGCACTTCATGTTTTTCAACACGGCTTCATGCTCCTCCTAATTTTCAGACCTTTTCATGCTCCTCATATTTGACAAGTTTTGAAGCTCTTCATATATTTCACACCTTTTCAGGCTCTTATGTTTTTCCAAACCGCTTTATGCTCCTCCTACTGTTCAGAACGTTTCATGCTCCTCATATTTTTGATACCTTTTGAAGCTCTTCATATTTTTCACACCTTTTCATGCTCTTCATGTTTTCAACATCGGTTCTTGCTCCTCCTATTTTACAGACCGTTTCATGCTCCTCCTATTTTTCAGGCCGTTTCATGCTCCTCGTATTTTTGACACCTTTTGAACCTCTTCATATTTTTCACAACTTTTCAGGCTCTTCATGTTTTTGATCACCGTTTCATGCTTCTCCTATTTTTCAGCCCGTTTCATTCTCCTCATATTTTTGACACCTTTTGAAGCTCTTCATATTTTTCACAACTTTTCTGGCTCTTCATGTATTTCAACACCACTTCATCATCCTCCTATTTTTCAGACCGTTTAATGCTCATCTCATTTTTGACACCTTTTGAAGCTCTTCATAATTTTCACACTTTTTGAAGCTCTTCATATTTTCACACGTTTTCAGGCTCTTCATGTTTTTCAACTCCGCTTTTTGCTCCTCCAATTTTTCAGACCGTTTCATGCTCCTCATATTTTTGACAACTTTTGAAGCTCTTCATATATTTAACACCTTTTCAGACTCTTCATTTTTTTCTTCAACGCTTCATGCTCCTCCTTTTTTCAGACCGTTTCATGCTCATCTCATTTTTGACACCTTTTGAAGCTCTTCCTATTTTTCACACTTTTTGAATCTCTTCATATATTTCACACCTTTTCATGCTCTTCATGTTTTGAAAACCGTTTCATGCTCCTCCTATTTTTCAGATCGTTTCATGTCCTCATATTTTTGACACCTTTTGAAGCTCTTCATATTTTTCACACCTTTTCAGGCTCTTCATATTTTTGAACACGACTTCATGCTCCTCCTATTTTTCAGACCGTTTCATGCTCCTCTCACTTTTGACACCTTTTGAAGCTTCTCATATTTTTCATATTTTGAAGCTCTTCATATTTTCACACGTTTTCAGGCTCTTCATGTTTTTCAACTACGCTTCTTGCTCCTCCAATTTTTCCGACCGTTTCATGCTCCTCATATTTTTGACACCTTTTGAAGCTCTTCATATTTTTCAAAATTTTCAGGATCTTCATGTTTTTCAACACCACTTCATGCTCCTCCTATTTTTCAGACCGTTTCAAGCTCCTCATATTTTTGACACATTTTGAAGCTCTTCATATTTTTCACACCTTTTCAGGCTCTTCATTTTTTTCAACACCATTTTATGCTGCTCTTATTTTTCAAACCGTTACATGCTCATCTCATTTTTGACACCTTTTGAAATTCTTCATATATTTCACACCTTTTGAAACTCTTCATATTTTTCACACGTTTTCAGGCACTTCATGTTTTTCATCACCGTTTCATGCTCCTCCTATTTTTCATACCGTCTCATGCTCCTCCTATTTTTGACAACTTTTGATGCTCTTCATATTTTTCACACCTTTTCAGGCTCTTAATATTTTTCAACAACGCTTCATTCTCCTGCTATTTTTCAGTCCGTTTCATGCTCCTCATATTTTTCACCCCTTTTGAAGCTCTTCATATTTGGCACAATTTTGAAGCTCTTCATATTTATCACACGTTTTCACGCTCTTCATGTTTTTCAACACCGCTTCATGCTCCTCGTGTTTTGCAGACCGTTTCATGCTCCTCATATGTTTGACACCTTTTGAAGCTTTTCATATATTTCACATCTTTTCAGGCTATTCATGTTTTAAAACACCACTTCATGCTCCTTCTTTTTTTCAGATCATTTCATGCTCATCTCATTTTTGACACCTTTTGAAGCTCTTCATATTTTTCACACATTTTGAAGCCCTGCATATTTTTCACCTCTTTTCAGGCTATTCATGTTTTGAACACCGTTTCATGCTCCTCCTATTTTTCAGACCGTTTCATGCTCCTCATATTTTTGACACCTTTTGAAGCTCTTCATAATTTTCACACTTTTTCAGGCTCTTCATGTTTTTCAACACCGCTTCATGCTCCTCCTTTTTTCAGACCGTTTCATGCTCCTCATATTTTTCACACCTTTTGAAGCTCTTCGTATATTTCACAACTTTTCAGGCTCTTCATGTTTTTGAACACCACTTCATGCTCCTCGTGTTTTTCAAAGAGTTTCATGCTCCTCATGTATTTCACACATTTTGAAGCTCTTCATATTTTTCACACCTTTTGAAGCTCTTCATATTTTTCACACCTTTTGAAGCTCTTCATATTTTTCACTCCTTTTGAAGCTCTTCATATTTTTCACACCTTTTCAGGTTTTCCATGTTTTTGAACCCCGCTTCATGATCCTCCTATTTTTCAGACCGTTTCATGTTCCTCATATTTTTGACACCTTTTGAAGCTCTTCATATTTTTCACACCTTCAGGCTCTTCCTGTTTTTCAACACCATTTCATGCTCCTCCCATTTTTCAGACCGTTTCATGATACTCATATTTTTCACACCTTTAGAAGCTCTTCATATTTTTCAAACCTTTTCAGGCTCTTCATGTTTTTCAACACAGCTTCATGCTCCTCCTATTTTTCAGACGCTTTCATTCTCCTCATATTTTTGACACTGTTAGTAGCTCTTCATATATTTCACACCTTTACAGTCTCTTCTATTTTTTCAACACCACTTCATGCTACTCCTATTTTTCAGACAGTTTCATGCTCATCTCATTTTTGACACATGTTGAGGCTCTTCATATTTTTCACACCTTTTCAGGCTTTTCATGTTTTTGAACACCGCCTCATGCTCCTCCTATTTTTCAGACCGTTTCATGCTGCTCATATTTTTGACACCTTTTGAAGCTCTTCATATTTTTCACAAATTTTCAGGCTCTTCCTGTTTTTGAACACCGTTTCATGCTCCTCCTATTTTTCAGACCGTTTCATGCTCCTCATGTATTTCACACCTTTTGAAGCTCTTCATATTTTTCACACGTTTTCAGGCTCTTCATGTTTTTGAACACTGCTTCATGCTCCTCCTATTTTTCAGACCGTTTCATGCTCCTCATATTTTTGACACCTTTTGAACCTCTTCATATTTTTCACACCTTTACAGGCTCTTCATGTTTTTCCACACCACTTCATGCTTCTCCTATTTTTCAGACCTTTTCATGATCCTCATGAATTTCACACCTTTTGAAGCTCTTCATATTTTTCACACCTTTTCAGGCTCTTCATGTTTTTTATCACCGTTTCATGTTCCTATTTTTCAGACCGTTTCATGCTCCTCATATTTTTGACACATTTTGAAGCTCTTCATATTTTTCACAAGTTTTCAGGCTCTTCATGATTTTGAACACCGCTTCATGCTCCTCCTAATTTTCAGACCGTTTCATCCTCCTCATATTTTTCACACCTTTTGAAGCTCTTCATATTTTTCACAACTTTTCAGGCTCTTCATATTTTTGAACACACCTTCATGTTACTCCTATTTTTCAGACCGATTCATGCTCCTCATATTTTTCACACCTTTTGAAGCTCCTATTATTTTTCAGACCTTTTCAGGCTCTTCATGTTTTTCAACATAGTTTCATGATCCTCCTATTTTTCAGACCGTTTCATGCTCACCTCAATTTTTACCCCTTTTGATGCGTTTCATATTTTTCACAACTTTTTATGCTCTTCATGTTTTTGAACACCGCTTCATGCTCCTCCTATTTTTCAGACCGTTTCATGCTCATCTCATTTTTGACACCTTTTGAGGCTCTTCATATTTTTCACACCTTTTCAAGCCCTTCATGTTTTTCCACACCACTTCATGCTTCTCCTCTTTTTCAGACCGTTTCATGCTCCTCATGTATTTCACACCTTTTGAAGCTCTTCATATTTTTCACACCTTTTCAGGCTCTTCAAGATTTTGATCACAGTTTCACGCTCCTCCTATTTTTCAGACCGTTTCATGCTCCTCATATTTTTGACACCTTTTGAAGCTCTTCATAATTTTCACACCTTTTCAAGCTCTTCATGTTTTTGAACACCGCTTCATGATCCTCCTTTTTTTCAGACCGTTTCATGCTCTTCATATTTTTCACATCTTTTCAGGCTCTTCATGTTTTTCAACACAACTTCATGCTTCTCTTATTTTTCAGACCGTTTCATGCGCATCTCATTTTTGACACCGTTGAAGCTCTTCATATTTTTCACACCTTTTGAAGCTCTTCATATTTTTCACACGTTTTCAGGCTCTTCATGTTTTTCAACAACGCTTCATGCTCCTCCTATTTTTCAAACCGTTTCATGCTCATCTCATTTCTGACACCTTTTGAAGCTTTTCATATTTTTTACAACTTTTCAGGCTCTTCATGTTTTTGAACACCGCTTTATGCTCCTCCTATTTTTCAGACCGTATCATGCTCCTCATATTTTTTAACACCTTTTGAAGCTCTTCATATTTTTCACGGCTTTTCTGGCTCTTCATGTTTTTGAACACCTCTTCATCTCCTCCTATTTTTCAGACCGTTTCATGCTCCTCATATTTTTGACACCTTTTGAAGCTCTTCATACTTTTCACACCTTTTCAGGCTCTTCGTGTTTTTGAAAACCGCTTCTCGCTCCTCCTATTTTTCAAACCGTTTCATGCTCATCTCATTTTTGACACCTTTTGTAGCTCGTCATATTTTTCACACGTTTTCTGGCTCTTCATGTTTTTCAACACCGTTTTTTGATCCTCCTATTTTTCAGACCGTTTCATGCTCATCTCATCTTTAACACCTTTAGAAGCTTTTCATATTTTTCTCAACTTTTCAGGCTCTTCATGTTTTTGAACACCGCTTCATGCTCCTCCTATTTTTCAGAGTGTTTCATGCTCCTCATGTATTTCACACCTTTTGAAGCTCTTCATATTTTTCATACCTTTTCAGGCTCTTCAGGTTTTTCAACACAGCTTCATGCTCCTCCTATTTTTCAGACCGTTTCATGCTCATCTCATTTTTGACACCTTTGAAGCTCTTCATATTTTTCACACCTTTTGAAGCTCTTCATATTTTTCACACGTTTTCAGGCTCTTCATGTTTTTCAGACCGTTTCATGCTGCTTCTATTTTTCAGACCGTTTCATGCTTCTCATATTTTTGACACCTTTTGAAGCTCTTCATATTTTTCACAACCTTTCATGCTCTTCATGTTTTTGAACACCACTTCATGCTTCTCCTATTTTTCAGACCGTTTCATGCTCCTCACATTTTTGACATCTTTTGAAGCTCTTCATATTTTTCACAAACTTTCATGCTCTTCATGTTTTTGAACACCACTTCATGCTCCTCCTATGTTTAGAACGTTTAATGCTTCCCATATTTTGACACCTTTTGAAACTCTTCATATTTTTCAAACCTTTTCAGGCCCTTCATGTTTCTCAACACCATTTCATGCTCCTCCTATTTTTCAGACCGTTTCATGCTCCTCACATTTTTGACATCTTTTGAAGCTCTTCATATTTTTCACAAACTTTCATGCTCTTCATGTTTTTGAACACCACTTCATGCTCCTCCTATGTTTAGAACGTTTAATGCTTCCCATATTTTGAAACCTTTTGAAACTCTTCATATTTTTCAAACCTTTTCAGGCCCTTCATGTTTCTCAACACCATTTCATGCTCCTCCTATTTTTCAGACCGTTTCATGCTCCTCACATTTTTGACATCTTTTGAAGCTCTTCATATTTTTCACAAACTTTCATGCTCTTCATATTTTTCAACACCTCTTCATGCTCCTCCTCTTTTTCAGACCGTTTCATGCTCCTCATATTTGTGACACCTTTTGAAGCTCTTCATATTTTTCACACCTTTTCAAGCTCTTTATGTTTTTCGCACCGCTTCATTCTTCTCCAATTTTTCATACCGTTACATGCTCCTCATATTTTTGACACCTTTTGAAGCTCTTCATATTTTTCACACGTATTCAGGCTCTTCATGTTTTTCAACACCGCTTCTTGCTCCTTCTATTTTTCTGACCATTTCATGCTCCTCATATTTTTGACACGTTTTGAGGTTCTTCATTTTTTCACACCTTTTCAGGCTCTGCATGTTTTTGAACAACGATTCATGCTCCTCCTAATTTTCAGACCGTTTCATGCTCCTCATGTTTTTCCAACCTTTTGAAGCTCTTCATATTTTCCACACCTTTTCAGGCTCTTCGTGTTTGTCAACACCACTTCATGCTCCTCCTATTTTTCAGACCGTTTCATGCTCCTCATATTTTTCACACCTTTTCAGGCTCTTCGTGTTTGCCAACACCGCTCCATGCTCCTCCTTTTTTTCAGACCGTTTCATGCTCCTCATATTTTTGACACCTTTTGAAGCTCTTCATATATTTCACACCATTTCAGGCTCTTCATGTTTTTGAACACCACTCATGCTCCTCCTATTTTTCAGACCGTTTCATGCTCCTCATATTTTTCACAGCTTTTGAAGCTCTTCATATTTTTCACACCTTTTCAGGATCTTCATGTTATTGAACACCGCTTAATGCTCCTCCTATTTTTCAGACGGTTACATACTCCTTGTATATTTCACACCTTTTGAAGCTCTTCATATATTTCACACCTTTTCAGGCTCTTCATGTTTTTCAACACCACTTCATGCTCCTCCTATTTTTCAGACCGTTTCATGCTCCCAATAATTTTGACACGTTTGAGGCTCTTCATATTTTTCACACCTTTCAGGCTCTTCATGTTTTTGAACACCGTTTCATGCTCCTCCTATTTTTCAGACCGTTTCATGCTCCTCATATTTTTGATAACTTTTGAAGCTCTTCATATTTTTCACACCGTTTCAGGCTCTTCATTTTTTTGAACACCGCTTCATGCTCCTCCTATTTTTCAGGGCGTTTCATGCTCCTCCTATTTTTGAAACCTTTCGAAGCTTTTCATATTTTTCACAACTTTTCAGGCTCTTCATATCTTTGAACACGGCTTCATGCTCCTCCTATTTTTCAGACCGCTTCATGCTCCTCATGAATTTCCACCTTTTGAAGCTCTTCATATTTTTCACACCTTTTCAGGCTCTTCATGGTTTTGAACACCGCTTCATGCTCCTCCTGTTTTTCAGACCGTTTCATGCTCCTCATATTTTTGACACCTTTTGAAGCTCTTTATATTTTTCACACCTTTTCAAGCTCTTTATGTTTTTCACACCGCTTCATTCTTCTCCAATTTTTCATACCGTTACATGCTCCTCATATTTTTGACACCTTTTGAAGCTCTTCATATTTTTCACACGTATTCAGGCTCTTCATGTTTTTCAACACCGCTTCTTGCTCCTTCTATTTTTCTGACCATTTCATGCTCCTCATATTTTTGACACGTTTTGAGGTTCTTCATTTTTTCACACCTTTTCAGGCTCTGTATGTTTTTGAACAACGATTCATGCTCCTCCTAATTTTCAGACCGTTTCATGCTCCTCATGTTTTTCCAACCTTTTGAAGCTCTTCATATTTTTCACACCTTTTCAGGCTCTTCATGTTTTTGACCACTGCTTCATGCTCCTCTTATTTTTCAGAACGTTTCATGCTTCTCATATTTTTGACACCTTTTGAAGCTCTTCATATTTTTCACACCTTTTCCGGCTCTTCATGTTTTTGACCACCGCTTCATGCTCCTCATATTTTTCAGACCGTTTCATCTTCCTCATATTTTTGACACCTTTTGAAGCTCTTCATATTTTTCACACCTTCGCAGGCTCTTCATGTTTCTTTTTTTTTTTCCAGTGTGTTTTGTCATACATTGATATGCATCAGCCACGGATTTACATGTATTCCCAATCCCGATCCCCTCTCCCACCTCCCTCTCCACCCGATTCCTCTGGGTCTTCCCAGTGCACCAGGCTGGAGCACTTGTCTCGTGCATCCCACCTGGGCTGGTGATCTCTGTTTCACCATAGATAGCATACATGCTGTTCTTTTGAAATATCCCACCCTCACTTTCTCCCACAAACTTCAAAATTCTGTTCTGTATTTCTGTGTCTCTTTTTCTGTTCTGCATATAGGGTTATCGTTATCACCTTTCTAAATTCCATATACATGTGTCAGTATGCTGTAATGTTCTTTATCTTTCTGGCTTACTTCACTTATTGGCTCCAGCTTCATCCATCTCATTAGGACTGGTTCAAATGAATGCTTTTTAATGGCTGAGTAATATTCCATGGTGTATATGTACCACAGCTTCCTTATCCATTCATCTGCTGATGGGCATCTAGGTTGCTTCCATGTCCGGGCTATTATAAACAGTGCTGCGATGAACATTGGGGTGCACGAGTCTCTTTCAGATCTCGTTTCCTCAGTATGTATGCCCAGAAGTGGGATTGCTGGGTCATATGGCAGTTCTATTTCCAGTTTTTTAAGAAATCTCCACACTGTTTTCCATAGCGGCTGTACTAGTTTGCATTCCCACCAACAGTGTAAGAGGGTTCCCTTTTCTCCACACCCTCTCCAGCATTTATTGCTTGTAGACTTTTGGATAGCAGCCATCCTGACTGGCGTGTAATGGTACCTCATTGTGGTTTTGATTTGCATTTCTCTAGTAATGAGTGATGTTGAGCATCTTTTCATGTGTTTGTTAGCCATCTGTATGTCTTCTTTGGAGAAATGCGCTTCATGCTCCTTCTATTTTTCAGACTGTTTCATGCTCCTCATATTTCTGACACCTTTTGAAGCTCTTCATATACTTCACACCTTTTCAGGATCTTCATGTTTTTCAACACCGCTTCATGCTCATCCTAATTTTCAGACCAATACATGCTTCTCATATTTTTGACACCTTTTGAAGCTCTACATATTTTTCACACTTTTTCATGCTCTTCATCTTTTTAAAAACCGTTTCATGCTCATCCTATTTTTCAGACTGTTTCATGCTCCTCATATTTTTGACACCTTTTGAAGTTCTTCATATTTATCACACTTTTTCAGGGTCTTCATGTTTTTCAACAGCGCTTCAGGCCCCTCCTATATTTAACACCGTTTCATGCTTCTCATATTTTTGACACCTTTTGAAGCTCTTCATATTTTTCACACCTTTTCAGCCTCTTCAGGTTTTCAACACCGCTTCATGCTCCGCCTATTTTTCAGACATTTTCATGCTCCTCATATGTTTGACACCTTTTGAAGCTCTTCATATATTTCACAACTTTTCAGGCTCTTCATGTTTCTCAACACCGTTTCATGCTGCTCCTGTTCTTCAGTCGTTTTATGCTTCTCATATTTTTGACACCATTTGAAGCTCTTCATATTTTTCAAACGTTCTCAGGCCCTTCATCTTTTTCAAAACCGTTTCATGCTCCTCCTATTTTTCAGACCGTTTCATACTCCTCATATATTTGACACCTTTTGAAGCTCTTCATATTTTTCACACCTTTTCAGGCTCTTCATGTTTTTAAACACTGCTTCATGCTTCTCCTATTTTTCAGACTGTTTCATGCTCCTCATATTTTGGACAGCTTTTGAAGCTCTTCCTATTTTTCACATCTTTTCAGGCTCTTCATGTTTTTGACGACCGCTTCTTGCTCCTCCTAATTTTCGGACCGTTTCATGCTCCTCATATTTTTGACACCTTTTGAAGCTCTTCATATTTTTCACACCGTTTCATGCTCTTCATGTTTTTAAACAGTGCTTCATGCTCCTCCTATTTTTCTGACCGTTACATTCTCCTCATATTTTTGACACCTTTGGAAGTTCTTCATACATTTCACACCTTTTCAGTCTCTTCATGTTTTTCAACACCGCTCCATCCTCCTCCTATTTTTCAGACCGTTTCATGCTCCTCATATTTTTGACACCTTTTGGAGCTCTTCGTATCTTTCACACCTTTTCAATCTCTTCATGTTTTTCAACACCTCTTCATGCTCCTCCTATTTTTCAGACTGTTTCATGCTCCTCATGTTTTTGACACCTATTGAAGCTCTTCAAATTTTTCACACCTTTTCAGGCTCTTCATGTTTTTCAACACCGCTTCATGCTCATCCTATTTTTCAGACCGTTTCATGCTCCTCATATTTTTACACCTTTTGTATCTCTTCATATCTTTCACAACTTTTCAGGCTCTTCATGTTTTTCAACACCACTTCATGCTCCTCCTAATTTTCAGACCGTTTCATGCTCCTCATTTATTTCACACCTTTTGAAGCTCTTTATATTTTTGACACCTTTTCAGGCTCTTCATGTTATTCAACACACTTCATGCTCCTCCTATTTTTCAGACCGTTTCATGCTCATCTCATTTTGACACCTTTTGAAGCTCTTCTTATTTCTAACAGCTTTTGAAGCTCTTCATATTTTTCGCACATTTTCAGGCTCTTCATGTTTTTGAACACCGCTTCATGCTCCTATTATTTTTCAGACCATTTCATGCTCCTCATATTTTTGACACCTTTTGTAGCTCTTCCTATTTTTCACACCTTTTCATGCTCTTCATGTTTTTCCATACCGTTTCATTCTCCTCCTATTTTTCAGACCATTTCATGCTCTTCCAATTTTTCACACCTTTTGAAGGTCTTCATATTTTTCACACATTTTCAGGCTCTTCATATGTTTGAACACCGCTTCATGCTCCTCCTTTTTTTCAGATCGTTTCATGCTCCTCATATTTTTGAAACCTTTTGAAGCTCTTCATATATTTCACACCATTTCAGGCTCTTCATGTTTTTGAACACCACTTCATGCTCCTCCTATTTTTCAGACCGTTTCATGCTCCTCATATATTTGACACGTTTTGACTTCCTTCATATATTTCACACCTGTTGAGGCTCTTCATGTTTTTGAACACCGTTTCATATTCCTCCTATTTTTCAGACCGTTTCTTGCTCCTCATATTTTTGACAACTTTTGAAGCTCTTCATATATTTCACTCCTTTTCAGTCTCTTCATGTTTTTGAACAAGGTTTCATGCTCCTCCTATTTTTCAGACCGTTTCATGCTCCTCATATTTTGACACGTTTTGAAGCTCTTCATATTTTTCTCACCTTTTCAGGCTCTTCATGTTTTTGAACAACGTTTCATGCTCCTCCTATTTCAGACTGTTTCATGCTTCTCATATTTTTGACACTTATTGAAGCCCTTCATATTTTTCACACATTTTGAGCTCTTCATATTTTTCACACGTTTTCAGGCTCTTCATGTTTTTCAACACCACTTCAAGCTCCTCCTATTTTTCAGACCGCTTCATGCTTCTCATATTTCTGACACTTTTTCAGGATCTTCCTATTTTTCACACCTTTTCAGGCTCTTCATGTGTTTGAACACCGTTTCACGCTCCTCCTATTTTTGAGACCGTTTCATGCTCCTCATATTTTTGACACCTTTTGAAGCTCTTCATATTTTTCATACCTTTTCAGGCTCTTCATGTTTTTGAACAGTGTTTCATGGTCCTCCTATTTTGCAGACCGTTTCATGCTCCTCATAATTTTGACACCTTTTGAAGCTCTTCATCTTTTTCACACATTTTTTCAGGCTCTTCATGTTTTTGAACACCGCTTCTTGCTCCTCCTATTTTTCAGACCGCTTCATGCCCCTCATGTATTTCCCACCTTTTGAAGCTCTTGATATTCTTCACACCTTTTCAGGCTCTTCATGTTTTTGAACAGCGTTTCATGTTCCTCCTATTTTTCAGACCATTTCATGCTCATCTCATATTTGACAACTTTTGAAGCCCTTCATATTTTTTACACATTTAGAAGCTCTTCATATTTTTCACACGTTTTCAGCTCTTCATGTTCTTCAACACCACTTCATGCTCCTCCTATTTTTCAGATCGTTTCCTGCTCATCTCATTTTTGACACCTTTTTAAGCTCTTCATTATTTCACACCTTTTGAAGCTCTTCATATTTTTCATACGTTTTCAGGCTCTTCATTTTTTAAAATCAGTTCATGCTCCTCCTATTTTTCAGACTGTTTCATTCTCCTCATATTTTGACACCTTTTGAAGCTCTTCATATTTTTCACCCCTTTTCAGGCTCTTCCTCTTTTTGAACACCGCTTCATGCTCCTCCTATTTTTCAGACCGTTTCATGCTCCTCATATTTTTGACACTTATTGAAGCTCTTCATATTTTTCACACATTTTCAAGCTCTTCACATTTTTCACACTTTTTCAAGCTCTTCATATTTTTCATACCTTTTCAGGCTCTTCATGTTTTTCAACACCGCTTCATTCTCCTCCTATTTTTCAGACCGTTTCATGCTTCTCGTATTTCTGACAGGTTTTCAAGATCTTCATATTTTTCACACCTTTTCAGGCTCTTCATGTTTTTGAACACCGCTTCTGGCTCCTCCTATTTTTCAGACCGTTTCAGGCTCATCATATTTTTGACACCTTTTGAAGCTCTTCATATTTTTCACTCATTTTCAAGCTCTTCACATTTTTCACACCTTTTGAAGCTCTTCATATATTCACACCTTTTCAGGCTTTTCATTTTTTTCAACACCACTTCATGCTCCTCCTATTTTCAGACCGTTTCATGCTCATCTCATTTTGACCCCTTTTGAAGCTCTTCATATATTTCACATCTTTTGAAGTCGTTCATATTTTTCACGCCTTTTCAGGCTCTTCATGATTTTCAACACCGCTTCATGCTCCTCGTATTTTTCAGACCGTTTCATGCTCATCTCATTTTTTACACCTTTTGAAGCTCTTCATATTTTTCACACATTTTGAAGTTCTTCATATTTTTCATATTTTTGAAGCTATTCATTTTTTAACGCGTTTTCAGACTCTTCCTGTTTTTCAACACCGCTTCCTGCTCCTGCTATTTTTCAGACCGTTTCATGCTCCTCATATTTTTGACACCTTTTGAAGCTCTTCATGTTTTTCACACCTTTTCAGGCTCTTCATGTTTTTGAATACCGCTTCATGCTTCTCCTATTTTTCAGACCGTTTCATGCTCCTCATATTTTTGACACGTTTTGAAGCTCTTCATATTTTTCACACCTTTTCAGGCTCTTCATGTTTTTGAACACAGTTTCATGCTTCTCCTATTTTTCAGACCGTTTCATGCTCATCACATTTTTGTCACCTTTTGAAGCTCTTCATATTTTTCACACCTTTTCAGGCTCTTCATGTTTTTCAACACTGTTTCATGCTCCTCCTATATTTCAGATCATTTCATGCTCCTCATATCTTGACACCTTTTGAAGCTCTTCATATTTTTCACAACTTTTCAGGCTCTTCATATTTTTGAACACCGCTTCATTCTCTTCCTATTTGTCAGACCGTTTCATTCTCCTCATATTCTGACACCTTTTGAAGCTCTTCATATTTTTCACACATTTTAAATGTCTTCATGTTTTTCAACACGACTTCATGCTCCTCCTATTTTTCAGTCCGTTTCATGTTCCTCGTATTTTTGACACCTTTTGAAGCTCTTCATATTTCTCACACATTTTAAGTGTCTTCTTGTTTTTCAACACGACTTCATGCTCCTCCTATTTTTCAGACCATTTCATGCTCCTCATATTTTTGACACCTTTTGAAGCTCTTCATATTTTTCACACATTTTAAGTGTCTTCATGTTTTTCAACACTGTTTCATGCTCCTCCTATTTTTCAGACCGTTTCATGCTCCTCATATTTTTGACATCTTTTGAAGCTCTTCTTTTTTTTTTTCACACATTTTGAAGCTCTTCTTATTTTTCACAACTTTTCAGGCTCTTCATGTTTTTGAACACCGCTTCATGCTCCTCTTATTTTTCAGAGAGTTTCATGCTCCTCATTTATTTCACACCTTTTGAAGCTCTTCATATTTTTCACACCTTTACAGGCTCTTCATATTTTTGAACACCGTTTCATGCTTCTCTTATTTTGCAGACCATTTCTTGTTCCTCATATTTATGACACCTTTTGAAGTCTTCATATTTTTCACACCTTTTGAAGCTGTTCATATTTTTCACACCATTTGAAGCTTTTCATATTTTTCACACGTTTTCAGGTTCTTCGTGTTTTTCAACACCGCTTCATGCTCCTGCTAATTTTCAGACCCTTTCATGCTCCACATATTTTTGACACGTTTTGAAGCTCTTCATGTTTTTCACACCTTTTCAGGTTCTTCATGTCTTTCAACACCGTTTCATGCTCCTCCTATTTTTCAGACCGTTTAATGCTCCTCACGTTTTTGACACCTTTTGTAGCTCTTCATATATTTCACACATTTTGAGGATCTTTATGTTTTTCAACAACACTTCATGCTCCTCCTATTTTTAAGACCGCTTAATGCTCATCTCATTTTTCACACTTTTGAAACTGTTCATATATTTCACACCTTTTGAAGCTCTTCATATTTTTACTAGTTTTCAGGTTTTTCATGTTTTTCAACACCACTTCATGCTCCTCCTATTTTTCAGACTATTTCATGCTCCACATATTTTTGACACGTTTTGAAGCTCTTCATGTTTTTCACACCTTTTCAGGTTCTTCATGTCTTTCAACACCGTTTCATGCTCCTCCTATTTTTCAGACCGTTTAATGCTCCTCACGTTTTTGACACCTTTTGTAGCTCTTCATATATTTCACACATTTTGAGGATCTTTATGTTTTTCAACAACACTTCATGCTCCTCCTATTTTTAAGACCGCTTAATGCTCATCTCATTTTTCACACTTTTGAAACTGTTCATATATTTCACACCTTTTGAAGCTCTTCATATTTTTACTAGTTTTCAGGTTTTTCATGTTTTTCAACACCACTTCATGCTCCTCCTATTTTTCAGACTATTTCATGCTCCACATATTTTTGACACGTTTTGAAGCTCTTCATGTTTTTCACACCTTTTCAGGCTTTTTATGTTTTTGAACACCGCTTCATGCTGCTCCTATATTTCACATCTTTTGAAGCTCGTCATATATTTCACACCTTTTCAGGCTCTTCATGTTTTGAACACCGTTTCATGCTCCTCCTATTTTTTAGACCGTTTCATGCTCCTCATAATTTTGACACCTTTTGAAGCTCTTCATATTTTTCACAACTTTTCAGGCTCTTCATGTTTTTCAACACCTTCTCATGCTACTCCTATTTTTCAGACCGTTTCATGCTCCTCATGTATTTCACACCTTTTGAAGCTTTTCACATTTTTCACAACTTTTCAGGCTCTTCATGTTTTTCAACACCGCTTCATGTTCCTCCTATTTTTCAGTCCATTTCATGCTCCTCATATTTTTGACACCTGTTGAAGCTCTTCATATTTTTCCACCTTTTCAGCTCTTCAAGTTTTTCAACACCACTTCATGCTCCTCCTATATTTCAGAGCGTTTCATGCTCCTCATATTTTTGACACGTTTTGAAGCTCTTCATATATTTCACACCTTTTCAGGCACTTCATGTTTTTCAACACCGCTTCATGCTCCTCCTATTTTTTAGTTCGTTTCATGCTGCTCATATTTTTACACCTTTTGAAGATCTTCATATTTTTCACAAGTTTTCAGGTTCTTCATGTTTTTCAACACCGCTTCATACTCCTCCAATTTTTCACACCGTTTCATGCTCCACATATATTTGACACGTTTTGAAGCTCTTCATATTTTTCACACCTTAACAGGCTTTTTATGTTTTTGAACACCGCTTCATGCTGCTCCTATATTTCATACCTTTTGAAGCTCTTCATATTTTTCACACCTTTTCAGGCTCTTCATGTTTTTGAACACTGCTTCATGCTTCTCCTATTTTCAGAACGTTTAATGCTCCTCATGTATTTCAAACCTTTTGAAGCTCTTCATAGTTTTCACAACTTTTCAGGCTCTTCATGTTTTTGAACACCGCTTCATGCTCCTCCTATTTTTCAGACCGTTTCATGCTCTTCATATATTTCACACCTTTTGAAGCTCTTCATATTTTTCACATTTCTGAAGCTCTTCATATTTTTCACATTTTTTCAGGCTCTTCATGTTTTTCAACACTGCTTTATGCTCCTCCTATTTTTCAGACCGTTTCATGCTCCTCATATTTTTGACACATTTTGAAGCTCTTCATATATTTCACACCTTTTGAAGCTCTTCATATTTTTCACACCTTTTAAAGCTCTTCATATTTTTCACACGTTTACAGGCTCTTCATGTTTTTTAACACCACCTCATGCTCCTCCTATTTTTCAGACGGTTTCATGTTCTTCATATTTTTGACCCTTTTTGAAGCTCTTCATATTTTTCACAAGTTTTCAGGCTCTTCATGTTTTTCAACACTGCTTCTTGCTCCTCCTAATTTTCAGAGAGTTTCATGTGTCTCATCTATTTCACACCTTTTGAAGCTCTTCATATTTTTCACAGGTTTTCAGGCTCGTCATGTTTTTGAACACCGCTTCATGCGCCTCCTATTTTTGAGACCGTTTCATGCTCCTCATATTTTTGACAGATTTTGAAGCTTTTCATATTTTTCACACCTTTTCAGGCTCTTCAAGTTTTTCAACACCACTTCATGCTCCTCCTATTTTTCAAACGTTTCATGCTCATCTCATTTTTGACACCTTTTGAAGCTTTTCATATTTTTCACATCTTTTGAAGCTTTTCATATTTTTCACACCTTTTCAGGCTCTTCTTGTTTTTCAACACCGCTTCATGCTCCTAATATTTTTCAGACCGTTTCTTGCACTTCATATATTTCACACCTTTTGAAACTCTTCATATTTTTCACACCTTTTCAGGCTCTTCATGTTTTTCAACACTGCTTTATGCTCCTCCTATTTTTCATACCGTTTCATGCTCATCTCATTTTGACACCTTTTGAAGCTCTTCATATTTTTCACACCTTTTCAGGCTTTTCATGTTTTTGAACACCGCTTCATGTTCCTCCTATTTTTCAGACCGTTTCATGCTCCTCATATTTTTGACACCTTTTGAAGCTCTTCATATATTTCACACCTTTTCAGGCTCTTCATATTTTTGAACACCGCTTCATGCTCCTCCTATTTTTCAGATTGTTTCATGCTCCTCATATTTTAGACACCTTTTGAAGCTCTTCATATTTCTCACACCTTTTCAGGCTCTTGATGATTTTTAACACCACTTCATTCTCCTCCTGTTTTTCAGACCGTTTCATGCTCATCTCATTTTGACACCTTTTGAAGCTCTTCATATTTTTTACACCTTTTGAAGCTCTTCATATTTTTCACACCTTTTCAGGCTCTTCATGATTTTCAACAGCGCTTCATGCTGCTCCTATTTTTCATACCGTTTCATGCTCATCTCATTTTTGACACCTTTTGAAACTCTTCATATTTGTCACACCTTTTGAAGCTCCTCATATTTTTCATATTTTTGATGCTCTTCATATTTTTCACACCTTTTCATGCTCTTCATGTTTTAGAACACCACTTCATGCTCCTCCTCTTTTTCAGACCGTTTCATACTCCTCCTATTTTTCAGACCGTTTCATGCTCCTCATATTTTTGACACTTTTTGAAGCTCTTCATATTTTTCACACTTTTTCAGGCTCTTCATGTTTTTCAACACCACCTCATGCTCCTCCTATTTTTCAGACGGTTTCATGTTCTTCATATTTTTGACCCTTTTTGAAGCTCTTCATATTTTTCACAAGTTTTCAGGCTCTTCATGTTTTTGAACACTGCTTCTTGCTCCTCCTAATTTTCAGAGAGTTTCATGCGCCTCATGTATTTCACACCTTTTGAAGGTCTTCATATTTTTCACACCTTTTCAGGCTCTTCATGTTTTTCAACACTGCCTCTTGCTCCTCCTAATTTTCAGAGAGTTTCATGTGCCTCATCTATTTCACACCTTTTGAAGCTCTTCATATTTTCACAGGTTTTCAGGCTCGTCATGTTTTTGAACACCACTTCTTGCGCCTCCTATTTTTGAGACCGTTTCATGCTCCTCATATTTTTGACAGATTTTGAAGCTTTTCATATTTTTCACACCTTTTCAGGCTCTTCAAGTTTTTCAACACCACTTCATGCTCCTCCTATTTTTCAAACCGTTTCATGCTCTTCTCATTTTTGACACCTTTTGAAGCTTTTCATATTTTTCACATCTTTTGAAGCTTTTCATATTTTTCACACCTTTTCAGGCTCTTCTTGTTTTTCAACACCGCTTCATGCTCCTAATATTTTTCAGACCGTTTCTTGCACTTCATATATTTCACACCTTTTGAAACTCTTCATATTTTTCACACCTTTTCAGGCTCTTCATGTTTTTCAACACTGCTTCATGCTCCTCCTATTTTTCATACCGTTTCATGCTCATCTCATTTTGACACCTTTGAAGCTCTTCATATTTTTCACACCTTTTCAGTCTTTTCATGTTTTTGAACACCGCTTCATGTTCCTCCTATTTTTCAGACCGTTTCATGCTCCTCATATTTTTGACACCTTTTGAAGCTCTTCATATATTTCACACCTTTTCAGGCTCTTCATATTTTTGAACACTGCTTCATGCTCCTCCTATTTTTCAGATTGTTTCATGCTCCTCATATTTTAGACACCTTTTGAAGCTCTTCATATTTCTCACACCTTTTCAGGCTCTTGATGATTTTTAACACCGCTTCATTCTCCTCCTGTTTTTCGGACCGTTTCATGCTCATCTCATTTTGACACCTTTTGAAGCTCTTCATATTTTTTACACCTTTTGAAGCTCTTCATATTTTTCACACCTTTTCAGGCTCTTCATGATTTTCAACAGCGCTTCATGCTGCTCCTATTTTTCATACCGTTTCATGCTCATCTCATTTTTGACACCTTTTGAAGCTCTTCATATTTGTCACACCTTTTGAAGCTCCTCATATTTTTCATATTTTTGATGCTCTTCATATTTTTCACACCTTTTCATGCTCTTCATGTTTTAGAACACCACTTCATGCTCCTCCTCTTTTTCAGACCGTTTCATGCTCCTCCTATTTTTCAGACCGTTTCATGCTCCTCATATTTTTGACACCTTTTGAAGCTGTTCATATTTTTCACACTTTTTCAGGCTCTTCATGTTTTTCAACACCACCTCATACTCCTCCTATTTTTCAGACGGTTTCATGTTCTTCATATTTTTGACCCTTTTGAAGCTCTTCATATTTTTCACAAGTTTTCAGGCTCTTCATGTTTTTGAACACTGCTTCTTGCTCCTCCTAATTTTCAGAGAGCTTCATGCGCCTCATGTATTTCACACCTTTTGAAGGTCTTCATATTTTTCACACCTTTTCAGGCTCTTCATGTTTTTCAACACTGCTTCTTGCTCCTCCTAATTTTCAGAGAGTTTCATGTGCCTCACCTATTTCACACCTTTTGAAGCTCTTCATATTTTTCACAGGTTTCAGGCTCGTCATGTTTTTGAACACCGCTTCATGCGCCTCCTATTTTTGAGACCGTTTCATGCTCCTCATATTTTTGACAGATTTTGAAGCTTTTCATATTTTTCACACCTTTTCAGGCTCTTCAAGTTTTTCAACACCACTTCATGCTCCTCCTATTTTTCAAACCGTTTCATGCTCATCTCATTTTTGACACCTTTTGAAGCTTTTCATATTTTTCACATCTTTTGAAGCTTTTCATATTTTTCACACCTTTTCAGGCTCTTCTTGTTTTTCAACACCGCTTCATGCTCCTAATATTTTTCAGACCGTTTCTTGCACTTCATATATTTCACACCTTTTGAAACTCTTCATATTTTTCACACCTTTTCAGGCTCTTCATGTTTTTCAACACTGCTTTATGCTCCTCCTATTTTTCATACCGTTTCATGCTCATCTCATTTTGACACCTTTTGAAGCTCTTCATATTTTTCACACCTTTTCAGGCTTTTCATGTTTTTGAACACCGCTTCATGTTCCTCCTATTTTTCAGACCGTTTCATGCTCCTCATATTTTTGACACCTTTTGAAGCTCTTCATATATTTCACACCTTTTCAGGCTCTTCATATTTTTGAACACCGCTTCATGCTCCTCCTATTTTTCAGATTGTTTCATGCTCCTCATATTTTAGACACCTTTTGAAGCTCTTCATATTTCTCACACCTTTTCAGGCTCTTCATGATTTTCAACAGCGCTTCATGCTGCTCCTATTTTTCATACCGTTTCATGCTCATCTCATTTTTGACACCTTTTGAAACTCTTCATATTTGTCACACCTTTTGAAGCTCCTCATATTTTTCATATTTTTGATGCTCTTCATATTTTTCACACCTTTTCATGCTCTTCATGTTTTAGAACACCACTTCATGCTCCTCCTCTTTTTCAGACCGTTTCATGCTCCTCCTATTTTTCAGACCGTTTCATGCTCCTCATATTTTTGACACTTTTTGAAGCTCTTCATATTTTTCACACTTTTTCAGGCTCTTCATGTTTTTCAACACCACCTCATGCTCCTCCTATTTTTCAGACGGTTTCATGTTCTTCATATTTTTGACCCTTTTTGAAGCTCTTCATATTTTTCACAAGTTTTCAGGCTCTTCATGTTTTTGAACACTGCTTCTTGCTCCTCCTAATTTTCAGAGAGTTTCATGCGCCTCATGTATTTCACACCTTTTGAAGGTCTTCATATTTTTCACACCTTTTCAGGCTCTTCATGTTTTTCAACACTGCCTCTTGCTCCTCCTAATTTTCAGAGAGTTTCATGTGCCTCATCTATTTCACACCTTTTGAAGCTCTTCATATTTTTCACAGGTTTTCAGGCTCGTCATGTTTTTGAACACCGCTTCTTGCGCCTCCTATTTTTGAGACCGTTTCATGCTCCTCATATTTTTGACAGATTTTGAAGCTTTTCATATTTTTCACACCTTTTCAGGCTCTTCAAGTTTTTCAACACCACTTCATGCTCCTCCTATTTTTCAAACCGTTTCATGCTCTTCTCATTTTTGACACCTTTTGAAGCTTTTCATATTTTTCACATCTTTTGAAGCTTTTCATATTTTTCACACCTTTTCAGGCTCTTCTTGTTTTTCAACACTGCTTCATGCTCCTAATATTTTTCAGACCGTTTCTTGCACTTCATATATTTCACACCTTTTGAAACTCTTCATATTTTTCACACCTTTTCAGGCTCTTCATGTTTTTCAACACTGCTTCATGCTCCTCCTATTTTTCATACCGTTTCATGCTCATCTCATTTTGACACCTTTTGAAGCTCTTCATATTTTTCACACCTTTTCAGTCTTTTCATGTTTTTGAACACCGCTTCATGTTCCTCCTATTTTTCAGACCGTTTCATGCTCCTCATATTTTTGACACCTTTTGAAGCTCTTCATATATTTCACACCTTTTCAGGCTCTTCATATTTTTGAACACCGCTTCATGCTCCTCCTATTTTTCAGATTGTTTCATGCTCCTCATATTTTAGACACCTTTTGAAGCTCTTCATATTTCTCACACCTTTTCAGGCTCTTGATGATTTTTAACACCGCTTCATTCTCCTCCTGTTTTTCAGACCGTTTCATGCTCATCTCATTTTGACACCTTTTGAAGCTCTTCATATTTTTTACACCTTTTGAAGCTCTTCATATTTTTCACACCTTTTCAGGCTCTTCATGATTTTCAACAGCGCTTCATGCTGCTCCTATTTTTCATACCGTTTCATGCTCATCTCATTTTTGACACCTTTTGAAGCTCTTCATATTTGTCACACCTTTTGAAGCTCCTCATATTTTTCATATTTTTGATGCTCTTCATATTTTTCACACCTTTTCATGCTCTTCATGTTTTAGAACACCACTTCATGCTCCTTCTCTTTTTCAGACCGTTTCATGCTCCTCCTATTTTTCAGACCGTTTCATGATCCTCATATTTTTGACACCTTTTGAAGCTCTTCATATTTTTCACACTTTTTCAGGCTCTTCATGTTTTTCAACACCACTTCATGCTCCTCCTATTTTTCAGACCGTTTCATGCTCCTCATGTATTTCACACCTTTTGAAGCTCTTCATATTTTTCACAAGTTTTCAGGCTTTTCATGTTTTTGAACACCGCTTCATGTTCCTCCTATTTTTCAGACCGTTTCATGCTCCTCATATTTTTGACACCTTTTGAAGCTCTTCATATATTTCACACCTTTTCAGGCTCTTCATATTTTTGAACACCGCTTCATGCTCCTCCTATTTTTCAGATTGTTTCATTCTCCTCATATTTTAGACACCTTTTGAAGCTCTTCATATTTCTCACACCTTTTCAGGCTCTTGATGATTTTTAACACCGCTTCATTCTCCTCCTGTTTTTCAGACCGTTTCATGCTCATCTCATTTTGACACCTTTTGAAGCTCTTCATATTTTTTACACCTTTTGAAGCTCTTCATATTTTTCACACCTTTTCAGGCTCTTCATGATTTTCAACAGCGCTTCATGCTGCTCCTATTTTTCATACCGTTTCATGCTCATCTCATTTTTGACACCTTTTGAAGCTCTTCATATTTGTCACACCTTTTGAAGCTCCTCATATTTTTCATATTTTTGATGCTCTTCATATTTTTCACACCTTTTCATGCTCTTCATGTTTTAGAACACCACTTCATGCTCCTCCTCTTTTTCAGACCGTTTCATGCTCCTCCTATTTTTCAGACCGTTTCATGCTCCTCATATTTTTGACACCTTTTGAAGCTCTTCATATTTTTCACACCTTTTCAGGCTTTTCATGTTTTTGAACACCGCTTCATGTTCCTCCTATTTTTCAGACCGTTTCATGCTCCTCATATTTTTGACACCTTTTGAAGCTCTTCATATATTTCACACCTTTTCAGGCTCTTCATATTTTTGAACACCGCTTCATGCTCCTCCTATTTTTCAGATTGTTTCATGCTCCTCATATTTTAGACACCTTTTGAAGCTCTTCATATTTCTCACACCTTTTCAGGCTCTTGATGATTTTTAACACCGCTTCATTCTCCTCCTGTTTTTCAGACCGTTTCATGCTCATCTCATTTTGACACCTTTTGAAGCTCTTCATATTTTTTACACCTTTTGAAGCTCTTCATATTTTTCACACCTTTTCAGGCTCTTCATGATTTTCAACAGCGCTTCATGCTGCTCCTATTTTTCATACCGTTTCATGCTCATCTCATTTTTGACACCTTTTGAAGCTCTTCATATTTGTCACACCTTTTGAAGCTCCTCATATTTTTCATATTTTTGATGCTCTTCATATTTTTCACACCTTTTCATGCTCTTCATGTTTTAGAACACCACTTCATGCTCCTCCTCTTTTTCAGACCGTTTCATGCTCCTCCTATTTTTCAGACCGTTTCATGCTCCTCATATTTTTGACACCTTTTGAAGCTCTTCATATTTTTCACACTTTTTCAGGCTCTTCATGCTTTTCAACACCACTTCATGCTCCTCCTATTTTTCAGCCCGTTTCATGCTCCTCATGTATTTCACACCTTTTGAAGCACTTCATATTTTTCACACCTTTTCAGGCTTTTCATGTTTTTGAACACCGCTTCATGTTCCTCCTATTTTTCAGACCGTTTCATGCTCCTCATATTTTTGACACCTTTTGAAGCTCTTCATATATTTCACACCTTTTCAGGCTCTTCATATTTTTGAACACCGCTTCATGCTCCTCCTATTTTTCAGATTGTTTCATGCTCCTCATATTTTAGACACCTTTTGAAGCTCTTCATATTTCTCACACCTTTTCAGGCTCTTGATGATTTTTAACACCGCTTCATTCTCCTCCTGTTTTTCAGACCGTTTCATGCTCATCTCATTTTGACACCTTTTGAAGCTCTTCATATTTTTTACACCTTTTGAAGCTCTTCATATTTTTCACACCTTTTCAGGCTCTTCATGATTTTCAACAGCGCTTCATGCTGCTCCTATTTTTCATACCGTTTCATGCTCATCTCATTTTTGACACCTTTTGAAGCTCTTCATATTTGTCACACCTTTTGAAGCTCCTCATATTTTTCATATTTTTGATGCTCTTCATATTTTTCACACCTTTTCATGCTCTTCATGTTTTAGAACACCACTTCATGCTCCTCCTCTTTTTCAGACCGTTTCATGCTCCTCCTATTTTTCAGACCGTTTCATGCTCCTCATATTTTTGACACCTTTTGAAGCTCTTCATATTTTTCACACCTTTTCAGACTTTTCATGTTTTTGAACACCGCTTCATGTTCCTCCTATTTTTCAGACCGTTTCATGCTCCTCATATTTTTGACACCTTTTGAAGCTCTTCATATATTTCACACCTTTTCAGGCTCTTCATATTTTTGAACACCGCTTCATGCTCCTCCTATTTTTCAGATTGTTTCATGCTCCTCATATTTTAGACACCTTTTGAAGCTCTTCATATTTCTCACACCTTTTCAGGCTCTTGATGATTTTTAACACCGCTTCATTCTCCTCCTGTTTTTCAGACCGTTTCATGCTCATCTCATTTTGACACCTTTTGAAGCTCTTCATATTTTTTACACCTTTTGAAGCTCTTCATATTTTTCACACCTTTTCAGGCTCTTCATGATTTTCAACAGCGCTTCATGCTGCTCCTATTTTTCATACCGTTTCATGCTCATCTCATTTTTGACACCTTTTGAAGCTCTTCATATTTGTCACACCTTTTGAAGCTCCTCATATTTTTCATATTTTTGATGCTCTTCATATTTTTCACACCTTTTCATGCTCTTCATGTTTTAGAACACCACTTCATGCTCCTCCTCTTTTTCAGACCGTTTCATGCTCCTCCTATTTTTCAGACCGTTTCATGCTCCTCATATTTTTGACACCTTTTGAAGCTCTTCATATTTTTCACACTTTTTCAGGCTCTTCATGCTTTTCAACACCACTTCATGCTCCTCCTATTTTTCAGCCCGTTTCATGCTCCTCATGTATTTCACACCTTTTGAAGCACTTCATATTTTTCACACCTTTTCAGGCTTTTCATGTTTTTGAACACCGCTTCATGTTCCTCCTATTTTTCAGACCGTTTCATGCTCCTCATATTTTTGACACCTTTTGAAGCTCTTCATATATTTCACACCTTTTCAGGCTCTTCATATTTTTGAACACCGCTTCATGCTCCTCCTATTTTTCAGATTGTTTCATGCTCCTCATATTTTAGACACCTTTTGAAGCTCTTCATATTTCTCACACCTTTTCAGGCTCTTGATGATTTTTAACACCGCTTCATTCTCCTCCTGTTTTTCAGACCGTTTCATGCTCATCTCATTTTGACACCTTTTGAAGCTCTTCATATTTTTTACACCTTTTGAAGCTCTTCATATTTTTCACACCTTTTCAGGCTCTTCATGATTTTCAACAGCGCTTCATGCTGCTCCTATTTTTCATACCGTTTCATGCTCATCTCATTTTTGACACCTTTTGAAGCTCTTCATATTTGTCACACCTTTTGAAGCTCCTCATATTTTTCATATTTTTGATGCTCTTCATATTTTTCACACCTTTTCATGCTCTTCATGTTTTAGAACACCACTTCATGCTCCTCCTCTTTTTCAGACCGTTTCATGCTCCTCCTATTTTTCAGACCGTTTCATGCTCCTCATATTTTTGACACCTTTTGAAGCTGTTCATATTTTTCACACTTTTTCAGGCTCTTCATGTTTTTCAACACCACCTCATACTCCTCCTATTTTTCAGACGGTTTCATGTTCTTCATATTTTTGACCCTTTTGAAGCTCTTCATATTTTTCACAAGTTTTCAGGCTCTTCATGTTTTTGAACACTGCTTCTTGCTCCTCCTAATTTTCAGAGAGCTTCATGCGCCTCATGTATTTCACACCTTTTGAAGGTCTTCATATTTTTCACACCTTTTCAGGCTCTTCATGTTTTTCAACACTGCTTCTTGCTCCTCCTAATTTTCAGAGAGTTTCATGTGCCTCATCTATTTCACACCTTTTGAAACTCTTCATATTTTTCACACCTTTTCAGGCTCTTCATGTTTTTCAACACTGCTTCATGCTCCTCCTATTTTTCATACCGTTTCATGCTCATCTCATTTTGACACCTTTTGAAGCTCTTCATATTTTTCACACCTTTTCAGTCTTTTCATGTTTTTGAACACCGCTTCATGTTCCTCCTATTTTTCAGACCGTTTCATGCTCCTCATATTTTTGACACCTTTTGAAGCTCTTCATATATTACACACCTTTTCAGGCTCTTCATATTTTTGAACACTGCTTCATGCTCCTCCTATTTTTCAGATTGTTTCATGCTCCTCATATTTTAGACACCTTTTGAAGCTCTTCATATTTCTCACACCTTTTCAGGCTCTTGATGATTTTTAACACCGCTTCATTCTCCTCCTGTTTTTCAGACCGTTTCATGCTCATCTCATTTTGACACCTTTTGAAGCTCTTCATATTTTTTACACCTTTTGAAGCTCTTCATATTTTTCACACCTTTTCAGGCTCTTCATGATTTTCAACAGCGCTTCATGCTGCTCCTATTTTTCATACCGTTTCATGCTCATCTCATTTTTGACACCTTTTGAAGCTCTTCATATTTGTCACACCTTTTGAAGCTCCTCATATTTTTCATATTTTTGATGCTCTTCATATTTTTCACACCTTTTCATGCTCTTCATGTTTTAGAACACCACTTCATGCTCCTTCTCTTTTTCAGACCGTTTCATGCTCCTCCTATTTTTCAGACCGTTTCATGATCCTCATATTTTTGACACCTTTTGAAGCTCTTCATATTTTTCACACTTTTTCAGGCTCTTCATGTTTTTCAACACCACTTCATGCTCCTCCTATTTTTCAGACCGTTTCATGCTCCTCATGTATTTCACACCTTTTGAAGCTCTTCATATTTTTCACAAGTTTTCAGGCTTTTCATGTTTTTGAACACCGCTTCATGTTCCTCCTATTTTTCAGACCGTTTCATGCTCCTCATATTTTTGACACCTTTTGAAGCTCTTCATATATTTCACACCTTTTCAGGCTCTTCATATTTTTGAACACCGCTTCATGCTCCTCCTATTTTTCAGATTGTTTCATTCTCCTCATATTTTAGACACCTTTTGAAGCTCTTCATATTTCTCACACCTTTTCAGGCTCTTGATGATTTTTAACACCGCTTCATTCTCCTCCTGTTTTTCAGACCGTTTCATGCTCATCTCATTTTTACACCTTTTGAAGCTCTTCATATTTTTTACACCTTTTGAAGCTCTTCATATTTTTCACACCTTTTCAGGCTCTTCATGATTTTCAACAGCGCTTCATGCTGCTCCTATTTTTCATACCGTTTCATGCTCATCTCATTTTTGACACCTTTTGAAGCTCTTCATATTTGTCACACCTTTTGAAGCTCCTCATATTTTTCATATTTTTGATGCTCTTCATATTTTTCACACCTTTTCATGCTCTTCATGTTTTAGAACATCACTTCATGCTCCTCCTCTTTTTCAGACCGTTTCATGCTCCTCCTATTTTTCAGACCATTTCATGCTCCTCATATTTTTGACACCTTTTGAAGCTCTTCATATTTTTCACACCTTTTCAGGCTTTTCATGTTTTTGAACACCGCTTCATGTTCCTCCTATTTTTCAGACCGTTTCATGCTCCTCATATTTTTGACACCTTTTGAAGCTCTTCATATATTTCACACCTTTTCAGGCTCTTCATATTTTTGAACACCGCTTCATGCTCCTCCTATTTTTCAGATTGTTTCATGCTCCTCATATTTTAGACACCTTTTGAAGCTCTTCATATTTCTCACACCTTTTCAGGCTCTTGATGATTTTTAACACCGCTTCATTCTCCTCCTGTTTTTCAGACCGTTTCATGCTCATCTCATTTTGACACCTTTTGAAGCTCTTCATACTTTTTACACCTTTTGAAGCTCTTCATATTTTTCACACCTTTTCAGGCTCTTCATGATTTTCAACAGCGCTTCATGCTGCTCCTATTTTTCATACCGTTTCATGCTCATCTCATTTTTGACACCTTTTGAAGCTCTTCATATTTGTCACACCTTTTGAAGCTCCTCATATTTTTCATATTTTTGATGCTCTTCATATTTTTCACACCTTTTCATGCTCTTCATGTTTTAGAACACCACTTCATGCTCCTCCTCTTTTTCAGACCGTTTCATGCTCCTCCTATTTTTCAGACCGTTTCATGCTCCTCATATTTTTGACACCTTTTGAAGCTGTTCATATTTTTCACACTTTTTCAGGCTCTTCATGTTTTTCAACACCACCTCATACTCCTCCTATTTTTCAGACGGTTTCATGTTCTTCATATTTTTGTCCCTTTTGAAGCTCTTCATATTTTTCACAAGTTTTCAGGCTCTTCATGTTTTTGAACACTGCTTCTTGCTCCTCCTAATTTTCAGAGAGCTTCATGCGCCTCATGTATTTCACACCTTTTGAAGGTCTTCATATTTTTCACACCTTTTCAGGCTCTTCATGTTTTTCAACACTGCTTCTTGCTCCTCCTAATTTTCAGAGAGTTTCATGTGCCTCACCTATTTCACACCTTTTGAAGCTCTTCATATTTTTCACAGGTTTTCAGGCTCGTCATGTTTTTGAACACCGCTTCATGCGCCTCCTATTTTTGAGACCGTTTCATGCTCCTCATATTTTTGACAGATTTTGAAGCTTTTCATATTTTTCATACCTTTTCAGGCTCTTCAAGTTTTTCAACACCACTTCATGCTCCTCCTATTTTTCAAACCGTTTCATGCTCATCTCATTTTTGACACCTTTTGAAGCTTTTCATATTTTTCACATCTTTTGAAGCTTTTCATATTTTTCACACCTTTTCAGGCTCTTCTTGTTTTTCAACACTGCTTCATGCTCCTAATATTTTTCAGACCGTTTCTTGCACTTCATATATTTCACACCTTTTGAAACTCTTCATATTTTTCACACCTTTTCAGGCTCTTCATGTTTTTCAACACTGCTTCATGCTCCTCCTATTTTTCATACCGTTTCATGCTCATCTCATTTTGACACCTTTTGAAGCTCTTCATATTTTTCACACCTTTTCAGGCTTTTCATGTTTTTGAACACCGCTTCATGTTCCTCCTATTTTTCAGACCGTTTCATGCTCCTCATATTTTTGACACCTTTTGAAGCTCTTCATATATTTCACACCTTTTCAGGCTCTTCATATTTTTGAACACCGCTTCATGCTCCTCCTATTTTTCAGATTGTTTCATGCTCCTCATATTTTAGACACCTTTTGAAGCTCTTCATATTTCTCACACCTTTTCAGGCTCTTGATGATTTTTAACACCGCTTCATTCTCCTCCTGTTTTTCAGACCGTTTCATGCTCATCTCATTTTGACACCTTTTGAAGCTCTTCATATTTTTTACACCTTTTGAAGCTCTTCATATTTTTCACACCTTTTCAGGCTCTTCATGATTTTCAACAGCGCTTCATGCTGCTCCTATTTTTCATACCGTTTCATGCTCATCTCATTTTTGACACCTTTTGAAGCTCTTCATATTTGTCACACCTTTTGAAGCTCCTCATATTTTTCATATTTTTGATGCTCTTCATATTTTTCACACCTTTTCATGCTCTTCATGTTTTAGAACACCACTTCATGCTCCTTCTCTTTTTCAGACCGTTTCATGCTCCTCCTATTTTTCAGACCGTTTCATGCTCCTCATATTTTTGACACCTTTTGAAGCTCTTCATATTTTTCACACTTTTTCAGGCTCTTCATGTTTTTCAACACCACTTCATGCTCCTCCTATTTTTCAGACCGTTTCATGCTCCTCATGTATTTCACACCTTTTGAAGCTCTTCATATTTTTCACAAGTTTTCAGGCTTTTCATGTTTTTGAACACCGCTTCATGTTCCTCCTATTTTTCAGACCGTTTCATGCTCCTCATATTTTTGACACCTTTTGAAGCTCTTCATATATTTCACACCTTTTCAGGCTCTTCATATTTTTGAACACCGCTTCATGCTCCTCCTATTTTTCAGATTGTTTCATTCTCCTCATATTTTAGACACCTTTTGAAGCTCTTCATATTTCTCACACCTTTTCAGGCTCTTGATGATTTTTAACACCGCTTCATTCTCCTCCTGTTTTTCAGACCGTTTCATGTTTATCTCATTTTGACACCTTTTGAAGCTCTTCATATTTTTTACACCTTTTGAAGCTCTTCATATTTTTCACACCTTTTCAGGCTCTTCATGATTTTCAACAGCGCTTCATGCTGCTCCTATTTTTCATACCGTTTCATGCTCATCTCATTTTTGACACCTTTTGAAGCTCTTCATATTTGTCACACCTTTTGAAGCTCCTCATATTTTTCATATTTTTGATGCTCTTCATATTTTTCACACCTTTTCATGCTCTTCATGTTTTAGAACACCACTTCATGCTCCTCCTCTTTTTCAGACCGTTTCATGCTCCTCCTATTTTTCAGACAGTTTCATGCTCCTCATATTTTTGACACCTTTTGAAGCTCTTCATATTTTTCACACCTTTTCAGGCTTTTCATGTTTTTGAACACCGCTTCATGTTCCTCCTATTTTTCAGACCGTTTCATGCTCCTCATATTTTTGACACCTTTTGAAGCTCTTCATATATTTCACACGTTTTCAGGCTCTTCATATTTTTGAACACCGCTTCATGCTCCTCCTATTTTTCAGATTGTTTCATGCTCCTCATATTTTAGACACCTTTTGAAGCTCTTCATATTTCTCACACCTTTTCAGGCTCTTGATGATTTTTAACACCGCTTCATTCTCCTCCTGTTTTTCAGACCGTTTCATGCTCATCTCATTTTGACACCTTTTGAAGCTCTTCATATTTTTTACACCTTTTGAAGCTCTTCATATTTTTCACACCTTTTCAGGCTCTTCATGATTTTCAACAGCGCTTCATGCTGCTCCTATTTTTCATACCGTTTCATGCTCATCTCATTTTTGACACCTTTTGAAGCTCTTCATATTTGTCACACCTTTTGAAGCTCCTCATATTTTTCATATTTTTGATGCTCTTCATATTTTTCACACCTTTTCATGCTCTTCATGTTTTAGAACACCACTTCATGCTCCTCCTCTTTTTCAGACCGTTTCATGCTCCTCCTATTTTTCAGACCGTTTCATGCTCCTCATATTTTTGACACCTTTTGAAGCTCTTCATATTTTTCACACTTTTTCAGGCTCTTCATGCTTTTCAACACCACTTCATGCTCCTCCTATTTTTCAGCCCGTTTCATGCTCCTCATGTATTTCACACCTTTTGAAGCACTTCATATTTTTCACACCTTTTCAGGCTTTTCATGTTTTTGAACACCGCTTCATGTTCCTCCTATTTTTCAGACCGTTTCATGCTCCTCATATTTTTGACACCTTTTGAATCTCTTCATATATTTCACACCTTTTCAGGCTCTTCATATTTTTGAACACCGCTTCATGCTCCTCCTATTTTTCAGATTGTTTCATGCTCCTCATATTTTAGACACCTTTTGAAGCTCTTCATATTTCTCACACCTTTTCAGGCTCTTGATGATTTTTAACACCGCTTCATTCTCCTCCTGTTTTTCAGACCGTTTCATGCTCATCTCATTTTGACACCTTTTGAAGCTCTTCATATTTTTTACACCTTTTGAAGCTCTTCATATTTTTCACACCTTTTCAGGCTCTTCATGATTTTCAACAGCGCTTCATGCTGCTCCTATTTTTCATACCGTTTCATGCTCATCTCATTTTTGACACCTTTTGAAGCTCTTCATATTTGTCACACCTTTTGAAGCTCCTCATATTTTTCATATTTTTGATGCTCTTCATATTTTTCACACCTTTTCATGCTCTTCATGTTTTAGAACACCACTTCATGCTCCTCCTCTTTTTCAGACCGTTTCATGCTCCTCCTATTTTTCAGACCGTTTCATGCTCCTCATATTTTTGACACCTTTTGAAGCTGTTCATATTTTTCACACTTTTTCAGGCTCTTCATGTTTTTCAACACCACCTCATACTCCTCCTATTTTTCAGACGGTTTCATGTTCTTCATATTTTTGACCCTTTTGAAGCTCTTCATATTTTTCACACGTTTTCAGGCTCTTCATGTTTTTGAACACTGCTTCTTGCTCCTCCTAATTTTCAGAGAGCTTCATGCGCCTCATGTATTTCACACCTTTTGAAGGTCTTCATATTTTTCACACCTTTTCAGGCTCTTCATGTTTTAGAACACCACTTCATGCTCCTCCTCTTTTTCAGACCGTTTCATGCTCCTCCTATTTTTCAGACCGTTTCATGCTCATCTCATTTTTGACACCTTTTGAAGCTTTTCATATTTTTCACATCTTTTGAAGCTTTTCATATTTTTCACACCTTTTCAGGCTCTTCTTGTTTTTCAACACCGCTTCATGCTCCTAATATTTTTCAGACCGTTTCTTGCACTTCATATATTTCACACCTTTTGAAACTCTTCATATTTTTCACACCTTTTCAGGCTCTTCATGTTTTTCAACACTGCTTTATGCTCCTCCTATTTTTCATACCGTTTCATGCTCATCTCATTTTGACACCTTTTGAAGCTCTTCATATTTTTCACACCTTTTCAGGCTTTTCATGTTTTTGAACACCGCTTCATGTTCCTCCTATTTTTCAGACCGTTTCATGCTCCTCATATTTTTGACACCTTTTGAAGCTCTTCATATATTTCACACCTTTTCAAGCTCTTCATATTTTTGAACACCGCTTCATGCTCCTCCTATTTTTCAGATTGTTTCATGCTCCTCATATTTTAGACACCTTTTGAAGCTCTTCATATTTCTCACACCTTTTCAGGCTCTTGATGATTTTTTTTTTTTAATTTTTTTTATTATTATTATTATTTTTTTTTTCCCAGTGGGTTTTGTCATACATTGATATGAATCAGCCATGGATTTACATGTATTCCCAATCCCGATCCCCCCTCCCACCTCCCTCTCCACCCGATTCCTCTGGGTCTTCCCAGTGCACCAGGCCGGAGCACTTGCCTCGTGCATCCCTCCTGGGCTGGTGATCTGTTTCACCATAGATAGTATACATGCTGTTCTTTTGAAATATCCCACCCTCACATTCTCCCACAAAGTTCAAAAGTCTGTTCTGTATTTCTGTGTCTCTTTTTCTGTTCTGCATATAGGGTTATCGTTATCACCTTTCTAAATTCCATATACATGTGTCAGTATGCTGTAATGTTCTTTATCTTTCTGGCTTACTTCACTCTGTATAATGGGCTCCAGCTTCATCCATCTCATTAGGACTGGTTCAAATGAATTCTTTTTAATGGCTGAGTAATAGTCCATGGTGTATATGTACCACAGCTTCCTTATCCATTCATCTGCTGATGGGCATCTAGGTTGCTTCCATGTCCTGGCTATTATAAACAGTGCTGCGATGAACATTGGGGTGCACGTGTCTCTTTCAGATCTGGTTTCCTCAGTGTGTATGCCCAGAAGTGGGATTGCTGGGTCATATGGCAGTTCTATGTCCAGTTTTTTAAGAAATCTCCACACTGTTTTCCATAGCGGCTGTACTAGTTTGCATTCCCACCAACAGTGTAAGAGGGTTCCCTTTTCTCCACACCCTCTCCAGCTTTTATTGCTTGTAGGCTTTTGGATAGCAGCCATCCTGGCTGGCGTGTAATGGTACCTCATTGTGGTTTTGATTTGCATTTCTCTAATAATGAGTGATGTTGAGCATCTTTTCATGTGTTTGTTAGCCATCTGTATGTCTTCTTTGGAGAAGTGTCTGTTTAGTTCTTTGGCCCATTTTTTGATTGGGTCATTTATTTTTCTGGAATTGAGCTGCAGGAGTTGCTTGTATATTTTTGAGATTAATCCTTTGTCTGTTTCTTCATTTGCTATTATTTTCTCCCAATCTGAGGGCTGTCTTTTCACCTTACTTATAGTTTCCTTTTTTGTGCAAAAGCTTTTAAGTTTCATTAGGTCCCATTTGTTTAGTTTTGCTTTTATTTCCAATATTCTGGGAGGTGGGTCATAGAGGATCTTGCTTTGATTTATGTCGGAGAGTGTTTTGCCTATCTTCTCCTCTAGGAGTTTTATAGTTTCTGGTCTTACATTTAGATCTTTAATCCATTTTGAGTTTATTTTTGTGTATGGTGTTAGAAAGTGTTCTAGTTTCATTCTTTTACAAGTGGTTGACCAGTTTTCCCAGCACCACTTGTTAAAGAGGTTGTCTTTTTTCCATTGTATATCCTTGCCTCCTTTGTCAAAGATAAGGTGTCCATAGGTTCGTGGATTTATCTCTGGGCTTTCTATTCTGTTCCATTGATCTATATTTCTGTCTTTGTGCCAGTACCATACTGTCTTGATGACTGTGGCTTTGTAGTAGAGTCTGAAGTCAGGCAGGTTGATTCCTCCAGTTCCATTCTTCTTTCTCAAGATTACTTTGGCTATTCGAGGTTTTTTGTATTTCCATACAAATTGTGAAATTCTTTGGTCTAGTTCTGTGAAAAATACCGTTGGTAGCTTGATAGGGATTGCATTGAATCTATAGACTGCTTTGGGTAGAATAGCCATTTTGACAATATTAATTCTTCCAATCCATGAACACGGTATGTTTCTCCATCTGTTTGTGTCCTCTTTGATTTCTTTCATCAGTGTTTTATAGTTTTCTATGTATAGGTCCTTTGTTTCTTTAGGTAGATATACTCCTAAGTATTTTATTCTTTTTGTTGCAATGGTGAATGGTATTGTTTCCTTAATTTCTCTGTCTGTTTTTTCATTGTTAGTATATAGGAATGCAAGGGATTTCTGTGTGTTAATTTTATATCCTGCAACTTTACTATATTCATTGATTAGCTCTAGTAATTTTCTGGTAGAATCTTTAGGGTTTTCTATGTAGAGGATCATGTCATCTGCAAACAGTGAGAGTTTTACTTCTTCTTTTCCTATCTGGATTCCTTTTACTTCTTTTTCTGCTCTGATTGCTGTGGCCAGCACTTCCAACACTATGTTGAATAGTAGTGGTGAGAGTGGGCATCCTTGTCTTGTTCCTGATTTCAGGGGAAATGCCTTCAATTTTTCACCATTGAGGGTGATGCTTGCTGTGGGTTTGTCATATATAGCTTTTATTATGTTGAGGTATGTTCCTTCTATTCCTGCTTTTTGGAGAGTTTTAATCATAAATGAGTGTTGAATTTTGTCAAAGGCTTTCTCTGCATCTATTGAGATAATCATATGGTTTTTATCTTTCAATTTGTTAATGTGGTGTATTACATTGATTGATTTGCGGATATTAAAGAATCCTTGCATTCCTGGGATAAAGCCCACTTGGTCATGGTGTATGATTTTTTTAATATGTTGTTGGATTCTGTTTGCTAGAATTTTGTTAAGGATTTTTGCATTTATGTTCATCAGTGATATTGGCCTGTAGTTTTCTTTTTTTGTGGCATCTTTGTCTGGTTTTGGAATTAGGGTGATGGTGGCCTCATAGAATGAGTTTGGAAGCTTACCTTCTTCTGCAATTTTCTGGAAGAGTTTGAGTAAGATAGGTGTTAGCTCTTCTCTAAATTTTTGGTAGAATTCAGCTGTGAAGCCATCTGGTCCTGGGCTTTTGTTTGCTGGAAGATTTTTGATGACAGTTTCGATTTCCTTGCTTGTGATGGGTCTGTTAAGATCTTCTATTTCTTCCTGGTTCAGTTTTGGAAAGTTATACTTTTCTAAGAATTTGTCCATTTCATCCAAGTTGTCCATTTTATTGGCATAGAGCTGCTGGTAGTAGTCTCTTATGATCCTTTGTATTTCAGTGTTGTCTGTTGTGATCTCTCCATTTTCATTTCTAATTTTGTTAATTTGGTTTTTCTCTCTTTGTTTCTTAATGAGTCTTGCTAATGGTTTGTCAATTTTGTTTATTTTTTCAAAAAACCAGCTTTTAGCTTTGTTGATTTTTGCTATGGTCTCTTTAGTTTCTTTTGCATTTATTTCTGCCCTGATTTTTAAGATTTCTTTCCTTCTGCTAACTCTGGGGTTCTTCATTTCTTCCTTCTCTAATTGCTTTAGGTGTAGAGTTAGGTTATTTAATTGGTTTTTTTCCTGTTTCTTGATGTAAGCCTGTAATGCTATGAACCTTCCCCTTAGCACTGCTTTTACAGTGTCCCATAGGTTTTGGGTTGTTGTGTTTTCATTTTCATTCATTTCTATACATATTTTGATTTCTTTTTTGATTTCTTCTATGATTTGTTGGTTATTCAGAAGCGTGTTATTTAGCCTCCATATGTTTGAAGTTTTAACAATTTTTTCCCTGTAATTGAGATCTAATCTTACTGCACTGTGGTCAGAAAAGATGACTGGAATGATTTCAATTTTTTTGAATTTTCCAAGACCAGATTTATGGCCCAGGATGTGATCTATTCTGGAGAATGTTCCGTGTGCACTTGAGAAAAAGGTGAAGTTGATTGTTTTGGGGTGAAATGTCCTATAGATAGCAATTAGGTCTAGCTGGTCCATTGTGTCATTTAAGGTTTGTGTTTCCTTGTTAATTTTCTGTTTAGTTGATCTATCCATAGTTGTGAGTGGGGTATTAAAGTCTCCCACTATTATTGTGTTACTATTAATTTCCTCTTTCATACTTGTTAGCGTTTGCCGTACATATTGCGGTGCTCCTATGTTGGGTGCATATATATTTATAATTGTTATATCTTCTTTTTTGATTGATCCTTTGATCATTATGTAGTGTCCTTCTTTGTCTCTTTTCACTTCCTTTATTTGAAAGTCTATTTTATCTGATATGAGTATTGCGACTCCTGCTTTCTTTTGGTCTCCGTTTGCATGAAATATTTTTTTCCAGCCCTTCACTTTTAGTCTGTATGTGTCTCTTGTTTTGAGGTGGGTCTCTTGTAGACAGCATATATAGGGGTCTTGTTTTTGTATCCATTCAGCCAATCTTTGTCTTTTGGTTGGGGCATTCAACCCATTTACATTTAGGGTAATTATTGATAGGTGTGGTCCCGTTGCCATTTACTTTGTTGTTTTGGGTTCACATTTATAAAACCTTTCTGCATTTCCTGTCTAGAGAAGATCCTTTAGCATTTGTTGAAGAGCTGGTTTGGTGGTGCTGAATTCTCTCAGCTTTTGCTTATCTGTAAAGCTTTTGAATTCTCCTTCATATCTGAATGAGATCCTTGCTGGATACAGTAATCTAGGTTGTAGGTTATTCTCTTTCATTACTTTCAGTACGTCCTGCCATTCCCTTCTGGCCTGGAGGGTTTCTATTGATAGATCAGCTGTTATCCTTATGGGAATCCCTTTGTGTGTTATTTGTTGTTTTTCCCTTGCTGCTTTTAATATTTGTTCTTTGTGTTTGATCTTTGTTAATTTGATTAATATGTGTCTTGGGGTGTTTCGCCTTGGGTTTATCCTGTTTGGGACTCTCTGGGTTTCTTGGATTTGGGTGGCTATTTCCTTCCCCATTTTAGGGAAGTTTTCAGCTATTATCTCCTCGAGTATTTTCTCATGGCCCTTCTTTTTGTCTTCTTCTTCTGGAACTCCTATGATTCGAATGTTGGGGCGTTTCACAGTGTCCCAGAGGTCCCTGAGGTTGTCCTCATTTCTTTTGATCCTTTTTTCTTTTTTCCTCTCTGCTTCATTTATTTCCACCATTTTATCTTCTACCTCACTTATCCTATCTTCTGCCTCCGTTATTCTACTCTTGGTTCCCTCCAAAGTGTTTTTGATCTCATTCATTGCATTATTCATTTGTAATTGACTCTTTTTTATTTCTTCTAGGTCTTTATTAAACAGTTCTTGAATCTTTTCAATCTTTGTTTCCAGGCTATTTATCTGTAACTCCATTTTGTTTTCAAGATTTTGGATCATTTTTATTATCATTATTCTAAATTCTTTTTCAGGTAGATTCCCTATCTCCTCCTCTTTTGTTTGACTTGGTGGGCATTTTTCATGTTCCTTTACCTGTTGGGTATTTCTTTGCCTTTTCATCTTGTTTAGATTGCTGTATCTGGAGTGGGCTTTCTGTATTCTGGAGGTCTGTGGTTCCTTTTTGTTGTGGAGGATTAACCCAGTGGGTGGGGTTAGACGATTGGCTTGTCAAGGTTTCCTGGTTAGGGAAGCTTGCATCAGTGTTCTGGTGCGTGGAACTTGATTTCTACTCTTTGGAGAGCAATGGAGTGCCCAGTAATGAGTTTTGAGATGGGTCTATGTGTTAGGTGTGACCTTGGGCAGCCTGTATGTTGATGTTCAGGGCTATGTTCCTGCGTTGCTGGAGAATTTGCGTGGTATGTCTTGCTCTGAAACTTATTGGCTCTTGTGTGGTGGTTGGTTTCAGTGTAGGTATGGAGGCTTTTGGACAGTCACTTATTACTTAAAGTTCCTTGTAGTCAGGAGTTTTCTGGTGTTCTCAGGTTTTGGGCTTAAGTCTCCTGCCTCTGGATTTCAGTTTTATTCTTCCTGTAGTCTCAGGACTTCTCCAACTATGCAGCCCTGATAAGAAAACTTCTAGGTTAATGGCTAAAAGATTCTCCCCCGTTAGGGACACCCAGAGAGGTTCACAGAGTCACATGAAGAAGAGGAGAGGGAGGAGGGAGATAGAGATGAACAGGAGGAGAAAAAGGGGGACTCAAGAGGAGAGAGACAGATCTACACAGCTGTCTGTTCCCAGAGTGTTCTCCGTAGCCCAGTCACCTACAAAGATTCACAGAATTGGATTGGGAAGAGAAGGGGAAAGGAGGAAATAGAGGTGTTCTGAGGTAGAAAACAGAGAGTCAAGATTGGGAGAGAATAATCTTCGGTTTAAAAATAGGGCTTCTCTTCTTTTTTTTTTTTGTAAGGTTATAGTGTATTGAAAATGAAAATTAAGGAATAGTAGAGGAGTACTAGAGGACTTTAAAAGAAATAAGATAAAAAGAAAAATAGAAAATAGAAGAGAGAAAGGAAAGAAAAAAAAGAAAGAAAAAGAAAAAAAAAGAAAAAAAAGAAAAAAAAAAAAAGGAAAAAAAAAATTTTTTTTTTTCCCCCTAATTAAAAAATCGTAAAAGTCTATGGAAATGAAAGTTAAGGAGTAATGGGGGAGTAATAGGGGATTTTAAAGGAAAATAAAAGAGAAAAAATAAAAAAGAAAAAAAGAAAAAAAGAAAAAAAAATTAAAAAAAAATAAAAAAAAGAGAAAAAAGTAAAATTATATCTAGGAGTTTCTCTGGAACTGTTGCGGTCATTGTGGGTTCGGCTCAGTTTCAGATAGCTCCTCGTTCCAGCTTACGCTTCTCGATATCTACAGGCTCCTCCGGTGTAGACAATGTTTCCTAGAGGGATTTTAATCTGTTGCACCAGTCCCTTCTGAAGCGGTTCCCTTTGTTTATTTGGCTTCTGTTTGCCGGTCTCTTCAGAGCCTCATTTCCGCCCTGACACAGGCGGGCGGAGGTGGACTCTTATTCAGGCAGCTAGTTCCGTCGCTCTGCGGGGAGGGGCTTGCGCCGCGGGGACGGGCTGGCGCTGCCAGGAGGGGCTGACGCTGCTCTCTCCTCTGCGCCGCTCAGGCTCCCGGCTGTTCTATATGGAGCGCGCACCGCGCTGCGCGAGGTTCCAGCCCTCGGGTGTTCCACAAAAGCGCGGAGGGGAAAGCTGCGCCTGCTCTCTGTGCCTTCCCCGTCAGAGCAGTCCAGGCAGCCAGGGGCTCGGTGGGCGCACTCTCCCCAGGTGTGGCGCTCCCCCTCCCTTCCGCGGACCCAGTCTCAGTCTCCGCTGGCGCCAGTCGGGTGCGCGCGCCTTCTGCCCTCCGCGTCCCCAGCCCCAGTCCCCGCCCGCGCCGGTCGGGTGCCTGCGCCGTGTGTCTCGCCGCGACCTTCCCGTCCCCCCTGCCTCCTGCCTCCGACGGGGCTGGGCCGGTCCGCGGCCTGCGAGCTCCTCTCTGGACCCTCTCGGTCTCTTTGTTCTGCGAACGGCCGGCAGTGTGTTCGGGCCGGCTAATTTACTCTCTCTCCTTTGGTCTCCCACAGTTCATGTTGGCAACTCACAGAAGCTCCCTCCGATTGTCCTCAGGGCACTCAGGCCCGGACCCTACCCCAAGCAATGCCGCCTAAGAGCTCCCGGGACGGATCTCCGTCCTTAGCTCTTTTGTTTCACTTTTTATCTTTTATATTTTGTCCTACCTCCTTTCGAAGACAATGGGCTGCTTTTCTGGGCGCCTGATGACCTCAGCTAGCGATCAGAAGTTGTTTTGCGAAGTTTGCTCTGCGTTCAGTTATTCTTTTGATGAATTTGTAGGAGAGAAAGTGGTCTCCCCGTCCTACTCCTCCGCCATCTTGGCTCCTCCCCCCGGCTCTTGATGATTTTTAACACCACTTCATTCTCCTCCTGTTTTTCAGACCGTTTCATGCTCATCTCATTTTGACACCTTTTGAAGCTCTTCATATTTTTTACACCTTTTGAAGCTCTTCATATTTTTCACACCTTTTCAGGCTCTTCATGATTTTCAACAGCGCTTCATGCTGCTCCTATTTTTCATACCGTTTCATGCTCATCTCATTTTTGACACCTTTTGAAACTCTTCATATTTGTCACACCTTTTGAAGCTCCTCATATTTTTCATATTTTTGATGCTCTTCATATTTTTCACACCTTTTCATGCTCTTCATGTTTTAGAACACCACTTCATGCTCCTCCTCTTTTTCAGACCGTTTCATGCTCCTCCTATTTTTCAGACCGTTTCATGCTCCTCATATTTTTGACACTTTTTGAAGCTCTTCATATTTTTCACACTTTTTCAGGCTCTTCATGTTTTTCAACACCACCTCATGCTCCTCCTATTTTTCAGACGGTTTCATGTTCTTCATATTTTTGACCCTTTTTGAAGCTCTTCATATTTTTCACAAGTTTTCAGGCTCTTCATGTTTTTGAACACTGCTTCTTGCTCCTCCTAATTTTCAGAGAGTTTCATGCGCCTCATGTATTTCACACCTTTTGAAGGTCTTCATATTTTTCACACCTTTTCAGGCTCTTCATGTTTTTCAACACTGCCTCTTGCTCCTCCTAATTTTCAGAGAGTTTCATGTGCCTCATCTATTTCACACCTTTTGAAGCTCTTCATATTTTTCACAGGTTTTCAGGCTCGTCATGTTTTTGAACACCGCTTCTTGCGCCTCCTATTTTTGAGACCGTTTCATGCTCCTCATATTTTTGACACCTTTTGAAGCTCTTCATATATTTCACACCTTTTCAGGCTCTTCGTGTTTTTCAACACCGCTTCATGCTCCTAATATTTTTCAGACCGTTTCTTGCACTTCATATATTTCACACCTTTTGAAATTCTTCATATTTTTCACACCTTTTCAGGCTCTTCGTGTTTTTCAACACTGCTTCATGCTCCTCCTATTTTTCATACCGTTTCATGCTCATCTCATTTTGACACCTTTTGAAGCTCTTCATATTTTTCACACCTTTTCAGTCTTTTCATGTTTTTGAACACCGCTTCATGTTCCTCCTATTTTTCAGACCGTTTCATGCTCCTCATATTTTTGACACCTTTTGAAGCTCTTCATATATTTCACACCTTTTCAGGCTCTTCATATTTTTGAACAACGCTTCATGCTCCTCCTATTTTTCAGATTGTTTCATGCTCCTCATATTTTAGACACCTTTTGAAGCTCTTCATATTTCTCACACCTTTTCAGGCTCTTGATGATTTTTAACACCGCTTCATTCTCCTCCTGTTTTTCAGACCGTTTCATGCTCATCTCATTTTGACACCTTTTGAAGCTCTTCATATTTTTTACACCTTTTGAAGCTCTTCATATTTTTCACACCTTTTCAGGCTCTTCATGATTTTCAACAGCGCTTCATGCTGCTCCTATTTTTCATACCGTTTCATGCTCATCTCATTTTTGACACCTTTTGAAGCTCTTCATATTTGTCACACCTTTTGAAGCTCCTCATATTTTTCATATTTTTGATGCTCTTCATATTTTTCACACCTTTTCATGCTCTTCATGTTTTAGAACACCACTTCATGCTCCTCCTCTTTTTCAGACCGTTTCATGCTCCTCCTATTTTTCAGACCGTTTCATGCTCCTCATATTTTTGACACCTTTTGAAGCTCTTCATATTTTTCACACTTTTTCAGGCTCTTCATGTTTTTCAACACCACTTCATGCTCCTCCTATTTTTCAGACCGTTTCATGCTCCTCATGTATTTCACACCTTTTGAAGCTCTTCATATTTTTCACACCTTTTCAGGCTTTTCATGTTTTTGAACACCGCTTCATGTTCCTCCTATTTTTCAGACCGTTTCATGCTCCTCATATTTTTGACACCTTTTGAAGCTCTTCATATATTTCACACCTTTTCAGGCTCTTCATATTTTTGAACACTGCTTCATGCTCCTCCTATTTTTCAGATTGTTTCATGCTCCTCATATTTTAGACACCTTTTGAAGCTCTTCATATTTCTCACACCTTTTCAGGCTCTTGATGTTTTTTAACACCGCTTCATTCTCCTCCTGTTTTTCAGACCGTTTCATGCTCATCTCATTTTGACACCTTTTGAAGCTCTTCATATTTTTTACACCTTTTGAAGCTCTTCATATTTTTCACACCTTTTCAGGCTCTTCATGATTTTCAACAGCGCTTCATGCTGCTCCTATTTTTCATACCGTTTCATGCTCATCTTATTTTTGACACCTTTTGAAGCTCTTCATATTTGTCACACCTTTTGAAGCTCCTCATATTTTTCATATTTTTGATGCTCTTCATATTTTTCACACCTTTTCATGCTCTTCATGTTTTAGAACACCACTTCATGCTCCTCCTCTTTTTCAGACCGTTTCATGCTCCTCCTATTTTTCAGACCGTTTCATGCTCCTCATATTTTTGACACCTTTTGAAGCTCTTCATATTTTTCACACCTTTTCAGGCTCTTCATGTTTTTGAACACCGCTTCATGCTCCTCCTATTTTTCAGACCGTTTCATGCTCCTCATATTTTTGACACCTTTTGAAGCTTTTCATATTTTTCACACCTCTTCAGGCTCTTCATTTTTTTCAACACCACTTCATGCTCCTCCTATTTTTCAGACCGTTTCAGGCTCATCTAATATTTGACAGCATTTGAAGCTCTTCATATTTTTCACACTTTTTGAAGCTCTTCATATTTTTCACACGTTTTCAGGCTCTTCATGTTTTTCAGCACCGCTTCATTCTCCTCCTATTTTTCAGACCGTTTCATGCTCATCTAATTTTTGACACTTTTTGAAGCTCTTCATATTTTTCACACCTTTTGAAACTCTTCATATTTTTCACACGATTTCAGGCTCTTCATGTTTTTCAACACCGCCTCATGCTCCTCCTATGTTTCAGACCGTTTAATCCTCCTCATGTATTTCACACCTTTTGAATCACTTCATATTTTTCACACGTTTTCAGGCTCTTCAGGTTTTTGAACACCATTTCATGCTCCTCCTATGTTGCAGACCGTTTCATTCTCCTCATATTTTTGACACCTTTTGAAGCTCTTCATATATTTCACACCTTTTCAGGATTTTCATTTTTTCAACACCACTTCATGCTTCTCCTATTTTTCAGACCGGTTCATACTCATCTCATTTTGATACCTTTTGAAGCTCTTCATATTTTTCACATCATTTGAAGCTCTTCATATTTTTCATATTTTTGAAGCTCTTCATATTTTCACACGGTTTCAGACTCTTCATGTTTTTCAACACCGCTTCATTCTCCTGCTATTTTTCAGATCGTTTCATGCTCCTCATATTTTTGACATCTTTTGAATCTTTTCCTATATTTCACACCTTTTCAGGCTTTTCATGTTTTCCAACACCACTTCATGCTCCTCCTTTACTGCAGACCGTTTCATGCTCCTCATATTTTTGACACCTTTTGAAGATCTTCATATTTCTCACACCTTTTCAGGCTCTTCATGTTTTTCAACACCGCTTCATGCTCCTCCTATTTTTCAGACCGTTTCATGCTCATCTCATTTTTGACACCTTTTGAAGCTTTTCATATTTTTCACACCTTTTCAGTCTCTTGATGTTTTTCAACACCGCTTCATTCTCCTCCTTTTTTTCAGAACGTTTCATGCTCCTCATATTTTTGACACCTTTTGAAGCTATTCATATATTTCACACCTTTTGAAGCTGTTCATATATTTCACACCTTTTCAGGCTCTTCATGTTTTTCAACACCGCTTCATTGTCCTCCCATGTTTCAGAACGTTTCATGCTACTCATGTATTTCACAGCTTTTGAAACTCTTCATATTTTTCACACCTTTTGAAGCTCTTCATAATTTTCATATTTTTGAAGCTCTTCATATTTTTCACACTTTTTCAGGCTCTTCATGTTTTCAACACCTCTTCAGGCTCCTCCTATTTTTCAGACCCTTTCATGCTAATCTAATTTTTGACACTTTTTGAAGCTCTTCATATGTTTCACACCTTTTAAATCTCCATGTTTTTGAACACCTTTTCATGCTCCTCATGTATTTCACTCCTTGTGAAGCACTACATATTTTACACACATTTTCAGGCTCTTCATGTTTCTGAACACCGCTTCATCCTCCTCCTATTTTTAAGAGGGTTTCATGCTCGTCATATTTTTGACACATTTTGAAGCTCTTCATATTTTTCACACCTTTTGAAGCTCTTCGTATTTTTCACACGTTTTCAGGCTCTTCATGTTTTTCAACACCGCCTCATGCTCCTCCTATTTTTCAGACCGTTTCATGCAGCTCATATTTCTCACACCTTCTGAAGCTCTTCATATTCTTCACACCTTTTCAGGCTCTTTATGTTTTTGAACACCGCTTCATGCTCCTCCTATTTTTCAGAACGTTTCATGCTCCTCATATTTTTGACACCTTTTGAAGCTCTTCATATTTTTCACACCTTTTCAGGCTCTTCATGTTTTTGAACACCGCTTCATGCTCCTCCTATTTTTCAGACCGTTTCATGCTCCTCATATTTTTGACACCTTTTGAAGCTTTTCATATTTTTCACACCTCTTCAGGCTCTTCATTTTTTTCAACACCACTTCATGCTCCTCCTATTTTTCAGACCGTTTCAGGCTCATCTAATATTTGACAGCATTTGAAGCTCTTCATATTTTTCACACTTTTTGAAGCTCTTCATATTTTTCACACGTTTTCAGGCTCTTCATGTTTTTCAGCACCGCTTCATTCTCCTCCTATTTTTCAGACCGTTTCATGCTCATCTAATTTTTGACACTTTTTGAAGCTCTTCATATTTTTCACACCTTTTGAAGCTCTTCATATTTTTCACACGTTTTCAGGCTCTTCATGTTTTTCAACACCGCCTCATGCTTCTCCTATGTTTCAAACCGTTTAATCCTCCTCATGTATTTCACACCTTTTGAATCACTTCATATTTTTCACACGTTTTCAGGCTCTTCAGGTTTTTGAACACCTATTCATGCTCCTCCTGTGTTGCAGACCGTTTCATTCTCCTCATATTTTTGACACCTTTTGAAGCTCTTCATATATTTCACACCTTTTCAGGATTTTCATTTTTTCAACACCACTTCATGCTTCTCCTATTTTTCAGACCGGTTCATACTCATCTCATTTTGATACCTTTTGAAGCTCTTCATATTTTTCACATCATTTGAAGCTCTTCATATTTTTCATATTTTTGAAGCTCTTCATATTTTCACACGGTTTCAGACTCTTCATGTTTTTCAACACCGCTTCATTCTCCTGCTATTTTTCAGATCGTTTCATGCTCCTCATATTTTTGACACCTTTTGAAGCTTTTCCTATATTTCACACCTTTTCAGGCTTTTCATGTTTTCCAACACCACTTCATGCTCCTCCTTTACTGCAGACCGTTTCATGCTCCTCATATTTTTGACACCTTTTGAAGATCTTCATATTTCTCACACCTTTTCAGGCTCTTCATGTTTTTCAACACCGCTTCATGCTCCTCCTATTTTTCAGACCGTTTCATGCTCATCTCATTTTTGACACCTTTTGAAGCTTTTCATATTTTTCACACCTTTTCAGTCTCTTGATGTTTTTCAACACCGCTTCATTCTCCTCCTATTTTTCAGAACGTTTCATGCTCCTCATATTTTTGACACCTTTTGAAGCTATTCATATATTTCACACCTTTTGAAGCTGTTCATATATTTCACACCTTTTCAGGCTCTTCATGTTTTTCAACACCGCTTCATTGTCCTCCCATGTTTCAGAACGTTTCATGCTACTCATGTATTTCACAGCTTTTGAAACTCTTCATATTTTTCACACCTTTTGAAGCTCTTCATAATTTTCATATTTTTGAAGCTCTTCATATTTTTCACACTTTTTCAGGCTCTTCATGTTTTCAACACCTCTTCAGGCTCCTCCTATTTTTCAGACCCTTTCATGCTAATCTAATTTTTGACATTTTTGAAGCTCTTCATATTTTTCACACCTTTTAAATCTCCATGTTTTTGAACACCTTTTCATGCTCCTCATGTGTTTCACTCCTTGTGAAGCTCTACATATTTTACACACATTTTCAGGCTCTTCATGTTTTTGAACACCGCTTCATCCTCCTCCTATTTTTAAGAGGGTTTCATGCTCGTCATATTTTTGACACCTTCTGAAGCTTTCATATTTTTCACACCTTTTCAAGTTCTTCATGTTTTTCAACACCACTTCATGCTCCTCCTTTTCTGCAGACCTTTTCATGCTTCTCATATTTTTGACACCTTTTGAAGGTCTTCATATTTCTCACACCTTTTCAGGCTCTTCATGTTTTTCAACACCGCTTAATGCACCTCCTATTTTTCAGACCGTTTCATGCTCATCTCATTTTTGACACCTTTTGAAGCTTTTCATATTTTTCACATATTTTCAGGCTCATCAGGTTTTTGAACACCGCTTCATGCTAATCCTATTTTTCAGACCGTTTCATGCTCCTCATATTTTTCACACCTTTTGAAACTCTTCATAATTTTCACACCTTTCCAGGCTCTTCATGTTTTTGAACACCACTTCATGCTCCTTCTCTTTTTCAGAGAGTTTCATGCTCCTCATGTATTTCACAACTTTTGAAGCTCTTCATAATTTTCACACCGTTTCAGGCTCTTCATGTTTTTCCACACCACTTCATGCTTCTCCTATTTTTAGCCCGTTTCATCCTCCTCATGTATTTCACACCATTAGAAGCTCTTCATATTTTTCACACCTTTTCAGGCTCTTCATGTTTTTGAACACCGTTTCATGCTCCTCCTATTTTCAGAACGTTTCATCTTCCTCATATTTTTGACACCTTTTGAAACTCTTCATATTTTTCACACCTTTTCAGGCTCTTCATGTTTTTCAACACCGCTTCATGCTCCTCCTATTTTTCAGACCGTTTCATGCAGCTCATATTTCTCACACCTTCTGAAGCTCTTCATATTCTTCACACCTTTTCAGGCTCTTCATGTTTTTGAACACCGTTTCATGCTCCTCCTATTTTCAGACCGTTTCATGCTCCTCATATTTTTGACACATTTTGAAGCTCTTCGTATAATTCACACCTTTTCAGGCTCTTCATTTTTTTCAACACCACTTCATGCTCCTCCTATTTTTCAGACCGTTTCATGCAGATCTCCTTTTTGACACCTTTTGAAGCTCTTCATATTTTTCAAACCTTTTGAAGCTCTTCAAATTTTTCACACCTTTTCAGACTCTTCATGTTTTTCAACACCACTTCATGCTAATCCTATTTTTCAAACCATATCATGCTCCTCATATTTTTCACACCTTTTGAAGCTATTCATATTTTTCACACCTTTTCAGGCTCTTCATGTTTTTCAACACCGCTTCATGCTAATCCTATTTTTCAAACCATATCATGCTCCTCATATTTTTCACACCTTTTGAAGCTCTTCATATTTTTCACACCTTTTCAGGCTCTTCATGTTTTTGAACACCACTTCATGCACCTCCTTTTTTTCAGACCGTTTCATGTTCCTCCTATTTTTCAGATCATTTCATGCTCCTCATATTTTTGACACCTTTTTAAGCTTTTCATATTTTTCACACCTTTTCAGGCTCTTCATGTTTTTCAACACCGCTTCATGCTCCTCCTATTTTTCAGACCTTTTCATGCTCCTCATATTTTTGACTCCTTTTGAAGCTCTTCATATTTTTCACACCTTTTCAGGATCTTCATCTTTTTCAACCCCACTTCACGCTCCTCCTATTTTTCAGACCGTTTCATGCAGATCTCCTTTTTGACACCTTTTGAAGCTCTTCATATTTTTCAAACCTTTTGAAGCTCTTCAAATTTTTCACACCTTTTCAGACTCTTCATGTTTTTCAACACCACTTCATGCTAATCCTATTTTTCAAACCATATCATGCTCCTCATATTTTTCACACCTTTTGAAGCTATTCATATTTTTCACACCTTTTCATGCTCTTCATGTTTTTCAACCCCGTGTCATGCTCCTCCTATTTTTCAGAAGGTTTCATGCTCCTCATATTTTTCACACCTTTAAAGCTCTTCGTATTTTTCACACATTTTAAGGCTCTTCATGATTTTCAACACCGTGTCATGCTTCTCCTATTTTTCAGACGGTTTCATGCTCCTCATAATTTTCACACCTTTAAAGCTCTTCATATTTTTCACACCTTTTAATGCTATTCATGCTTTTGAACACCACTTCATGCTCCTCCTATTTTTCAGACCGTTTCATGCTCATGTAATTTTTGACACCTTTTGAAGCTCTTCATATTTTTAACACCTTTTCAGGCCCTTCATGTTTCTGAACACCATTTAATGCTCCTCATATTTTTGACAACTATTGGATCTCTTCATATTTTTCACACCTTTTGAAGCTCTTCATATATTTCACACCTTTTCAGGCTCTTCATGTTTTAGAACTCCGCTTCATGCTCCTCCTATTTTCAGACCGTTTAATGCTCCTCATATTTTTGACACCTTTTTAAGCTCTTCAAATTTTTCACACCTTTTCAGGCTCTTCATGTTTTTCAACACCGCTTCATGCTCATCCTATTTTTCACACGGTTTCATGCTCCTCATATTTTTCACACCTTTAAAGCTCTTCATATTTTTCTCACATTTTAAGGCTCTTCATGTTTTTCAACACCGTGTCATGCTCCTCCTATTTTAAAGACGGTTTCATGCTCCTCATAATTTTCACACCTTTAAAGCTCTTCATATTTTTCACACCTTTTTAGGCTCTTCATGTTTTTGAACACCACTTCATGCTCCTCCTATTTTTCAGACCGTTTCATGTCCCTCCTATTTTTCAGATCATTTCATGCTCTTGATTTTTTTGACACCTTTTTAAGCTCTTCATATTTTTCACACCTTTTCAGGCTCTTCATGTTTTTCAACACCGCTTCATGCTCCTCCTATTTTTCAGACCTTTTCATGCTCCTCATATTTTTGACTCCTTTTGAAGCTCTTCATATTTTTCACACCTTTTCAGGATCTTCATCTTTTTCAACCCCACTTCACGCTCCTCCTATTTTTCAGACCCTTTCAGGCTCCTCATATTTTTGACAACTTTTGAATCTCTTCATATTTTTCACACCTTTTCATGCTCTTCATGTTTTTCAACACCGTGTCATGCTCCTCCTATTTTTCAGACGGTTTCATGCTCATCATATTTTTCACACGTTTAAAGCTCTTCGTTATTTTTCACACATTTTAAGGCTCTTCATGATTTTCAACACCGTGTCATTCTCCTCCTATTTTTCACACGGTTTCATGCTCCTCATAATTTTCACACCTTTAAAGCTCTTCATATTTTTCACACCTTTTAATGCTATTCATGCTTTTGAACACCACTTCATGCTCCTCCTATTTTTCAGACCGTTTCATGCTCTTCATATATTTCACACCTTTTGAAGCTCTTCATATTTTTCACATTTCTGAAGCTCTTCATATTTTTCACATTTTTTCAGGCTCTTCATGTTTTTCAACACTGCTTTATGCTCCTCCTATTTTTCAGACCGTTTCCTGCTCCTCATATTTTTGACACATTTTGAAGCTCTTCATATATTTCACACCTTTTGAAGCTCTTCATATTTTTCACACCTTTTCAAGCTCTTCATATTTTTCACACGTTTTCAGGCTCTTCATGTTTTTCAACACCACCTCATGCTCCTCCTATTTTTCAGACGGTTTCATGTTCTTCATATTTTTGAGCCTTTTTGAAGCTCTTCATATTTTTCACAAGTTTTCAGGCTCTTCATGTTTTTGAACAGTGCTTCTTGCTCCTCCTAATTTTCAGAGAGTTTCATGTGCCTCATGTATTTCACACCTTTTGAAGGTCTTCATATTTTTCACACCTTTTCAGGCTCTTCAAGTTTTTCAACACTGCTTCTTGCTCCTCCTAATTTTCAGAGAGTTTCATGTGCCTCATCTATTTCACACCTTTTGAAGCTCTTCATATTTTCCACAGGTTTTCAGGCTCGTCATGTTTTTGAACACCGCTTCATGCACCTCCTATTTTTCAGACCGTTTCATGCTCCTCATATTTTTGACAGATTTTGAGGCTTTTCATATTTTTCACACCTTTTCAGGCTCTTCATGTTTTTCAACACCGCCTCATGCTCCTCCTATTTTTCAGACCGTTTCATGCAGCTCATATTTTTCACACCTTCTGAAGCTCCTCATATTTTTCACACCTTTTCAGGCTCTTTATGTTTTTGAACACCGCTTCATGCTCCTCCTATTTTTCAGAACGTTTCATGCTCCTCATATTTTTGACACCTTTTGAAGCTCTTCATATTTTTCACACCTTTTCAGGCTCTTCATGTTTTTGAACACCGCTTCATGCTCCTCCTATTTTTCAGTCCGTTTCATGCTCCTCATATTTTTGACACCTTTTGAAGCTTTTCATATTTTTCACACCTCTTCAGGCTCTTCATTTTTTTCAACACCACTTCATGCTCCTCCTATTTTTCAGACCGTTTCAGGCTCATCTAATATTTGACACGATTTGAAGCTCTTCATATTTTTCACACTTTTTGAAGCTCTTCATATTTTTCACACGTTTTCAGGCTCTTCATGTTTTTCAGCACCGCTTCATTCTCCTCCTATTTTTCAGACCGTTTCATGCTCATCTAATTTTTGACACTTTTTGAAGCTCTTCATATTTTTCACACCTTTTGAAGCTCTTCATATTTTTCACACCTTTTCAGGCTCTTCATGTTTTTCAACAACGCTTCATGCTCCTCCTATTTTTCACACTGTTTCATGCTCCTCATATTTTTGACACTTTTTGAAGCTGTTCATATTTTTCACACCTTTTCAGACTCTTCACGTTTTTCAACACCGCTTCATGCTCCCTCAATTTTTCAGATCGTTTCATGCTCCTCATATTTTTGACAGTTTTTGAGGCTTTTACTATTTTTCACACCTTTTCAGGCTCTTCTTGTTTTTGAACACCGTATCATAATCCTCCTATTTTTCAGACCATTTCTTGCTCCTCATATTTTTCACACCTTTTGAAGCTCTTCATATTTTTCACAACTTTACAGGCTCTTCATGTTTTTCCACACCACTTTATGCTTCTCCTATTTTTCAGCCCGTTTCATGCTCCTCCTATTTTTTAGACCGTTTCATACTCATCTCATTTTTCACACCTTTTAAAGCTCTTCATATTTTTCACACCTTTTGAAGCTCTTCATATTTTGCACACGTTTTCAGGCTCTTCATGTTTTTCAACACCGCCTCATGCTCCTCCTATTTTTCAGACCGTTTCATGCAGCTCATATTTTTCACACCTTCTGAAGCTCTTCATATTTTTCACACCTTTTCAGGCTTTTTATGTTTTTGAACACCGCTTCATGCTCCTCCTATTTTTCAGAACGTTTCATGCTCCTCATATTTTTGACACCTTTTGAAGCTCTTCATATTTTTCACACCTTTTCAGGCTCTTCATGTTTTTGAACACCGCTTCATGCTCCTCCTATTTTTCAGACCGTTTCATGCTCCTCATATTTTTGACACCTTTTGAAGCTTTTCATATTTTTCACACCTCTTCAGGCTCTTCATTTTTTTCAACACCACTTCATGCTCCTCCTATTTTTCAGACCGTTTCAGGCTCATCTAATATTTGACACCATTTGAAGCTCTTCATATTTTTCACACCTTTTGAAGCTCTTCATATTTTTCACACGTTTTCAGGCTCTTCATGTTTTTCAGCACCGCTTCATTCTCCTCCTATTTTTCAGACCATTTCATGCTCATCTAATTTTTGACACTTTTTGAAGCTCTTCATATTTTTCACACCTTTTGAAGTTCTTCATATTTTTCACACGTTTTCAGGCTCTTCATGTTTTTCAACACCGCTTCATGCTCCTCCTATGTTTCAGACCGTTTAATCCTCCTCATGTATTTCACACCTTTTGAATCACTTCATATTTTTCACACCTTTTCAGGCTCTTCATGTTTTTGAACACCAGTTCATGCTCCTCCTATGTTGCAGACCGTTTCATTCTCCTCATATTTTTGACACCTTTTGAAGCTCTTCATATATTTCACACCTTTTCAGGATTTTCATTTTTTCAACACCACTTCATGCTTCTCCTATTTTTCAGACCGGTTCATACTCATCTCATTTTGATACCTTTTGAAGCTCTTCATATTTTTCACATCATTTGAAGCTCTTCATATTTTCACACGGTTTCAGACTCTTCATGTTTTTCAACACCGCTTCATGCTCCTGCTATTTTTCAGATCGTTTCATGCTCCTCATATTTTTGACACATTTTGAAGCTCTTCATATATTTCACACCTTTTGAAGCTCTTCATATTTTTCACACCTTTTAAAGCTCTTCATATTTTTCACACCTTTTCAGGCTCTTCATGTTTTTCAACACCACCTCATGCTCCTCCTATTTTTCAGACGGTTTCATGTTCTTCATATTTTTGACCCTTTTTGAAGCTCTTCATATTTTTCACAAGTTTTCAGGCTCTTCATGTTTTTGAACACTGCTTCTTGCTCCTCCTAATTTTCAGAGAGTTTCATGCGCCTCATGTATTTCACACCTTTTGAAGGTCTTCATATTTTTCACACCTTTTCAGGCTCTTCATGTTTTTCAACACCGCTTCATGCTCCTCCTATTTTTCAGACCTTTTCATGCTCCTCATATTTTTGACTCCTTTTGAAGCTCTTCATATTTTTCACACCTTTTCAGGATCTTCATCTTTTTCAGCCCCACTTCACGCTCCTCCTATTTTTCAGACCCTTTCAGGCTCCTCATATTTTTGACAACTTTTGAATCTCTTCATATTTTTGACACCTTTTCATGCTCTTCATGTTTTTCAACACCGTGTCATGCTCCTCCTATTTTTCAGACGGTTTCATGCTCCTCATATTTTTCACACCTTTAAAGCTCTTCGTATTTTTCACACATTTTAAGGCTCTTCATGATTTTCAACACCGTGTCATGCTTCTCCTATTTTTCAGACGGTTTCATGCTCCTCTTAATTTTCACACCTTTAAAGCTCTTCATATTTTTCACACCTTTTAATGCTATTCATGCTTTTGAACACCACTTCATGCTCCTCCTATTTTTCAGACCGTTTCATGCTCCTCATATTTTTGACAACTTTTGAAGCTCTTCATATTTTTAACACCTTTTCAGGCTCTTCATGTTTCTGAACACCATTTAATGCTCCTCATATTTTTGACAACTATTGGATCTCTTCATATTTTTCACACCTTTTGAAGCTCTTCATATATTTCACACCTGTTCAGGCTCTTCATGTTTTAGAACACCGCTTCATGCTCCTCCTATTTTCAGACCGTTTAATGCTCCTCATATTTTTGACACCTTTTTAAGCTCTTCATATTTTTCACACCTTTTCAGGCTCTTCATGTTTTTCAACACTGCTTCATGCTCATCCTATTTTTCACACGGTTTCATGCTCCTCATATTTTTCACACCTTTAAAGCTCTTCATATTTTTCTCACATTTTAAGGCTCTTCATGTTTTTCAACACCGCCTCATGCTCCTCCTATTTTTCAGACCGTTTCATGCAGCTCATATTTTTCACACCTTCTGAAGCTCTTCATATTTTTCACACCTTTTCAGGCTCTTCATGTTTTTGAACACCGCTTCATGCTCCTCCTATTTTTCAGACCGTTTCATGCTCCTCATATTTTTGACACCTTTTGAAGCTTTTCATATTTTTCACACCTCTTCAGGCTCTTCATGTTTTTCAACACCACTTCATGCTCCTCCTATTTTTCAGACCGTTTCAGGCTCATCTAATATTTGACAGCATTTGAAGCTCTTCATATTTTTCACACTTTTTGAAGCTCTTCATATTTTTCACACGTTTTCAGGCTCTTCATATTTTTCAGCACCGCTTCATTCTCCTCCTATTTTTCAGACCGTTTCATGCTCATCTAATTTTTGACACTTTTTGATGCTCTTCATATTTTTCACACCTTTTGAAGCTCTTCATATTTTTCACACGTTTTCAGGGTCTTCATGTTTTTCAACACCGCTTCATGCTCCTCCTATGTTTCAGACCGTTTAATCCTCCTCATGTATTTCACACCTTTTGAATCACTTCATATTTTTCACACGTTTTCAGGCTCTTCAGGTTTTTGAACACCATTTCATGCTCCTCCTATGTTGCAGACCGTTTCATTCTCCTCATATTTTTGACACCTTTTGAAGCTCTTCATATATTTCACACCTTTTCAGGATTTTCATTTTTTCAACACCACTTCATGCTTCTCCTATTTTTAGACCGGTTCATACTCATCTCATTTTGATACCTTTTAAAGCTCTTCATATTTTTCACACCATTTGAAGCTCTTCATATTTTTCATATTTTTGAAGCTCTTCATATTTTCACACGGTTTCAGACTCTTCATGTTTTTCAACACCGCTTCATTCTCCTGCTATTTTTCAGATCGTTTCATGCTCCTCATATTTTTGACAGCTTTTGAAGCTTTTCCTATATTTCACACCTTTTCAGGCTTTTCATGTTTTCCCACACCACTTCATGCTCCTCCTTTACTGCAGACCGTTTCATGCTCCTCATATTTTTGACACCTTTTGAAGATCTTCATATTTCTCACACCTTTTCAGGCTCTTCATGTTTTTCAACACCGCTTCATGCTCCTCCTATTTTTCAGACCGTTTCATGCTCATCTCATTTTTGACACCTTTTGAAGCTTTTCATATTTTTCACACCTTTTCAGTCTCTTGATGTTTTTCAACACCGCTTCATTCTCCTCCTATTTTTCAGAACGTTTCATGCTCCTCATATTTTTGACACCTTTTGAAGCTATTCATATATTTCACACCTTTTGAAGCTGTTCATATATTTCACACCTTTTCAGGCTCTTCATGTTTTTCAACACCGCTTCATGGTCCTCCCATGTTTCAGAACGTTTCATGCTACTCATGTATTTCACACCTTTTGAAACTCTTCATATTTTTCACACCTTTTGAAGCTCTTCATAATTTTCATATTTTTGAAACTCTTCATATTTTTCACACTTTTTCAGGCTCTTCATGTTTTCAACACCTCTTCAGGCTCCTCCTATTTTTCAGACCCTTTCATACTAATCTAATTTTTGACACTTTTTGAAGCTCTTCATATTTTTCACACCTTTTAAATCTCCATGTTTTTGAACACCTTTTCATGCTCCTCATGTATTTCACTCCTTGTGAAGCTCTACATATTTTGCACACATTTTCAGGCTCTTCATGTTTTTGAACACCGCTTCATCCTCCTCCTATTTTTAAGAGGGTTTCATGCTCGTCATATTTTTGACACATTTTGAAGCTCTTCATATTTTTCACACCTTTTCTGGCTCTTCATGTTTTTGAACACCGCTTCATGCTCCTCCTATTTTTCAGACCGTTTCATGCTCCTCATATTTTTGACTCCTTTTGAAGCTTTCATATTTTTCACACCTTTTCAAGCTCTTCATGTTTTTCAACACCACTTCATGCTCCTCCTTTTTTGCAGACCTTTTCATGCTTCTCATATTTTTGACACCTTTTGAAGGTCTTCATATTTCTCACACCTTTTCAGGCTCTTCATGTTTTTCAACACCGCTTAATGCACCTCCTATGTTTCAGACCGTTTCATGCTCATCTCATTTTTGACACCTTTTGAAGCTTTTCATATTTTTCACATATTTTCAGGCTCATCATGTTTTTGAACACCGCTTCATGCTAATCCTATTTTTCAGACCGTTTCATGCTCCTCATATTTTTCACACCTTTTGAAGCTCTTCATATTTTTCACACCTTTTCAGGCTCTTCATGTTTTTCAACACCACTTCATGCTTCTCCTATTTATAGCCCGTTTCATCCTCCTCATGTATTTCACACCTTTAGAAGCTCTTCATATTTTTCACACCTTTTCAGGCTCTTCATGTTTTTGAACACCGTTTCATGCTCCTCCTATTTTCAGAACGTTTCATCCTCCTCATATTTTTGACACCTTTTGAAACTCTTCATATTTTTCACACCTTTTCAGGCTCTTCATGTTTTTCAACACCGCTTCATGCTCCTCCCTTTTTTCAGACCGTTTCATGCTCCTCATATTTTTGACACATTTTGAAGCTCTTCGTATAATTCACACCTTTTCAAGCTCTTCATTTTTTTCAACACCACTTCATGCTCCTCCTATTTTTCAGACCGTTTCATGCAGATCTCCTTTTTGACACCTTTTGAAGCTCTTCATGTATTTCAAACCTTTTGAAGCTCTTCAAATTTTTCACACCTTTTCAGACTCTTCATGTTTTTCAACACCACTTCATGCTAATCCTATTTTTCAAACCATATCATGCTCCTCATATTTTTCACACCTTTTGAAGCTATTCATATTTTTCACACCTTTTCAGGCTCTTCATGTTTTTCAACACTGCTTCATGCTAATCCTATTTTTCAAACCATATCATGCTCCTCATATTTTTCACACCTTTTGAAGCTCTTCATATTTTTCACACCTTTTCAGGCTCTTCATGTTTTTGAACACCACTTCATGCTCCTCCTTTTTTTCAGACCGTTTCATGTTCCTCCTATTTTTCAGATCATTTCATGCTCCTCATATTTTTGAAACCTTTTGAAGCTCTTCATATTTTTCACACCTTTTCAGGCTCTTCATGTTTTTCAACACCGCTTCATGCTCATCCTATTTTTCACACGGTTTCATGCTCCTCATATTTTTCACACCTTTAAAGCTCTTCATATTTTTCTCACATTTTAAGGCTCTTCATGTTTTTCAACACCGTGTCATGCTCCTCCTATTTTTCAGACGGTTTCATGCTCCTCATAATTTTCACACCTTTAAAGCTCTTCATATTTTTCACACCTTTTTAGGCTCTTCATGTTTTTGAACACCACTTCATGCTCCTCCTATTTTTCAGACCGTTTCATGTCCCTCCTATTTTTCGGATCATTTCATGCTCTTGATATTTTTGACACCTTTTTAAGCTCTTCACATTTTTCACACTTTTTCAGGCTCTTCATGTTTTTCCTCACAGCTTCATGCTCCTCCTATTTTTCAGACCGTTTCATGCTCCTCATGTTTTTGACACCTTTTGAAGCTCGTCATATTTTTCACACCTTTTCAGGCTCTTCATGTTTTTGACCACCGCTTCAAGCTCCTCCTATTTTCAGACTGTTTCATGCTCCTCATATTTTTGACACCTTTTAAAGCTCTTCATATATTTCACACCTTTTCAGGCTCTTCATGTTTTTCAACACCACTACATGCTCCTCCTATTTTTCAGTCCATTTCATGCTCATCTTTTTTTTTGACACCTTTTGAAGCTCTTCATGTTTTTCAACACCGCTTCATGCTCCTGCTATTTTTCAGACCGTTCATGCTCCTCATATTTTTGGAAAATTTTGAAGCTCTTCATATTTTCCCCACCTTTTCAGGTTCTTCATGTTTTTCAAGACCGCTTCATGCTCCTTTTATTTTTCAGACCGTTCATGCTCCTCATATTTTTGACACCTTTTGAAGCTGTTCATATTTTTCACACCTTTTTAGGCTCTTCATGTTTTTCAACACCGCTTCATGCTCCTCCTATTTTTCAGACCGTTTCTTGTTCCTCATATTTTTGACACCTTTTGAATCTCATCTTATTTTCCCACCTCTTCAGGCTCTTCATGTTTTTCCACACCGTTTTGTCTCCTATTTTTCAGACCGTTTCATGCTCCTCCTATTTTTGACACCTTTGAAGCTCTTCATATTTTTCACACCTTTTCAGGTTTTTCATGGTTTTCAACACCGTTTCAGGCTCCTCCTATTTTTCAGACCGTTTCATGCTCCTCCTATTTTTCAGACCGTTTCATGCTCCTCTCTTTTATGACACCATTTTAAGCTCTTCATATTTTTCACACGTTTTCAGGTTCTTAATGTTTTTCAACACCGTTTCAGGCTCCTCCTATTTTTCAGACCGTTTCATGCTCCTCCTATTTTTCAGACCGTTTCATGCTCCTCTCTTTTATGACACCTTTTTAAGCTCTTCACATTTTTCACACTTTTTCAGGCTCTTCATGTTTTTCAACACCACTTCATGCTCCTCCTATTTTTCAGACCGTTTCATGCTCCTCATATTTTTGACACCTTTTGAAGCTCTTCATATTTTTCACACCTTTTCAGTATCTTCATATTATCAACGCCACTTCATGCTCCTCCTATTTTTCAGACTGTTTCATGCTCCTCATATTTTTGACACCTTTTGAAGCTCTTCATATTTTTCACACATTTTCAGGCTCTTCATGTTTTTCAACACCACTTCATGCTCCTCCTATTTTTCAGACCGTTTCATGCTCCTCATATTTTTGACACCTTTTGAAGCTCTTCATATTTCTCACAGTTTTTGAAGCTCTTTATATATTTCACACATTTTCAGGCTCTTCATATTTTTGAACACCGCTTCATGATCCCCCTACTTTTCAGACCGTTTCATGCTCCTCATATTTATCACACCTTTTGAAGCTCTTCATATTTTTCACACCTTTTCATGCTCTTCATGTTTTTCAACACCGCTTCATGCTCCTAATTTTTTCAGACCGTTTCATGCTCCTCATAATTTTGACACATTTTGAAGCTCTTCATATTTTTCACACCTTTTCAGGATCTTCATATTTTTCAACACCACTTCATGCTCCCCCTATTTTTCAGACTGTTTCATGCTCCTCATATTTTTGACACCTTTTGAAGCTCTTCATATTTTTCACACCTTTTCAGGCTCTTCTTGTTTATCAACTCCGTTTCATGATGCTCCTATTTTTCAGACCGTTTCATGCTCCTCATATATTTGACACCTTTTGGAGCTATTCATATTTTTCACACCTTTTCAAGCTCCTCATGTTTTTCAACACCACTTCATGCTCCTCCTATTTTTCAGACCATTTCATACTCCTCATATTTATCACACCTTTTGAAGCTCTTCATATTTTTCACTCCTTTTCAGGCTCTTCCTCCTTTTGAACACCACTTTATGCTTCTAATATTTTTCAGACCGTTTCATGCTCCTCATAATTTTGACACATTTTGAAGCTCTTCATATTTTTCACACCTTTTCAGGATCTTCATATTTGTCAACACCGCTTCATGATCCTCCTATTTTTCAGACCATTTCATGCTTCTCATATTTTTGACACCTTTTGAAGCTCTTCATATTTTCCCACCTTTTCAGGCTCTTCATGTTTTTCAACACCACTTCATGCTCTTCCTATTTTTCAGACCGTTTCATGCACCTCATATTTTTGACACCTTTTGAAGCTTTCATATTTTTCACACCTTTTCAGGCTCTTCATGTTTTTGAGCCGAGCTTCATGCTCCTCCTCTTTTTCAGACCGTTTCATGCTCCTCATGTATTTCACACCCTTTGAAGCTCTTCATATTTTTCACACCCTTTCAGGCTCTTCATGTTTTTACGACCGCTTCAAGCTCCTTCTATTTTTCAGACCATTTCATGCTCCTCATATTTTTAACAATTTTGAAGCTCTTCATATCTCACACATCCTTTCCAGGCTCTTCATGTTTTTCAACACCGCTTCATGCTCCACCTATTTTTCAGACCGTTTCATGCCCCTCATATTTTTGACACCTTTTGAAGCTCTTCATATTTTTCACAAATTTTCAGGCTCTTCATGTTTTTGACGAGCGCTTCATGCTCCTCCTATTTTTCAGACCATTTCATGCTCCTCATATTTTTGACACCTTTTGAAGCTCTTCATATTTTTCACATATTTTCAGGCTCTTCATGTTTTTCAACAACGCTTCATGCTCCGCCTATTTTTCAGAGCGTTTCATGCTCCTCATATTTTTGACACCTTTGAAGCTCTTCTTATTTTTCCCACATTTTCAGGCTCTTCAGGTTTTTGACGACCGCTTCATGCTCTTCCTATTTTTCAAACAGAATCATGCTCCTTATATTTTTGACACCTTTTGAAGCTCTTCATATTTTTCACAACTTTTCAGCCTCTTCATGTTTTCAACACCGCTTCTTGCTCCTCCTATTTTTCAGACCGTTTCATGCTCCTCATATTTTTACACCTTTTGAAGCTCTCATATATTTTACAGCTTTTCAGGCTCTTCATGTTTCTCAACACCGTTTCATGCTCCTCATATTTTTGACACCTTTGAAGCTCTTCTTATTTTTCCCACATTTTCAGGCTCTTCAGGTTTTTGACGACCGCTTCATGCTCTTCCTATTTTTCAAACAGAATCATGCTCCTTATATTTTTGACACCTTTTGAAGCTCTTCATATTTTTCACACCTTTTCAGCCTCTTCATGTTTTCAACACCGCTTCTTGCTCCTCCTATTTTTCAGACCGTTTCATGCTCCTCATATTTTTACACCTTTTGAAGCTCTCATATATTTTACAGCTTTTCAGGCTCTTCATGTTTCTCAACACCGTTTCATGCTCCTCCTTTTTTCTCAGTCGTTTTATGCTTCTCATATTTTTGACACCTTTTGAAGCTCTTCATATTTTTCACACCTTTTCAGGCTCTTCATCTTTTTTCAAAACTGTTTCATGCTCATCCTCTTTTTCACACTGTTTCATGCTCCTTATATTTTTGACAACTTTTGAAACTCTTCATATTTTTCACACCTTTTCAGACTCTTCAGGTTTTAAAACACCGCTTCTTGCTCCTCCTATTTTTCAGACCGTTTCATGCTCCTCATATTTTTACACCTTTTGAAGCTTTCATATATTTTACAACTTTTCAGGCTCTTCATGTTTCTCAACACCGTTTCATGCTCCTCCTTTTTTCTCAGTCGTTTTATGCTTCTCATATTTTTGACACCTTTTGAAGACCTCCATATTTTTCACACCTTTTCAGCCTCTTCATGTTTTCAACACCGCTTCTTGCTCCTCCTATTTTTCAGATCGTTTCATGCTCCTAATATTTTTGACACCTTTTGAAGCTCTACATATATTTCACACCTTTTCATGCTCTTCAACTTTTTAAAAACCCTTTCATTCTCCTCCTATTTTTTAGACTGTTTCATGCTCCTCATATTTTTGACGCCTTTTGAAGCTCTTCGTATTTTTCACACATTTTCAGGCTCTTCAGGTTTTTGACGACCGCTTCATGCTCCTCCTATTTTCAAACAGTATCATGCTCCTCATAGTTTTGACAACTTTTGAAGCTCTTAATATTTTTCACACCTTTTCAGGCTCTTCATGTTTTTCAACACCGCATCAGGCTCCTCCTATTTTTCAGACCGTTTCATGCTCCTCATATTTTTGACACATTTTGAAGCTCTTCATATTTTTCACACCTTTTCAGGCTCTTCATGTTTTTCAACACCGCTTCATGCTCAGCTTTTTTTTCATACCGTTTCATGCTCCTCATATATGACACCTTTTTAAGATCTTCATATTTTTCACACCTTTTCAGGCTCTTCATGTTTTTGATGACCGCTTCATGCTCCTCCTATTTTTCAGACCTTTTCATGCTCCTCATTTTTTTGACACCTTTTGAAGCTCTTCATACATATGACACCTTTGTAGGCTCTTCGTGTTTCTTATTTTTTTTCAGTTGGTTTTGTCATACATTGAAATGCATCAGCCATTCATTTACATGTATTCCCAATCCCGATCCCCTCTCCCATCTCCCTCTCCACCCGATTCCTCTGGGTCTTCCCAGTGCACCAGGCTGGAGCACTTCTCTCATGTATCCCACCTGGGCTGGTGATCTCTGTTTCACCATAGATAGCATACATGCTGTTCTTTTGAAATATCCCACCCTCACATTCTCCCACAAAGTTCAAAAGTCTGTTCTGTATTTCTGTGTCTCTTTTTCTGTTCTGCATATAGGGTTATCGTTATCACCTTTCTAAATTCCATATACATGTGTCAGTATTCTGTAATGTTCTTTATCTTTCTGGCTGACTTCACTCTGTATAATGGGCTCCAGCTTCATCCATCTCATTAGGACTGGCTCAAATGAATTCTTTTTAATGGCTGAGTAATATTCCATGGTGTATATGTACCACAGCTTCCTTATCCATTCATCTGCTGCTGGGCATCTAGGTTGCTTCCATGTCCGGGCTATTATAAACAGTGCTGCGATGAACATTGGGGTGCACGTGTCTCTTTCAGATCTGGTTTTCTCAGTGTGTATGCCCAGAAGTGGGATTGCTGGGTCATATGGCAGTTCTATGTCCAGTTTTTTAAGAAATCTCCACACTGTTTTCCATAGCGGCTGTACTAGTTTGCATTCCCACCAACAGTGTAAGAGGGTTCCTTTTTCTCTACACCCTCTCCAGCATTTATTGCTTGTAGACTTTTGGATAGCAGCCATCCTGACTGGCGTGTAATGGTACCTCATTGTGGTTTTGATTTGCATTTCTCTAATAATGAGTGATGTTGAGCATCTTTTCATGTGTTTGTTAGCCATCTGTATGTCTTCTTTGGAGAAATGCGCTTCATGCTCCTTCTATTTTTCAGACTGTTTCATGCTCCTCATATTTCTGACACCTTTTGAAGCTCTTCATATACTTCACACCTTTTCAGGATCTTCAAGTTTTTCAACACCGCTTCATGCTCATCCTAATTTTCAGACCAATACATGCTTCTCATATTTTTGACACCTTTTGAAGCTCTACATATTTTTCACACCTTTTCATGCTCTTCATCTTTTTAAAAACCGTTTCATGCTCATCCTATTTTTCAGACTGTTTCATGCTCCTCATATATTTGACACCTTTTGAAGTTCTTCATATTTATCACACTTTTTCAGGGTCTTCATGTTTTTCAACAGCGCTTCAGGCCCCTCCTATATTTAACACCGTTTCATGCTTCTCATATTTTTGACACCTTTTGAAGCTCTTCATATTTTTCACACCTTTTCACCCTCTTCATGTTTTCAACACCGCTTCATGCTCCGCCAATTTTTCAGACCGTTTCATGCTCCTCATATTTTTGACACTTTTGAAGATCTTCGTATTTTTCACACATTTTCAGGCTCTTCAGGTTTTTGACGACCGCTTCATGCTCCTCTTATTTTTCAAAGAGTTTCATGCTTCTCATATTTTTGACACCTTTTGAAGCTCTTCATATTTTTCACACTTTTTCAGGCTCTTCATCTTTTTCAACACCGCTTCATGCTCCTCCTATTTTTCAGACATTTTCATGCTCCTCATATGTTTGACACCTTTTGAAGCTCTTCATATATTTCACAACTTTTCAGGCGCTTCATGTTTCTCAACACCGTTTCATGCTGCTCCTGTTCTTCAGTCGTTTTATGCTTCTCATATTTTTGACACAATTTGAAGCTCTTCATATTTTTCAAACGTTCTCAGGCCCTTCATCTTTTTCAAAACCGTTTCATGCTCCTCCTATTTTTCAGACCGTTTCATACTCCTCATATTTTTGACACCTTTTGAAGCTCTTCATATTTTTCACACCTTTTCAGGCTCTTCATGTTTTTAAACACTGCTTCATGCTTCTATTTTTCAGACTGTTTCATGCTCCTCATATTTTAGACAGCTTTTGAAGCTCTTCCTATTTTTCACACATTTTCAGGCTCTTCATGTTTTTAAACACTGCTTCATGCTTCTCCTATTTTTCAGACTGTTTCATGCTCCTCATATTTTGGACAGCTTTTGAAGCTCTTCCTATTTTTCACACCTTTTCAGGCTCTTCATGTTTTTGACGACCGCTTCATGCTCCTCCTATTTTTCGGACCGTTTCATGCTCCTCATCTTTTTGACACCCTTTGAAGTTCTTCATACATTTCACACCTTTTTAGTCTCTTCATGTTTTTCAACACCGCTCCATCCTCCTCCTATTTTTCAGACGGTTTCATGCTCCTCATATTTTTGACACCTTTTGGAGCTCTTCGTATCTTTCACACCTTTTCAATCTCTTCATGTTTTTCAACACCACTTCATGCTCCTCCTATTTTTCAGACTGTTTCATGCTCCTCATATTTTTGACACCTATTGTAGCTCTTCACATTTTTAACACCTTTTCAGGCTCTTCATATTTTTCAACACCGCTTCATGCTCCGCCTATTTTTCAGACCATTTCATGCTCCTCATATTTTTGACACCTTTTGAAGCTCTTCATATTTTTCACAAATTTTCAGGCTCTTCATGTTTTTGACGACCGCTTGAAGCTCCTCCTAATTTTCAGACCATTTCATGCTCCTCATAATTTTGACACCTATGGAAGCTCTTCATATTTTTCACACTTTTTCAGGCTCTTCATGTTTTCAACACCGCTTCTTGCTCCTCTTATTTTTCAGACCGTTCAATGCTGCTCACATTTTTACACCTTTTGAAGCTCTTCATATATTTTACAACTTTTCAGGCTCTTCATGTTCCTCAACACCGCTTCATGCTCCTCCTTTTTTTTCAGTCGTTTTATGCTTCTCATATTTTTGACACCTTTTGAAGCTTTCATATTTTTCACACCTTTTCAGGCTCCTCATCTTTTTTCAAAACCGTTTCATGCTCATCCTCTTTTTCACACTGTTTCATGCTCCTTATATTTTTGACACCTTTTGAAGCTCTTCATATTTTTCACAACTTTTCAGGCTCTTCATGTTTTTGAACACCGCTTCATGCTCCTCCTATTTTTCAGATTGTTTCATGCTCCTCTTATTTTTCAGAACATTTTTTGACCCTCATATTTTCGACAACTTTTTAAGCTCTTCATATTTTTCACACCGTTTCATGCTCTTCATGTTTTTCAACATCGTTTTATGCTCATCCTATTTCTCAGACCCTTTCATGCTCCTATTTTTCACTCCTTTTGAAGCTCTTCATATTTTTCACACCTTTTCAGGCTCTTCACTTTTTTCAACAGCGCTTCATGCTCCTCTTATTTTTCATACCGTTTCATGCTCCTTATATTTTTGACACCTTTTGAAGTTCTTCATATATTTCACTCCTTTTCAGGCTCTTCATTTTCTTAACAACGTTTCATGCTCCTCCTATTTTTCCGACCGTTTCATGCTCCTCATATATTTGACAACTTTTGAAGCTCTTCATATTTTTCACTCCTATTCATGCTCTTTATGTTTTTCAACACAGTTTCATGATGCTCCTATTTTTCAGACTGTTTCATGCTCCTCATATTTTTGACACCTTTTGAAGCTCTTCATATTTTTCACAACTTTTCAGGCTCTTCATGTTTTTGAACACCGCTTCATGCTCCTCCTATTTTTCAGACCGTTTCATGCAACTCATATTTTTGAAACCTTTTGAAACTCTTCTTATTTTTCACAACTTTTCAGGCTTTCATGTTTTTGAACACTGCATCATGCTCCTCCTATTTTTCAGACCGTTTCATGCTCCTCATTTATTTCACACCTTTTGAAGCTCTTTATATTTTTGACACCATTTCAGGCTCTTCATGTTATTCAACACACTTCATGCTCCTCCTATTTTTCAGAGTGTTTCATGCTCATCTCATTTTGACACCTTTGAAGCTCTTCATATTTTTCGCACATTTTCAGGCTCTTCATGTTTTTGAACACCGCTTCATGCTCCTATTATTTTTCAGACCGTTTCATGCTCCTCATATTTTTGACACCTTTTGTAGCTCTTCCTATTTTTCACACCTTTTCATGCTCTTCATGTTTTTCCATACCGTTTCATTCTCCTCCTATTTTTCAGACCGTTTCATGCTCTTCAATTTTTTCACACCTTTTGAAGCTCTTCATATTTTTCACACATTTTCAGGCTCTTCATATGTTTGAACACCGCTTCATGCTCCTCCTTTTTTTCAGACCGTTTCATGCTCCTCATATTTTTGACACCTTTTGAAGCTCTTCATATATTTCACACCATTTCAGGCTCTTCATGTTTTTGAACACCACTTCATGCTCCTCCTATTTTTCAGACCGTTTCATGCTCCTCATATTTTTCAAAGCTTTTGAAGCCCTTCATATTTTTCACACCTTTTCAGGCTCTTCATGTTATTGAACACCGCTTAATGCTCCTCCAATTTTTCAGACGGTTACATACTCCTTATATATTTCACACCTTTTGAAGCTATTCATATATTTCACACCTTTTCAGACTCTTCATGTTTTTCAACACCCCTTCATGCTCCTCCTATTTTTCAGACCGTTTCATGCTCCCCATAATTTTGACACGTTTGAGGCTCTTCATGTTTTTCACAACTTTTCATGCTCTTCATAATTTTCAACCCGCTTCATGATCCTCCTATTTTTCAGACCGTTTCATGCTCCTCATATATTTGACACGTTTTGACTTCCTTCATATATTTCACACCTGTTGAGGCTCTTCATGTTTTTGAACACCGTTTCATATTCCTCCTATTTTTCAGACCGTTTATTGCTCCTCATATTTTTGACACCTTTTGAAGCTCTTCATATATTTCACTCCTTTTCAGTCTCTTCATGTTTTTGAACACCGTTTCATGCACCTCCTATTTTTCAGACCGTTTCATGCTCCTCATATTTTGACACGTTTTGAAGCTCTTCATATTTTTCTCACCTTTTCAGGCTCTTCATGTTTTTGAACATCGTTTCATGCTCCTCCTATTTCAGACTGTTTCATGCTTCTCATATTTTTGACACTTTTTGAAGCTCTTCATATTTTTCACACCTTTTCAGGCTCTTCAAATTTCTGAACACCACTTCATGCTTCTCCTATTTTTCAGACCGTTTCATGCTCCTCATATTTTTTAAAGCTTTTGAAGCTCTTCCTATTTTTCACCCCTTTTCAGGCTCTTCGTCTTTTTGAACATCGCTTCATGCTCTTCCTATTTTTCAGACCTTTTCATGCTCCTCATATTTTTCACACCTTTTGAAGCTCTTCATTTTTTTCACACCTTTTCATGCTCTTCATATTTTTCAACACCACTTCATGCTCCTCCTCTTTTTCAGACCGTTTCATGCACCTCATATTTTTGACACCTTTTGAAGCTCTTTATATTTTTCACACCTTTTCAGGCTCTTCATGTTTGTCAACACCACTTCATGCTCCTCCTATTTTTCAGACCGTTTCATGCTCCTCATATTTTTGACACCTTTTCAGGCTCTTCATGTTTTTCAACAACACTTCATGCTCCTCCTATTTTTCAGACCGTTTCATGCTCATCTCATTTTGACACCTTTTGAAGCTCTTCTAATTTCTCACAGATTTTGAAGCTCTTCCTATTTTTCACACCTTTTCAGGCTCTTCATGTTTTTCCATACCGTTTCATTCTCCTCCTATTTTTCAGACCGTTTCATGCTCTTCAAATTTTTCACACCTTTTGAAGCTCTTCATATTTTTCACACCTTTTCAGGCTCTTCATATTTTTGAAAACCGCTCCATGCTCCTCCTTTTTTTCAGACCGTTTCTTGCTCCTCATATTTTTGACACCTTTTGAAGCTCTTCATATATTTCACACCATTTCAGGCTCTTCATGTTTTTGAACACCACTCATGCTCCTCCTATTTTTCAGACCGTTTCATGCTCCTCATATTTTTCACAGCTTTTGAAGCTCTTCATATTTTTCACACCTTTTCAGGCTCTTCATGTTATTGAATACCGCTTAATGCTCCTCCTATTTTTCAGACGGTTACATACTCCTTGTATATATCACACCTTTTGAAGCTCTTCATATATTTCACACCTTTTCAGGCTCTTCATGTTTTTCAACACCACTTCATGCTCCTCCTATTTTTCAGACCGTTTCATGCTCCCAATAATTTTGACACGTTTGAGGCTCTTCATATTTTTCACACCTTTCAGGCTCTTCATGTTTTTGAACACCGTTTCATGCTCCTCCTATTTTTCAGACCGTTTCATGCTCCTCATATTTTTGATACCTTTTGAAGCTCTTCATATTTTTCACACCGTTTCAGGCTCTTCATTTTTTTGAACACCGCTTCATGCTCCTCCTATTTTTCAGGGCGTTTCATGCTCCTCCTATTTTTGAAAGCTTTCGAAGCTTTTCATATTTTTCACAACTTTTCAGGCTCTTCATATCTTTGAACACGGCTTCATGCTCCTCCTATTTTTCAGACCGTTTCATGCTCCTCATGAATTTCCACCTTTTGAAGCTCTTCATATTTTTCACACCTTTTCAGGCTCTTCATGGTTTTGAACACTGCTTCATGCTCCTCCTGTTTTTCAGACCGTTTCATGCTCCTCATATTTTTGACACCTTTTGAAGCTCTTCATATTTTTCACACTTTTTCAAGCTCTTTATGTTTTTCACACCGCTTCATTATTCTCCAATTTTTCATACCGTTACATGCTCCTCATATTTTTGACACCTTTTGAAGCTCTTCATACTTTTCACACGTATTCAGGCTCTTCATGTTTTTGAACACCGCTTCTTGCTCCTTCTCTTTTTCTGACCTTTGCATGCTCCTCATATTTTTGACACGTTTTGAGGTTCTTCATTTTTTCACACCTTTTCAGGCTCTTCACGTTTTTGAATAGCGTTTCATGTTCCTCCTATTTTTCAGACCATTTCATGCTCATCTCATATTTGACTCCTTTTGAACCCCTTCATATTTTTCACACATTTTGAAGCTCTCCATATTTTTCACAGGTTTTCAGGCTTTTCATGTTTTTCAACACTGCATCAGGCTCCTCCTATTTTTCAGACCGTTTCATGCTTCTAATATTTCTGACACGTTTTCAGGATATTCTTATTTTTCACACCTTTTCAGGCTCTACATGTTTTTGAACACCATTTCATGCTTCTCCTATTTTTCAGAGCCTTTCATGCTCCTCATATTTTTGACACCTTTTGAAGCTCTTCATATATTTCATACCTTTTCAGGCTCTTCATGTTTTTCAACACCGCTTCATTCTCCTCCTACTTTTCAGACCGTTTCATGCTTCTCGTATTTCTGACAGGTTTTCAGGATCTTCACATTTTTCACACCTTTTCAGGCTCTTCATGTTTTTGAACACCGCTTCTTGCTCCTCCTATTTTTCAGACCGTTTCAGGCTCCTCCTATTTTTGACACCTTTTTAAGCACTTCATATTTTTCACACCTTTTGAAGCTCTTCATATTTTTCACACGTTTTCAGGCTCTTCAAGTTTTTGAACACCATTTCATGCTCCCCATATTTTTCAGACCATTTCATGCTCATTTCATTTTTGACACCTTTTGAAGCTCTTCATATTTTTCACACATTTTAAGCTCTTCATATTTTTCACACATTCTCAGGCTCTTCATGTTTTTCAACACCGCTTCATGCTCCTCCTATTTTTCAGACATTTTCATGCTCCTCATATTTTTGACACCTTTGAAACTCTTCATATATTTCACACCTTTTCAGGCTCTTCATGTTTTTCAACACCGCTTCATGCTCCTCCTTTTTTTCAGACCGTTTCATGCTCCTCATATTTTTTACACGTTTTGAAGATCTTCATATATTTCACACCTTTTCAGGCTCTTCATTTTTTTCAAACCGCTTAATTCTCCTCCTATTTTTCAGACCGTTTCTTGCTCCTCATATTTTTCACACCTTTTGAAGCTCTTCATATTTTTTCACGACTTTTCAGACTCTTCATGTTTTTCAACACTGTTTCATGCTCCTTCTCTTTTTCAGACCGTTTCGTGCTCCTCATATTTTTCAGACCGTTTCATGCTCCTCATATTTTTCACACCTTTTGAAGCTCTTCATATTTTTCATGACTTTTCAGACTCTTCATGTTTTTCAACACTGTGTCATGCTCCTTCTCTTTTTCAGACCGTTTCGTGCTCCTCATATTTTTCAGACCATTTCGTGCTCCTCCTATTTTTTGGATCGTTTCATGCTCCTCCTATTTTTGACACCTTTTCAAACTCTGCATATTTTTCACGCGTTTTCAGGCTCTTCATGTTTTTGAACACCGCTTCATGCTCCTTGTATTTTTCAGACCGTCTCATGCTCCTCCTATTTTTCACACCTTTTGAGCTCTTCATATTTTTCACACGTTTTCAGTCTCTTCGTGTTTTTCAACACCGCTTCATGCTCCTCCTATTTTTCACATCATTTCATGCTCCCCATTTTTTTGACACGTTTTGAGGCTCTTCCTATTTTTCGCACCTTTTCAGGCTTTTCATATTTTTGAACACTGTTTCATGCTCCTCCTATTTTTCAGACCGTTTCATGCTCCTCATATTTTTGACACCTTTTGAAGTTCTTCATATTTTTCACATCTTTTCAAGCTCTTAAAGTTTTTCAACACCGCTTCATGCTTCTCCTATTTTTCAGACCGTTACATCCTTCTCATATACTTGACACCTTTTGAAGCTCTTCATATATTTCACACCTTTGCAGGGTCTTCATGTTTTTCAACACCACTTCATGCTCCTCCTATTTTTCAGACCGTTTCATGCTCATCTCGTTTTTGACAAATTTTGAAGCTCTTCATAATTTTCACATCTTTTGAAGCTCTTCATATTTTTCACACCTTTTCAGGCTCTTCATGTTTTTGAACACCTTTTCATGCTCCTCCTATTTTTCAGACCATTTCATGCTTCTCATATATTTGACACATTTTGAAGCTCTTCATATTTTTCACACATTTTCAGGTTCTTCATATTTTTGAACTTCGTTTCATGCTCCTCCTATTTTTCAGACAGTTTCATGCACCTCATATTTTTGACACCTTTTGAAGCTCTTCATATTTTTCATACCTTTTCAGGCTCTTCATATTTTTGAACACCGGTTCATGCTCCTCCTATTTTTCAGACGGTTTCATGCTCCTCATATTTTTGACACCTTTTGAAGATCTTCATATTTTTCACACCTTTTCAGGCTCTTCATGTTTTTGAACACCGTTTCATGCTCCTCCTATTTTTCAGACCGTTTCATACTCCTCATTTATTTCACACCTTTTGAAGCTCTTCATATTTTTCACACCTTTTCAGGCTCTTCATGTTTTTGAACACCGCTTCATGTTCCTCCTATTTTTCAGACCGTTTCATGCTCCTCATATTTTTGACACCTTTTGAAGATCTTCATATATTTCACACCTTTTCAGCCTCTTCATGTTTTTCAACACCACTCCATGCTCCTCCTATTATTCAGACCGTTTCATGCTCATCTCATTTTTGACACCTTTTCAAGCTCCTCATATTTTTAACACCTTTTAAAGCTCTTCATATTTTGCACACCTTTTCAGGCTCTTCATATTTTTGACCACCACTTCATGCTCCTCCTATTTTTCAGACCGTTTCATGCTTCTCATATTTTTGACACCTTTTGAAGCTCTTCATATTTTTCACACCTTTTCAGGCTCTTCATGTTTTTGAACACCGTTTCATGCTCCTCCTGTTGTTCAGACCGTTTCAAGGTCGTCATATTTTTGACATTTTTTGAAGCTCTTTATATTTTTCACTCCTTTTCAGGCTCTTCATGTTTTTGAACTCCGTTTCATGCTCCTCCTATTTTTCAGACTGTTTCCTGCTCCTCATATTTTTGACACCTTTTGAAGCTCTTCATATTTTTCACACCTTTTCAGGCTCTTCATGTTTTTGAACACTGCTTCATGCTCCTCCTATTTTTCAGACCGTTTCATGCTCCTCATATTTTTGACACCTTTTGAAAATCTTCATATTTTTCACACATTTTCAGTCTCTTCATGTTTTGAACAGTGTTTCATGCTCCTCCTCTTGTTCAGACCGTTTGAAGCTCGTCATATTTTTGACATTTTTTGAAGCTCTTTATATTTTTCACAACTTTTCAGGCTCTTCATGTTTTTGAACTCCGTTTCATGCTCCTCCTATTTTTCAGACCGTTTCATGCTCCTCATTTATTTCACACCTTTTGAAGCTCTTCAATTTTTTCACACCTTTTCAGGCTCCTCATATTTTTGAACACCGCTTCATGCTCCTCCTATTTTTCAGACCGTTTCTTGCTCCTCATATTTTTGACACCTTTTGAAGATCTTCATATTTTTCACACCTTTTCAGGCTCTTCATATTTTCAACACCACTTCATGCTCGTCCTATTTTCCAGACGGTTTCATGCTCCTCATATTTTTGACACCTTTTGAAGCTCTTCATATATTTCACACCTTTTCAGCCTCTTCATGTTTTTCAACACCACTCCATGCTCCTCCTATTATTCAGACCGTTTCATGCTCATCTCATTTTTGACACCTTTTCAAGCTCCTCATATTTTTCACACCTTTTAAAGCTTTTCATATTTTGCACACCTTTTCAGGCTCTTCATATTTTTGACCACCGCTTCATGCTCCTCCTATTTTTCAGACCGTTTCATGTTGCTCATATTTTTGACACTTTTTGAAGCTCTTCATATTTTTCACACCTTTTCAGGCTCTTCATGGTTTTTTTTTTTTATTTTTTTTTTATTTTTTTTATTTTTCTTTCCAGTGGGTTTTGTCATACATTGATATGCATCAGCCATGGATTTACATGTATTCCCAATCCCGATACCCCCTCCCACCTCCCTCTCCACCCGATTCCTCTGGGTCTTCCCAGTGCACCAGGCCGGAGCACTTGTCTTGTGCATCCCACCTGGGCTGGTGATCTGTTTCACCATAGATAACATACATGCTGTTCTTTTGAAATATCCCACCCTCACATTCTCCCACAAAGTTCAAAAGTCTGTTCTGTATTTCTGTGTCTCTTTTTCTGTTCTGCATATAGGGTTATCGTTATCACCTTTCTAAATTCCATATACATGTGTCAGTATGCTGTAATGTTCTTTATCTTTCTGGCTTCCTTCACTCTGTATAATGGGCTCCAGCTTCATCCGTCTCATTAGGACTGGTTCAAATGAATTCTTTTTAAAGGCTGAGTAATTTTCCATGGTGTATATGTACCACAGCTTCCTTATCCATTCATCTGCTGATGGGCATCTAGGTTGCTTCCATGTCCTGGCTATTATAAGCAGTACTGCGATGAACATTGGGGTGCACATGTCTGTTTCAGATCTGGTTTCCTCAGTGTGTATGCCCAGAAGTGGGATTGCTGGGTCATATGGCAGTTCTAATTTCAGTTATTTAAGAAATCTCCACACTGTTTTCCATAGTGGCTGTACTAGTTTGCATTCCCACCTACAGTGTAAGAGGGTTCCCTTTTCTCCACACCCTCTCCAGCATTTATTTCTTGTAGACTTTTGGATAGCAGCCATCCTGACTGGCGTGTAATGGTACCTCATTTTGGTTTTGATTTGCACTTCTCTAATAATGAATGATGTTGAGCATCTTTTCATGTGTTTGTTAGCCATCTCTATGTCCTCTTTGGAGAAATGCGCTTCATGCTCCTCCTATTTTTTAGACTGTTTCATGCTCCTCATATTTTTGATACCCTTTGAAGCTCTTCTTATTTTTCACACCTTTACATGCTCTTCATGTCTTCAACACCACTTCAGGCCCCTCCACTTTTGACACCGTCTCATGCTCCTCATATTTTTGACACCTTTTGAAGTTCTTCATTATTTCACACCTTTACATGCTCTTCATGTTTTCAACACCACTTCATGCTCATCCTATTTTTTCAGACCGTTTCATGCTCCTCATATTTTTGACACCTTCTGAAGCTCTTCACATTTTTCACACCTTTTCACGGTCTTCATGTTTTCAACACTGCTTCATGCTCCAGCTATATTTTCAGACCGTTTTATGCACCTCATATGTTTGACACCTTTTGAAGCTCTTCATATTTTTCACACCATTTCAGGCTCTTCATGTTTTTGAACACCACTTCATGCTCCTCCTATTTTTCAGATGGTTTCATGCTCCTCATATTTTTGACACCTTTTGAAGCTCTTTATATTTTTCACACCTTTTCAAGCTCTTGATGTTTTTCAACACCGCTTCATGCTCCTCCTTTTTTTTCAGACCGTTTCATCCTCCTCATATTTTTGAAACCTTTTGTAGTTCTTCATATTTTTTCACACCTTTTCAGGCTCTTCATGTTTTCAACACCACTTCATGCTCGTCCTATTTTCCAGACTGTTTCATGATCCTCATATTTTTGACACTTTTTGAAACTCTTCATATATTTCACACATTTTCAGCCTCTTCATGTTTTTCAACACCACTTCATACTCCTCCTATTATTCAGACTATTTCATTCTCATCTCATTTTTGACACCTTTTGAAGCTCTTCATATTTTTAACACCTTTTGAAGCTCTTCATATTTTTCACACGTTTTCAGGCTCTTCATGTTTTTCAACACCACTTCATGCTCCTCCTATTTTTCAGACCGTTTCTTGCTCATCTCATTTTTGACACCTTTTCAAGCTCCTCTTATTTTTCACACCTTTTGAAGCTCTTCATATTTTTGACACGTTTTCAGGCTCTTCATGTTTTTGAAAAACGCTTCATGCTCCTCCTATTTTTCAGATCATTTCATGCTCCTCATATTTTTGACACGTTTTGAGGCTCTTCATATTTTTCGCACCTTTTCAGGCTTTTCATATTTTTGAACACCGTTTCATGCTCCTCCTATTTTTCAGACCGTTTCATGCTCCTCATATTTTTGACACCTTTTGAAGCTCTTCATATTTTTCACAGGATTTCAGGCTCTTCATTTTTTTGAACACCGCTTCATGCTCCTCCTATATTTCAGACCGTTTCATGCAACTCATATTTTTGAAACCTTTTGAAGCTCTTCATATTATTCACAACTTTCAGGCTCTTGATGTTTTTGAACACCGCTTCATGCTCCTCGTATTTTTCAGACCGTTTCATGCTCCTCATTTATTTCACACCTTTTGAAGCTCTTTATATTTTTCACACCTTTTCAGGCTCTTCATGTTTTTCAACACCACTTCTTGCACCTCCTATTTTTCAGACCCTCTCATGCTCCTCATATTTTTGACACCTTTTGAAGTTCTTCATATTTTTCACATCTTTTCAAGCTCTTAAAGTTTTTCAACACCGCTTCATGCTTCTCCTATTTTTCAGACCGTTACATACTTCTCATATACTTGACACCTTTTGAAGCTCTTCATATATTTCACACCTTTTCAGGATCTTCATATTTTTCAACACCACTTCATTCTCCTCCAATTTTTCAGACCGTTTCATGCTCATCTCATTTTTGACAAATTTTGAAGCTCTTCATATTTTTCACATCTTTTGAAGCTCTTCATATTTTTCACACCTTTTCAGGCTCTTCATGTTTTTGAACTCCGTTTCATGATCCTCCTATTTTTCAGACCGTTTCATGCTCCTCATATTTTTGACACCTTTTGAAGCTCTTCATATTTTTCACTCCTTTTCAGACTCTTCAAGGTTTTGAACACCGCCTCATGCTCCTCCTATTTTTGAGAACGTTTCATGCTTCTCATATTTTTGACACCTTTTGAAGCTCTTGATATTCTTCACACCTTTTCAGGCTCTTCATGTTATTGAACACCATTTCATGCTCCTCCTGTTGTTCAGACCGTTTCAAGCTCGTCATATTTTTGACATTTTTTGAAGCTCTTTATGTTTTTCACACCTTTTCAGGCTCTTCATGTTTTTCAACTCCGTTTCATGCTCCGCCTATTTTTCAGATCGTTTCCTGCTCCTCATATTTTTGACACCTGTTGAAGATCTTCATATTTTTCACACCTTTTCAGGCTCTTCATGTTTTTGAACAACGTTTCATGCTCCTCCTATTTTTCAGACCGTTTCATGCTCCTCATATTTTTGACACCTTTTGAAGATCTTCATATTTTTCACACATTTTCAGGCTCTTCATGTTTTTGAACACCGTTTCATGCTCCTCCTATTTTTCAGACCGTTTCAAGCTCGTCATATTTTTGACATTTTTTGAAGCTCTTTATATTTTTCACACGTTTTCAGGCTCTTCATGTTTTTGAACTCCGTTTCATGCTCCTCCTACTTTTCAGACCATTTCATGCTCCTCATTTATTTCACACCTTTTGAAGCTCTTCATATTTTTCACACCTTTTCAGGCTCTTCAAGTTTTTGAACACTGTTTCATGCTCCTCCTATTTTTCAGACCTTTTCATGATCCTCATATTTTTGACACCTTTTGAAGATCTTCATATTTTTCACACATTTTCAGGCTCTTCATGTTTTTGAACACCGTTTCATGCTCCTCATTTTGTTCAGACCGTTTCAAGCTCGCCATATTTTTGACATTTTTTGAAGCTCTTTATATTTTTCACACGTTTTCAGGCTCTTCATGTTTTTGAACTCCGTTTCATGCTCCTCCTATTTTTCAGAACGTTTCATGCTCCTCATTTATTTCACACCTTTTGAAGCTCTTCATATTTTTCACACCTTTTCAGGCTCTTCATGTTTTTGAACACCGTTTCATGCTCCTCTTGTTGTTCAGACCGTTTCAAGCTCGTCATATTTTTGACATTTTTTGAAGCTCTTTATGTTTTTCACACCTTTTCAGCCTCTTCATGTTTTTGATCTCCGTTTCATGCTCCTCCTATTTTTCAGACCGTTCCATGCTCTTCATATTTTTGACACCTTTTGAAGCTCTTCATATTTTTCACACCTTTTCAGAATATTCATGGTTTTGAACACCGCTTCATGCTCCTCCTATTTTTCAGACCGTTTCATGCTTCTCATATTTTTGACACCTTTTGAAGCTCTTCATATTTTTCACACCTTTTCAGGCTCTTCATGTTTTTGAACACCGTTTCATGCTCCTCTTGTTGTTCAGACCGTTTCAAGCTCGTCATATTTTTGACATTTTTTGAAGCTCTTTATGTTTTTCACACCTTTTCAGGCTCTTCATGTTTTTGAACTCCGTTTCATGCTCCTCCTATTTTTCAGACCGTTCCATGCTCCTCATATTTTTGACACCTTTTGAAGCTCTTCATATTTTTCACACCTTTTCAGGCTCTTCGTGTTTTTGAACACCGTTTCATGCTCCTCCTATTTTTCAGACCGTTTCATGCTCCTCATATTTTTGACACCTTTTGAAGATCTTCATATTTTTCACACCTTTTCAGGCTCTTCATGTTTTTTAACACCGTTTCATGCTCCTCCTGTTGTTCAGACCGTTTCAAGCTCGTCATATTTTGACATTTTTTGAAGTTCTTTTTATTTTTCACACGTTTTCAGGCTCTTCATGTTTTTGAACTCCGTTTCATGCTCCTCCTATTTTTCAGACCGTTTCATGCTCCTCATTTATTTCACACCTCTTGAAGCTCTTCATATTTTTCACACCTTTTCAGGCTCTTCATGTTTTTGAACACCGCATCATGCTCCTCCTATTTTTCAGATTGTTTCATGCTCCTCATATTTTTGACACCTTTTGAAGCTCTTTATATTTTTCACACCTTTTCAAGCTCTTGATGTTTTTCAACACCGCTTCATGCTCCTCCTATTTTTCAGACCGTTTCATCCTCCTCATATTTTTGACACCTTTTGTAGATGTTCATATTTTTCACACCTTTTCAGGCTCTTCATGTTTTCAACACCACTTCATGCTCATCATATTTTCCAGACTGTTTCATGATCCTCATATTTTTGACACCTTTTGAAGCTCTTCATATATTTCACACATTTTCAGCCTCTTCATGTTTTTCAACACCACTTCATGCTCCTCCTATTATTCAGACCATTTCATTCTCATCTCATATTTGACACCTTTTCAAGCTCCTCATATTTTTCACACCTTTTAAAGCTCTTCATATTTTTCACACATTTTCAGGCTCTTCATGTTTTGAACACCGTTTCATGCTCCTCCTATTTTTCAGAACGTTTCATGCTCCTCATATTTTTGACACCTTTTAAAGCTCTTCATATTTTTCACAACTTTTCAGGCTCTTTATGTTTTCAACACTGCTTCATGCTCCAGCTATATTTTCAGACCGTTTTATGCACCTCATATTTTTGACACATTTTGAAGCTCTTTATAGTTTTCACAACATTTCAGGCTCTTCATGTATTTGAACACCACTTCATGCTCCTCCTATTTTTCAGATTGTTTCATGCTCCTCATATTTTTGACACCTTTTGAAGCTCTTTATATTTTTCACACCTTTTCAAGCTCTTGATGTTTTTCAACACCGCTTCATGCTCCTCCTATTTTTCAGACCGTTTCATCCTCCTCATATTTTTGACACCTTTTGTAGATGTTCATATTTTTCACACCTTTTCAGGCTCTTCATGTTTTCAACACCACTTCATGCTCATCATATTTTCCAGACTGTTTCATGATCCTCATATTTTTGACACCTTTTGAAGCTCTTCATATATTTCACACATTTTCAGCCTCTTCATGTTTTTCAACACCACTTCATGCTCCTCCTATTATTCAGACCATTTCATTCTCATCTCATATTTGACACCTTTTCAAGCTCCTCATATTTTTCACACCTTTTAAAGCTCTTCATATTTTTCACACATTTTCAGGCTCTTCATGTTTTGAACACCGTTTCATGCTCCTCCTATTTTTCAGAACGTTTCATGCTCCTCATATTTTTCACACCTTTTGAAGCTCTTCGAATTATTCACACCTTTTCAGGCTCTTCATGTTTTTGAACAGCATTTCATGCACGTCCTATTTTTCAGACCGTTTCATTCTCCTCATATATTTGACACATTTTTAAGCTCTTCATATTTTTCAAACCTTTTCATGCTCTTCATATTTTTGAACACCTCCTCATGATGCTCCTATTTTTCAGACCGTTTTATGCTCCTCATATTTTTGACACCTTTTGAAGCTCTTCGTATTTTTCACACCTTTTCAGGCTCTTCATGTTTTTCAACACCGCCTCATGCTCCTCCTATTTTTCAGACCGTTTCATGCTCCTCATTTATTTCACACCTTTTGAAGGCTTTCATATATTTCACACCTTTTGAAGCTCTTCATATTTTTCCAACTTTTCAGGCTCTTCATGTTTTTGAACACCGTTTCATGCTCCTCCTATTTTTCAGACCGTTTCATGCTTCTTATATTTTTGACACCTTTTGAAGCTCTTCATATTTTCCACACCTTTTCAAGCTCTTCATGTTTTTGAACACCGTTTCATGCTCCTCCTATTTTTCAGGCCGTTTCATGCTCCTCATATTTTTCACACCTTTTGAAGCTCTTCATATTTTTCACACCTTTTCAGGCGCTTCATGTTTTTCAACACCACTTCATGCTCCTCCTATTTTTCTGACCGTTTCAAACTCATCTCAATTTTGACACCTTTTGAAGCTCTTCATATTTTTCACACCTTTTGAAGCTCTGTATATTATTCACACGTATTCAGGCTCTCCATGTTTTTCAACACCGCTTCAAGCTTCTCCTATTTTTCAGACCATTACATGCTCCTCATATTTTTGACTCTTTTTGAAGCTCTTCATATTTTTCACACCTTTTCAGGCTCTTCATGTGTTTGAACACAGTTTCATGCTCCTCCCATTTTTCAGACCGATTCATGCTCCTCATATTTTTGACAACTTTTGAAGTTCTTCATATTTTTCACACCTTTTGAGGCTCTTCATGTTTTTGAACACCGTTTCATGCTCCTCTTGTTGTTCAGACCGTTTCAAGCTCGTCATATTTTTGACATTTTTTGAAGCTCTTTATGTTTTTCACACGTTTTCAGGCTCTTCATGTTTTTGAACTCCGTTTCATGCTCCTCCTATTTTTCAGACCGTTTCCTGCTCCTCATATTTTTGACACCTTTTGAAGCTCTTCATATTTTTCACACCTTTTGAAGCTCTGTATATTATTCACACGTATTCAGGCTCTCCATGTTTTTCAACACCGCTTCAAGCTTCTCCTATTTTTCAGACCATTATATGCTCCTCATATTTTTGACTCTTTTTGAAGCTCTTCATATTTTTCACACCTTTTCAGGCTCTTCATGTGTTTGAACACAGTTTCATGCTCCTCATTTTGTTCAGACCGTTTCAAGCTCGCCATATTTTTGACATTTTTTGAAGCTCTTTATATTTTTCACACGTTTTCAGGCTCTTCATGTTTTTGAACTCCGTTTCATGCTCCTCCTATTTTTCAGAACGTTTCATGCTCCTCATTTATTTCACACCTTTTGAAGCTCTTCATATTTTTCACACCTTTTCAGGCTCTTCATGTTTTTGAACACCGTTTCATGCTCCTCTTGTTGTTCAGACCGTTTCAAGCTCGTCATATTTTTGACATTTTTTGAAGCTCTTTATGTTTTTCACACCTTTTCAGGCTCTTCATGTTTTTGATCTCCGTTTCATGCTCCTCCTATTTTTCAGACCGTTCCATGCTCTTCATATTTTTGACACCTTTTGAAGCTCTTCATATTTTTCACACCTTTTCAGAATATTCATGGTTTTGAACACCGCTTCATGCTCCTCCTATTTTTCAGACCGTTTCATGCTTCTCATATTTTTGACACCTTTTGAAGCTCTTCATATTTTTCACACCTTTTCAGGCTCTTCATGTTTTTGAACACCGTTTCATGCTCCTCTTGTTGTTCAGACCGTTTCAAGCTCGTCATATTTTTGACATTTTTTGAAGCTCTTTATGTTTTTCACACCTTTTCAGGCTCTTCATGTTTTTGAACTCCGTTTCATGCTCCTGCTATTTTTCAGACCGTTCCATGCTCCTCATATTTTTGACACCTTTTGAAGCTCTTCATATTTTTCACACCTTTTCAGGCTCTTCGTGTTTTTGAACACCGTTTCATGCTCCTCCTATTTTTCAGACCGTTTCATGCTCCTCATATTTTTGACACCTTTTGAAGATCTTCATATTTTTCACACCTTTTCAGGCTCTTCATGTTTTTGAACACCGTTTCATGCTCCTCCTGTTGTTCAGACCGTTTCAAGCTCGTCATATTTTGACATTTTTTGAAGTTCTTTTTATTTTTCACACGTTTTCAGGCTCTTCATGTTTTTGAACTCCGTTTCATGCTCCTCCTATTTTTCAGACCGTTTCATGCTCCTCATTTATTTCACACCTCTTGAAGCTCTTCATATTTTTCACACCTTTTCAGGCTCTTCATGTTTTTGAACACCGCATCATGCTCCTCCTATTTTTCAGATTGTTTCATGCTCCTCATATTTTTGACACCTTTTGAAGCTCTTTATATTTTTCACACCTTTTCAAGCTCTTGATGTTTTTCAACACCGCTTCATGCTCCTCCTATTTTTCAGACCGTTTCATCCTCCTCATATTTTTGACACCTTTTGTAGATGTTCATATTTTTCACACCTTTTCAGGCTCTTCATGTTTTCAACACCACTTCATGCTCATCATATTTTCCAGACTGTTTCATGATCCTCATATTTTTGACACCTTTTGAAGCTCTTCATATATTTCACACATTTTCAGCCTCTTCATGTTTTTCAACACCACTTCATGCTCCTCCTATTATTCAGACCATTTCATTCTCATCTCATATTTGACACCTTTTCAAGCTCCTCATATTTTTCACAGCTTTTAAAGCTCTTCATATTTTTCACACATTTTCAGGCTCTTCATGTTTTGAACACCGTTTCATGCTCCTCCTATTTTTCAGAACGTTTCATGCTCCTCATGTTTTTGACACCTTTTAAAGCTCTTCATATTTTTCACAACTTTTCAGGCTCTTTATGTTTTCAACACTGCTTCATGCTCCAGCTATATTTTCAGACCGTTTTATGCACCTCATATTTTTGACACATTTTGAAGCTCTTTATAGTTTTCACAACATTTCAGGCTCTTCATGTATTTGAACACCACTTCATGCTCCTCCTATTTTTCAGATTGTTTCATGCTCCTCATATTTTTGACACCTTTTGAAGCTCTTTATATTTTTCACACCTTTTCAAGCTCTTGATGTTTTTCAACACCGCTTCATGCTCCTCCTATTTTTCAGACCGTTTCATCCTCCTCATATTTTTGACACCTTTTGTAGATGTTCATATTTTTCACACCTTTTCAGGCTCTTCATGTTTTCAACACCACTTCATGCTCATCATATTTTCCAGACTGTTTCATGATCCTCATATTTTTGACACCTTTTGAAGCTCTTCATATATTTCACACATTTTCAGCCTCTTCATGTTTTTCAACACCACTTCATGCTCCTCCTATTATTCAGACCATTTCATTCTCATCTCATATTTGACACCTTTTCAAGCTCCTCATATTTTTCACACCTTTTAAAGCTCTTCATATTTTTCACACATTTTCAGGCTCTTCATGTTTTGAACACCGTTTCATGCTCCTCCTATTTTTCAGAACGTTTCATGCTCCTCATATTTTTCACACCTTTTGAAGCTCTTCGAATTATTCACACCTTTTCAGGCTCTTCATGTTTTTGAACAGCATTTCATGCACGTCCTATTTTTCAGACCGTTTCATTCTCCTCATATTTTTGACACATTTTTAAGCTCTTCATATTTTTCAAACCTTTTCATGCTCTTCATATTTTTGAACACCTCCTCATGATGCTCCTATTTTTCAGACCGTTTTATGCTCCTCATATTTTTGACACCTTTTGAAGCTCTTCGTATTTTTCACACCTTTTCAGGCTCTTCATGTTTTTCAACACCGCCTCATGCTCCTCCTATTTTTCAGACCGTTTCATGCTCCTCATTTATTTCACACCTTTTGAAGGCTTTCATATATTTCACACCTTTTGAAGCTCTTCATATTTTTCCAACTTTTCAGGCTCTTCATGTTTTTGAACACCGTTTCATGCTCCTCCTATTTTTCAGACCGTTTCATGCTTCTTATATTTTTGACACCTTTTGAAGCTCTTCATATTTTCCACACCTTTTCAAGCTCTTCATGTTTTTGAACACCGTTTCATGCTCCTCCTATTTTTCAGGCCGTTTCATGCTCCTCATATTTTTCACACCTTTTGAAGCTCTTCATATTTTTCACACCTTTTCAGGCGCTTCATGTTTTTCAACACCACTTCATGCTCCTCCTATTTTTCTGACCGTTTCAAACTCATCTCAATTTTGACACCTTTTGAAGCTCTTCATATTTTTCACACCTTTTGAAGCTCTGTATATTATTCACACGTATTCAGGCTCTCCATGTTTTTCAACACCGCTTCAAGCTTCTCCTATTTTTCAGACCATTACATGCTCCTCATATTTTTGACTCTTTTTGAAGCTCTTCATATTTTTCACACCTTTTCAGGCTCTTCATGTGTTTGAACACAGTTTCATGCTCCTCCCATTTTTCAGACCGATTCATGCTCCTCATCTTTTTGACAACTTTTGAAGTTCTTCATATTTTTCACACCTTTTGAGGCTCTTCATGTTTTTGAACACCGTTTCATGCTCCTCTTGTTGTTCAGACCGTTTCAAGCTCGTCATATTTTTGACATTTTTTGAAGCTCTTTATGTTTTTCACACGTTTTCAGGCTCTTCATGTTTTTGAACTCCGTTTCATGCTCCTCCTATTTTTCAGACCGTTTCCTGCTCCTCATATTTTTGACACCTTTTGAAGCTCTTCATATTTTTCACACCTTTTGAAGCTCTGTATATTATTCACACGTATTCAGGCTCTCCATGTTTTTCAACACCGCTTCAAGCTTCTCCTATTTTTCAGACCATTATATGCTCCTCATATTTTTGACTCTTTTTGAAGCTCTTCATATTTTTCACACCTTTTCAGGCTCTTCATGTGTTTGAACACAGTTTCATGCTCCTCCCATTTTTCAGACCGATTCATGCTCCTCATATTTTTGACACCTTTTGAAGTTCTTCATATTTTTCACACCTTTTGAGGCTCTTCATGTTTTTTAACACCGTTTCATGCTCCTCTTGTTGTTCAGACCGTTTCAAGCTCGTCATATTTTTGAAATTTTTTGAAGCTCTTTATGTTTTTCACACCTTTTCAGGCTCTTCATGTTTTTGAACTCCGTTTCATGCTCCTCCTATTTTTCAGACCGTTCCATGCTCCTCATATTTTTGACACCTTTTGAAGATCTTCATATTTTTTACACCTTTTCAGGCTCTTCATGTTTTTGAACACCGTTTCATGCTCCTCTTGTTGTTCAGACCGTTTCAAGCTCGTCATATTTTTGACATTTTTTGAAGTTCTTTTTATTTTTCACACGTTTTCAGGCTCTTCATGTTTTTGAACTCCGTTTCATGCTCCTCCTATTTTTCAGACCGTTCCATGCTCCTCATATTTTTGACACCTTTTGAAGCTCTTCATATTTTTCACACCTTTTCAGACTCTTCATGGTTTTGAACACCGCTTCATGCTCCTCCTATTTTTCAGACCGTTTCATGCTTCTCATATTTTTGACACCTTTTGAAGCTCTTCATATTTTTCACACCTTTTCAGGCTCTTCATGTTTTTGAACACCGTTTCATGCTCCTCTTGTTGTTCAGACCGTTTCAAGCTCGTCATATTTTTGACATTTTTTGAAGCTCTTTATGTTTTTCACACCTTTTCAGGCTCTTCATGTTTTTGAACTCCGTTTCATGCTCCTCCTATTTTTCAGACCGTTTCATGCTCCTCATTTATTTCACACCTCTTGAAGCTCTTCATATTTTTCACACCTTTTCAGGCTCTTCATGTTTTTGAACACCGCATCATGCTCCTCCTATTTTTCAGACCGTTTCATGATCCTCATATTTTTGACACCTTTTGAAGATCTTCATATTTTTCACACCTTTTCAGTCTCTTCATATTTTCCACACCACTTCATGCTCGTCCTATTTTCCAGATGGTTTCATGCTCCTCCTATTTTTGACACCTTTTGAAGCTCTTCATATATTTCACACCTTTTCAGCCTCTTCATGTTTTTCAGCACCACTCCATGCTCCTCCTATTATTCAGACCGTTTCATGCTCATCTCATTTTTGACACCTTTTCAAGCTCCTCATATTTTTCACAACTTTTAAAGCTCTCCATATTTTTCACACCTTTTCAGGCTCTTCATGGTTTTTTTTTTATTATTTTTATTTTTTTTTCCAGTGGGTTTTGTCATACATTGATATGCATCAGCCATGAATTTACATGTATTCCCAATCCGATACCCCCTCCCACCTCCCTCTCCACCCGATTCCTTGGGTCTTCCCAGTGCACCAGGCCGGAGCACTTGTCTTGTGCATCCCACCTGGGCTGGTGATCTGTTTCACCATAGATAGCATACATGCTGTTCTTTTGAAATATCCCACCCTCACATTCTCCCACAAAGTTCAAAAGTCTGTTCTGTATTTCTGTGTCTCTTTTTCTGTTCTGCATATAGGGTTATCGTTATCACCTTTCTAAATTCCATATACATGTGTCAGTATGCTGTAATGTTTTTTATCTTTCTGGCTTACTTCACTCTGTATAATGGGCTCCAGCTTCATCCGTCTCATTAGGACTGGTTCAAATGAATTCTTTTTAAAGGCTGAGTAATATTCCATGGTGTATATGTACCACAGCTTCCTTATCCATTCATCTGCTGATGGGCATCTAGGTTGCTTCCATGTCCTGGCTATTATAAGCAGTACTGCGATGAACATTGGGGTGCACATGTCTGTTTCAGATCTGGTTTCCTCAGTGTGTATGCCCAGAAGTGGGATTGCTGGGTCATATGGCAGTTCTATTTTCAGTTTTTTAAGAAATCTCCACACTGTTTTCCATAGTGGCTGTACTAGTTTGCATTCCCACCAACAGGGTAAGAGGGTTCCCTTTTCTCCACACCCTCTCCAGCATTTATTTCTTGTAGACTTTTGGATAGCAGCCATCCTGACTGGCGTGTAATGGTACCTCATTTTGGTTTTGATTTGCACTTCTCTAATAATGAATGATGTTGAGCATCTTTTCATGTGTTTGTTAGCCATCTGTATGTCTTCTTTGGAGAAATGCGCTTCATGCTCCTCCTGTTTATTAGACTGTTTCATGCTCCTCATATTTTTGACACCCTTTGAAGCTCTTCATATTTTTCACTACTTTTCAGGCTCTTCATGTTTTTCAACACCGCTTCAGACCCTCGTACTTTTCACACCGTCTCATGCTCCTCATATTTTTGACACCTTTTGAAGTTCTTCGTATTTTTCACACCTTTACATGCTCTTCATGTTTTCAACACCACTTCATGCTCATCCTATTTTTTCAGACCGTTTCATGCTCCTCATATTTTTGACACCTTTTAAAGCTCTTCATATTTTTCACAACTTTTCAGGCTCTTTATGTTTTCAACACTGCTTCATGCTCCAGCTATATTTTCAGACCGTTTTATGCACCTCATATTTTTGACACATTTTGAAGCTCTTTATATTTTTCACAACATTTCAGGCTCTTCATGTATTTGAACACCACTTCATGCTCCTCCTATTTTTCAGATTGTTTCATGCTCCTCATATTTTTGACACCTTTTGAAGCTCTTTATATTTTTCACACCTTTTCAAGCTCTTGATGTTTTTCAACACCGCTTCATGCTCCTCCTATTTTTCAGACCGTTTCATCCTCCTCATATTTTTGACACCTTTTGTAGATGTTCATATTTTTCACACCTTTTCAGGCTCTTCATGTTTTCAACACCACTTCATGCTCATCATATTTTCCAGACTGTTTCATGATCCTCATATTTTTGACACCTTTTGAAGCTCTTCATATATTTCACACATTTTCAGCCTCTTCATGTTTTTCAACACCACTTCATGCTCCTCCTATTATTCAGACCATTTCATTCTCATCTCATATTTGACACCTTTTCAAGCTCCTCATATTTTTCACACCTTTTAAAGCTCTTCATATTTTTCACACATTTTCAGGCTCTTCATGTTTTGAACACCGTTTCATGCTCCTCCTATTTTTCAGAACGTTTCATGCTCCTCATATTTTTCACACCTTTTGAAGCTCTTCGAATTATTCACACCTTTTCAGGCTCTTCATGTTTTTGAACAGCATTTCATGCACGTCCTATTTTTCAGACCGTTTCATTCTCCTCATATTTTTGACACATTTTTAAGCTCTTCATATTTTTCAAACCTTTTCATGCTCTTCATATTTTTGAACACCTCCTCATGATGCTCCTATTTTTCAGACCGTTTTATGCTCCTCATATTTTTGACACCTTTTGAAGCTCTTCGTATTTTTCACACCTTTTCAGGCTCTTCATGTTTTTCAACACCGCCTCATGCTCCTCCTATTTTTCAGACCGTTTCATGCTCCTCATTTATTTCACACCTTTTGAAGGCTTTCATATATTTCACACCTTTTGAAGCTCTTCATATTTTTCCAACTTTTCAGGCTCTTCATGTTTTTGAACACCGTTTCATGCTCCTCCTATTTTTCAGACCGTTTCATGCTTCTTATATTTTTGACACCTTTTGAAGCTCTTCATATTTTCCACACCTTTTCAAGCTCTTCATGTTTTTGAACACCGTTTCATGCTCCTCCTATTTTTCAGGCCGTTTCATGCTCCTCATATTTTTCACACCTTTGGAAGCTCTTCATATTTTTCACACCTTTTCAGGCGCTTCATGTTTTTCAACACCACTTCATGCTCCTCCTATTTTTCTGACCGTTTCAAACTCATCTCAATTTTGCCACCTTTTGAAGCTCTTCATATTTTTCACACCTTTTGAAGCTCTGTATATTATTCACACGTATTCAGGCTCTCCATGTTTTTCAACACCGCTTCAAGCTTCTCCTATTTTTCAGACCATTACATGCTCCTCATATTTTTGACTCTTTTTGAAGCTCTTCATATTTTTCACACCTTTTCAGGCTCTTCATGTGTTTGAACACAGTTTCATGCTCCTCCCATTTTTCAGACCGATTCATGCTCCTCATATTTTTGACACCTTTTGAAGTTCTTCATATTTTTCACACCTTTTGAGGCTCTTCATGTTTTTTAACACCGTTTCATGCTCCTCTTGTTGTTCAGACCGTTTCAAGCTCGTCATATTTTTGAAATTTTTTGAAGCTCTTTATGTTTTTCACACCTTTTCAGGCTCTTCATGTTTTTGAACTCCGTTTCATGCTCCTCCTATTTTTCAGACCGTTTCCTGCTCCTCATATTTTTGACACCTTTTGAAGCTCTTCATATTTTTCACACCTTTTGAAGCTCTGTATATTATTCACACGTATTCAGGCTCTCCATGTTTTTCAACACCGCTTCAAGCTTCTCCTATTTTTCAGACCATTATATGCTCCTCATATTTTTGACTCTTTATGAAGCTCTTCATATTTTTCACACCTTTTCAGGCTCTTCATGTGTTTGAACACAGTTTCATGCTCCTCCCATTTTTCAGACCGATTCATGCTCCTCATATTTTTGACACCTTTTGAAGTTCTTCATATTTTTCACACCTTTTAAGGCTCTTCATGTTTTTTAACACCGTTTCATGCTCCTCTTGTTGTTCAGACCGTTTCAAGCTCGTCATATTTTTGAAATTTTTTGAAGCTCTTTATGTTTTTCACACCTTTTCAGGCTCTTCATGTTTTTGAACTCCGTTTCATGCTCCTCCTATTTTTCAGACCGTTCCATGCTCCTCATATTTTTGACACCTTTTGAAGATCTTCATATTTTTTACACCTTTTCAGGCTCTTCATGTTTTTGAACACCGTTTCATGCTCCTCCTGTTGTTCAGACCGTTTCAAGCTCGTCATATTTTTTACATTTTTTGAAGTTCTTTTTATTTTTCACACGTTTTCAGGCTCTTCATGTTTTTGAACTCCGTTTCATGCTCCTCCTATTTTTCAGATCGTTCCATGCTCCTCATATTTTTGACACCTTTTGAAGCTCTTCATATTTTTCACACCTTTTCAGACTCTTCATGGTTTTGAACACCGCTTCATGCTCCTCCTATTTTTCAGACCGTTTCATGCTTCTCATATTTTTGACACCTTTTGAAGCTCTTCATATTTTTCACACCTTTTCAGGCTCTTCATGTTTTTGAACACCGTTTCATGCTCCTCTTGTTGTTCAGACCGTTTCAAGCTCGTCATATTTTTGACATTTTTTGAAGCTCTTTATGTTTTTCACACCTTTTCAGGCTCTTCATGTTTTTGAACTCCGTTTCATGCTCCTCCTATTTTTCAGACCGTTTCCTGCTCCTCATATTTTTGACACCTTTTGAAAATCTTCATATTTTTCACACCTTTTCAGGCTCTTCGTGTTTTTGAACACCGTTTCATGCTCCTCCTATTTTTCAGACCGTTTCATGCTCCTCATATTTTTGACACCTTTTGAAGATCTTCATATTTTTCACACCTTTTCAGGCTCTTCATGTTTTTGAACACCGTTTCATGCTCCTCCTGTTGTTCAGACCGTTTCAAGCTCGTCATATTTTTGACATTTTTTGAAGTTCTTTTTATTTTTCACACGTTTTCAGGCTCTTCATGTTTTTGAACTCCGTTTCATGCTCCTCCTATTTTTCAGACCGTTTCATGCTCCTCATTTATTTCACACCTCTTGAAGCTCTTCATATTTTTCACACCTTTTCAGGCTCTTCATGTTTTTGAACACCGCATCATGCTCTTCCTATTTTTCAGACCGTTTCATGCTCCTCATATTTTTGACACCTTTTGAAGATCTTCATATTTTTCACACCTTTTCAGGCTCTTCATATTTTCCACACCACTTCATGCTCGTCCTATTTTCCAGACGGTTTCATGCTCCTCCTATTTTTGACACCTTTTGAAGCTCTTCATATATTTCACACCTTTTCAGCCTCTTCATGTTTTTCAGCACCACTCCATGCTCCTCCTATTATTCAGACCGTTTCATGCTCATCTCATTTTTGACACCTTTTCAAGCTCCTCATATTTTTCACACCTTTTAAAGCTCTTCTTTTTTTTCACACCTTTTCAGGCTCTTCATGGTTTTTTTTTTATTTTTTTTTATTATTTTTATTTTTTTTTTCCAGTGGGTTTTGTCATACATTGATATGCATCAGCCATGGATTTGCATGTATTCCCAATCCCGATACCCCCTCCCACCTCCCTCTCCACCCGATTCCTTGGGTCTTCCCAGTGCACCAGGCCGGAGCACTTGTCTTGTGCATCCCACCTGGGCTGGTGATCTGTTTCACCATAGATATCATACATGCTGTTCTTTTGAAATATCCCACCCTCATATTCTCCCACAAAGTTCAAAAGTCTGTTCTGTATTTCTGTGTCTCTTTTTCTGTTCTGCATATAGGGTTATCGTTATCACCTTTCTAAATTCCATATACATGTGTCAGTATGCTGTAATGTTTTTTATCTTTCTGGCTTACTTCACTCTGTATAATGGGCTCCAGCTTCATCCGTCTCATTAGGACTGGTTCAAATGAATTCTTTTTAAAGGCTGAGTAATATTCCATGGTGTATATGTACCACAGCTTCCTTATCCATTCATCTGCTGATGGGCATCTAGGTTGCTTCCATGTCCTGGCTATTATAAACAGTACTGCGATGAACATTGGGGTGCACATGTCTGTTTCAGATCTGGTTTCCTCAGTGTGTATGCCCAGAAGTGGGATTGCTGGGTCATATGGCAGTTCTATTTTCAGTTTTTTAAGAAATCTCCACACTGTTTTCCATAGTGGCTGTACTAGTTTGCATTCCCACCAACAGGGTAAGAGGGTTCCCTTTTCTCCACACCCTCTCCAGCATTTATTTCTTGTAGACTTTTGGATAGCAGCCATCCTGACTGGCGTGTAATGGTACCTCATTTTGGTTTTGATTTGCACTTCTCTAATAATGAATGATGTTGAGCATCTTTTCATGTGTTTGTTAGCCATCTGTATGTCTTCTTTGGAGAAATGCGCTTCATGCTCCTCCTGTTTATTAGACTGTTTCATGCTCCTCATATTTTTGACACCCTTTGAAGCTCTTCATATTTTTCACTACTTTTCAGGCTCTTCATGTTTTTCAACACCGCTTCAGACCCTCGTACTTTTCACACCGTCTCATGCTCCTCATATTTTTGACACCTTTTGAAGTTCTTCATATTTTTCACACCTTTTCAGGCTCTTCATGTTTTTGAACACCGTTTCATGCTCCTCCTGTTGTTCAGACCGTTTCAAGCTCGTCATATTTTTGACATTTTTTGAAGTTCTTTTTATTTTTCACACGTTTTCAGGCTCTTCATGTTTTTGAACTCCGTTTCATGCTCCTCCTATTTTTCAGACCGTTTCATGCTCCTCATTTATTTCACACCTCTTGAAGCTCTTCATATTTTTCACACCTTTTCAGGCTCTTCATGTTTTTGAACACCGCATCATGCTCCTCCTATTTTTCAGACCGTTTCATGCTCCTCATATTTTTGACACCTTTTGAAGATCTTCATATTTTTCACACCTTTTCAGGCTCTTCATATTTTCCACACCACTTCATGCTCGTCCTATTTTCCAGACGGTTTCATGCTCCTCCTATTTTTGACACCTTTTGAAGCTCTTCATATATTTCACACCTTTTCAGCCTCTTCATGTTTTTCAGCACCACTCCATGCTCCTCCTATTATTCAGACCGTTTCATGCTCATCTCATTTTTGACACCTTTTCAAGCTCCTCATATTTTTCACACCTTTTAAAGCTCTTCATATTTTTCACACCTTTTCAGGCTCTTCATGGTTTTTTTTTTATTTTTTTTTATTATTTTTATTTTTTTTTCCAGTGGGTTTTGTCATACATTGATATGCATCAGCCATGGATTTGCGTGTATTCCCAATCCCGATACCCCCTCCCACCTCCCTCTCCACCCGATTCCTTGGGTCTTCCCAGTGCACCAGGCCGGAGCATTTGTCTTGTGCATCCCACCTGGGCTGGTGATCTGTTTCACCATAGATAGCATACATGCTGTTCTTTTGAAATATCCCACCCTCACATTCTCCCACAAAGTTCAAAAGTCTGTTCTGTATTTCTGTGTCTCTTTTTCTGTTCTGCATATAGGGTTATCGTTATCACCTTTCTAAATTCCATATACATGTGTCAGTATGCTGTAATGTTTTTTATCTTTCTGGCTTACTTCACTCTGTATAATGGGCTCCAGCTTCATCCGTCTCATTAGGACTGGTTCAAATGAATTCTTTTTAAAGGCTGAGTAATATTCCATGGTGTATATGTACCACAGCTTCCTTATCCATTCATCTGCTGATGGGCATCTAGGTTGCTTCCATGTCCTGGCTATTATAAACAGTACTGCGATGAACATTGGGGTGCACATGTCTGTTTCAGATCTGGTTTCCTCAGTGTGTATGCCCAGAAGTGGGATTGCTGGGTCATATGGCAGTTCTATTTTCAGTTTTTTAAGAAATCTCCACACTGTTTTCCATAGTGGCTGTACTAGTTTGCATTCCCACCAACAGGGTAAGAGGGTTCCCTTTTCTCCACACCCTCTCCAGCATTTATTTCTTGTAGACTTTTGGATAGCAGCCATCCTGACTGGCGTGTAATGGTACCTCATTTTGGTTTTGATTTGCACTTCTCTAATAATGAATGATGTTGAGCATCTTTTCATGTGTTTGTTAGCCATCTGTATGTCTTCTTTGGAGAAATGCGCTTCATGCTCCTCCTGTTTATTAGACTGTTTCATGCTCCTCATATTTTTGACACCCTTTGAAGCTCTTCATATTTTTCACTACTTTTCAGGCTCTTCATGTTTTTCAACACCGCTTCAGACCCTCGTACTTTTCACACCGTCTCATGCTCCTCATATTTTTGACACCTTTTGAAGTTCTTCATATTTTTCACACCTTTACATGCTCTTCATGTTTTCAACACCACTTCATGCTCATCCTATTTTTTCAGACCGTTTCATGCTCCTCATATTTTTGACACCTTTTAAAGCTCTTCATATTTTTCACAACTTTTCAGGCTCTTTATGTTTTCAACACTGCTTCATGCTCCAGCTATATTTTCAGACCGTTTTATGCACCTCATATTTTTGACACATTTTGAAGCTCTTTATATTTTTCACAACATTTCAGGCTCTTCATATATTTGAACACCACTTCATGCTCCTCCTATTTTTCAGATTGTTTCATGCTCCTCATATTTTTGACACCTTTTGAAGCTCTTTATATTTTTCACACCTTTTCAAGCTCTTGATGTTTTTCAACACCGCTTCATGCTCCTCCTATTTTTCAGACCGTTTCATCCTCCTCATATTTTTGACACCTTTTGTAGATGTTCATATTTTTCACACCTTTTCAGGCTCTTCATGTTTTCAACACCACTTCATGCTCATCATATTTTCCAGACTGTTTCATGATCCTCATATTTTTGACACCTTTTGAAGCTCTTCATATATTTCACACATTTTCAGCCTCTTCATGTTTTTCAACACCACTTCATGCTCCTCCTATTATTCAGACCATTTCATTCTCATCTCATATTTGACACCTTTTCAAGCTCCTCATATTTTTCACACCTTTTAAAGCTCTTCATATTTTTCACACATTTTCAGGCTCTTCATGTTTTGAACACCGTTTCATGCTCCTCCTATTTTTCAGAACGTTTCATGCTCCTCATATTTTTCACACCTTTTGAAGCTCTTCGAATTATTCACACCTTTTCAGGCTCTTCATGTTTTTGAACAGCATTTCATGCACGTCCTATTTTTCAGACCGTTTCATTCTCCTCATATTTTTGACACATTTTTAAGCTCTTCATATTTTTCAAACCTTTTCATGCTCTTCATATTTTTGAACACCGCTTCATGATGCTCCTATTTTTCAGACCGTTTTATGCTCCTCATATTTTTGACACCTTTTGAAGCTCTTCGTATTTTTCACACCTTTTCAGGCTCTTCATGTTTTTCAACACTGCCTCATGCTCCTCCTATTTTTCAGACCGTTTCATGCTCCTCATTTATTTCACACCTTCTGAAGGCTTTCATATATTTCACACCTTTTGAAGCTCTTCACATTTTTCCAACTTTTCAGGCTCTTCATGTTTTTGAACACCGTTTCATGCTCCTCCTATTTTTCAGACCGTTTCATGCTTCTTATATTTTTGACACCTTTTGAAGCTCTTCATATTTTCCACACCTTTTCAAGCTCTTCATGTTTTTGAACACCGTTTCATGCTCCTCTTATTTTTCAGACAGTTTCATACTCATACTTTTGACAACTTTTGAAACTCTTCATATTTTTCACACCTTTTCAGGCTCTTCATGTTTTTAAACACCGCTTCATGCTCCTCCTATTTTTCAGGCCGTTTCATGCTCCTCATATTTTTCACACCTTTTGAAGCTCTTCATATTTTTCACACCTTTTCAGGCGCTTCATGTTTTTCAACACCACTTCATGCTCCTCCTATTTTTCTGACCGTTTCAAACTCATCTCAATTTTGACACCTTTTGAAGCTCTTCATATTTTTCACACCTTTTGAAGCTCTGTATATTATTCACACGTATTCAGGCTCTCCATGTTTTTCAACACCGCTTCAAGCTTCTCCTATTTTTCAGACCATTACATGCTCCTCATATTTTTGACTCTTTTTGAAGCTCTTCATATTTTTCACACCTTTTCAGGCTCTTCATGTGTTTGAACACAGTTTCATGCTCCTCCCATTTTTCAGACCGATTCATGCTCCTCATATTTTTGACACCTTTTGAAGTTCTTCATATTTTTCACACCTTTTGAGGCTCTTCATGTTTTTGAACACCGTTTCATGCTCCTCTTGTTGTTCAGACCGTTTCAAGCTCGTCATATTTTTGACATTTTTTGAAGCTCTTTATGTTTTTCACACCTTTTCAGGCTCTTCATGTTTTTGAACTCCGTTTCATGCTACTCCTATTTTTCAGACCGTTCCATGCTCCTCATATTTTTGACACCTTTTGAAGCTCTTCATATTTTTCACACCTTTTCAGACTCTTCATGGTTTTGAACACCACTTCATGCTCCTCCTATTTTTCAGACCGTTTCATGCTTCTCATATTTTTGACACCTTTTGAAGCTCTTCATATTTTTCACATCTTTTCAGGCTCTTCATGTTTTTGAACACCGTTTCATGCTCCTCTTGTTGTTCAGACCGTTTCAAGCTCATCATATTTTTGACATTTTTTGAAGCTCTTTATGTTTTTCACACCTTTTCAGGCTCTTCATGTTTTTGAACTCCGTTTCATGCTCCTCCTATTTTTCAGACCGTTTCCTGCTCCTCATATTTTTGACACCTTTTGAAGCTCTTCATATTTTTCACACCTTTTCAGGCTCTTCGTGTTTTTGAACACCGTTTCATGCTCCTCCTATTTTTCAGACCGTTTCATGCTCCTCATATTTTTGACACCTTTTGAAGATCTTCATATTTTTCACACCTTTTCAGGCTCTTCATGTTTTTGAACACCGTTTCATGCTCCTCCTGTTGTTCAGACCGTTTCAAGCTCGTCATATTTTTGACATTTTTTGAAGTTCTTTTTATTTTTCACACGTTTTCAGGCTCTTCATGTTTTTGAACTCCGTTTCATGCTCCTCCTATTTTTCAGACCGTTTCATGCTCCTCATTTATTTCACACCTCTTGAAGCTCTTCATATTTTTCACACCTTTTCAGGCTCTTCATGTTTTTGAACACCGCATCATGCTCCTCCTATTTTTCAGACCGTTTCATGCTCCTCATATTTTTGACACCTTTTGAAGATCTTCATATTTTTCACACCTTTTCAGGCTCTTCATATTTTCCACACCACTTCATGCTCGTCCTATTTTCCAGACGGTTTCATGCTCCTCCTATTTTTGACACCTTTTGAAGCTCTTCATATATTTCACACCTTTTCAGCCTCTTCATGTTTTTCAGCACCACTCCATGCTCCTCCTATTATTCAGACCGTTTCATGCTCATCTCATTTTTGACACCTTTTCAAGCTCCTCATATTTTTCACACCTTTTAAAGCTCTTCATATTTTTCACACCTTTTCAGGCTCTTCATGGTTTTTTTTTTATTTTTTTTTATTATTTTTATTTTTTTTTCCAGTGGGTTTTGTCATACATTGATATGCATCAGCCATGGATTTGCATGTATTCCCAATCCCGATACCCCCTCCCACCTCCCTCTCCACCCGATTCCTTGGGTCTTCCCAGTGCACCAGGCCGGAGCACTTGTCTTGTGCATCCCACCTGGGCTGGTGATCTGTTTCACCATAGATAGCATACATGCTGTTCTTTTGAAATATCCCACCCTCACATTCTCCCACAAAGTTCAAAAGTCTGTTCTGTATTTCTGTGTCTCTTTTTCTGTTCTGCATATAGGGTTATCGTTATCACCTTTCTAAATTCCATATACATGTGTCAGTATGCTGTAAAGTTTTTTATCTTTCTGGCTTACTTCACTCTGTATAATGGGCTCCAGCTTCATCCGTCTCATTAGTACTGGTTCAAATGAATTCTTTTTAAAGGCTGAGTAATATTCCATGGTGTATATGTACCACAGCTTCCTTATCCATTCATCTGCTGATGGGCATCTAGGTTGCTTCCATGTCCTGGCTATTATAAACAGTACTGCGATGAACATTGGGGTGCACATGTCTGTTTCAGATCTGGTTTCCTCAGTGTGTATGCCCAGAAGTGGGATTGCTCGGTCATATGGCAGTTCTATTTTCAGTTTTTTAAGAAATCTCCACACTGTTTTCCATAGTGGCTGTACTAGTTTGCATTCCCACCAACAGGGTAAGAGGGTTCCCTTTTCTCCACACCCTCTCCAGCATTTATTTCTTGTAGACTTTTGGATAGCAGCCATCCTGACTGGCGTGTAATGGTACCTCATTTTGGTTTTGATTTGCACTTCTCTAATAATGAATGATGTTGAGCATCTTTTCATGTGTTTGTTAGCCATCTGTATGTCTTCTTTGGAGAAATGCGCTTCATGCTCCTCCTGTTTATTAGACTGTTTCATGCTCCTCATATTTTTGACACCCTTTGAAGCTCTTCATATTTTTCACTACTTTTCAGGCTCTTCATGTTTTTCAACACCGCTTCAGACCCTCGTACTTTTCACACCGTCTCATGCTCCTCATATTTTTGACACCTTTTGAAGTTCTTCATATTTTTCACACCTTTACATGCTCTTCATGTTTTCAACACCACTTCATGCTCATCCTATTTTTTCAGACCGTTTCATGCTCCTCATATTTTTGACACCTTTTAAAGCTCTTCATATTTTTCACAACTTTTCAGGCTCTTTATGTTTTCAACACTGCTTCATGCTCCAGCTATATTTTCAGACCGTTTTATGCACCTCATATTTTTGACACATTTTGAAGCTCTTTATATTTTTCACAACATTTCAGGCTCTTCATGTATTTGAACACCACTTCATGCTCCTCCTATTTTTCAGATTGTTTCATGCTCCTCATATTTTTGACACCTTTTGAAGCTCTTTATATTTTTCACACCTTTTCAAGCTCTTGATGTTTTTCAACACCGCTTCATGCTCCTCCTATTTTTCAGACCGTTTCATCCTCCTCATATTTTTGACACCTTTTGTAGATATTCATATTTTTCACACCTTTTCAGGCTCTTCATGTTTTCAACACCACTTCATGCTCATCATATTTTCCAGACTGTTTCATGATCCTCATATTTTTGACACCTTTTGAAGCTCTTCATATATTTCACACATTTTCAGCCTCTTCATGTTTTTCAACACCACTTCATGCTCCTCCTATTATTCAGACCATTTCATTCTCATCTCATATTTGACACCTTTTCAAGCTCCTCATATTTTTCACACCTTTTAAAGCTCTTCATATTTTTCACACATTTTCAGGCTCTTCATGTTTTGAACACCGTTTCATGCTCCTCCTATTTTTCAGAACGTTTCATGCTCCTCATATTTTTCACACCTTTTGAAGCTCTTCGAATTATTCACACCTTTTCAGGCTCTTCATGTTTTTGAACAGCATTTCATGCACGTCCTATTTTTCAGACCGTTTCATTCTCCTCATATTTTTGACACATTTTTAAGCTCTTCATATTTTTCAAACCTTTTCATGCTCTTCATATTTTTGAACACCGCTTCATGATGCTCCTATTTTTCAGACCGTTTTATGCTCCTCATATTTTTGACACCTTTTGAAGCTCTTCGTATTTTTCACACCTTTTCAGGCTCTTCATGTTTTTCAACACCGCCTCATGCTCCTCCTATTTTTCAGACCGTTTCATGCTCCTCATTTATTTCACACCTTCTGAAGGCTTTCATATATTTCACACCTTTTGAAGCTCTTCATATTTTTCCAACTTTTCAGGCTCTTCATGTTTTTGAACACCGTTTCATGCTCCTCCTATTTTTCAGACCGTTTCATGCTTCTTATATTTTTGACACCTTTTGAAGCTCTTCATATTTTCCACACCTTTTCAAGCTCTTCATGTTTTTGAACACCGTTTCATGCTCCTCTTATTTTTCAGACAGTTTCATACTCATACTTTTGACAACTTTTGAAACTCTTCATATTTTTCACACCTTTTCAGGCTCTTCATGTTTTTAAACACCGCTTCATGCTCCTCCTATTTTTCAGACCGTTTCATCCTCCTCATATTTTTGACACCTTTTGTAGATGTTCATATTTTTCACACCTTTTCAGGCTCTTCATGTTTTCAACACCACTTCATGCTCATCATATTTTCCAGACTGTTTCATGATCCTCATATTTTTGATACCTTTTGAAGCTCTTCATATATTTCACACATTTTCAGCCTCTTCATGTTTTTCAACACCACTTCATGCTCCTCCTATTATTCAGACCATTTCATTCTCATCTCATATTTGACACCTTTTCAAGCTCCTCATATTTTTCACACCTTTTAAAGCTCTTCATATTTTTCACACATTTTCAGGCTCTTCATGTTTTGAACACCGTTTCATGCTCCTCCTATTTTTCAGAACGTTTCATGCTCCTCATATTTTTCACACCTTTTGAAGCTCTTCGAATTATTCACACCTTTTCAGGCTCTTCATGTTTTTGAACAGCATTTCATGCACGTCCTATTTTTCAGACCGTTTCATTCTCCTCATATTTTTGACACATTTTTAAGCTCTTCATATTTTTCAAACCTTTTCATGCTCTTCATATTTTTGAACACCGCTTCATGATGCTCCTATTTTTCAGACCGTTTTATGCTCCTCATATTTTTGACACCTTTTGAAGCTCTTCGTATTTTTCACACCTTTTCAGGCTCTTCATGTTTTTCAACACCGCCTCATGCTCCTCCTATTTTTCAGACCGTTTCATGCTCCTCATTTATTTCACACCTTCTGAAGGCTTTCATATATTTCACACCTTTTGAAGCTCTTCATATTTTTCCAACTTTTCAGGCTCTTCATGTTTTTGAACACTGTTTCATGCTCCTCCTATTTTTCAGACCGTTTCATGCTTCTTATATTTTTGACACCTTTTGAAGCTCTTCATATTTTCCACACCTTTTCAAGCTCTTCATGTTTTTGAACACCGTTTCATGCTCCTCTTATTTTTCAGACAGTTTCATACTCATACTTTTGACAACTTTTGAAACTCTTCATATTTTTCACACCTTTTCAGGCTCTTCATGTTTTTAAACACCGCTTCATGCTCCTCCTATTTTTCAGGCCGTTTCATGCTCCTCATATTTTTCACACCTTTTGAAGCTCTTCATATTTTTCACACCTTTTCAGGCGCTTCATGTTTTTCAACACCACTTCATGCTCCTCCTATTTTTCTGACCATTTCAAACTCATCTCAATTTTGACACCTTTTGAAGCTCTTCATATTTTTCACACCTTTTGAAGCTCTGTATATTATTCACACGTATTCAGGCTCTCCATGTTTTTCAACACCGCTTCAAGCTTCTCCTATTTTTCAGACCATTACATGCTCCTCATATTTTTGACTCTTTTTGAAGCTCTTCATATTTTTCACACCTTTTCAGGCTCTTCATGTGTTTGAACACAGTTTCATGCTCCTCCCATTTTTCAGACCGATTCATGCTCCTCATATTTTTGACACCTTTTGAAGTTCTTCATATTTTTCACACCTTTTGAGGCTCTTCATGTTTTTGAACACCGTTTCATGCTCCTCTTGTTGTTCAGACCGTTTCAAGCTCGTCATATTTTTGACATTTTTTGAAGCTCTTTATGTTTTTCACACCTTTTCAGGCTCTTCATGTTTTTGAACTCCGTTTCATGCTCCTCCTATTTTTCAGACCGTTCCATGCTCCTCATATTTTTGACACCTTTTGAAGCTCTTCATATTTTTCACACCTTTTCAGACTCTTCATGGTTTTGAACACCACTTCATGCTCCTCCTATTTTTCAGACCGTTTCATGCTTCTCATATTTTTGACACCTTTTGAAGCTCTTCATATTTTTCACACCTTTTCAGGCTCTTCATGTTTTAGAACACCGTTTCATGCTCCTCTTGTTGTTCAGACCGTTTCAAGCTCGTCATATTTTTGACATTTTTTGAAGCTCTTTATGTTTTTCACACCTTTTCAGGCTCTTCATGTTTTTGAACTCCGTTTCATGCTCCTCCTATTTTTCAGACCGTTTCCTGCTCCTCATATTTTTGACACCTTTTGAAGCTCTTCATATTTTTCACACCTTTTCAGGCTCTTCGTGTTTTTGAACACCGTTTCATGCTCCTCCTATTTTTCAGACCGTTTCATGCTCCTCATATTTTTGACACCTTTTTTTTTTTTTTTTTTCATTGACAAGAACTTTTATTTATTTTTAATGACATTAAACACAACTGCTACAAGGGGAAAAACATGATACACAGGAGGCACCAAACTTCATTTTCTTAATTGATCCTGACAACAACCAAAGTAAATTGGGGTCAAATCAGATGGAAAACTATAGGTTATTTCAGGCTCTTTTGGTTACAAGTAAACTATGTAAACAGCACAAGTCTACTCAGCAGTGTTAAGACCCCTGTGATGAGAATGTCATCACAGATAAAGAAAGCTCGGTAGGCAGTTCAATGCACAGAGCCCTTACTCAAATAAAACAATACGGCAAGAATTCTACATGAAAATTAGACTTAAGAGGCCAACACCAAATATGAGATACATAAGCGCTTTTAAAAACAAATTCAAACTCCAGATTCTACCCACTACCATCTTTAAGGCGAACATGCCTGATAATAAGTTTTCTTTGGCTTTGTTTTTGTTCTTAAAGAATACCATGTTAACCGCTAGGGAACAGTTCTCTCCTCCCCCAGTCCAACAGATTTAATTAAGCTGCTAAAGCTTTGGAAAAACAGAATTATTTGAGCAAAGAGGAAATGTGATTGTCACATTTTCAAGATAACCCGTCACTCATTAGATTTGGCAAAGGCGATGCTCCCGTGACACGTCAGTCTTAAACCTTCCTGCACCAAGGAGGTAAGAGCATGAGAGTTAAGACTTCTGCCCGAGCAAACGGCCATCCCTTTACTCCTTGGTGATCTGTGGGGAACAAGACAACTACAATGCTAGATATTCCAGCAATACTTAGTTCTAATTGTGCTATAGTTTCAAAGTTGGATGTTTGTCTGTCCTACTCCATCAAGCTGATTTACGCGAACTTGGAGAAATGACTGACGTTGTAAATGCCAACTGAAATAACAGATTTTGACTCTTACCTTTGAACAGAACTTCTCCTTTGCATTTTGGCCCCAGACTCTCAACCAAATTTCCAAGGAAAAGAGACACCTTGACAGAAATGGTAAACACTTAGGGACATCCATCTAAATTTACTGGTAACAATGACCAAGTTTCTCCCAAGTTAGTTTCTAAAGCAGATGTTTATGTTAGGTTACTTGCAGACAAAGATGGGGCTGATGGAACAAAATCTGACAGGCAGTAAGCCCAGTATCACAGGCTGTGCTACAGCAACTAGGTACAACCTTCACTGAGAGTGAACAAGAGCACAAATGCCAGACTGTAAAATCTCCCAAGAGATGTCTAGAGCCGTCTGTAAAGAGAATAACAAACTCCAAAGACATCCATTAAGGTAGTTGCACAAAGCTCATCAACTTGGCTTAAGAGTACTAATCCTTAAGATCAGGTAATGCTTTGTGCACAGGCTTCATCAAAACTATTTTAAATCCACTTTAGTAGTTCTGTAAAACTGTACATCCTCTGACCAAGTGAGGAGGTGGAAACATCTGGATCAAAAGGCACCTCTTATTAACTAATAATGGAGACAAAGGACAGCTTCTCAAAAGTCTCTTCTATAGGATGGAGGCTCACTAACTAACTCGCCAACTCATACTCAAAGCTGGGTTCAGCAGATGAGACTGAAGACCAACTCACACCTCTCAATAGCACTGCCTTCTGGCCTGTCCTAGAGTCAAGACTCTCGGTGGGCAGCTCTTCAGTAAAGAGTGCAATGAGGCTGTTCTTAAGCGGCATCTCTATGTCCAAAAGCATACAGGAATATGCCAGTAGAGCCCTAAGATCACTGGGGAAACAAGGAAGGAACGAAAATCCTTGAAGAAAGAGAGAGAAGGCAATCAGTCACAAGACCACAAATCAACAGAGGTTTGTTAGTCACCAGTCTTCTGTTAAGAGTTAAGATATGTAAGACTTGTAAACACTACTGTGCAAAATAAATTTAATGAAGAATGGGGAAAAAAAAAAGCCAAAAAAATAAAGGCAGCTAGTAGGTACAAAAAGAAGAGAAGATTTACACTTTTAATTTGTCCTTTCAACTACTTCAGATGTCCTGAATTACTAACTTTAAAATACTGACGGGTATTCAGAGATTCACATAAAAAAAGTAAGAAGGGTTGTTAAAAGTGACTTGTATCCATTTATAAGTCATCAGCAATAATTAAAACTGGTTTGCAGCCTGATAAAGAATCTCTTCCTTCAAGAGATTAAAGAATGATTTCTTTTGGGCACCAGAAGTAGACTTCACCTCTGCAGAGAGGTGGCTCTTTGCTTGAGCCGGGATATTCTGACTTAATGCTGGCTTTCAGGAGGCAGCCACCTTTAATTTAAATTAAAAAATTAAAACTATGTCAACTCAACACTGCTTAAATGCATACACACACACAGAAACGAAGGACCCTATACAAAAAATTTCAAGTCAGCAATATGCATTTCCAAAAGGTGACGAGTTCTTTAAATAAAAATATTGTGAAAAATAAAATTCGAAATCTACAATGCATGGAACAGCAGAAGATGAGATGCTGCTCTGGACAGGACCCTGGATAGGGTCCTTCACTGCTGATGGGAGGAGACAAGTGGACCGTATGGGAAATCTGGTAGACGCTGGAACCGATGGTGGCTTCGCTTATTCTGGTCAACCCACTGGGTCAGACTGTATCTTTGCAGATTTCTCTGTCGGAACCGGGCGTAGTTTCGCCTGGTGAGGTCTGAAGGATGCTGCCATTTCTGGTTGTGCATGTGATGAACTTGATCCATCAAGGCACACAGCTCCCCCAAGGTACCTTGGTTTGAATCCACTGGGTCTTCTATATGAGCAATGACATTCCTGAGATAACTTTGCTTCTGCTTTTCCAGGTCTGACGGTGAAAATGTCGGAACATTAGTCCTTGTTTTGGTTTGCAGAACAGGAATGACTTTGCCTAGTCTTTTTTCATGGACCTTTAGCTTCCCAGAATCCTTGTCAAGAACATCCTGTTTGCTTGATGAACTGGAAACTGGTAACTTCATTTCAAAACTTGATTTATATGATCCATTTCTCCAGGATGACCCTGTATTAGAAGTCTCTGAATGGTCCAAGATCTGAGAGAATACAGGCGTAGGTTTCTTACTGTTGGATATATTTTTATCAGAGACAGTATGTTGAAAATTATTGTTTGAAGAAGGGAGTGGGGGCCCATCATAGGCAGAGTTATTGGGGCTGATCCCTTCAGATTCTGTGCAAAGTGTGCTCTCATTTGGGCTAAGATCATCTTCTCTCATCTCTTCCCCAAGGGAGGAGGGTTTTTCAGTAACTCTGGATGTAACTTTGGACACATAAGTCTTGTCCTTATCAAGTACAACATCACAAACTGTTGGATCAAATGGTGCAACTGTAACTTTTATAAGATTCTTTTCTAGTGCAAAGCGTCTGTTCAATGGTTTAGTAGGAGTTGGTCCATGACCAACTGATGTAGTTAGTTGAGGTAGTTTGAATGTGTCAGGGGTCTCAGCTTCTGGTCCCATGTTGTATGGTGAATCTTTCTCTTGGGGAGTGTCAAGTGGAATTTGACTCCCCTTCTCTCCCTTCTCAACATTCCTGCTGTCATCATTAGGCAACCCTCCTCCCCAAGGAAAGTGCTCATTTGATAGGTCATCATCCTTCAAGAGTTCCTGAATCTGTTCCTCTGTGAAACTGAAATGGCCATCATCTTCTCCATCAGATAGCTCCAGCAAGGAGTCATCCAATTCATCCTCATCCAAGGAACTCCAAGAAAAAGGAGCATTGTCTTTAGGCAAGAGAGAGGTACCAGAAGACTGTTCAGAGGGCACTAGTGAGCACATCATATTGTATGGAACTGCTGGTGTGATCTCTGCCTTTGCCACGAGACCAAATGGAAAAAGGGTTCAGCTCCTGCTAGCTGTTCCTTTCGGGAGACTTGTCAAAATGATTGACTCCCACCTTCTTTGAAGCAAATCCCAGGCATCACATCATTTCATCTCCGGAAGCCGGGCCACAGCCTAGGCGAACGACTGCCTTTTGACACCTTTTGAAGATCTTCATATTTTTCACACCTTTTCAGGCTCTTCATGTTTTTGAACACCGTTTCATGCTCCTCCTGTTGTTCAGACCGTTTCAAGCTCGTCATATTTTTGACATTTTTTGAAGTTCTTTTTATTTTTCACACGTTTTCAGGCTCTTCATGTTTTTGAACTCCGTTTCATGCTCCTCCTATTTTTCAGACAGTTTCATGCTCCTCATTTATTTCACACCTCTTGAAGCTCTTCATATTTTTCACACCTTTTCAGGCTCTTCATGTTTTTGAACACCGCATCATGCTCCTCCTATTTTTCAGACCGTTTCATGCTCCTCATATTTTTGACACCTTTTGAAGATCTTCATATTTTTCACACCTTTTCAGGCTCTTCATATTTTCCACACCACTTCATGCTCGTCCTATTTTCCAGACGGTTTCATGCTCCTCCTATTTTTGACACCTTTTGAAGCTCTTCATATATTTCACACCTTTTCAGCCTCTTCATGTTTTTCAGCACCACTCCATGCTCCTCCTATTATTCAGACCGTTTCATGCTCATCTCATTTTTGACACCTTTTCAAGCTCCTCATATTTTTCACACCTTTTAAAGCTCTTCATATTTTTCACACCTTTTCAGGCTCTTCATGTTTTTTTTTTTTTATTTTTTTTTATTATTTTTATTTTTTTTTCCAGTGGGTTTTGTCATACATTGATATGCATCAGCCACGGATTTGCATGTATTCCCAATCCCGATACCCCCTCCCACCTCCCTCTCCACCCGATTCCTTGGGTCTTCCCAGTGCACCAGGCCGGAGCACTTGTCTTGTGCATCCCACCTGGGCTGGTGATCTGTTTCACCATAGATAGCATACATGCTGTTCTTTTGAAATATCCCACCCTCACATTCTCCCACAAAGTTCAAAAGTCTGTTCTGTATTTCTGTGTCTCTTTTTCTGTTCTGCATATAGGGTTATCGTTATCACCTATCTAAATTCCATATACATGTGTCAGTATGCTGTAATGTTTTTTATCTTTCTGGCTTACTTCACTCTGTATAATGGGCTCCAGCTTCATCCGTCTCATTAGGACTGGTTCAAATGAATTCTTTTTAAAGGCTGAGTAATATTCCATGGTGTATATGTACCACAGCTTCCTTATCCATTCATCTGCTGATGGGCATCTAGGTTGCTTCCATGTCCTGGCTATTATAAACAGTACTGCGATGAACATTGGGGTGCACGTGTCTGTTTCAGATCTGGTTTCCTCAGTGTGTATGCCCAGAAGTGGGATTGCTGGGTCATATGGCAGTTCTATTTTCAGTTTTTTAAGAAATCTCCACACTGTTTTCCATAGTGGCTGTACTAGTTTGCATTCCCACCAACAGGGTAAGAGGGTTCCCTTTTCTCCACACCCTCTCCAGCATTTATTTCTTGTAGACTTTTGGATAGCAGCCATCCTGACTGGCGTGTAATGGTACCTCATTTTGGTTTTGATTTGCACTTCTCTAATAATGAATGATGTTGAGCATCTTTTCATGTGTTTGTTAGCCATCTGTATGTCTTCTTTGGAGAAATGCGCTTCATGCTCCTCCTGTTTATTAGACTGTTTCATGCTCCTCATATTTTTGACACCCTTTGAAGCTCTTCATATTTTTCACTACTTTTCAGGCTCTTCATGTTTTTCAACACCGCTTCAGGCCCTCGTACTTTTCACACCGTCTCATGCTCCTCATATTTTTGACACCTTTTGAAGTTCTTCATATTTTTCACAAGTTTACATGCTCTTCATGTTTTCAACACCACTTCATGCTCATCCTATTTTTTCAGACCGTTTCATGCTCCTCATATTTTTGACACCTTTTAAAGCTCTTCATATTTTTCACACCTTTTCAGGCTCTTTATGTTTTCAACACTGCTTCATGCTCCAGCTATATTTTCAGACCGTTTTATGCACCTCATATTTTTGACACATTTTGAAGCTCTTTATATTTTTCACAACATTTCAGGCTCTTCATGTATTTGAACACCACTTCATGCTCTTCCTATTTTTCAGATTGTTTCATGCTCCTCATATTTTTGACACCTTTTGAAGCTCTTTATATTTTCACACCTTTTCAAGCTCTTGATGTTTTTCAACACCGCTTCATGCTCCTCCTATTTTTCAGACCGTTTCATCCTCCTCATATTTTTGACACCTTTTGTAGATGTTCATATTTTTCACACCTTTTCAGGCTCTTCATGTTTTCAACACCACTTCATGCTCATCATATTTTCCAGACTGTTTCATGATCCTCATATTTTTGACACCTTTTGAAGCTCTTCATATATTTCACACATTTTCAGCCTCTTCATGTTTTTCAACACCACTTCATGCTCCTCCTATTATTCAGACCATTTCATTCTCATCTCATATTTGACACCTTTTCAAGCTCCTCATATTTTTCACACCTTTTAAAGCTCTTCATATTTTTCACACATTTTCAGGCTCTTCATGTTTTGAACACCGTTTCATGCTCCTCCTATTTTTCAGAACGTTTCATGCTCCTCATATTTTTCACACCTTTTGAAGCTCTTCATATTATTCACACCTTTTCAGGCTCTTCATGTTTTTGAACAGCATTTCATGCTCCTCCTATATTTCAGACCTTTTCTTGCTCCTCATGCATTTCACACCTTTTGAAGCTTTTCATTTTGTTCACACCTTTTCAGCCTCTTCATGTTTTTCAACACCGCTTCATGCTCGTCCTATTTTTAGACCGTTTCATGCTCCTCATATATTTCACACCTTTTGAACCTCTTCATATATTTCACACCTTTTCAGACTATTCATGTTTTTGAACACCGCTTCATGCTCCTCCTATTTTTGAGACAATTTCATGCTCCTCATGTATTTCACAACTTTTGAAGATCTTCATATTTTTCACACCTTTTCAGTCTCTTCATTTTTTTCAACACCACTTCATGCTTCTCGTAGTTTTCAGACCATTTCATGCTCCTATTTTTCACAATTTTTGAAGCTCTTCACATTTTTCACACCTTTTCAGGCTCTTCATGTTTTTGAACACCGTTTCATTTTCCTCCTATTTTTCAGACTGTTTCATTCTCCTCATATTTTCGACACCTTTGAAGCTCTTCATATTTTTCACACCATTTCAGGCTGTTCATGTTGTTCAACACCGCTTCATGCTCCTCCTAATTTTCAGACAGTTGCATGCTCCTCATATTTTTGACACTTTTTGAAGCTTTTCATATTTTTCATACCTTTTCAGGCCCTTCATGTTTTTGAACACCGCTTCAGGCTCCTCCTTTTTTTCAGACCGTTTCATGTTCCTCATATTTTTGACACCTTGTGAAGCCCTTCATATTTTTCACACCTTTTCAGTCTCTTCATGTTTTTCAACATCGTTTCTTGGTCCTCCTATTTTTCAGAAAGTTTCATGCTCCTCCTATTTTTCAGACCGTTTCATGCTCCTCATATTTTTGACAACTTTTGAAGCTCCTCATATTTTTCACACGTTTTCATGCTCTTCATGTTTTTCAACCCCGTTTCATGCTCCTGCTATTTTTCAGACCGTTTCATGCTCCGCATATTTTTGACGCCTTTTGAAGCTCTTCATATTTATCAACATTTTTTCATGCTCCTCTTATTTTTCAGACAATTTCGTGCTCCTCTTTTTTTTCAGACCGTTTCATGCTCCTCATATTTTTGACAACTTTTGCAGCTCTTCATATTTTTCACACCTTTTTAGGCTCTCATGTTTTTCAACACCTTTTCATGCTCCTCCTATGTTTCAAACCGTTTCATGCTCCTCATATTTCTCAGACTATTTCATGCTCCTCATAATTTTGACAAATTTTGAAGCTCTTCATATTTTTCACACATTTTCATGCAGTTCATGTTTTTCAACACCGTTTCATGCTTCTCATATTTTTCAGACCGTTTCATGCTCCTTATATTTTTGACACCTTTTGAAGGTCTTCATATTATTCACACCTTTTCAGGCTTTTCATGTCTTCAAACCGTTTAATGCTCCTCCTATTTTTCAGACCGTTTCATGCCCCTCATAATTTTCAGACCGTTTCATGCTCCTCATATTTTTCAGACCGTTTCATGCTACTCATATTTTTGACACCTTTTGAAGCTCTTCATGTTTTTCAACGCCCTTTCATGCCCCTCCTATTTTTCAGACCGTTTCATGCTCCTCATATTTTTGACACCTTTTGAAGCTTTTCATATTTTACACACCTTTTCAGGCTCTTCATGTTTTTCAACACCGTTTCATGCTCCTCCTATATTTCAGACCATTTCATGCTCCTCATATTTTTGACACCTTTTGAATGTCTTCATGTTTTTCAACACCATTTCATGTTCCTCCTATATTGCAGACCGTTTCATGCTCCTCTTATATTTCACACCTGTTCATGCTCCTCATAATTTTCAGACCGTTTCATGCTCCTCATATTTTTCAGACCATTTCATGGTCGTCATATTTTTGACACCTTTTGAAGCTCATCATTTTTTTCATCACCATTTCATGCTCCTCCTATTTTTCAGACCGTTTCATGCTCCTCATATTTTTGACACCTTTTGAAGCTCTTCATATTTTTCACACCTTTTCAGGCTCTTCATGTTTTGAACACCGCTTCATGCTCCTCCTAATTTTCAGAACGTTTCTTGCTACTTCTATTTTTGACACCTTTTAAAGGTCTTCATATTTTTTACACCTTTTCAGGCTCTTCATGTTTTGAACACCGCTTCAACCTACTCCTATTTTTGACACCTTTTGAAGCTCTTCATATTTTACAGTCCTTTTCATGCTTTTCATGTTTTTCAACACCGTTTCATGCTCCTCCTATTTTTCAGACCGGTTCATGCTGCTCATATTTTTGACACCTTTTGAAGCTCTTCATATTTTTCACACCATTTCAGGCTCTTCATGTTTTTCAAAACCGTTTCATGCTCCTCCTATTTTTCAGAGTGTTTAATGCTCCTCATATTTTTGACACTTTTGAAGCTCTTGATATTTTTCACACCTTTTCAGGCTCTTCAGGTCTTTCAACACCGTTTCATGCTCCTCCTATTTTTCAGACCGTTTCATGCTCCTCATATTTTTGACACCTTTTGAAGCTCTTCATATTTTTCACACCTTTTGAAGCTCTTCATATTTTTCACACCTTTTCAGTCTCTTCATGTTTTTGAACACCGCTTCATGCTACTCCTATTTTTGACACATTTTCAAGGTCTTCATATTTTTCAATCCTTTCATGCTCTTCATGTTTTGCATAACCGTTCCATTCTCCTCCTATTTTTCAGACTCTTTCATGCTCCTCATATTTTTGACATCTTTTGAAGCTCTTCATATTTTTCAAACCTTTTGTAGCTCTTCATATTTTTCACCCCATTTCAGGCTCTTCATGATTTTCAACACCACTTCATGCCCCTCCTATTTTTCAGATCGTTTCATGCTTCTCATATTTTTCACACCTTTGCATGGTCTTCATGTTTTCAACACCGTTTCATGCTCCTCCTATTTTTCAGACCGGTTCATGCTGCTCATATTTTTGACACCTTTTGAAGCTCTTCATATTTTTCACACCATTTCAGGCTCTTCATGTTTCTGAACACCGTTTCAGGCTCCTCCTATTTTTCAGACCGTTTCTTGCTCCTCATATATTTCACACCTTCTGAAGCTCTTCATATTTTACACAGCTTGTCAGGCTCTTCATGTTTTTGAACAACACTTCATGTTCCTCCTAAGTTTAAGATCGATTCATGATCCTCATATTTTTGACACCTTTTAAAGCTCTTCATATTATTCACACCTTCTCAGGCTCTTCATGTTTTTCTACACTGCTTTATGCTCCTCCTATTTTTCAGACCGTTTCATGCTCTTCATATTTTTGACACCTTTTGAAGCCCTTCATATTTTTCACACCTTTCAGGCTCTTCATGTTTTAAAACACCGTTTCGTGCTCCTCCTATTTTTCAGACCATTTCATGCTCCTCATATTTTTGACACTTTTTAAGCTCTTCATATTTTTCACACATTTTCAGGCTCTTCAAGTTTTTGAACTCCGCAACATGCTACTCCTATTTTTGACACCTTTGAAGCTCTTCATATTTTTCAATCCTTTTCTTGCTCTTCATGTTTTTCAACACTGTTTCATGCTCCTCCTATTTTTCAGACTTTTTCATGCTCCTCATATTTTTGACACCTTTTGAAGCTCTTCAAATTTTTCACAACTTTTCATTCTCTTCATGTTTTTGAACACAATTTCTTGCTCCTCCTCTTATTCAGAATGTTTCATGCTCCTCATATTTTTGACACGTTTTGATGCTGTTCATATTTTTCACACCTTTTCAGGCTCTTCATGTTTTGAACACCACTTAATGCTCGTCCTATTTTTCAGACCATTTCATGCTCCTCATATTTTTGACACCTTTGAAGCTCTTCATATTTTTCACACCTTTTCAGGTTCTTCATGATTTCAACACCCCTTCATGCTCCTCCTAATTTTCAGACCGTTTCATTCTCCTCATATTTTTCACACCTATTGAAACTCTTCATATTTTTCACACCTTTTGAAGCTCTTCATGTTTTCACACGTTTTCAGGCTCTTCATGTTTTTCAACACCGCTTCATGCTCCTCCTATTTTTCACACCATTTCATGCTCCTCATATTTTTGAAACCTTTTAAGCTTTCATATTTTTAACACATTTTCAGGCTCTTCAAGTTTTTGAACACCGCTTCATGCTACTCCTATTTGTGACAACTTTTCAAGCTCTTCATATTTTTCAATCCTTTTCATGCTCTTCATGTTTTTCAACACCGTTTCATGCTCCTCCTATTTTTCAGACCGTTTCATGCTCCTCATTTTTTTGACACCTTTTGAAGCTCTTCATATTTTTCACACCTTTTCAGGCTCTTCATGTTTTTCAACACCGTTTCATGCTCCTCCTATTTTTCAGACCGGTTCATGCTCTTCATATTTTTGACACCTTTTGAAGCTCTTCATATTTTTCACACCTTTCAGGATCTTCATGTTTTAGAACACCGTTTCATGCTCCTCCTTTTTTTTCAGACCATTTCATGCTCCTCATATTTTTGACACCTTTTAAGCTCTTCATATTTTTCACAGATTTTCAGGCTCTTCAAATTTTTGAACACCGCTTCATGCTACTCCTATTTTTCAGACCGTTATAGCCTCCTCATATTTTTGACACCATTTGAAGCTCTTCATATTTTTCACACCTTTTCAGGGTCTTCATGTTTTTGAACACCGCTTCATGCTCCTCCTAATTTTCAGACCATTTCATGTTCCTCATATTTTTGACACCTTTTAAGCTCTTCATATTTTTCACACGTTTTGAAGCTGTTCATATTTTTCACACCTTTTCAGGCTCTTCATGTTTTTCAACATGGATTCATGCTCGTCCTATTTTTCAGACCGTTTCATGCTCCTCATATTTTTAAAACATTTTGAAGCTGTTCATGTTTTTCACACCTTTGCAGGCTCTTCATGTTTTTGAACACCGCTTGATGCTCCTCCTATTTTTCAGATCGTTTCATGCTCCTCATATTTTTGACACCTTTTGAAGCTCTTCATATTTTTCACACCTTTTCAGGCTCTTCATGTTTTGAACACCACTTCATGCTCCTCCTATTTTTCGGACCGCTTCATGCTCCTCATATTTTTGACACCTTTTGAAGCTCTTCATATTTTTCACACCTTTTGAAGCTCTGTATATTATTCACACGTATTCAGGCTCTCCATGTTTTTCAACACCGCTTCAAGCTTCTCCTATTTTTCAGACCATTATATGCTCCTCATATTTTTGACTCTTTTTGAAGCTCTTCATATTTTTCACACCTTTTCAGGCTCTTCATGTGTTTGAACACAGTTTCATGCTCCTCCCATTTTTCAGACCGATTCATGCTCCTCATATTTTTGACACCTTTTGAAGTTCTTCATATTTTTCACACCTTTTGAGGCTCTTCATGTTTTTTAACACCGTTTCATGCTCCTCTTGTTGTTCAGACCGTTTCAAGCTCGTCATATTTTTGAAATTTTTTGAAGCTCTTTAAGTTTTTCACACCTTTTCAGGTTCTTCATGTTTTTGAACTCCGTTTCATGCTCCTCCTATTTTTCAGACCGTTCCATGCTCCTCATATTTTTAACACCTTTTGAAGATCTTCATATTTTTCACACCTTTTCAGGCTCTTCATGTTTTTGAACACCGTTTCATGCTCCTCCTGTTGTTCAGACCGTTTCAAGCTCGTCATATTTTTGACATTTTTTGAAGTTCTTTTTGTTTTTCACACGTTTTCAGGCTCTTCATGTTTTTGAACTCCGTTTCATGCTCCTCCTATTTTTCAGACCGTTCCATGCTCCTCATATTTTTGACACCTTTTGAAGCTCTTCATATTTTTCACACCTTTTCAGATTCTTCATGGTTTTGAACACCGCTTCATGCTCCTCCTATTTTTCAGACCGTTTCATGCTTCTCATATTTTTGACACCTTTTGAAGCTCTTCATATTTTTCACACCTTTTCAGGCTCTTCATGTTTTTGAACACCGTTTCATGCTCCTCTTATTGTTCAGACCGTTTCAAGCTCGTCATATTTTTGAAATTTTTTGAAGCTCTTTATGTTTTTCACACCTTTTCAGGCTCTTCATGTTTTTGAACTCCGTTTCATCCTCCTCCTATTTTTCAGACCGTTTCCTGCTCCTCATATTTTTGACACCTTTTGAAAATCTTCATATTTTTCACACCTTTTCAGGCTCTTCGTGTTTTTGAACACCGTTTCATGCTCCTCCTGTTTTTCAGACCGTTTCATACTCCTCATATTTTTGACACCTTTTGAAGATCTTCATATTTTTCACACCTTTTCAGGCTCTTCATGTTTTTGAACACCGTTTCATGCTCCTCCTGTTGTTCAGACCGTTTCAAGCTCGTCATATTTTTGACATTTTTTGAAGTTCTTTTTATTTTTCACACGTTTTCAGGCTCTTCATGTTTTTGAACTCCGTTTCATGCTCCTCCTATTTTTCAGACCGTTTCATGCTCCTCATTTATTTCACACCTCTTGAAGCTCTTCATATTTTTCACACCTTTTCAGGCTCTTCATGTTTTTGAACACCGCATCATGCTCCTCCTATTTTTCAGACCGTTTCATGCTCCTCATATTTTTGACACCTTTTGTAGATCTTCATATTTTTCACACCTTTTCAGGCTCTTCATATTTTCCACACCACTTCATGCTCGTCCTATTTTCCAGACGGTTTCATGCTCCTCCTATTTTTGACACCTTTTGAAGCTCTTCATATATTTCACACCTTTTCAGCCTCTTCATGTTTTTAGCACCACTCCATGCTCCTCCTATTATTCAGACCGTTTCATGCTCATCTCATTTTTGACACCTTTTCAAGCTCCTCATATTTTTCACACCTTTTAAAGCTCTTCATATTTTTCACACCTTTTCAGGCTCTTCATGGTTTTTTTTTTTTTTTTTTTTATTTTTATTTTTTTTTCCAGTGGGTTTTGTCATACATTGATATGCATCAGCCATGGATTTGTATGTATTCCCAATCCCGATACCCCCTCCCACCTCCCTCTCCACCCGATTCCTTGGGTCTTCCCAGTGCACCAGGCCGGAGCACTTGTCTTGTGCATCCCACCTGGGCTAGTGATCTGTTTCACCATAGATAGCATACATGCTGTTCTTTTGAAATATCCCACCCTCACATTCTCCCACAAAGTTCAAAAGTCTGTTCTGTATTTCTGTGTCTCTTTTTCTGTTCTGCATATAGGGTTATCGTTATCACCTTTCTAAATTCCATATACATGTGTCAGTATGCTGTAATGTTTTTTATCTTTCTGGCTTACTTCACTCTGTATAATGGGCTCCAGCTTCATCCGTCTCATTAGGACTGGTTCAAATGAATTCTTTTTAAAGGCTGAGTAATATTCCATGGTGTATATGTACCACAGCTTCCTTATCCATTCATCTGCTGATGGGCATCTAGGTTGCTTCCATGTCCTGGCTATTATAAACAGTACTGCGATGAACATTGGGGTGCACATGTCTGTTTCAGATCTGGTTTCCTCAGTGTGTATGCCCAGAAGTGGGATTGCTGGGTCATATGGCAGTTCTATTTTCAGTTTTTTAAGAAATCTCCACACTGTTTTCCATAGTGGCTGTACTAGTTTGCATTCCCACCAACATGGTAAGAGGGTTCCCTTTTCTCCACACCCTCTCCAGCATTGATTTCTTGTAGACTTTTGGATAGCAGCCATCCTGACTGGCGTGTAATGGTACCTCATTTTGGTTTTGATTTGCACTTCTCTAATAATGAATGATGTTGAGCATCTTTTCATGTGTTTGTTAGCCATCTGTATGTCTTCTTTGGAGAAATGCGCTTCATGCTCCTCCTGTTTATTAGACTGTTTCATGCTCCTCATATTTTTGACACCCTTTGAAGCTCTTCATATTTTTCACTACTTTTCAGGCTCTTCATGTTTTTCAACACCGCTTCAGACCCTCGTACTTTTCACACCGTCTCATGCTCCTCATATTTTTGACACCTTTTGAAGTTCTTCATATTTTTCACACCTTTTCAGGCTCTTCATGTTTTTGAACACCGTTTCATGCTCCTCCTGTTGTTCAGACCGTTTCAAGCTCGTCATATTTTTGACATTTTTTGAAGTTCTTTTTATTTTTCACACGTTTTCAGGCTCTTCATGTTTTTGAACTCCGTTTCATGCTCCTCCTATTTTTCAGACCGTTTCATGCTCCTCATTTATTTCACACCTCTTGAAGCTCTTCATATTTTTCACACCTTTTCAGGCTCTTCATGTTTTTGAACACCGCATCATGCTCCTCCTATTTTTCAGACCGTTTCATGCTCCTCATATTTTTGACACCTTTTGAAGATCTTCATATTTTTCACACCTTTTCAGGCTCTTCATATTTTCCACACCACTTCATGCTCGTCCTATTTTCCAGACGGTTTCATGCTCCTCCTATTTTTGACACCTTTTGAAGCTCTTCATATATTTCACACCTTTTCAGCCTCTTCATGTTTTTCAGCACCACTCCATGCTCCTCCTATTATTCAGACCGTTTCATGCTCATCTCATTTTTGACACCTTTTCAAGCTCCTCATATTTTTCACACCTTTTAAAGCTCTTCATATTTTTCACACCTTTTCAGGCTCTTCATGGTTTTTTTTTTATTTTTTTTTATTATTTTTATTTTTTTTTCCAGTGGGTTTTGTCATACATTGATATGCATCAGCCATGGATTTGCGTGTATTCCCAATCCCGATACCCCCTCCCACCTCCCTCTCCACCCGATTCCTTGGGTCTTCCCAGTGCACCAGGCCGGAGCACTTGTCTTGTGCATCCCACCTGGGCTGGTGATCTGTTTCACCATAGATAGCATACATGCTGTTCTTTTGAAATATCCCACCCTCACATTCTCCCACAAAGTTCAAAAGTCTGTTCTGTATTTCTGTGTCTCTTTTTCTGTTCTGCATATAGGGTTATCGTTATCACCTTTCTAAATTCCATATACATGTGTCAGTATGCTGTAATGTTTTTTATCTTTCTGGCTTACTTCACTCTGTATAATGGGCTCCAGCTTCATCCGTCTCATTAGGACTGGTTCAAATGAATTCTTTTTAAAGGCTGAGTAATATTCCATGGTGTATATGTACCACAGCTTCCTTATCCATTCATCTGCTGATGGGCATCTAGGTTGCTTCCATGTCCTGGCTATTATAAACAGTACTGCGATGAACATTGGGGTGCACATGTCTGTTTCAGATCTGGTTTCCTCAGTGTGTATGCCCAGAAGTGGGATTGCTGGGTCATATGGCAGTTCTATTTTCAGTTTTTTAAGAAATCTCCACACTGTTTTCCATAGTGGCTGTACTAGTTTGCATTCCCACCAACAGGGTAAGAGGGTTCCCTTTTCTCCACACCCTCTCCAGCATTTATTTCTTGTAGACTTTTGGATAGCAGCCATCCTGACTGGCGTGTAATGGTACCTCATTTTGGTTTTGATTTGCACTTCTCTAATAATGAATGATGTTGAGCATCTTTTCATGTGTTTGTTAGCCATCTGTATGTCTTCTTTGGAGAAATGCGCTTCATGCTCCTCCTGTTTATTAGACTGTTTCATGCTCCTCATATTTTTGACACCCTTTGAAGCTCTTCATATTTTTCACTACTTTTCAGGCTCTTCATGTTTTTCAACACCGCTTCAGACCCTCGTACTTTTCACACCGTCTCATGCTCCTCATATTTTTGACACCTTTTGAAGTTCTTCATATTTTTCACACCTTTACATGCTCTTCATGTTTTCAACACCACTTCATGCTCATCCTATTTTTTCAGACCGTTTCATGCTCCTCATATTTTTGACACCTTTTAAAGCTCTTCATATTTTTCACAACTTTTCAGGCTCTTTATGTTTTCAACACTGCTTCATGCTCCAGCTATATTTTCAGACCGTTTTATGCACCTCATATTTTTGACACATTTTGAAGCTCTTTATATTTTTCACAACATTTCAGGCTCTTCATATATTTGAACACCACTTCATGCTCCTCCTATTTTTCAGATTGTTTCATGCTCCTCATATTTTTGACACCTTTTGAAGCTCTTTATATTTTTCACACCTTTTCAAGCTCTTGATGTTTTTCAACACCGCTTCATGCTCCTCCTATTTTTCAGACCGTTTCATCCTCCTCATATTTTTGACACCTTTTGTAGATGTTCATATTTTTCACACCTTTTCAGGCTCTTCATGTTTTCAACACCATTTCATGCTCATCATATTTTCCAGACTGTTTCATGATCCTCATATTTTTGACACCTTTTGAAGCTCTTCATATATTTCACACATTTTCAGCCTCTTCATGTTTTTCAACACCACTTCATGCTCCTCCTATTATTCAGACCATTTCATTCTCATCTCATATTTGACACCTTTTCAAGCTCCTCATATTTTTCACACCTTTTAAAGCTCTTCATATTTTTCACACATTTTCAGGCTCTTCATGTTTTGAACACCGTTTCATGCTCCTCCTATTTTTCAGAACGTTTCATGCTCCTCATATTTTTCACACCTTTTGAAGCTCTTCGAATTATTCACACCTTTTCAGGCTCTTCATGTTTTTGAACAGCATTTCATGCACGTCCTATTTTTCAGACCGTTTCATTCTCCTCATATTTTTGACACATTTTTAAGCTCTTCATATTTTTCAAACCTTTTCATGCTCTTCATATTTTTGAACACCGCTTCATGATGCTCCTATTTTTCAGACCGTTTTATGCTCCTCATATTTTTGACACCTTTTGAAGCTCTTCGTATTTTTCACACCTTTTCAGGCTCTTCATGTTTTCAACACCGCCTCATGCTCCTCCAATTTTTCAGACCGTTTCATGCTCCTCATTTATTTCACACCTTCTGAAGGCTTTCATATATTTCACACCTTTTGAAGCTCTTCATATTTTTCCAACTTTTCAGGCTCTTCATGTATTTGAACACCGTTTCATGCTCCTCCTATTTTTCAGACCGTTTCATGCTTCTTATATTTTTGACACCTTTTGAAGCTCTTCATATTTTCCACACCTTTTCAAGCTCTTCATGTTTTTGAACACCGTTTCATGCTCCTCTTATTTTTCAGACAGTTTCATACTCATACTTTTGACAACTTTTGAAACCCTTCATATTTTTCACACCTTTTCAGGCTCTTCATGTTTTTAAACACCGCTTCATGCTCCTCCTATTTTTCAGGCCGTTTCATGCTCCTCATATTTTTCACACCTTTTGAAGCTCTTCATATTTTTCACACCTTTTCAGGCGGTTCATGTTTTTCAACACCACTTCATGCTCCTCCTATTTTTCTGACCGTTTCAAACTCATCTCAATTTTGACACCTTTTGAAGCTCTTCATATTTTTCACACCTTTTGAAGCTCTGTATATTATTCACACGTATTCAGGCTCTCCATGTTTTTCAACACCGCTTCAAGCTTCTCCTATTTTTCAGACCATTACATGCTCCTCATATTTTTGACTCTTTTTGAAGCTCTTCATATTTTTCACACCTTTTCAGGCTCTTCATGTGTTTGAACACAGTTTCATGCTCCTCCCATTTTTCAGACCGATTCATGCTCCTCATATTTTTGACACCTTTTGAAGTTCTTCATATTTTTCACACCTTTTGAGGCTCTTCATGTTTTTGAACACCGTTTCATGCTCCTCTTGTTGTTCAGACCGTTTCAAGCTCGTCATATTTTTGACATTTTTTGAAGCTCTTTATGTTTTTCACACCTTTTCAGGCTCTTCATGTTTTTGAACTCCGTTTCATGCTCCTCCTATTTTTCAGACCGTTCCATGCTCCTCATATTTTTGACACCTTTTGAAGCTCTTCATATTTTTCACACCTTTTCAGACTCTTCATGGTTTTGAACACCACTTCATGCTCCTCCTATTTTTCAGACCGTTTCATGCTTCTCATATTTTTGACACCTTTTGAAGCTCTTCATATTTTTCACACCTTTTCAGGCTCTTCATGTTTTTGAACACCGTATCATGCTCCTCTTGTTGTTCAGACCGTTTCAAGCTCGTCATATTTTTGACATTTTTTGAAGCTCTTTATGTTTTTCACACCTTTTCAGGCTCTTCATGTTTTTGAACTCCGTTTCATGCTCCTCCTATTTTTCAGACCGTTTCCTGCTCCTCATATTTTTGACACCTTTTGAAGCTCTTCATATTTTTCACACCTTTTCAGGCTCTTCGTGTTTTTGAACACCGTTTCATGCTCCTCCTATTTTTCAGACCGTTTCATGCTCCTCATATTTTTGACACCTTTTGAAGATCTTCATATTTTTCACACCTTTTCAGGCTCTTCATGTTTTTGAACACCGTTTCATGCTCCTCCTGTTGTTCAGACCGTTCAGGCTCGTCATATTTTTGACATTTTTTGAAGTTCTTTTTATTTTTCACACGTTTTCAGGCTCTTCATGTTTTTGAACTCCGTTTCATGCTCCTCCTACTTTTCAGACCGTTTCATGCTCCTCATTTATTTCACACCTCTTGAAGCTCTTCATATTTTTCACACCTTTTCAGGCTCTTCATGTTTTTGAACACCGCATCATGCTCCTCCTATTTTTCAGACCGTTTCATGCTCCTCATATTTTTGACACCTTTTGAAGATCTTCATATTTTTCACACCTTTTCAGGCTCTTCATATTTTCCACACCACTTCATGCTCGTCCTATTTTCCAGACGGTTTCATGCTCTTCCTATTTTTGACACCTTTTGAAGCTCTTCATATATTTCACACCTTTTCAGCCTCTTCATGTTTTTCAGCACCACTCCATGCTCCTCCTATTATTCAGACCGTTTCATGCTCATCTCATTTTTGACACCTTTTCAAGCTCCTCATATTTTTCACACCTTTTAAAGCTCTTCATATTTTTCACACCTTTTCAGGCTCTTCATGGTTTTTTTTTTATTTTTTTTTATTATTTTTATTTTTTTTTTCCAGTGGGTTTTGTCATACATTGATATGCATCAGCCATGGATTTGCGTGTATTCCCAATCCCGATACCCCCTCCCACCTCCCTCTCCACCCGATTCCTTGGGTCTTCCCAGTGCACCAGGCCGGAGCACTTGTCTTGTGCATCCCACCTGGGCTGGTGATCTGTTTCACCATAGATAGCATACATGCTGTTCTTTTGAAATATCCCACCCTCACATTCTCCCACAAAGTTCAAAAGTCTGTTCTGTATTTCTGTGTCTCTTTTTCTGTTCTGCATATAGGGTTATCGTTATCACCTTTCTAAATTCCATATACATGTGTCAGTATGCTGTAATGTTTTTTATCTTTCTGGCTTACTTCAGTCTGTATAATGGGCTCCAGCTTCATCCGTCTCATTAGGACTGGTTCAAATGAATTCTTTTTAAAGGCTGAGTAATATTCCATGGTGTATATGTACCACAGCTTCCTTATCCATTCATCTGCTGATGGGCATCTAGGTTGCTTCCATGTCCTGGCTATTATAAACAGTACTGCGATGAACATTGGGGTGCACATGTCTGTTTCAGATCTGGTTTCCTCAGTGTGTATGCCCAGAAGTGGGATTGCTGGGTCATATGGCAGTTCTATTTTCAGTTTTTTAAGAAATCTCCACACTGTTTTCCATAGTGGCTGTACTAGTTTGCATTCCCACCAACAGGGTAAGAGGGTTCCCTTTTCTCCACACCCTCTCCAGCATTTATTTCTTGTAGACTTTTGGATAGCAGCCATCCTGACTGGCGTGTAATGGTACCTCATTTTGGTTTTGATTTGCACTTCTCTAATAATGAATGATGTTGAGCATCTTTTCATGTGTTTGTTAGCCATCTGTATGTCTTCTTTGGAGAAATGCGCTTCATGCTCCTCCTGTTTATTAGACTGTTTCATGCTCCTCATATTTTTGACACCCTTTGAAGCTCTTCATATTTTTCACTACTTTTCAGGCTCTTCATGTTTTTCAACACCGCTTCAGACCCTCGTACTTTTCACACCGTCTCATGCTCCTCATATTTTTGACACCTTTTGAAGTTCTTCATATTTTTCACACCTTTACATGCTCTTCATGTTTTCAACACCACTTCATGCTCATCCTATTTTTTCAGACCGTTTCATGCTCCTCATATTTTTGACACCTTTTAAAGCTCTTCATATTTTTCACACCTTTTCAGGCTCTTTATGTTTTCAACACTGCTTCATGCTCCAGCTATATTTTCAGACCGTTTTATGCACCTCATATTTTTGACACATTTTGAAGCTCTTTATATTTTTCACAACATTTCAGGCTCTTCATATATTTGAACACCACTTCATGCTCCTCCTATTTTTCAGATTGTTTCATGCTCCTCATATTTTTGACACCTTTTGAAGCTCTTTATATTTTTCACACCTTTTCAAGCTCTTGATGTTTTTCAACACCGCTTCATGCTCCTCCTATTTTTCAGACCGTTTCATCCTCCTCATATTTTTGACACCTTTTGTAGATGTTCATATTTTTCACACCTTTTCAGGCTCTTCATGTTTTCAACACCACTTCATGCTCATCATATTTTCCAGACTGTTTCATGATCCTCATATTTTTGACACCTTTTGAAGCTCTTTATATATTTCACACATTTTCAGCCTCTTCATGTTTTTCAACACCACTTCATGCTCCTCCTATTATTCAGACCATTTCATTCTCATCTCATATTTGACACCTTTTCAAGCTCCTCATATTTTTCACACCTTTTAAAGCTCTTCATATTTTTCACACATTTTCAGGCTCTTCATGTTTTGAACACCGTTTCATGCTCCTCCTATTTTTCAGAACGTTTCATGCTCCTCATATTTTTCACACCTTTTGAAGCTCTTCGAATTATTCACACCTTTTCAGGCTCTTCATGTTTTTGAACAGCATTTCATGCACGTCCTATTTTTCAGACCGTTTCATTCTCCTCATATTTTTGACACATTTTTAAGCTCTTCATATTTTTCAAACCTTTTCTTGCTCTTCATATTTTTGAACACAGCTTCATGATGCTCCTATTTTTCAGACCGTTTTATGCTCCTCATATTTTTGACACCTTTTGAAGCTCTTCGTATTTTTCACACCTTTTCAGGCTCTTCATGTTTTTCAACACCGCCTCATGCTCCTCCTATTTTTCAGACCGTTTCATGCTCCTCATTTATTTCACACCTTCTGAAGGCTTTCATATATTTCACACCTTTTGAAGCTCTTCATATTTTTCCAACTTTTCAGGCTCTTCATGTTTTTGAACACCGTTTCATGCTCCTCCTATTTTTCAGACCGTTTCATGCTTCTTATATTTTTGACACCTTTTGAAGCTCTTCATATTTTCCACACCTTTTCAAGCTCTTCATGTTTTTGAACACCGTTTCATGCTCCTCTTATTTTACAGACAGTTTCATACTCATACTTTTGACAACTTTTGAAACTCTTCATATTTTTCACACCTTTTCAGGCTCTTCATGTTTTTGAACACCGTTTCATGCTCCTCTTATTTTTCAGACAGTTTCATACTCATACTTTTGACAACTTTTGAAACTCTTCATATTTTTCACACCTTTTCAGGCTCTTCATGTTTTTAAACACCGCTTCATGCTCCTCCTATTTTTCAGGCCGTTTCATGCTCCTCATATTTTTCACACCTTTTGAAGCTCTTCATATTTTTCACACCTTTTCAGGCGCTTCATGTTTTTCAACACAACTTCATGCTCCTCCTATTTTTCTGACCGTTTCTAACTCATCTCAATTTTGACACCTTTTGAATCTCTTCATATTTTTCACACCTTTTGAAGCTCTGTATATTATTCACACGTATTCAGGCTCTCCATGTTTTTCAACACCGCTTCAAGCTTCTCCTATTTTTCAGACCATTACATGCTCCTCATATTTTTGACTCTTTTTGAAGCTCTTCATATTTTTCACACCTTTTCAGGCTCTTCATGTGTTTGAACACAGTTTCATGCTCCTCCCATTTTTCAGACCGATTCATGCTCCTCATATTTTTGACACCTTTTGAAGTTCTTCATATTTTTCACACCTTTTGAGGCTCTTCATGTTTTTGAACACCGTTTCATGCTCCTCTTGTTGTTCAGACCGTTTCAAGCTCGTCATATTTTTGACATTTTTTGAAGCTCTTTATGTTTTTCACACCTTTTCAGGCTCTTCATGTTTTTGAACTCCGTTTCATGCTCCTCCTATTTTTCAGACCGTTCCATGCTCCTCATATTTTTGACACCTTTTGAAGCTCTTCATATTTTTCACACATTTTCAGACTCTTCATGGTTTTGAACACCACTTCATGCTCCTCCTATTTTTCAGACCGTTTCATGCTTCTCATATTTTTGACACCTTTTGAAGCTCTTCATATTTTTCACACCTTTTCAGGCTCTTCATGTTTTTGAACAGCATTTCATGCTCCTCCTATATTTCAGACCTTTTCTTGCTCCTCATGCATTTCACACCTTTTGAAGCTTTTCATTTTGTTCACACCTTTTCAGCCTCTTCATGTTTTTCAACACCGCTTCATGCTCGTCCTATTTTTAGACCGTTTCATGCTCCTCAAATATTTCACACCTTTTGAACCTCTTCATATATTTCACACCTTTTCAGACTATTCATGTTTTTGAACACCGCTTCATGCTCCTCCTATTTTTGAGACAATTTCATGCTCCTCATGTATTTCACAACTTTTGAAGATCTTCATATTTTTCACACCTTTTCAGTCTCTTCATTTTTTTCAACACCACTTCATGCTCCTCGTAGTTTTCAGACCATTTCATGCTCCTATTTTTCACAATTTTTGAAGCTCTTCACATTTTTCACACCTTTTCAGGCTCTTCATGTTTTTGAACACCGTTTCATTTTCCTCCTATTTTTCAGACTGTTTCATTCTCCTCATATTTTCGACACCTTTGAAGCTCTTCATATTTTTCACACCATTTCAGGCTGTTCATGTTGTTCAACACCGCTTCATGCTCCTCCTAATTTTCAGACAGTTGCATGCTCCTCATATTTTTGACACTTTTTGAAGCTTTTCATATTTTTCATACCTTTTCAGGCCCTTCATGTTTTTGAACACCGCTTCAGGCTCCTCCTTTTTTTCAGACCGTTTCATGTTCCTCATATTTTTGACACCTTGTGAAGCCCTTCATATTTTTCACACCTTTTCAGTCTCTTCATGTTTTTCAACATCGTTTCTTGGTCCTCCTATTTTTCAGAAAGTTTCATGCTCCTCCTATTTTTCAGACCGTTTCATGCTCCTCATATTTTTGACAACTTTTGAAGCTCCTCATATTTTTCACACATTTTCATGCTCTTCATGTTTTTCAACCCCGTTTCATGCTCCTGCTATTTTTCAGACCGTTTCATGCTCCGCATATTTTTGACGCCTTTTGAAGCTCTTCATATTTATCAACATTTTTTCATGCTCCTCTTATTTTTCAGACAATTTCGTGCTCCTCTTTTTTTTCAGACCGTTTCATGCTCCTCATATTTTTGACAACTTTTGCAGCTCTTCATATTTTTCACACCTTTTTAGGCTCTCATGTTTTTCAACACCTTTTCATGCTCCTCCTATGTTTCAAACCGTTTCATGCTCCTCATATTTCTCAGACTATTTCATGCTCCTCATAATTTTGACAAATTTTGAAGCTCTTCATATTTTTCACACATTTTCATGCTGTTCATGTTTTTCAACACTGTTTCATGCTTCTCATATTTTTCAGACCGTTTCATGCTCCTTATATTTTTGACACCTTTTGAAGGTCTTCATATTATTCACACCTTTTCAGGCTTTTCATGTCTTCAAACCGTTTAATGCTCCTCCTATTTTTCAGACCGTTTCATGCCCCTCATAATTTTCAGACCGTTTCATGCTCCTCATATTTTTCAGACCGTTTCATGCTACTCATATTTTTGACACCTTTTGAAGCTCTTCATGTTTTTCAACGCCCTTTCATGCCCCTCCTATTTTTCAGACCGTTTCATGCTCCTCATATTTTTGACACCTTTTGAAGCTTTTCATATTTTACACACCTTTTCAGGCTCTTCATGTTTTTCAACACCGTTTCATGCTCCTCCTATATTTCAGACCATTTCATGCTCCTCATATTTTTGACACCTTTTGAATGTCTTCATGTTTTTCAACACCATTTCATGTTCCTCCTATATTGCAGACCGTTTCATGCTCCTCCTATATTTCAGACCTGTTCATGCTCCTCATAATTTTCAGACCGTTTCATGCTCCTCATATTTTTCAGACCATTTCATGGTCGTCATATTTTTGACACCTTTTGAAGCTCATCATTTTTTTCATCACCATTTCATGCTCCTCCTATTTTTCAGACCGTTTCATGCTCCTCATATTTTTGACACCTTTTGAAGCTCTTCATATTTTTCACACCTTTTCAGGCTCTTCATGTTTTGAACACCGCTTCATGCTCCTCCTAATTTTCAGAACGTTTCTTGCTACTTCTATTTTTGACACCTTTTAAAGGTCTTCATATTTTTTACACCTTTTCAGGCTCTTCATGTTTTGAACACCGCTTCAACCTACTCCTATTTTTGACACCTTTTGAAGCTCTTCATATTTTACAGTCCTTTTCATGCTTTTCATGTTTTTCAACACCGTTTCATGCTCCTCCTATTTTTCAGACCGGTTCATGCTGCTCATATTTTTGACACCTTTTGAAGCTCTTCATATTTTTCACACCATTTCAGGCTCTTCAATTTTTTCAAAACCGTTTCATGCTCCTCCTATTTTTCAGAGTGTTTAATGCTCCTCATATTTTTGACACTTTTGAAGCTCTTGATATTTTTCACACCTTTTCAGGCTCTTCAGGTCTTTCAACACCGTTTCATGCTCCTCCTATTTTTCAGACCGTTTCATGCTCCTCATATTTTTGACACCTTTTGAAGCTCTTCATATTTTTCACACCTTTTGAAGCTCTTCATATTTTTCACACCTTTTCAGTCTCTTCATGTTTTTGAACACCGCTTCATGCTACTCCTATTTTTGACACATTTTCAAGGTCTTCATATTTTTCAATCCTTTCATGCTCTTCATGTTTTGCATAACCGTTCCATTCTCCTCCTATTTTTCAGACACTTTCATGCTCCTCATATTTTTGACATCTTTTGAAGCTCTTCATATTTTTCAAACCTTTTGTAGCTCTTCATATTTTTCACCCAATTTCAGGCTCTTCATGATTTTCAACACCACTTCATGCCCCTCCTATTTTTCAGATCGTTTCATGCTTCTCATATTTTTCACACCTTTGCATGGTCTTCATGTTTTCAACACCGTTTCATGCTCCTCCTATTTTTCAGACCGGTTCATGCTGCTCATATTTTTGACACCTTTTGAAGCTCTTCATATTTTTCACACCATTTCAGGCTCTTCATGTTTCTGAACACCGTTTCAGGCTCCTCCTATTTTTCAGACCGTTTCATGCTCCTCATATATTTCACACCTTCTGAAGCTCTTCATATTTTACACAGCTTGTCAGGCTCTTCATGTTTTTGAACAACGCTTCATTTTCCTCCTAAGTTTAACATCGATTCATGATCCTCATATTTTTGACACCTTTTAAAGCTCTTCATATTATTCACACCTTCTCAGGCTCTTCATGTTTTTCTACACTGCTTCATGCTCCTCCTATTTTTCAGACCGTTTCATGCTCTTCATATTTTTGACACCTTTTGAAGCCCTTCATATTTTTCACACCTTTCAGGCTCTTCATGTTTTAAAACACCGTTTCGTGCTCCTCCTATTTTTCAGACCATTTCATGCTCCTCATATTTTTGACACTTTTTAAGCTCTTCATATTTTTCACACATTTTCAGGCTCTTCAAGTTTTTGAACTCCGCAACATGCTACTCCTATTTTTGACACCTTTGAAGCTCTTCATATTTTTCAATCCTTTTCTTGCTCTTCATTTTTTTCAACACTGTTTCATGCTCCTCCTATTTTTCAGACTTTTTCATGCTCCTCATATTTTTGACACCTTTTGAAGCTCTTCAAATTTTTCACAACTTTTCATTCTCTTCATGTTTTTGAACACAATTTCTTGCTCCTCCTCTTATTCAGACTGTTTCATGCTCCTCATATTTTTGACACGTTTTGATGCTGTTCATATTTTTCACACCTTTTCAGGCTCTTCATGTTTTGAACACCACTTAATGCTCGTCCTATTTTTCAGACCATTTCATGCTCCTCATATTTTTGACACCTTTGAAGCTCTTCATATTTTTCACACCTTTTCAGGTTCTTCATGATTTCAACACCCCTTCATGCTCCTCCTATATTTCAGACCGTTTCATTCTCATCATATTTTTCACACCTATTGAAACTCTTCATATTTTTCACACCTTTTGAAGCTCTTCATGTTTTCACACGTTTTCAGGCTCTTCATGTTTTTCAACACTGCTTCATGCTCCTCCTATTTTTCACACCATTTCATGCTCCTCATATTTTTGAAACCTTTTAAGCTTTCATATTTTTAACACATTTTCAGGCTCTTCAAGTTTTTGAACACCGCTTCATGCTACTCCTATTTGTGACAACTTTTCAAGCTCTTCATATTTTTCAATCCTTTTCATGCTCTTCATGTTTTTCAACACCGTTTCATGCTCCTCCTATATTTCAGACCGTTTCATGCTCCTCTTATTTTTGACACCTTTTCAAGCTCTTCATATTTTTCACACCTTTTCAGGCTCTTCATGTTTTTCAACACCGTTTCATGCTCCTCCTATTTTTCAGACCGGTTCATGCTCTTCATATTTTTGACACCTTTTGAAGCTCTTCATATTTTTCACACCTTTCAGGATCTTCATGTTTTAGAACACCGTTTCATGCTCCTCCTATTTTTCAGACCATTTCATGCTCCTCATATTTTTGACACCTTTTAAGCTCTTCATATTTTTCACAGATTTTCAGGCTCTTCAAATTTTTGAACACCGCTTCATGCTACTCCTATTTTTCAGACCGTTATAGCCTCCTCATATTTTTGACACCATTTGAAGCTCTTCATATTTTTCACACCTTTTCAGGGTCTTCATGATTTTGAACACCGCTTCATGCTCCTCCTAATTTTCAGACCATTTCATGTTCCTCATATTTTTGACACCTTTTAAGCTCTTCATATTTTTAACACATTTTCAGGCTCTTCATGTTTTTCAACACCGCTTCATGCTACTTGTATTTTTCAGACCGTTTCATGCTCGTCATAATTTTGACACGTTTTGAAGCCCTTCATATTTTTCACACTTTTCAGACTCTTCATGTTTTTGAACACCGTTTCATGCTCCTCCTATTTTTCAGACCATTTCATGCTCCTCATATTTTTGACACCTTTTAAGCTCTTCATATTTTTAACACATTTTCAGGCTCTTCAAGATTTGGAACACCGCTGCATGCTACTCCTATTTTAGACACCATTTGAAGCTCTTCATATTTTTCACACCTTTTCAGGCTCTTCATGTTTTTCAACACCGCTTCATTCTCCTCCTATTTTTCAGACCGTTTCGTGCTCCTCATATTTTTGACAGCTTTTGAAGCTCTTCATAATTTTCACACGTTTTGAAGCTGTTCATATTTTTCACACCTTTTCAGGCTCTTCATGTTTTTCAACATCGATTCATGCTCGTCCTATTTTTCAGACCGTTTCATGCTCCTCATATTTTTAAAACCTTTTGAAGCTGTTCATGTTTTTCACACCTTTGCAGGCTCTTCATGTTTTTGAACCCCGCTTGATGCTCCTCCTATTTTTCAGATCGTTTCATGCTCCTCATATTTTTGACACCTTTTGAAGCTCTTCATATTTTTCACACCTTTTCAGGCTCTTCATGTTTTGAACACCACTTCATGCTCCTCCTATTTTTCAGACCGCTTCATGCTCCTCATATTTTTGACACCTTTTGAAGCTCTTCATATTTTTCACACCTTTTCCTGCTCTTCATGTTTTCAACACCGCTTCTTGATCCACCTATATTTCAGACTGTTTCATGCTCCTCATATTTTTGACACGTTTTGAAGCTCTTCATATTTTACACACATTTTCAGGCTCTTCATGTTTTTCAACACCGCTTCATGCTCCTCCTATTTTTAACACCTTTTGAAGCTCTTCATATTTTTCACACCTTTTCAGGCCCTTCGTGTTTTTCAAAACCGTTTCATGCTCCTCCTACTTTTCAGACCGTTTCATGCTCCTCATATTTTTGACCTCTTTTGAAGCTCCTAATATTTTTCACACCTTTTGAAGCTCTTCATATATTTTACACTTTTTCAGGCTCTTCATGTTTTTCAACACCACTTCATGCTCCTCGTATTTTTCAGACCGTTTCATGCTAATCTAATTTTTTACAACTTTTGAAGCTCTTCATATTTTTCACACCTTTTCAGGCTCTTCATGTTTTTGAACACCGTTTCATGCTGCTATTATTTTTCAGACCGTTTCATAATCCTCATAGATTTGACACCTTTTGAAGCTCTTCATATTTTTCACACCTTTTCAGGCTCTTCATGTTTTTAAACACCGCTTCATGCTCCTCCTATTTTTCAGACCGTTTCATGCTTCTCATGTATTTCACACCTTTTGAAGCTCTTCGTTTTTCACACCTTTTCAGGCTCTTCATGTTTTTGACACGGTTTCATGCTCCTCCTATTTTTCAGACCGTTTCATGCTCCTCACATTTTTGACACCTTTTGAAGCTCTTCATATTTTTCACAAATTTTCAGTCTCTTCATGTTTTTCAACACCGCTTCATGATCCTCCAATTGTTCAGACCATTTCATGCTCCTCATATTTATGACATCTTTTGAAGCTTTTCATATTTTTCACACCTTTTAGGCTCTTCATGTTTTTCAGCACCAATTCATGCTCCTCCTATTTCTCAGACAGTTTCATGCTCCTCATATTGTGGACACCTTTTGAAGCTCTTCATATTTTTCACATCTTTTCAGGCTCCTCATGTTTTCCAACACCACTTCATGCTCGTCCTATTTTCCAAACCATTATGTGCTCCTCATATTTTTGACAGCTTTTGAATCTCTTTATATATTTCACACCTTTTCAGGCTCTTCATGTTTTTCAACACCACTTCATGCTCCACCTATTTTTCAGACCGTTTCATGCTCATCTCATTTTTGACACCTTTTGAAGCTCTTCATATTTTTCACACCTTTTGAAGCTCTTCATATTTTTCACAACTTTTCAGATCTTCATGTTTTTCAACACCGCTTTTTGATCCTACTATTTTTCAGACCATTTCATGCTCCTCATATTTTTGACACGTTTTGAAGCTCTTCATATTTTACACACATTTTCAGACTCTTCATGTTTTTGAACACCGCTTCATGCTCCTCCTAATTTTCACACCTTTTGAAGCACTTCATATTTTTCACAACTTTTCAGGCTCTTCATGTTTTTGAACACCGCTTCATGCTCCTCCTTTTTTTCAGAACATTTCATGCTCCTCATGTATTTCACACCTTTTGAAGCTCTTCATATTTTACACACATTTTCAGGCTCTTCATGAATTTCAACAAAACTTCATGCTCCTCCTATTTTTCAGACCGTTTCATGTTCCTCATATTTTTGACACCTTTTGAGGCTCTTCATATATTTCACACATTTTTAGTCTCTTCATGTTTTTCAACACCGCTTCATGCTCCTCCTTTTTTTCAGACCGTTTCATGCTCCTCATGTATTTCACACCTTTTGAAGCTCTTCATATTTTTCACACCTTCTCAGCCTCTTCATGATTTTCAACACCGCTTCATGCTCCTCCTTTTTTTCATACCGTTTCATGCTCCTCATGTATTTCACACCTTTTGAAGCTCTTCATATTTTACACAACTTTTCAGGCTATTCCTGATTTTCAACACAACTTCATGCTCCTCCTAATATTCAAACCGTTTCATGGTCCTCATGTATTTCACACATTTTGAGGCTCTTCATATTTTTCACACCTTTTCAGCCTCTTCATGTTTCTCAACACCGCTTCATGCTCCTCCTGTTTTTCAGACCGTTTCATGCTCCTCTCATTTCTGAAACCTTTTGAAGCTCTTCATATATTCCACACATTTTCAGGCTTCAATGTTTTTCAAAACCAATTCATGCTCGTCATATTTTTCAGACCGTTTCATGCTCCTCATAATTTGACACCTTTGAAGCTCTTCATATTTTTCACACCTTTTCAGCCTCTTCATGTTTTTCAACACGGCTTCCTGCTCCTCCTATTTTTCTGACCATTTCATGCTCGTCATAATTTTGACACCTTTTGAAGCTCTTCATATTTTTGACACCATTTTAAGCTCTTCATGTTTTCAACACCGCTTCCTGCTCCTCATTTTTGTCAGACCATTTCATGCTCCTCATATTTTTGACACCTTTTCATGCTCTTCATGTTTTTCAACACCGCGTCATGCCCCTCCTATTTTCAGACCGTTTCATGCTCCTCATACTTTTGACGTCTTTTGAAGCGCTTCACATTTTTCATACGTTTTAATGCTCTTCATGTTTTTGAACACCGCTTCATGCTCCTCCTATTTTTCAGAATGTTTCATGCTCCTAATATTTTTGACACCTTTTGAAGCTCTTCATATTTTAGACACCTTTTGAAGCTCTTCATATATTTCACACCTTTTCAGGCTCTTCATGTTTTTCAACAACGCTTCATACTCCTCCTATATTTCAGACCGTTTCTTGCTCCTCATATTTTTGACAGCTTTTGAAGCTCTTCATTTATTTCACTCCTTTACAGGCTCTTCATGTTTTTCAACACAGCTTCATGCTCCTCCTATTTTTTAGAGCGTTTCATGCTCCTCATATATTACACACCTTTTGAAGCTCTTCATTTTTTTCACACATTTCCAGGCTCTTCATGTTTTTGAACACCGTTTCATGCTCCTCCTATTTTTCAGACCGTTTCCTGCTCCTCATATTTTTGACACCTTTTGGAGCTCTTCATATTTTTCACACCTTTTCAGGCTCTTCATGTTTTTGAACACTGCTTCATGCTCCTCCTTTTTTTCAGACCGTTTCGTGCTCCCCATGTATTTCAATCCTTTTGAAGCTCTTCATATTATTCACACATTTCCAGGCTCTTCATGTTTTTGAACACCGTTTCATGCTCCTCCTATTTTTCAGACCGTTTCCTGCTCCTCATATTTTTGACACATTTTGGAGCTCTTCGTATTTTTCACACCTTTTCAGGCTCTTCATGGTTTTCAACACCGCTTCATGCTCCTCCTTTATTTCAGACAGTTTCATTCTCCTCCTATTTTTGACACTTTTTGAAGGTCTTCATATATTTCACACTTTCAAGCTCTTCATGTTTTTGAACACCGATTCATGCTCCTCCTATTTTTCAGACCGTTTCCTGCTCCTCATATTTTTGACACCTTTTGGAGCTCTTCATATTTTTCACACCTTTTCAGGCTCTTCATGTTTTTGAACACTGCTTCATGCTCCTCCTTTTTTTCAGACCGTTTCGTGCTCCCCATGTATTTCAATCCTTTTGAAGCTCTTCATATTATTCACACATTTCCAGGCTCTTCATGTTTTTGAACACCGTTTCATGCTCCTCATATTTTTCAGACCGTTTCCTGCTCCTCATATTTTTGACACATTTTGGAGCTCTTCGTATTTTTCACACCTTTTCAGGCTCTTCATGGTTTTCAACACCGCTTCATGCTCCTCCTTTATTTCAGACAGTTTCATTCTCCTCCTATTTTTGACACTTTTTGAAGCTCTTCATATATTTCACACTTTCAAGCTCTTCATGTTTTTGAACACCGATTCATGCTCCTCCTATTTTTCATACCGTTTCATGCTCCTCCTATTTTTCAGGCCGTTTCATGCTCCTCATATTTTGACACCTTTTGAAGCTCTTCGTATTTTTCAATATTTTCAGGCTGTTCATGTTTTTGAACACCACTGCATCTCCTCTTATTTCTCAGACCGTTTCATGCTCCTCATATTTGAGAAGTTTTGAAGCTGTTCATATATTTCACACCTTTTCAGGCACTTCATATTTTTCAAAACCGCTTCATGCTCCTCCTATTTTTCAGAACGTTTTATGCTCCTCATATTTTTGATACCTTTTGAAGCTCCTCATATTTTTCACACCTTTTCGTGCTCTTCATGTTTTCAAAACTGATTCATTCTCCTCCTATTTTTCAGACCCTTTCATGCTCCTCCTATTTTTCAGGCCGTTTCATGCTCCGCATATATTTCACAACTTTTGAAGCTCTTCATATTTTTCACACCTTTTATGGTTCTCATGTTTTTGAACACAGCTTCATGCTCCTCCTATTTTTCAGACCGTTTCATGCTCTTCATATATTTCACACCTTTTGAACCTCTTCATATTTTTCATACCTTTTCAGGCTCTTCATGTTTTTCAACAGCATTTCATGCTCCTCCTATTTTTCAGACCGTTTCATGCTCCTCATATTTTTGACACCTTTTGAATATCTTCATTTTTTTCACACCTTTTCAGGCTCTTCATATTTTTTAACACTGCTTCATGCTCCTCCTATTTTCAGACCGTTTCATGCCTCTCATATATTTGACACCTTTTGAAGCTCTTCATATTTTTCACACCTTTTCAGTCTCTTCATGTTTTTGAACACCACTTCATGCTCCTCTTATATTTCAGACCGTTTCATGCTCCTCATATTTTTGACACCTTTTGAAGCTCTTCATATTTTTCACACCTTTTCAGGCTCTTCATATTTTTCACACCTTTTCAGGCTCTTCATGTTTTTGAGCACCATTTCATGCTTCTCCTATTTTGCAGACCGTTTCATTCTCCTCATATTTTTGACACCTTTTGAAGCTCTTTATATATTTCACACCTTTTCAGGCTCTTCATTTTTTTCAACACCACTTCATGCTCCTCCTATTTTTCAGACCGTTTCATGCTCATCTCATTTTGACACCTTTTGAAGCTCTTCAATTTTTTCACATCTTTTGAAGCTCTTCATATTTTTCACACCTTTTGAAGCTCTTCATATTTTTCACACCTTTTGAAGCTCTTCATATTTTTCACACCTTTTCATGTTCTTCATATAATTGAACACTGCTTCATTTTCCTCCTGTTTTTCAGACCGTTTCATGCTCCTCATATTCTTGACACATTTTGAAGCTTTTCATATTTTTCACACATTTTCAGGCTCTTCAAGTTTTTCAACACCACTTCATGCTCCTCCTTTTTTGTAGACCGTTTCATGCTCCTCATATTTGTGACACCTTTTGAAGCTCTTCATATTTCTCACACCTTTTCAGGCTCTTCCTGTTTTTCAACACCGCTTCATGATCCTCCTGTTTTTCAGACCGTTTCATGCTCCTCATATTTTTGACACCTTTGGAAGCTTTTCATATTTTTCACACCTTTTCAGGCTCTTCATGTTTTTGAACTCCACTTCATGCTCCTTCTATTTTTCAGAGAGTTTCCTGCTCCTCATGTATTTCACACCTTTTGTAGCTCTTCATACTTTTCACACCTATTCAGGCTCTTCATGTTTTTCCACACCACTTCATGCTTCTCCTATTTTTCAGACCGTTTCATGCTCCTCATGTATTTCACACGTTTTGAAGCTCTTCATATTTTCCACACCTTTTCAGCCTCTTCATGTTTTTGATCACCGTTTCATGCTCCTCCTATTTTTCAGACCGATTCATGCTCCTCATATTTTTGACGCTTTTAGAAGTTCTTCATAATTTTCACACCTTTTCAGGCTCTTCATGGTTTTCAAAACCGCTTCATGCTTCTCCTATTTTTGAGACCTTCTCATGCTCCTCATATTTTGGACACCTTTTGAAGCTCTTCATATATTTCACACCTTTTCACGCTCTTTATGTTTGTTAAAACCGTTTCTTGCTTCTCCTATTTTTCAGACCATTTCATGCTCCTCATATATTTGACATCTTTTGAAGATCTCCATATTTTTCACACCTTTTCACGCTCTTCATGTTTTTCAACACCAATTCATGTTCCTCCTAATATTGAGACCGTTTCATGCTCATCTCATTTTTGACACATTTTGAAGCTCTTCATACTTTTCACACCTTTTGAAACTCTTCATATTTTTCTCACCTTTTCAGACTCTTCTTGTTTTTCAACACCGCTTCATGCTCCTCCTATTTTTCAGACCGTCTCAGGCTCCTCATATTTTTCACACCTTTTGAAGCTCTTCATATTTTGCACACCTTTTCAGGCTCTTCATGCTTTTCAACACCGCTTCATTCTCCTTCTATTTTTCAGACCGTTTCATGCTCCTCATATTTTTGACACCTTTTGAATCTCTTCATATACTTCACACTTTTTGAGGCTCTTCATGTTTTTCACCGACACTTCATGCTCCTCCTATTTTTTAGGCCATTTCATGCTCATCTCATTTTTGACACCGTTTGAAGCTCTTCATATTTTTCACACCTTTTGAAGCTCTTCATATTTTTCACACCTTTTGAAGCTGTTCATATTTTTCACACGTTTTCAGGCTCTTCATGTTTTCAACACCCCTTCATGCACCTCCTATTTTTCAGACCGTTTCATGCCCCTCATATTTTTCACACCTTTTGAAGATCTTCATGTATTTCACACCTTTTCAGGCTCTTCATGTTTTTGAACAAAACTTCATGCTTCTCCTATTTTTCAGACCGTTCATTCTCCTCATAATTTTGAAACATTTTGAAGCTCTTCTTATTTTTCACACCTTTTCAGGCTCTTCATGGTTTTCAAGACCGCTTCATGCTCCTGCTATTTTCCAGACCGTTCATGCTCCTCATATTTTTAACACCTTTTGAAGCTCTTCATATTTTTCACACCTTTTCAGGCTCTTCATGTTTTTCAACACCGCTTCATGCTCCTCCTATTTTTCAGACCGTTTCATGCTCCTCATATTTTTGACACCTTTTGAAGCTCTTCATATATTTCACACTTTTTCAGGCTCATCATGTTTTTCAACACCACTTCATGCTCCTCCTATTTTCCAAGCCGTTTCATGCTCATCTCATTTTTGACACCTTTTGAAGCTCTTCCTATTTTTCACACCTTTAGAAGCTCTTCATATTTTTCACACGTTTTCAGGCTCTTCATGTTTTTCAACACCGCTTCATGCACCTCCTTTTTTTCAGACCATTTCATGCTCATCTCATTTTTGACACGTTTTGAAGGTGTTCATATGTTTCACAAGTTTTCATGCTCTTCATGTTTTCGAACACCGTTTCATGCTCCTCCTATTTTTCAGACCGTTTCATGCTCCTCATATTTTTCACACCTTTTGAAGCTCTTCATATTTTTCACACATTTTTAGGCTCTTCACCTTTTTCAACACCACTTCATGCTCCTCCTATTTTTCAGACAGTTTCATGCTCCTCATATTTTTGACACCTTATGAAGCTCTTCATATTTTTCACACCTTTTCAGACTCTTCATGCTTTTCAAAACTGCTTCATGCTCCTCCTATTTTTCAGACCGGTTCATGCTCCTCAAATTTTTCACATCTTTTGATGCTCTTCATATTTTTCACACCTTTTCAGGCTCTTCATGTTTTTAAACATCAATTCTTGCTCCCCCTATTTTTCAGACCGTTTCATGCTTCTCATATTTTTGACACTTTTTGAAGATCTTCATATTTCTCACACCTTTTCAGGCTCTTCATGTTTTTCAACACCACTTCATGCCCCTCCTATCTTTCAGACCTTTTCATGCTCATCTCATTTTTGACACCTTTTGAAGCTCTTCATATATTTCACACCTTTTGAAGCTCTTCATATTTTTCACACCTTTTCAAGCTCTTCATGTTTTTGAACACCGTTTCATGCTCCTCCTATTTTTCAGACCGTTTCATGCTCCTCATTATTTTCACACCTTTTGAAGCTCTTCATATTTTTCACAACTTTTAAGCTCTTCATGTTTTTCACACGTTTTCAGGCTCTTCATGTTTTTCAACACCGCTTCATGCTCCTCCCATTTTTCAGACCGTTTCATGCTCCTCCTAATTTTCAGAACGTTTCATGCTCCTCATATTTTTGACACCTTTGAAGCTCTTCATATTTTTCACACCATTTCATGCTCTTCATGTTTTTGAACACCGCTTCATTCTCCTCCTATATTTCAGACCGTTTCATGCTCCTCCTATTTTTGACACCTCTTGAAGCTCTTCATATTTTTCACACCATTTCATGCTCTTCATGTTTTTGAACACCGCTTCATCCTCCTTCTATTTTTCAGACCGTTCATGCTCTTCATATTTTTCACACCTTTTCAGGTTCTTCATGTTTTTCAACACTGCTTCATGCTTCTCCTATTTTTCAGACCGTGTCATGCTCCCCATATTTTTGACACCTTTTGAAGCTCTTCATATTTTTCACACCTTTTCAGGCTCTTCATGTTTTTCAAAACCACCTCATTCTTCTCCTATTTTTCAGACCGTGTCATGCTCCTCATATTTTTGACACCTTTTGAAGCTCTTCATATGTTTCACACCTTTTCAGTGTCTTAATGTTTTTCTACACCACTTCATGCTCCTCCTATTTTTCAGACCGTTTCATGCTCCTCATATTTTTGACACCTTTTGAAGCTCTTCATATATTTCACACTTTTTCAGGCTCATCATGTTTTTCAACACCACTTCATGCTCCTCCTATTTTTCAAGCCGTTTCATGCTCATCTCATTTTTGACACCTTTTGAAGCTCTTCCTATTTTTCACACCTTTAGAAGCTCTTCATATTTTTCACACGTTTTCAGGCTCTTCATGTTTTTCAACACCGCTTCATGCACCTCCTTTTTTTCAGACCATTTCATGCTCATCTCATTTTTGACACGTTTTGAAGGTGTTCATATGTTTCACAAGTTTTCATGCTCTTCATGTTTTCGAACACCGTTTCATGCTCCTCCTATTTTTCAGACCGTTTCATGCTCCTCATATTTTTCACACCTTTTGAAGCTCTTCATATTTTTCACACATTTTTAGGCTCTTCACGTTTTTCAACACCACTTCATACTCCTCCTATTTTTCAGACAGTTTCATGCTCCTCATATTTTTGACACCTTATGAAGCTCTTCATATTTTTCACACCTTTTCAGACTCTTCATGCTTTTCAAAACTGCTTCATGCTCCTCCTATTTTTCAGACCGGTTCATGCTCCTCAAATTTTTCACATCTTTTGATGCTCTTCATATTTTTCACACCTTTTCAGGCTCTTCATGTTTTTAAACATCAATTCTTGCTCCCCCTATTTTTCAGACCGTTTCATGCTCCTCATATTTTTGACACATTTTGAAGATCTTCATATTTCTCACACCTTTTCAGGCTCTTCATGTTTTTCAACACCACTTCATGCCCCTCCTATCTTTCAGACCTTTTCATGCTCATCTCATTTTTGACACCTTTTGAAGCTCTTCATATATTTCACACCTTTTGAAGCTCTTCATATTTTTCACACCTTTTCAAGCTCTTCATGTTTTTGAACACCGTTTCATGCTCCTCATATTTTTCAGACCGTTTCATGCTCCTCATTATTTTCACACCTTTTGAAGCTCTTCATATTTTTCACAACTTTTAAGCTCTTCATGTTTTTCACACGTTTTCAGGCTCTTCATGTTTTTCAACACCGCTTCATGCTCCTCCCATTTTTCAGACCGTTTCATGCTCCTCCTAATTTTCAGAACGTTTCATGCTCCTCATATTTTTGACACCTTTTGAAGCTCTTCATATTTTTCACACCATTTCATGCTCTTCATGTTTTTGAACACCGCTTCATTCTCCTCCTATATTTCAGACCGTTTCATGCTCCTCATATTTTTGACACCTCTTGAAGCTCTTCATATTTTTCACACCATTTCATGCTCTTCATGTTTTTGAACACCGCTTCATCCTCCTCCTATTTTTCAGACCGTTCATGCTCTTCATATTTTTCACACCTTTTCAGGTTCTTCATGTTTTTCAACACTGCTTCATGCTTCTCCTATTTTTCAGACCGTGTCATGCTCCCCATATTTTTGACACCTTTTGAAGCTCTTCATATTTTTCACACCTTTTCAGGCTCTTCATGTTTTTCAAAACCACCTCATTCTTCTCCTATTTTTCAGACCGTGTCATGCTCCTCATATTTTTGACACCTTTTGAAGCTCTTCATATGTTTCACATCTTTTGAGCTCTTCATGTTTTTTAACACCGTTTCATGCTCCTCATATTTTTCTGATCGTTTCCCGCTCCTCATATGTTTCACACCTTTTGAAGCTCTTCATGTTTTTTAACACCTTTTCATGCTCCTCCTATATTTCAGACAGTTTCATTCTCCTCATATTTTGACACCTTTTAAAGCTCTTCATATTTTTCACACCTTTTCAGTGTCTTCATGTTTTTCTACACCACTTCATGCTCCTCCTATTTTTCAGACCGTTTCCTGCTCCTCATATTTTAGACACCTTTTGAAGCTCTTTATATGTTTCACACCTTTTGAAGCTCTTCATGTTTTTTAACACCGTTTCATGCTCCTCCTATTTTTCAGACCGTTTCATGCCCCTCATATTTTTGACGCCTTTTGAAGCTCTTCATATATTTCACAACTTTTCAGGCTCTTCATGATTTTCAACACCGCTTCATGCTCCTCATATTTTTCAGACCGTTCCATGCTCATCTCATTTTTGAGATCTTTTGAAGCTCTTCATATTTTTTACACCTTTTGAAGCTCTTCATATTTTTCACACCTTTTCAGGCTCTTCATGTTTTTGAACACTGCTTCATCCTCCTCCTATTTTTAAGAGGGTTTCATGCTCGTCATATTTTTGACACATTTTTAAGCTCTTCATATTGTTCACAACTTTTCAGGCTCTTCATGTTTTTGAACACCACTTCATGCTCGTCCTATTTGCAGACCGTTTCATGCTCCTCATATTTTTCACACCTTTTGAAGCTCTTCATATTTTTCACACCTTTTCAGGCTCTTCATGTTTTTGAACACTGCTTCATCCTCCTCCTATTTTTAAGAGGGTTTCATGCTCGTCATATTTTTGACACATTTTTAAGCTCTTCATATTGTTCACAACTTTTCAGGCTCTTCATGTTTTTGAACACCACTTCATGCTCGTCCTATTTGCAGACCGTTTCATGCTCCTCATATTTTTCACACCTTTTGAAGCTCTTCATATTTTTCACACCTTTTCAGGCTCTTCATGTTTTTCAACACCACTTCATGCTCCTCATATTTTTCAGACCGTTTAATTCTCTTCATATATTTGACACCTTTTGAAGCTCTTCATATTTTTCACCCCTTTTCAGGCTCTTCATGATTTTCAACACCGCTTCATGCTCCTCCTATTTTTCAGACCGTTTCATGCTCATCTCATTTTTGACATCCTTTAAAGCTCTAAATATTTTTCACACTTTTGAATCTCTTCATATTTTTCATATTTTTGAAGCTCTTCATATTTTTCACACCTTTTCAGGCTCTTCATGTTTTTGAACACCACTTCATGCTCCTCATATTTTTCAGACCGTTTAATTCTCCTCATATATTTGACACCTTTTGAAGCTCTTCATATTTTTCACCCCTTTTCAGGCTCTTCATGTTTTTCTACACCGCTTCATGCTCCTCCTATTTTTCAGACCATTTCATGCTCCTCGTATTTTTGACACCTTTTGAAGCTCTTCATATTTTTCACACATTTTCAGGTTCTTCATGTTTTTTAACACAACTTCATGCTCCTCCTATTTTGCAGACAGTGTCATGATCCTCATATTTTTGAGACCTTTTGAAGCTCTTCATATTTCTCACACCTTTTCAGGCTCTTCATGTTTTTGAACACCACTTCATGCTCCTCCTATTTTTCAGACCGTTTCATGCTCCTCATGTATTTCACACCATTTGAAGCTCTTCATATATTTCACACCTTTTCAGGCTCTTCATGTTTTTGAACACCGCTTCATGCTCCTCCTATTTTTCAGACCGTTTCATGCTGCTGATATTTTTGACGGCTTTTGAAGGTCTTCATATTTTTCACACCTTTTGAAGCTCTTCATATATTTCACGCCTTTTCAGGCTCTTCATGATTTTCAACACCGCTTCATGCTCCTCCTATTTTTCAGATCGTTTCATGCTCCTCATATTGTTGACACCTTTTGAAGCTCTTCATATTTTTCACACCTTTTGAAGCTCTTCATATATTTCACACCTTTTCAGGCTCTTCATGATTTTCAACACCTCTTCATGCTCCTCCTATTTTTCAGACCGTTTCATGCTCCTCATATTGTTGACACCTTTTGAAGCTCTTCATATTTTTCACAACTTTTAGGCTCTTCATGTTTTTCAACACCACTTCATGCTCCTCGTATTTTTCAGACCGTTTCATTCTCCTCATATTTTTGACACCTTTTGAAGCTGCCTTTTTTTCACACCTTTTCAGGCTCTTCATGATTTTCAACACCGCTTCATGCTCCTCCTATTTTTCAGACCGTTTCATGCTCAATTCATTTTTTACATCTTTTGAAGCTCCTCATATTTTTCACACCTTTTGAATCTTTTCGTATTTTTCATATTTTTGAAGCTCTTCATATTTTTCCCACGTTTTCAGTCTCTTCATGTATTTCAACATCACTTCATGCTCCTCCTATTTTTCAGACCGTTTCATGCTCATCTCATTTTTGACACCTTTTGATGCACTTCATATTTTTCACATCTTTTGAAGCTCTTCATATATTTCACAACTTTTCAGGCTCTTCATGTTTTCAACACCACTACATGCTCCTCCTATTTTTCAGACCCTTTCATGCTAAACTAATTTTGACACCTTATGAAGCTCTTCATGTTTTTCACACCTTTTCATGCTCTTTATGTTTTTGAACACCGGTTCATGCTCCTCCTATTTTTTACACCTTTTGAAACTCTTCATATTTTTCACAATTTTTCAGTCTCTGCATTTTTTTGAACACCGCTTCATGCTCCTCCTATTTTTCAGACCGTTTCATGCTCATCTCATTTTCGACATCTTTTGAAGCTCATCATATGTTTCACACCTTTTGAAGCTCTTCATGTTTTTTAACACCGTTTCATGCTCCTCCTATTTTTCAGACCGTTTCATGCTCCTCATATGTTTCACACCTTTTGAAGCTCTTCATGTTTTTTAACACCTTTTCATCTCCTGATATATTTCAGACAGTTTCATGCTCCTCATATTTTGACACCTTTAGAAGCTCTTCATATTTTTCACACCTTTTCAGGCTCTTCATGTTTTTGAACACCGCTTCATGCTCCTCCTATTTTTCAGACCGTTTCATGATCCTCATATTTTTGACACCTTTTGAAGCTCTTCATATTTTTCACACCTTTTCAGGCTCTTCTTGTTTTTTACACCGCTTCATGCTCTTCCTATATTTCAGACCGTTTCATGCTCCTCATAATTTTCACACCATTTGAAGCTCTTCATATTTTTCACACCTTTTCCGATTCTCCATGTTTTTGAACACTGCTTCATGCTCCTGCTATTTTTCAGACCGTTTCATGCTCCTCATGTATTTCACACCTTTTGAAGCTCTTCATAATTTTCACACCTTTTCAGGCTCTTCATGTTTTTGAACACCGTTTCATGCTCCTCCTATTTTTCAGACCGTTTCATGCTCCTCATATTTTTGACACCTTTTGAAGCTGTTCATATTTTTCACACCTTTTCAGGCTCCCCATGTTTTTCAACACGGCTTCATGATCCTCCAGTTTTTCAGACCGTTTCATGCTCCTCATATTTTTGACACGTTTTGAAGCTCTTCATATTTTTCACACCTTTTTAGGCTCTTCATGTTTTTCAACACCACTTCATTGTCCTCTTATTTTTCAGACCGTTTCATGCTCTTCATATTTTTGACACTTTTTAAGCTCTTCATATTTTTCACGCCTTTTCTGGCTCTTCATGTTTTTCAACACCGCTTCATGCTCGTCCTACTTTCCAGACCGTTTCATGCTCGTCTCATTTTTGACACCTTTTGAAGCTCTTCATATTTCTCACAACTTTTAAGTTCTTCATGTTTTTCACACGTTTTCAGGCTCTTCATGTTTTTCAACACCGCTTCATGCTCCTCCCATTTTTCAGACCGTTTCATGCTCCTCCCATTTTTCAGACCGTTTCATGCTCCTCCTATTTTTCAGACCGTTTCATGCTCCTCATATTTTTGACACCTTTTGAAGCTCTTCATATTTTTCACACCATTTCACGCTCTTCATGTTTTTGAACACCGCTTCATGCTCCTCCCATATTTCAGACCGTTTCATGCTCCTTCTATTTTTGACACCTTTTGAAGCTCTTCATATTTTTCACACCATTTGAGGCTCTTCATGTTTTTGAACACCGTTTAATGCTCCTCCTATTTTTCAGACCGTTTCATGCTCCTCATATTTTTGACACCTTTTGAAGCTCTTCATATTTTTCACACCTTTTCAGGCTCCTCATGTTTTCGAACACCGCTTTATGCTCCTCCTATTTTTCAGACCGTTTCATACTCCTCATATATTTGACACCTTTTGAAGCCCTTCATATTTTTCACAGTTTTTCAGGCTCTTCATGTTTTTGAACACCACTTCATGCTCCTCCTATTTTTCAGACCGTTTCATGCTCCTCATGTATTTCACACCTTTTGAGGCTCTTCATGATTTTAACACCTTTTCAGGCTCTTCAAGATTTTCAACACCGCTTCATGCTCCTGGTATTTTTCAGACCGTTTCATGCTCATGTCATTTTTGACACATTTTGAAGCTCTTCACATTTTTCACACCTATTGAAGCTCTTCATATTTTTCATAATTTTGAAGCTCTTCATATTTTTCACACGTTTTCAGGCTCTTCATCTTTTTCAACACCTCTTTATGCTCCTGCTATTTTCCAGACCGTTTCATACTCCTCATATTTTTGACACGTTTTGAGGCTCTTCATATTTTTCACACCTTTTCAGGCTCTTCATGATTTTCAACACCGCTTCATGCTCCTCCTATTTTTCAGACCGTTTCGTACTCCTCATATTTTTGACACGTTTTGAGGCTCTTCATATTTTTCACACCTTTTCAGTCTCTTCATGTTTTTGAACACCGTTTCATGCTGCTCCTACTTTTCAGACCGTATAATGCACCTCATATATTTCACACGTTTTGAAGCTCTTCATATTTTTCACACCTTTTCAGGCTCTTCATGTTATTTAACACCACTTCATGCTCCTCCTAATTATCAGACCGTTTCATGCTCCTCATATTTTTGACACCTTTTGTAGCTCTTCATATTATTCACACCTTTTCAGACTCTGCATGTTTTTCAACACCACTTCATGCTCCTCCTATTTTGCAGACAGTTTCATGCTCCTCATATTTTTGACAATATTTGAAGCTCTTCATATTTCTAACACCTTTTCAGGCGCTTCATGTTTTTCAACACCGCTTCGTGCTCCTCCTATTTTTCAGACCGTTTCATGCTCATCTCATTTTTGACACCTTTTGAAGCTCTTCTTATTTTCCACATCTTTTGAAACTCTTCATATTTATCACACGTTTTCAGGCTCCTCATGTTTTTGAACAACGTTTCATGTTCCTCCTATTTTTCAGACTGTTTCATGCTCCTCATATTTTTGACACCTTTTGATGCTCATCATATTTTTCACAACTTTTGAAACTCTTATATTTTTCACTCGTTTTCAGGCTCTTCATGATTTTCAACACCGCTTCATGCTCCTCCTATTTTTCAGACCGTTTCATGTTCCTCATATATTTGACACCTTTGGAAGCTCTTTATATATTTCACACCTTTTCAGGCGCTTCATGTTTTTCAATACCGCTTCATGCTCCTCCTATTTTTCAGACTATTTCATGCTCATCTCTTTTTTGACACCTTTTGAAGCTCTTCATATTTTTCACACCTTTTGAGCTCTTCATATTTTTCAACACTGCTTTATGCTGCTCCCATTTTTCAGACCGTTCATGCCCCTCATAATTTTGAAACATTTTGAAGCTCTTCATATTTTTTACACCTTTTCAGGCTCTTCATGTTTTTCAACACCACTTCATCCTCCTCCAGTTTTTAAGACCGTTCATGTCCCTCATATTTTTGACACCTTTTGAAGCTCTTCATATTTTCACACGTTTTCAGGCTCTTCATGTTTTTCAACACCTTATCAGGCTCATCGTATTTTTCAGACCGTTTCATGCTCCTCATATTTTTGACACGTTTTCAGTCTCTTCATATTTTTCACACCTTTTCAGGCTCTTCATGTTTTTGAACACCGATTCATGCTCCAAATACTTTTCACACCTTTTGAAGCTCTTCATATTTTTCACACATTTTCAGGTTCTTTATGTTTTTCACCACCGCTTCATGCTCCTCCTATTTTTCAGACCGTTTCATGCTCATCTAATTTTTGACACCTTTTGAAGCTCTTCGTATTTTGACACCTTTTGAAGCTCTTCATATTTTTATACCTTTTCAGGCTCTTCATGTTTTTCAACACCGCTTCTTGCTTCTCCTGTTTTTCAGACCGTTTCATGCTCCTCATATTTTTGAAACCTTTTGGAACTCTTCATATTTTTCACATCTTTTCAGGCTCTTCATGATTTTCAACACCATTTCATGCTCCTCGTATTTTTCAGACCTTTTCTTGCTCCTCATATTTTTGACACTTTTTGAAGCTCTTCATATTTTTCACACCTTTTGAAGCTCTTCGTATTTTTCACAAATTTTCAGGCTCTTTATGTTTTTGAACACCGTTTTATGCTGCTTCTATTTTTCAGACTCTTTCATGCTTCTCATATATTTTAAACCTTTTGAATCTCTTCATGTTTTTCAAACCTTTTCAGGCTGTTCATGTTTTTGTAGACCGATTCATGCTCCTCCTGTTTTTCAGACCGTTTCAGGCTCCTCATATTTTTGACACCTTTTGAAGCTCTTCATATTTTTTACAACTTTTCAGGCATTTCATGTTTTTGAACACCTCTTCATGCTCCTCCTATTTTTCACACCTTTTGAAGCTCTTCACATTTTTCACACCATTTCAGGCTCTTCATGTTTTTCAACACCGCTTCATGCTCCTCCTATTTTCAGAACGTTTAATGCTCCTCCTGTACTTCACACCTTTGAAGCTCTTCATATTTTTCACATCTTTTCAGGCTCTTCATGTTTTTCAACAACACTTCATGCTCCACCATTTTTTCAGACCGCTTCATGCTCATCTCATTTTTGACACTTTTTGAAGCTCTTCATATTTTTCACCCCTTTTGAAGCTCTTCATATTTTTCACACGTTTTCAGGCTCTTCATGTTTTTCAACACCGCTTCATGTTCCTCCTATTTTTCACAACTGTTGAAGCTCTTCATATTTTTCACACCTTTTCAGGCTCTTCATGTTTTTGAACACCGCTTCATGCTGCTCCTATTTTTCAGAGCGTTACATGCTCCTCATATGTTTAAAAGCTTTTGAAGCTCTTCAAATTTTTCACACCTTTTCAGGCTCTTCATGTTTTTCAACACCGCTTCATGATCCTCCTATTTTTCAGACCGTTTCATGCTCCTCATGTATTTCACACCTTTTGAAGCTCTTCATATTTTTCACACGTTTTTAGGCTCTTCATGTTTTTCATCAATGCTTCATGCTCCTTCTCTTTTTCAGACCGTTTCATGCTCCTCATATTTTTCACACCTTTTGAAGCTCTTCATATTTTTCACACCTTTTCAGACTCCTCACGTTTTTCAACACCTTGTCATGCTCCTCCTGTTTTTCAGACAGTTTCACGCTCCTCTTGTATTTCACATCTTTTGAAGCTCTTCATATTTTTCACACCTTTTCAAGCTCTTCATGTTTTTGAACACCGCTTCATGCTCCTCCTATTTTTCAGACCGTTTCATTCTCCTCATATTTTTCACACCTTTTCAGGCTCTTCATGTTTCTGAACACCGCTTCATGCTCCTCATATATTTCAGACCGTTTCATGCTCCTCATATTTGTGACACCTTTTGAAGCTCTTCCTATTTTTCACACATTTTCAGACTCTTCATGTTTTGCAACATGACTTCATGCTCCTCCTATTTTTCAGACCGTTTCATGCTCCTCATATTTTTGACACGTTTTGAAGCTCTTCATATTTTTCACACCTTTTCAGGCTCCTCATGGTTTTCAACACTGTTTCATGATCCTCCTATTTTTCAGACCGTTTCATGCTCCTCATAATTTTGACACCCTTTGAAGCTCTTCTTATATTTCACACCTTTTCAGTCTCTTCATGTTTTCGAACACCCCTTCAAGTTCCTTCTATTTTTGCGACCGTTTCATGCTCTTCATATTTTTGACACCTTTTGAAGCTCTTCATATTTTTCACACCTTTTGAAGCTCTTCATATATTTCACACATTTTCAGGCTCTTCATGTTTTTCAACACCACTTCATGCTCCTCCTATTTTTCAGACCGTTTCATGCTCATCTAATTTTTGACACCTTTTGAAGCTCTTCATATATTTCACACCTTTTGAAGCTCTTCATATTTTTCACATTTTTGAAGCTATTCAAATTTTTCACACGTTTTCAGGCTCTTCATATTTTTGAACACCGCTTCATGCTCTTGCTATTTTTCACAACGTTTCACACTCCTCATATTTTTGACACGTTTTGAGGCTACTCATATTTTTCACACCTTTTCAGGCTCTTCATGTTTTTGAACACCGTTTCATGATCCTCCTATTTTTCAGAACGTTTAATGCTCCTCATAATCTTGACACCTTTTAAAGTTCTTCTTATTTTTCACACCTTTTAAGGCTCTTCATGTATTGAACACCGTTTCATGCTCCTCCTATTTTCAGACAGTTTCATGCTCTTCATTTTTTTACACCTTTTGAAGCTCTTCATATTTTTCACACCTTTTGAAGCTCTTCATATATTTCACACCTTTACAGGCTCTTCATGTTTTTCAACACCACTTCATGCTCCTCCTATTTTTCAGACCGTTTCATGCTCATCTCATTTTTCACACCTTTTGAAGCTCTTCATATATTTCACACCTTTACAGGCTCTTCATGTTTTTCAACACCACTTCAAGCTCCTCCTCTTTTTCTGACCGTTTCAAGCTCCTCGTATTTTTGACACCTTTTGAAGCTCTTCATATTTTTCACACCTTTTCAGGTTCTTCATGTTTCTCAACACCGCTTCATGCTCCTCCTATTTTTCAGACCGTTTCATGCTCCTCTCATTTCTGAAACCTTTTGAAGGTCTTCATATATTTCACACATTTTCAGGCTTACATGTTTTTCAAAACCAATTCATGCTCGTCATATTTTTCAGACCGTTTCATGCTCCTCATATTTTGACAACTTTGAAGCTCTTCATATTTTTCACACCTTTTCAGGCTCTTCATGTTTTTCAACACTGCTTCATGCTCCTCCTTTATTTCAGACAGTTTCATTCTCCTCCTATTTTTGACACCTTTTGAAGCTATTCATATATTTCACACCTTTTCAAGCTCTTCATGTTTTTGAACACTGCTTCATGCTCCTCCTCTTTTTCTGACCGTTTCATGCTCCTCGTATTTTTGACACCTTTTGAAGCTCTTCATATTTTTCACACCTTTTCATGCTCTTCATGTTTTTCAACACTGCTTCATGCTCCTCCTTTATTTCAGACAGTTTCATTCTCCTCCTATTTTTGACACCTTTTGAATCTCTTCATATATTTGACACCATTTCAAGCTCTTCATGTTTTTCAACACCGCTTCCTGCTCCTCCTTTTTGTCAGACCATTTCATGCTCCTCATATTTTTGACACCTTTTCATGTTCTTCAAGTTTTTCAACACCGCGTCATGCCCCTCCTATTTTCAGACCGTTTCATGCTCCTCATATTTTTGACACCTTTTCATGCTCTTCATGTTTTTCAACACCGCGTCATGCCCCTCCTATTTTCAGACCGTTTCATGCTCCTCATATTTTTCAGAATGTTTCATGCTCCTCATATTTTTGACACCTTAGAAACTCTTCATATTTTTGACACCTTTTCAAGCTCTTCATGTTTTTCAACACCGCTTCATGCTCCTCATATTTTTCAGACCGTTTCTTGCTCCTCATATTTTTGACACCTTTTGAAGCTCTTCATATTTTTCACACCTTTTCAGGCTTTCATGTTTTTGATCACCGTTTCTTGCTCCTCCTATTTTTCAGACCGTTTCATGCTCCTCATGTATTTCACACCTTTAGAAGCTCTTCATATTTTTCACACCTTCTCAGGCTCTTCACGTTTTGATCACCATTTCATGCTCCTTTATTTTTCAGACCGTTTCATGCTCATCTCATTTTTGACACCTTTTGAAGCTCTTCATATATTTCACACGTTTTCAAGCTCTTCATATTTTTCACACCTCTTCAGGCTCTTCATATTTTTGAACCCCGCTTCATGCTCCTCCTATTTTCAGACCGTTTCATGCTCCTCATATTTTTGACACCTTTTGAAGCTCTTCATATTTTCACACCTTTTCAGGCTCTTCATGTTTTTGAACACCGCTTCATGCTCCTCCTATTTTTCAGACCGTTTCATGCTGCTCATATTTTTGACACCTTTTGAAGCTCTTCATATTTTTCACACCTTTTCAGGCTTTCATGTTTTTGATCACCGTTTCTTGCTCCTCCTATTTTTCAGACCGTTTCATGCTCCTCATATTTTTGACACCTTTTGAAGCTCTTCATATTGTTCAAACCTTTTCAGGCTCTTCATGTTCTTCAACACCACTTCATGCTCCTCCTTTTTGTCAGACCGTTTCATGCTCCTCATATTTTTGACAACTTTTGAAGCTCTTCATAATTTTCACACCCTTTCAGGCTCTTCATGTTTTTCAACACCACTTCATGCTCCTCCTATTTTTCAGACCGTTTCATCCTACTCATATTTTTGACGCCTTTTGAAACTCTTCATATTTTTCACACCTTTTCAGGCTCTTCATGTTTTTCAACACTACTTTATGCTCCTCCTATTTTTCAGACCGTTTCATGCTCCTCATATTTTTGACACCTTTTGAAGCTCTTCATATTTTTCACACCTTTTCAGGCTCTTCATGTTTTTCAACACCACTTCATGCTCCTCCTATTTTTCAGATCGTTTCATGCTCCTCATATTTTTGACACATTTTGAAGCTCTTCATAATTTTCACACCCTTTCAGACTCTCCATGTTTTTTAACACCATTTCGTGCTCCTCCTATTTTTCAGACCGTTTCATGCTCCTCATATTTTTGACACCTTTTGAAGCTCTTCATATTTTCACACCTTTTCAGACTCTTAATGTTTTTGAACACCGCTTCATGTTCCTCCTATTTTTCAGACCGTTTCATGCTCCTCATATTTTTGACACCTTTTGAAGCTCTTCATATTTTTCACACATTTTCAGGCTCTTCATGTTTTTTAACACCGCTTCATGCTCCTCCTATTTTTCTGACCGTTTCATGCTCCTCCTATTTTTGAGACCGTTTCAGGCTCCTCATATTTTTGACACGTTTTGAAGCTCTTCATATTTTTCCAACTTTTCCAGGCTCGTCATGTTTTTGGACACCGCATCATGATCCTACTATTTTTCAGACCATTTCATGCTCTTCATATTTTTGACACCTCTTGAAGCTCGTCATATATTTCACACCTTTTCAGCCTCTTCATTTTTTTTAAAACCGCTTCATGCTCCTCCTATTTTTCACACCGTTTCATGCTCATCTCATTTTTGACACCTTTTGAAGCTCTTCATATATTTCACACCTTTTCAAGTTCTTCATATTTTTCAGACCTTTTCAGGCTCTTCATGTTTTTGATCACCGTTTCATGCTCCTCCTATTTTTCAGACCGTTTCATGCTCCTCATATTTTTGACACTTTTTGAAGCTCATCATATTTTTCACACCTTTTCAGGCTCTTCACGTTTTTGAACACCGCTTCATGCTCCTCCAATTTTTCAGGCCGTTTCATGCTCCTCATGTATTTCACACCTTTTGAAGGTCTTCATATTTTTTACACCTTTTCTGGCTCTTCATGTTTTTCCACACCACTTCATGCTTCTCCTATTTTTCGGATCCTTTCATGCTCATCTCATTTTTAACACCTTGTGAAGCTCTTCATATTTTTCACACCTTTTCAGTATCTTCACGTTTTTGAACACCGCTTAAGCCTCCTCCTATTTTTCAGATCGTTTCTTGCCCCTCATATTTTTGAAACGTTTTGAAGCTCTTCATATTTTTCACAACTTTTCAGGTTCTTCATGTTTTTGAACACCGCTTCATGCTCCTCCTAATTTTCAGACCGTTTCATGCTCTTCATATTTTTGACACCTTTTGAAGCTCTTCATATTTTTCACACATTTTCAGGCTCTTCATGTTTTTCAACACCACTTCATGCTCCTCTTATTTTTCAGATCGTTTCATGCTCATCTCATTTTTGACACCTTTTGAGGCTCTTCATATTTTTCACACCTTTTCAGGTTTTTCATGTTTTTGAACACCGCTTCATGCTCCTCCTATTTTTCAGACCGTTTCATGCTCCTCACATTTTTGACACCTTTTGAAGCTCTTCATATTTTTCACAACTTTTCAGTCTCTTCCTGTTTTTGAACACCATTTCATGCTCTTCCTATTTTTCACATCGCTTCATGCTCATCTCATTTTTGACACCTTTTGAGGCTCTTCATATTTTTCACACCTTTTCAAGCCCTTCATGTTTTTCCACACCACTTCATGCTTCTCCTATTTTTCAGACCGTTTCATGCTCCTCATATTTTTGACACCTTTTGAAGCTCTTCATATTTTTCACACCTTTTCAGGCTATTCATGTTTTTCAACACCGCTTCATGCTCCTCCTATTTTTCAAACAGTTTAATGCACCTCATATTTTTCACACATTTTGAAGCTCTTCATATTTTTCACAACTTTTCAGGCTCTTCATGTTTTTCCACACCACTTCATGCTGCTCCTATTTTTCGGCCTGTTTCATGCTCCTCATGTATTTCACACCTTTTGAAGCTCTTCATATTTTTCACACATTTTCAGGCTCTTCATGTTTTTTAACACCGCTTCATGCTCCTCCTATTTTTCTTACCGTTTCATGCTCCTCCTATTTTTGAGACCGTTTCAGGCTCCTCATATTTTTGACACGTTTTGAAGCTCTTCATATTTTTCCAACTTTTCCAGGCTCGTCATGTTTTTGGACACCGCATCATGATCCTACTATTTTTCAGACCATTTCATGCTCTTCATATTTTTGACACCTCTTGAAGCTCGTCATATATTTCACACCTTTTCAGCCTCTTCATTTTTTTTAAAACCGCTTCATGCTCCTCCTATTTTTCACACCGTTTCATGCTCATCTCATTTTTGACACCTTTTGAAGCTCTTCATATATTTCACACCTTTTCAAGTTCTTCATATTTTTCAGACCTTTTCAGGCTCTTCATGTTTTTGATCACCGTTTCATGCTCCTCCTATTTTTCAGACCGTTTCATGCTCCTCATATTTTTGACACTTTTTGAAGCTCATCATATTTTTCACACCTTTTCAGGCTCTTCACGTTTTTGAACACCGCTTCATGCTCCTCCAATTTTTCAGGCCGTTTCATGCTCCTCATGTATTTCACACCTTTTGAAGGTCTTCATATTTTTTACACCTTTTCTGGCTCTTCATGTTTTTCCACACCACTTCATGCTTCTCCTATTTTTCGGATCCTTTCATGCTCATCTCATTTTTAACACCTTGTGAAGCTCTTCATATTTTTCACACCTTTTCAGTATCTTCACGTTTTTGAACACCGCTTAAGCCTCCTCCTATTTTTCAGATCGTTTCTTGCCCCTCATATTTTTGAAACGTTTTGAAGCTCTTCATATTTTTCACAACTTTTCAGGTTCTTCATGTTTTTGAACACCGCTTCATGCTCCTCCTAATTTTCAGACCGTTTCATGCTCTTCATATTTTTGACACCTTTTGAAGCTCTTCATATTTTTCACACATTTTCAGGCTCTTCATGTTTTTCAACACCACTTCATGCTCCTCTTATTTTTCAGATCGTTTCATGCTCATCTCATTTTTGACACCTTTTGAGGCTCTTCATATTTTTCACACCTTTTCAGGCTTTTCATGTTTTTGAACACCGCTTCATGCTCCTCCTATTTTTCAGACCGTTTCATGCTCCTCACATTTTTGACACCTTTTGAAGCTCTTCATATTTTTCACAACTTTTCAGTCTCTTCCTGTTTTTGAACACCATTTCATGCTCTTCCTATTTTTCACATCGCTTCATGCTCATCTCATTTTTGACACCTTTTGAGGCTCTTCATATTTTTCACACCTTTTCAAGCCCTTCATGTTTTTCCACACCACTTCATGCTTCTCCTATTTTTCAGACCGTTTCATGCTCCTCATATTTTTGACACCTTTTGAAGCTCTTCATATTTTTCACACCTTTTCAGGCTATTCATGTTTTTCAACACCGCTTCATGCTCCTCCTATTTTTCAAACAGTTTCATGCACCTCATATTTTTCACACATTTTGAAGCTCTTCATATTTTTCACAACTTTTCAGGCTCTTCATGTTTTTCCACACCACTTCATGCTGCTCCTATTTTTCGGCCTGTTTCATGCTCCTCATGTATTTCACACCTTTTGAAGCTCTTCATATTTTTCACACCTTTTCAGGCTCTTCATGTTTTTAATCACCGTTTCATCCTCCTCCTATTTTTCAGAACTTTTCATGCTCCTCATATATTTGACACATTTTGAAGCTCTGAATATTTTTCACACATATTCAGTCTCTTCATGTGTATGAACACTGCTTCATGATCCTCCTATTTTTCAGACGGTTTCATGCTCTTCATATGTTTGACACCTTTTGAAGCTCTTCATATTTTTCACACCTTTTGAGGGCCTTCATGTTTTTCAACACCGTTTCATGCTGCTTCTCTATTTCAGACCGTTTCATGCTCCTCATATTTTTTACACCTTTTGAAGCTCTTCATATTTTTAACTCCTTTTCAGGCTCTTTTTTTTTTGAACCCCACTACATGCTCCTCTAATTTTCAGACCGTTTCATCCTCCTCATATTTATCACACCTTTTGAAACTCTTCATATTTTTCACACCTTTTCAGGCTCTTCATGTTTTTGAACACAGCTTCATGCTCCTCCTATTTTTCAGACCGTTTCATGCTCCTCATATGTTTCACTTCTTTTTCAGGCTCTTCATGATTTTCAACAACACTTCATGCTCCTCCTATTTTTCAGACCGTTTCATGCTCCTCCTATTTTTCAGACCGTTTCATGCTACTCATATTTTGACACCTTTTCAGGCTCTTCATGTTTTTTAACACTTTTTCATGCTCCTCCTATATTGCAGACCGTTTCATGCTCCTTATATTTTTGACACCTTTTGAAGCTCTTCATATTTTCACACCTTTTCAGGCTCTTCATATTTTTCACACCGCTTCATGCTCCTCCTATTTTTCAGACCGTTTCATGCTCCTCATATGTTTCACTTCTTTTTCAGGCTCTTCATGATTTTCAACAACACTTCATGCTCCTCCTATTTTTCAGACCGTTTTTATGCTCCTCCTATTTTTCAGACCGTTTCATGCTCCTCATATTTTGACACCTTTTGAAGCTCTTCATATTTTTTACCTTTTCAGGCTCTTCATATTTTTAAACCCTGCTACAGGCTTCTCCTATATTTCCGACCGTTTCATGCTCCTCATATTTTTGACACCTTTGAAGCTCTTCATATTTTTCACACCTCCTCAGGCTCTTCATGTTTTTCAACACCGCTTCATGCTCCTCCTATTTTCCAGACCATTTCATGCTCCTCATATTTTTGACTCCTTTGAAGCTCTTCATATATTTCAAACCTTTTCAGGCTCTTCAAGTTTTTCAACATAGCTTCATGCTCCTCATATTTTTCAGACCGTTTCATTCTCCTCATATTTTTGATACCTTTTGAAGCTCTTCATATTTTTTACCTTTTCAGGCTCTTCATGTTTTTGAACACCGCTTCATGCTCCTCCTACTTTTCAGACCGTTTCATGCAACTCATATTTTTGAAACCTTTTAAGCTCTTCATATTTTTCACACCTTTTCAGGCTCTTCATGTTTTTCAACACACTTCATGCTCCTACTATTTTTCAGACCATTTCATGCTCCTCATATTTTTGACACCTTTTGAAGCTCTTCATATTTTTTACACCTTTTCAGGCTCTTCATGCTTTTCAACACCACTTCATGCACCTACTATATTTCAGAACGTTTCATGCTCCTGATATTTTTGACAATTTTAGAAGCTCTTCATATTTTTCAACACCACTTCATGCTCCTCCTATTTTTCAGACCGTTTCATGCTCCACATATTTTTGACACCTTTTGAAGCTCTCCATATATTTCACAACTTTTCAGGCTCTTCAAGTTTTTGAACACCGCTTCATGCTCCTCCTATTTTTCAGACCGTTTCATGCTCCTCCTATTTTAAGACCGTTTCATGCTCCTCATATTTTTGACACCTTTTGAAGCTCTTCATATTTTTCACACCTTTTCAGCCTCTTCATGTTTTTCAACACCGCTTCATGATCCTTCTATTTTCAGACCGTTTCATGCTCCTCATATTTTTGACACCTTTTGACGCTCTTCATATTTTTCACACCTTTTCAGGCTCTTCATCTTTTTCAACACCGCTTCATGGTCCTCCTATTTTCAGTCCGTTTCATGCTCCTCATATTTTTGACACCTTTTGAAGCTCTTCATATTTTTCACACCATTTCTGGCTCTTCATGTTTTTCAACACCGCTTCATGCTCCTCCTATTTTTCAGACCGTTTCATGCTCCTCATATTTTTGACACTTTTAAAAGCTCTTCATATATTTCACACCTTTTCAAGCTCTTCATGTTTTTGAACATCACTTCATGCTCCTCCTATTTTTCTGACCGTTTCATGCTCCTCCTATTTTCAGACCGTTTCATGCTCCTCATATTTTTGACAGGTTTTGAAGCTTTTTATATTTTTCATACCTTTCAGGTTCTTCATGTTTTTCAATACCGCTTCATGCTCCTCCTATTTTTCAGACCGTTTCATGCTCCTCATATTTTTGACAGGTTTTGAAGCTTTTTATATTTTTCATACCTTTTCAGGCTCTTCATGTTTTTCAACACCGCTTCATGCTCCTCCTATTTTCAGTCCGTTTCATGCTCCTCATATTTTTGACACCTTTTGAAGCTATTCATATTTTTCACACCTTTTCAGGCTCTTAATGTTTTTGAACACCACTTCATGCTCCTCCTATTTTTCAGACCGTTTCATGCTCCTCATATTTTTGACACCTTTTGAAGCTCTTCATATTTTTCACACGTTTTCAGGCTCTTCATGTTTTTCAACACTGTTTCATGCTCCTCCTATTTTTCCGACCGTTTCATGCTCCTCCTATTTTTCAGACCATTTCATGCTCCTCATATTTTTGACAATTTTGGAAGCTCTTCATATTTTTCACACCTTTTCTGGCTGTTCATCTTTTTCAAGACCGCTTCATGCTCCTCCTATTTTTCAGACTGTTTCATGCACCTCTTATTATTGACACCTTTTGAATCTCTTCATATTTTTCACACGATTTTACGTTCTTCATGTTTTTCATCACCGCTTCACGCTCCTCCTATTTTTGAGACGGTTTTATGCTCCACATAGTTTTGACAACTTTTGGAGCTCTTCATATTTTTCACAGCTTTTCACGCTCTTCATGTTTTTGAACACCGCTTCATGCTCCTCCTATTTTTCAGACCGTTTCATGCTCCTCATATTTTTCACAGCTTTTGAAGCTCTTCATATTTTTCACACCTTTTCAGGCTCTTTATGTTTTTGAAAACCACTTCAAGCTCCTCCTATTTTTCAGACCTTTTCATGCTCCTCATATTTTTGACACCTTTTCAAGCTCTTCATATTTTTCACACATTTTGAAGCTCTTCATATTTTTCACACCTTCTTAGGCTCTTCATGTATTTGAGCACAGCTTCATGCTTCTCCTGTTTTTAAGACCGTTTCATGCTCCTCATATATTTGACACCTTTTGAAGCTGTTCATGTTTTTCACACCTTTTCAGGCTCTTCATGTTTTTGAACACCTTTTCATGCTGCTCCTATTTTTGAGACCGTTTCATGCTCCTCATATTTTTGACACTTTATGGGGCTCTTCATATTTTTCACACCATTCCAGGCTTCATATTTTTGAACACGGTTTCTTGTTCTTCCTATTTTTCAGACCGTTTCATGCTCCTCATATATTTCACACCTTTTGAAGCTCTTCATGTTTTTTAACATCTTTTCATGCTCCTCCTATATTTCAGACCGTTTCATGTTCCTTATATTTTTGACACCTTTTGAAGCTCTTCATATTTTTCACACCTTTTCAGGCTCTTCATATTTTTCAACAGCACTTCATGCTACTCCAATTTTTCAGACCGTTTCATGCTCCTCATATATTTGACACCTTTTGAAGCACTTCATATTTTTCACACCTTTTCAGGCTCTTCATATTTTTCAACACCGCTTCAAGCTCCTCCTATTTTTCAGACCGTTTCTTGATCCTCATATTTTTCACACCTTTGAGGCTCTTCATATATTTCATACCTTTTCAGGCTCTTCATGTTTTTCAACACCGCTTCAGGCTCCTCCTAAATTTCAGACCGTTTCATTCTCCTCATAATTTTGACACTATTTGAAGCTCTTCATACTTTTCACACCTTTTCAGGCTCTTCATGTTTTTTAACACTTTTTCATGCTCCTCCTATATTGCAGACCGTTTCATGCTCCTTATATTTTTGACACCTTTTGCAGCTCTTCATATTTTCACACCTTTTCAGGCTCTTCATATTTTTCACACCACTTCATGCTCCTCCTATTTTTCAGACCGTTTCATGCTTCTCATATGTTTCACTCCTTTTTCAGGCTCTTCATGATTTCAACAACACTTCATGCTCCTCCTATTTTTCAGACCGTTTCATGCTCCTCCTATTTTTCAGACCGTTTCATGCTCCTCATATTTTGACACCTTTTGAAGCTCTTCATATTTTTTACCTTTTCAGGCTCTTCATATTTTTCAACCCTGCTACATGCTTCTCCTATATTTCCGACCGTTTCATGCTCCTCATATTTTTGATACCTTTTGAAGCTCTTCATATTTTTCACACCTTTTCAGGCTCTTCATGTTTTTCAACACCGCTTCATGCTCCTCCTATTTTCCAGACCGTTTCATGCTCCTCATATTTTTGACACCTTTGAAGCTCTTCATATATTTCAAACCTTTTCAGGCTCTTCAAGTTTTTCAACATAGCTTCATGCTCCTCATATTTTTCAGACCGTTTCATTCTCCTCATATTTTTGACACCTTTTGAAGCTCTTGATATTTTTCACACCTTTTCAGGCTCTTCATGTTTTTGAACACCGCTTCATGCTCCTCCTACTTTTCAGGCCGTTTCATGCAACTCATAATTTTGAAACCTTTTGAAGCTCTTCATATTTTTCACACCTTTTCAGGCTCTTCATGTTTTTCAACACCACTTCATGCTCCTACTATTTTTCAGACCATTTCATGCTCCTCATATTTTTGACACCTTTTGAAGCTCTTCATATTTTTCACACCTTTTCAGGCTCTTCATGTTTTTCAACACCACTTCATGCACCTACTATTTTTCAGAACGTTTCATGCTCCTGATATTTTTGAGAATTTTAGAAGCTCTTCATATTTTTCAACACCACTTCCTGCTCCTCTTATTATTGACACCTTTTGAATCTCTTCATATTTTTCACACGATTTTACGTTCTTCATGTTTTTCCACACCGCTTCACGCTCCTCCTATTTTTGAGACGGTTTTACGCTCCACATATTTTTGACAACTTTTGGAGCTCTTCATATTTTTCACACCTTTTCAGGCTCTTCATGTTTTTGAACACCGCTTCATGCTCCTCCTTTTTTTCAGACCGTTTCATGCTCCTTATATTTTTGACACATTTTGAAGCTCTTCATATTTTTCACACCTTTTCAGGCTCTTCATGTTTTTGAACACCGCTTCATGCTCCTCCTTTTTTTCAGACCGTTTCATGCTCCTGATATTTTTGACAATTTTAGAAGCTCTTCATATTTTTCAGCACCACTTCATGCTTCTCCTATTTTTCAGACAGTTTCATGCTCCTCCTATTTTTCAGACTGTTTCATGCACCTCTTATTATTGACACCTTTTGAAGCTCTCATATTTTTCACACTTTTTGAGGCTCTTCATGTTTTTCAACACCGTTTCATGCTTCTCCTATTTTTCAGACCGTTTCCTGCCCATCATATTTCTGACACCTTTTGAAGCTCTTCATTTTTTTCACACCTTTTCAGGCTCTTCATGTTTTTTAACACCGCTGCATACTCCTCCTATTTTTCAGACCGTTTCATGCTCCTCATATTCTTCACACCTTTTGAAGCTCTTTATATTTTTCACACCTTTTCAGGCTCTTCATTTTCTTCAACACCGCTTCATGGTCCTCCTATTTTTCAGACCGTTTCATTCTCCTCATATTTTTGACACCTTTGAAGGTCTTCATATATTTCAAACCTTTTCAGGCTCTTCAAGTTTTTCAACATAGCTTCATGCTCCTCATATTTTTCAGACCGTTTCATTCTCCTCATATTTTTGATACCTTTTGAAGCTCTTCATATTTTTCACACCTTTTCAGGCTCTTCATGTTTTTCAACACCGCTTCATGCTCCTCCTATTTTTCAGACCGTTTCATGCTCCTCATATTTTGACACCTTTTGAAGCTCTTCATATTTTTTACCTTTTCAGGCTCTTCATATTTTTCAACCCTGCTACATGCTTCTCCTATATTTCCGACCGTTTCATGCTCCTCATATTTTTGATACCTTTTGAAGCTCTTCATATTTTTCACACCTTTTCAGGCTCTTCATGTTTTTCAACACCGCTTCATGCTCCTCCTATTTTCCAGACCGTTTCATGCTCCTCATATTTTTGACACCTTTGAAGCTCTTCATATATTTCAAACCTTTTCAGGCTCTTCAAGTTTTTCAACATAGCTTCATGCTCCTCATATTTTTCAGACCGGTTCATTCTCCTCATATTTTTGATACCTTTTGAAGCTCTTCATATTTTTTACACCTTTTCAGGCTCTTCATGTTTTTCAACACCGCTTCATGCTCCTCCTAATTTTCAGACCGTTTCATTCTCCTCATATTTTTGACACCTTTTGAAGCTCTTGATATTTTTCACACCTTTTCAGGCTCTTCATGTTTTTGAACACCGCTTCATGCTCCTCCTACTTTTCAGACCGTTTCATGCAACTCATATTTTTGAAACCTTTTGAAGCTCTTCATATTTTTCACACCTTTTCAGGCTCTTCATGTTTTTCAACACCACTTCATGCTCCTACTATTTTTCAGACCATTTCATGCTCCTCATATTTTTGACACCTTTTGAAGCTCTTCATATTTTTCACACCTTTTCAGGCTCTTCATGTTTTTCAACACCACTTCATGCACCTACTATTTTTCAGAACGTTTCATGCTCCTGATATTTTTGAGAATTTTAGAAGCTCTTCATATTTTTCAACACCACTTCATGCTCCTCTTATTATTGACACCTTTTGAATCTCTTCATATTTTTCACACGATTTTACGTTCTTCATGTTTTTCCACACCGCTTCACGCTCCTCCTATTTTTGAGACGGTTTTACGCTCCACATATTTTTGGCAACTTTTGGAGCTCTTCATATTTTTCACACTTTTTCAGGCTCTTCATGTTTTTGAACACCGCTTCATGCTCCTCCTTTTTTTCAGACCGTTTCATGCTCCTTATATTTTTGACACATTTTGAAGCTGTTCATATTTTTCACACCTTTTCAGGCTCTTCATGTTTTTGAACACCGCTTCATGCTCCTCCTTTTTTTCAGACCGTTTCATGCTCCTGATATTTTTGACAATTTTAGAAGCTCTTCATATTTTTCAGCACCACTTCATGCTTCTCCTATTTTTCAGACAGTTTCATGCTCCTCCTATTTTTCAGACTGTTTCATGCACCTCTTATTATTGACACATTTTGAAGCTCTCATATTTTTCACACTTTTTGAGGCTCTTCATGTTTTTCAACACCGTTTCATGCTTCTCCTATTTTTCAGACCGTTTCCTGCCCATCATATTTCTGACACCTTTTGAAGCTCTTCATTTTTTTCACACCTTTTCAGGCTCTTCATGTTTTTTAACACCGCTGCATACTCCTCCTATTTTTCAGACCGTTTCATGCTCCTTATATTTTTCACACCTTTTGAAGCTCTTTATATTTTTCACACCTTTTCAGGCTCTTCATTTTTTTCAACACCGCTTCATGGTCCTCCTATTTTTCAGACCGTTTCATTCTCCTCATATTTTTGACACCTTTGAAGCTCTTCATATATTTCAAACCTTTTCAGGCTCTTCAAGTTTTCAACATAGCTTCATGCTCCTCATATTTTTCAGACCGTTTCATTCTCCTCATATTTTTGATACCTTTTGAAACTCTTCATATTTTTCACACCTTTTCAGGCTCTTCATGTTTTTCAACACCGCTTCATGCTCCTCCTATTTTTCAGACCGTTTCATGATCCTCATATATTTGACACCTTTTACAGCACTTCATATTTTTCACACCTTTTCAGGCTCGTCATGTTTTCCAACACCGCTTCATGCTCCTCCTAATTTTCAGACCGTTTCATTCTCCTCATATTTTTGACACCTTTTGAAGCTCTTGATATTTTTCACACCTTTTCAGGCTCTTCATGTTTTTCAACACCGCTTCATGCTCCTCCTATTTTTCAGACCGTTTCATGCTCCTCATATATTTGACACCTTTTACAGCACTTCATATTTTTCACACCTTTTCAGGCTCGTCATGTTTTCCAACACCGCTTCATGCTCCTCCTAATTTTCAGACCGTTTCATTCTCCTCATATTTTTGACACCTTTTGAAGCTCTTGATATTTTTCACACCTTTTCAGGCTCTTCATGTTTTTGAACACCGCTTCATGCTCCTCCTACTTTTCAGACCGTTTCATGCTCCTCATATATTTGACACCTTTTACAGAACTTCATATTTTTCACACCTTTTCAGGCTCGTCATGTTTTCCAACACCGCTTCATGCTCCTCCTAATTTTCAGACCGTTTCATTCTCCTCATATTTTTGACACCTTTTGAAGCTCTTGATATTTTTCACACCTTTTCAGGCTCTTCATGTTTTTGAACACCGCTTCTTGCTCCTCCTATTTTTCAGACCGTTTCATGCAACTCATATTTTTGAAACCTTTTGAAGCTCTTCATATTTTTGACACCTTTTCAGGCTCTTCATGTTTTTCAACACCACTTCATGCTCCTCCTATTTTTCGGACCATTTCATGCTCCACATATTTTTGACACCTTTTGAAGCTCTTCATATATTTCACACCTTTTCAGGCTCTTCAAGTTTTTGAACACCGCTTCATGCTCCTCCTATTTTTCAGACCGTTTCATGCTCCTCCTATTTTAAGACCGTTTCATGCTCCTCATATTTTTGACACCTTATGAAGCTCTTCATATTTTTCACACCATTCAGCCTCTTCATGTTTTTCAACACCGCTTCATGATCCTCCTATTTTCAGACCGTTTCATGCTCCTCATATTTTTGACACCTTTTTACGCTCTTCATATTTTTCACACCTTTTTAGGCTCTTCATGTTTTTCAACACCGCTTCATGGTCCTCCTATTTTCAGTCCGTTTCATGCTCCTCATATTTTTGACACCTTTTGAAGCTCTTCATATTTTTCACACCATTTCCGGCTCTTCATGTTTTTCAACACCGCTTCATGCTCCTCGTATTTTTCAGACCTTTTATGCTCCTCCTATTTTTGACACCTTTTGATGCTCTTCCTTTTTTTCACACCTTTTCATGCTCTTCATGTTTTTCAAAACCGCTTCATGCTTCTCCTATTTTTCAGACAGTTTCATCCTCCTCCTATATTTCAGACCGTTTCTTGCTCCTCTTATTTTTGACAGCTTTTGAAGCTCTTCATTTATTTCACTCCTTTTCAGGCTCTTCATGTTTTTCAACACCGCTTCAAGCGCCTACTATTTTTCAGACCGTTTCATGCTCCTCATAGTTTTGACACCTTTGGAAGGTCTTCATATTTTTTACACCTTTTCAGGCTCTTCATGTTTTTCAAAACCGCTTCATGCTCCTCCTATTTTTCAGAACGTTTCATGCGCCTCATATTTTTGACAGCTTTTGAAGCTCTTCATATTTTTCACACCTTTTCAGGCTCTTCATGTTTTTCAAAACCGCTGCATGCTCCTCCTATTTTCAGACCATTTCATGCGCCTCATATTTTTGACAGCTTTTGAAGCTCTTCATATTTTTCACACCTTTTCAGGCTCTTCATGTTTTTCAACAGCGCTTCATGCTCCTCCTATTTTTCAGACCATTTCATGCGCCTCATATTTTTGACACCTTTTGAAGCTGTTCATATTTTTCACACCTTTTCAGGCTCTTCATGTTTTTCAACAGCGCTTCATGCTCCTCCTATTTTTCAGACCGTTTCATGCTCCTCATAGTTTTGACACCTTTTGAAGCTGTTCATATTTTTCACACATTTTCAGGCTCTTAATGTTTTTCAACAGCGCTTCATGCTCCTCCTATTTTTCAGACCATTTCATGCGCTTCATATTTTTGATACCTTTTGAAGCTCTTCATATTTTTCACACCTTTTCAGGCTCTTCATGTTTTTGAACAGGGCTTCATGCTCCTCCTCTTTTTCAGACCATTTCATGCGCCTCATATTTTTGACACCTTTTGAAGCTCTTCATATTTTTCACACCTTTTCAGGCTCTTCATGTTTTTCAAAACCGCTTCATGCTCCTCCTATTTTTCAGACCATTTCATGCGCCTCATATTTTTGACAGCTTTTGAAGCTCTTCATATTTTTCACACCTTTTCAGGCTCTTCATGTTTTTCAAAACCGCTTCATGCTCCTCCTATTTTTCAGACCGTTTCATGCTCCTCATATTTTTGACACCTTTTGAAACTCTTCATGTTTTTCACACCTTTTAAAGCTGTTCATGTTTTTGAACACCGCTTCATTCTCCTCCTATTTTTCAGACCGTTTCGTGCTCCTCATGTATTTCACACGTTTTGAAGCTCTTCATATATTTCACACCTTTTCAGGCTCTTCATGTTTTTCAACACCACTTCATGCTCCTCCTATTTTTTAGACCCTTTCATGCTCCTCATGTATTTCACACTTTTGAAGCTCTTCATATTTTTCACACCTATCCGGGCTCTTCATGTTTTTGAACATCGTTTCCTGCTCCTCCTATTTTTCAGACCGTTTCCTGCTCCTCATATTTTTGTCACATTTTGAAGCTCTTCATATTTTTCACACCTTTTCAGGCTCTTCATGTTTTTCAACACCACTTCATGCTCCTCCTATTTTTCAGACCGTTTCATGCTCCTCATATTTTTGACACCTTTTGTAGCTCTTCATATTTTTCACACCTTTTCTGGGTTTTCATATTTTTCAACACCACTTCATGCTTCTCCTATTTTTTAGAATGTTTAATGCTCCTCATATTTTTGACACCTTTTGTAGCTCTTCATATTTTTCACACGTTTTCAGGCTCTTCATATTTTTCAAAACCGCTTCATGCTCCTCCTATTTTTCAGAACGTTTCATACTTCTCATATTTTTGACACCTTTTGAAGCTCTTCATATTTTTCACAGCTTTTCAGGCTCTTCATGTTTATCAACACCATTTCATGCTCCTCCTGTTTTTCAGACCATTTCATGCTCATCTCATTTTTGACACCTGTTGAAGCTCTTCATATTTCTCACACCTTTTGGAGCTCTTCATTTATTTCACTCCTTTACAGGCTCTTCATGTTTTTCAACACCACTTCATGCTCCTCCTATTTTTTAGACCGTTTCATGCTCCTCATATTTTGACACATTTTGAAGCTCTTCATGTTTTTGAATTCGGCTTCAAGATCCTCCTATATGTGACACCGTTTCATGCTCCTCATAGTTTTGACACCTTTTGAATATCTTCATTTTTTTCACACCTTTTCAGTCTCTTCATGTTTTTCAACAGCATTTCATGCTCTTCCTATTTTTCAGACCGTTTCGTGCTCCTCATGTTTTTCAAACCTTTTGAAGCTCTTCATATTTTTCACACCTTTTCAGGCTCTTCATGTTTTTCAACACCGCTTCATGCTCCTCTTATTTTTTAGACCGTTTCATGCTCCTCATATATTACACACCTTTTGAAGCTCTTCATATTTTTCACACCTTTTCAGGCTCTTCATGTTTTGAACACGGCTTCGTGCTCCTCTTATTTTTCAGACCGTTTCATGCTCCTCATATTTTTGACACCTTTTGGAGGTCTTCGTATTTTTCACACCTTTTCAGGCTCTGCATGTTTTTCAACACCGCTTCATGATCCTCCTTTATTTCAGACAGTTTCATTCTCCTCCTATTTTTGACACCTTTGAAGCTCTTCATATATTTCACACCTTTTCAAGCTCTTCATGTTTTTGAACACCAATTCATGCTCCTCCTATTTTTCAGACCGTTTCATGCTCCTCCTATTTTTCAGGCCGTTTCATGCTCCTCATATTTTGACACATTTTGAAGCTCTTCATGTTTTTGAATTCGGCTTCAAGATCCTCCTATATGTGACACCGTTTCATGCTCCTCATAGTTTTGACACCTTTTGAATATCTTCATTTTTTTCACACCATTTCAGTCTCTTCATGTTTTTCAACAGCATTTCATGCTCCTCCTATTTTTCAGACCGTTTCGTGCTCCTCATGTTTTTCAAACCTTTTGAAGCTCTTCATATTTTTCACACCTTTTCAGGCTCTTCATGTTTTTGAACACTGCTTCATGCTCCTCCTATTTTTCAGACCGTTTCGTGCTCCTCATATATTGACCCTTTTTGAAGCTCTTCATATTTTTCATGCCTTTTCAGGCTCTTCATGTTTTTGAACACCGCTTCATGCTCCTCCTATTTTTCAGACCATTTCATGCGCCTCATATTTTTGACACCTTTTGAAGCTCTTCATTTTTTTCACACCTTTTCCGGCTCTTCATGTTTTTCACCACCGCTTCATGCTCCTCCTATTTTTCAGACCGTTTCATGCTCCTCATATTTTTGACACCTTTTGAAGCTCTTCATATTTTTCACACCTTTTCAGGCTCTTCATGTTTTTGAACACCGCTTCATGCTCCTCCTATTTTTCAGACCGTTTCATGCTCCTCATAGTTTGACACCTTTTGAAGCTCCTCATATTTTTCACACCTTTTCAGGCTCTTCATGTTTTTCAACACGGCTTCCTGCTCCTCCTACTTTTCAGACCATTTCATGCTCCTCATAATTTTGACACCTTTTGAAGCTCTTCATATTTTTGACACCATTTCAAGCTCTTCATGTTTTTCAAAACCGCTTCCTGCTCCTCCTTTTTGTCAAACCATTTCATGCTCCTCATATTTTTGACACCTTTTCATGCTCTTCATATTTTTCAACACCACGTCATGCCACTCCTATTTTCAGACCGTTTCATGCTCCTCATATTTTTGACGTCTTTTGAAGCTCTTCATATTTTTCACACCTTTTAATGCTCTTCATGTTTTTGAACACCGCTTCATGCTCCTCCTATTTTTCAGAATGTTTCATGCTCCTCATATCTTTGACACCTTTTGAAGCTCTTCAAATTTTTGACACCTTTTCAAGCTCTTCATGTTTTTCAACACCGCTTCATGCTCCTCCTATTTTTCAGACAGTTTCATGCTCATAATATTTTTGACACCATTCGAAGCTCTACATATTTTTGACACCTTTTGATGCTCTTCATGTTTTTCAAAACCGCTTCATGCTCCTCCTATTTTTCAGAACGTTTCATGCGCCTCATATTTTTGACAGCTTTTGAAGCTCTTCATATTTTTCACACCTTTTCAGGCTCTTCATGTTTTTCAAAACCGCTGCATGCTCCTCCTATTTTCAGACCATTTCATGCGCCTCATATTTTTGACAGTTTTTGAAGCTCTTCATATTTTTCACACCTTTTCAGGCTCTTCATGTTTTTCAACAGCGCTTCATGCTCCTCCTATTTTTCAGACCATTTCATGCGCCTCATATTTTTGACACCTTTTGAAGCTGTTCATATTTTTCACACCTTTTCAGGCTCTTCATGTTTTTCAACAGCGCTTCATGCTCCTCCTATTTTTCAGACCGTTTCATGCTCCTCATAGTTTTGACACCTTTTGAAGCTGTTCATATTTTTCACACATTTTCAGGCTCTTCATGTTTTTCAACAGCGCTTCATGCTCCTCCTATTTTTCAGACCATTTCATGCGCCTCATATTTTTGACACCTTTTGAAGCTCTTCATATTTTTCACACCTTTTCAGGCTCTTCATGTTTTTGAACAGCGCTTCATGCTCCTCCTATTTTTCAGACCATTTCATGCGCCTCATATTTTTGACACCTTTTGAAGCTCTTCATATTTTTCACACCTTTTCAGGCTCTTCATGTTTTTCAAAACCGCTTCATGCTCCTCCTATTTTTCAGACCATTTCATGCGCCTCATATTTTTGACAGCTTTTGAAGCTCTTCATATTTTTCACACCTTTTCAGGCTCTTCATGTTTTTCAAAATCGCTTCATGCTCCTCCTGTTTTTCAGACCATTTCATGCTCCTCATATTTTTGACACCTTTTGAAACTCTTCATGTTTTTCACACCTTTTAAAGCTGTTCATGTTTTTGAACACCGCTTCATTCTCCTCCTATTTTTCAGACCGTTTCGTGCTCCTCATGTATTTCACACGTTTTGAAGCTCTTCATATATTTCACACCTTTTCAGGCTCTTCATGTTTTTCAACACCACTTCATGCTCCTCCTATTTTTTAGACCCTTTCATGCTCCTCATGTATTTCACACTTTTGAAGCTCTTCATATTTTTCACACCTATCCAGGCTCTTCATGTTTTTGAACATCGTTTCCTGCTCCTCCTATTTTTCAGACCGTTTCATGCTCCTCATATTTTTGTCACATTTTGAAGCTCTTCATATTTTTCACACCTTTTCAGGCTCTTCATGTTTTTCACCACCACTTCATGCTCCTCCTATTTTTCAGACCGTTTCATGCTCCTGATATTTTTGACACCTTTTGTAGCTCTTCATATTTTTCACACCTTTTCTGGGTTTTCATATTTTTCAACACCACTTCATGCTTCTCCTATTTTTTAGAATGTTTAATGCTCCATATATTTTTGACACCTTTTGTAGCTCTTCATATTTTTCACACGTTTTCAGGCTCTTCATATTTTTCAAAACCGCTTCATGCTCCTCCTATTTTCAGAACGTTTCATACTTCTCATATTTTTGACACCTTTTGAAGCTCTTCATATTTTTCACAGCTTTTCAGGCTCTTCATGTTTATCAACACTATTTCATGCTCTTCCTGTTTTTCAGACCATTTCATGCTCATCTCATTTTTGACACCTGTTGAAGCTCTTCATATTTCTCACACCTTTTGAAGCTCTTCATTTATTTCACTCCTTTACAGGCTCTTCATGTTTTTCAACACCACTTCATGCTCCTCCTATTTTTTAGACCGTTTCATGCTCCTCATATTTTGACACACTTTGAAGCTCTTCATGTTTTTGAATTCGGCTTCAAGATCCTCCTATATGCGACACCGTTTCATGCTCCTCATAGTTTTGACACCTTTTGAATATCTTCATTTTTTTCACACCTTTTCAGTCTCTTCATGTTTTTCAACAGCATTTCATGCTCTTCCTATTTTTCAGACCGTTTCGTGCTCCTCATGTTTTTCAAACCTTTTGAAGCTCTTCATATTTTTCACACCTTTTCAGGCTCTTCATGTTTTTCAACACCGCTTCATGCTCCTCTTATTTTTTAGACCGTTTCATGCTCCTCATATATTACACACCTTTTGAAGCTCTTCATATTTTTCACACCTTTTCAGGCTCTTCATGTTTTGAACACGGCTTCGTGCTCCTCTTATTTTTCAGACCGTTTCATGCTCCTCATATTTTTGACACCTTTTGGAGCTCTTCGTATTTTTCACACCTTTTCAGGCTCTGCATGTTTTTCAACACCGCTTCATGATCCTCCTTTATTTCAGACAGTTTCATTCTCCTCCTATTTTTGACACCTTTGAAGCTCTTCATATATTTCACACCTTTTCAAGCTCTTCATGTTTTTGAACACCAATTCATGCTCCTCCTATTTTTCAGACCGTTTCATGCTCCTCCTATTTTTCAGGCCGTTTCATGCTCCTCATATTTTGACACATTTTGAAGCTCTTCATGTTTTTGAATTCGGCTTCAAGATCCTCCTATATGTGACACCGTTTCATGCTCCTCATAGATTTGACACCTTTTGAATATCTTCATTTTTTTCACACCTTTTCAGTCTCTTCATGTTTTTCAACAGCATTTCATGCTCCTCCTATTTTTCAGACCGTTTCGTGCTCCTCATGTTTTTCAAACCTTTTGAAGCTCTTCATATTTTTCACACCTTTTCAGGCTCTTCATGTTTTTAAACACTGCTTCATACTCCTCCTATTTTTCAGACCGTTTCTTGCTCCTCATAGTTTTGACACCTTTTGAAGCTCTTCATATTTTTCACACCATTTCAGGCTCTTCATGTTTTTCAACACCGCTTCATGCTCCTCCTATTTTTCAGACCTTTTCATGCTCCTCATATTTTTGACTCCTTTTGTAGCTCTTCATATTTTTCACACCTTTTCAGGCTCTTCATGTTTTTCAACACCGCTTCATCCTCCTCCTATATTTCAGACCGTTTCTTGCTCCTCTTATTTTTGACACCTTTTGAAGCTCTTCATTTATTTCACTCCTTTACAGGCTCTTCATGTTTTTCAACACCGCTTCAAGCTCCTCCTATTTTTCAGACCGTTTCATGCTCCTCATAGTTTTGACACCTTTGGAAGCTCTTCATATTTTTTACACCTTTTCAGGCTCTTCATGTTTTTCAAAACCGCTTCATGCTCCTCCTATTTTTCAGAACGTTTCATGCGCCTCATATTTTTGACACCTTTTGAAGCTCTTCATATTTTTCACACCTTTTCAGGCTCTTCATGTTTTTCAAAACCGCTGCATGCTCCTCCTATTTTTCAGACCATTTCATGCGCCTCATATTTTGACACCTTTTGAAGCTGTTCATATTTTTCACACCTTTTCAGGCTCTTCATGTTTTTCAACAGCGCTTCATGCTCCTCCTATTTTTCAGACCGTTTCATGCTTCTCATAGTTTTGACACCTTTTGAAGCTGTTCATATTTTTCACACCTTTTCAGGCTCTTCATGTTTTTCTTCAGCGCTTCATGCTCCTCCTATTTTTCAGACCATTTCATGCGCCTCATATTTTTGACACCTTTTGAAGCTCTTCATATTTTTCACACCTTTTCAGGCTCTTCATGTTTTTCAACAGCGCTTCATGCTCCTCCTATTTTTCAGACCATTTCATGCGCCTCATATTTTTGACACCTTTTGAAGCTCTTCATATTTTTCACACCTTTTCAGGCTCTTCATGTTTTTCAAAACCGCTTCATGCTCCTCCTATTTTTCAGACCATTTCATGCGCCTCATATTTTTGACAGCTTTTGAAGCTCTTCATATTTTTCACACCTTTTCAGGCTCTTCATGTTTTTCAACACCGCTTCCTGCTCCTCCTTTTTGTCAAACCATTTCATGCTCCTCATATTTTGACACATTTTGAAGCTCTTCATGTTTTGAATTCGGCTTCAAGATCCTCCTATATGCGACACCGTTTCATGCTCCTCATAGTTTTGACACCTTTTGAATATCTTCATTTTTTTCACACCTTTTCAGTCTCTTCATGTTTTTCAACAGCATTTCATGCTCTTCCTATTTTTCAGACCGTTTCGTGCTCCTCATGTTTTTCAAACCTTTTGAAGCTCTTCATATTTTTCACACCTTTTCAGGCTCTTCATGTTTTTCAACACCGCTTCATGCTCCTCTTATTTTTTAGACCGTTTCATGCTCCTCATATATTACACACCTTTTGAAGCTCTTCATATTTTTCACACCTTTTCAGGCTCTTCATGTTTTGAACACGGCTTCGTGCTCCTCTTATTTTTCAGACCGTTTCATGCTCCTCATATTTTTGACACCTTTTGGAGCTCTTCGTATTTTTCACACCTTTTCAGGCTCTGCATGTTTTTCAACACCGCTTCATGATCCTCCTTTATTTCAGACAGTTTCATTCTCCTCCTATTTTTGACACCTTTGAAGCTCTTCATATATTTCACACCTTTTCAAGCTCTTCATGTTTTTGAACACCAATTCATGCTCCTCCTATTTTTCAGACCGTTTCATGCTCCTCCTATTTTTCAGGCCGTTTCATGCTCCTCATATTTTGACACATTTTGAAGCTCTTCATGTTTTTGAATTCGGCTTCAAGATCCTCCTATATGTGACACCGTTTCATGCTCCTCATAGTTTTGACACCTTTTGAATATCTTCATTTTTTTCACACCTTTTCAATCTCTTCATGTTTTTCAACAGCATTTCATGCTCCTCCTATTTTTCAGACCGTTTCGTGCTCCTCATGTTTTTCAAACCTTTTCAAGCTCTTCATATTTTTCACACCTTTTCAGGCTCTTCATGTTTTTAAACACTGCTTCATACTCCTCCTATTTTTCAGACCGTTTCTTGCTCCTCATAGTTTTGACACCTTTTGAAGCTCTTCATATTTTTCACACCATTTCAGGCTCTTCATGTTTTTCAACACCGCTTCATGCTCCTCCTATTTTTCAGACCTTTTCATGCTCCTCATATTTTTGACTCCTTTTGTAGCTCTTCATATTTTTCACACCTTTTCAGGCTCTTCATGTTTTTCAACACCGCTTCATCCTCCTCCTATATTTCAGACCGTTTCTTGCTCCTCTTATTTTTGACACCTTTTGAAGCTCTTCATTTATTTCACTCCTTTACAGGCTCTTCATGTTTTTCAACACCGCTTCAAGCTCCTCCTATTTTTCAGACCGTTTCATGCTCCTCATAGTTTTGACACCTTTGGAAGCTCTTCATATTTTTTACACCTTTTCAGGCTCTTCATGTTTTTCAAAACCGCTTCATGCTCCTCCTATTTTTCAGAACTTTTCATGCGCCTCATATTTTTGACACCTTTTGAAGCTCTTCATATTTTTCACACCTTTTCAGGCTCTTCATGTTTTTCAAAACCGCTACATGCTCCTCCTATTTTTCAGACCATTTCATGCGCCTATATTTTTGACAGCTTTTGAAGCTCTTCATATTTTTCACACCTTTTCAGGCTCTTCATGTTTTTCAACAGCGCTTCATGCTCCTCCTATTTTTCAGACCATTTCATGCGCCTCATATTTTTGACACCTTTTGAAGCTGTTCATATTTTTCACACCTTTTCAGGCTCTTCATGTTTTTCAACAGCGCTTCATGCTCCTCCTATTTTTCAGACCGTTTCATGCTTCTCATAGTTTTGACACCTTTTGAAGCTGTTCATATTTTTCACACCTTTTCAGGCTCTTCATGTTTTTCTTCAGCGCTTCATGCTCCTCCTATTTTTCAGACCATTTCATGCGCCTCATATTTTTGACACCTTTTGAAGCTCTTCATATTTTTCACACCTTTTCAGGCTCTTCATGTTTTTCAACAGCGCTTCATGCTCCTCCTTTTTTTCAGACCATTTCATGCGCCTCATATTTTTGACACCTTTTGAAGCTCTTCATATTTTTCACACCTTTTCAGGCTCTTCATGTTTTTCAAAACCGCTTCATGCTCCTCCTATTTTTCAGACCATTTCATGCGCCTCATATTTTTGACAGCTTTTGAAGCTCTTCATATTTTTCACACCTTTTCAGGCTCTTCATGTTTTTCAACACCGCTTCCTGCTCCTCCTTTTTGTCAAACCATTTCATGCTCCTCATATTTTTGACACCTTTTCATGCTCTTCATGTTTTTCAACACCGCGTCATGCCACTCCTATTTTCAGACCGTTTATGGCTCCTCATATTTTTGACGTCTTTTGAAGCTCTTCACATTTTTCACACCTTTTAATGCTCTTCATGTTTTTGAACACCGCTTCATGCTCCTCCTATTTTTCAGAATGTTTCATGCTCCTCATATCTTTGACACCTTTTGAAGCTCTTCAAATTTTTGACACCTTTTCAAGCTCTTCATGTTTTTCAACACCGCTTCATGCTCCTCCTATTTTTCAGACCGTTTCATGCTCATAATATTTTTGACACCATTCGAAGCTCTTCATATTTTTGACACCTTTTGATGCTCTTCATGTTTTTCAACACCGCTTCATGCTCCTCATATTTTTCAGACCGTTTCTTGCTCCTCATATTTTTGACACCTTTTGAAGCTCTTCATATATTTCACACCTTTTCACGCTCTTCATGTTTTTCAACACCGCTTCATACTCCTCCTATATATCAGACCGTTTCTTGCTCCTCATATTTTTGACACATTTTGAAGCTCTTCATTTATTTCACTCCTTTACAGGCTCTTCATGTTTTTCAGCACAGCTTCATGCTCCTCCTATTTTTTAGAGCGTTTCATGCTCCTCATATATTACACACCTTTTGAAGCTCTTCATATTTTTCACACATTTCAAGGCTCTTCATGTTTTTGAACACGGCTTCATTTTCCTCCTATTTTTCAGAACGTTTCATGCTCCTCATATTTTTGATACCTTTTGAAGCTTTTCATATATTTCACACCTTTTCAGGCTCTTCATGTTTTTCAACACCACTTCATGCTCCTCTTCTTTTTCAGACCGTTTCATACTCCTCATATTTTTGACACCTTTGAAGCTCTTCATATATTTCACAACTTTTCAGGCTCTTCATGTTTATCAACACCATTTCATGCTCTTCCTGCTTTTCAGACCATTTCATGCTCATCTCATTCTTGACACCTGTTGAAGCTCTTCATATTTCTCATACCTTTTGAAGCTCTTCATTTATTTAACTCCTTTACAGGCTCTTCATGTTTTTCAACACCGCTTCATGCTCCTCCTATTTTTTGACCGTTTCATGCTCCTCATATATTACACACCTTTTGAAGCTCTTCATATTTTTCACACCTTTTCAGGCTCTTCATGATTTCGAACACGGCTTCATTTTCCTCCTATTTTTCAGAACGTTTCATGCTCCTCATATTTTTGATACCTTTTGAAGCTCTTCATATTTTTCACACCTTTTCATGCTCTTCATGTTTTCAACACCGATACATGCTCCTCCTATTTTTCAGACCGTTTCATGCTCCTCCTATTTTTCAGGCCGTTTCATGCTCCTGATATTTTGACACATTTTGAAGCTCTTCATAGTTTTCACACCTTTTCAGGCTCTTCATGTTTTTCAACACAGCTTCATGCTCCTCCTTTATTTCAGACAGTTTCATTCTCCTCCTATTTTTGACACCTTTTGAAGCTCTTCATATATTTCACACCTTTTCAAGCTCTTCATGGATTTGAACACCGATTCATGCTCCTCCTATTTTTCATACTGTTTCATGCTCCTCCTATTTTTCAGGCCGTTTCATGCTCCTCATATTTTGACACCTTTTGAAGCTCTTCGTATTTTTCACACATTTTCAGGCTCTTCATGTTTTTGAACACCACTGCATCTCCTGTTATTTTTCAGACCGTTTCATGCTCCTTATATTTGAGAAGTTTTGAAGCTCTTCATATATTTCACACCTTTTCAGGCACTTCATATTTTTCAAAACCGCTTCATGCTCCTCCTATTTTTCAGAACGTTTCATGCTCCTCATATTTTTGATACCTTTTGAAGCTCTTCATATTTTTCACACCTTTTCATGCTCTTCATGCTTTCAAAACCGATTCATGCTCCTCCTATTTTTCAGACCCTTTCATGCTCCTCCTGTTTTTCAGGCCGTTTCATGCTCCGCATATATTTCACACCTTTTGAAGCTCTTCACATTTTTCCACCTTTTCTGGTTCTCATGTTTTTGAACACAGCTTCATGCTCCTCCTATTTTTCAGACCGTTTCATGCTCTTCATATATTTCACACCTTTTGAAGCTCTTCATATTTTTCACACCTTTTCAGGCTCTTCATGGTTTTCAACACCGCTTCATGCTCCTCCTTTATTTCAGACAGTTTCATTCTCCTCCTATTTTTGACACCTTTTGAAGCTCTTCATATATTTCACACCTTTTCATGCTCTTCATGGTTTTGAACACCGATTCATGCTCCTCCTATTTTTCATACCGTTTCATGCTCCTCCTATTTTTCAGGCCGTTTCATGCTACTCATATTTTGACACCTTTTGAAGCTCTTCGTATTTTTCACAGATTTTCAGGCTCTTCAGGTTTTGGAACACCACTGCATCTCCTCTTATTTTTCAGACCGTTTCATGCTCCTCATATTTGAGAAGTTTTGAAGCTCTTCATATATTTCACACCTTTTCAGGCACTTCATATTTTTCAAAACCGCTTCATGCTCCTCCTATTTTTCAGAACGTTTCATGCTCCTCATATTTTTGTTACCTTTTGAAGCTCTTCATATTTTTCACACCTTTTCATGCTTTTCATGTTTTCAAAACCAATTCATGCTCCTCTTATTTTTCAGACACTTTCAAGCTCCTCCTATTTTTCAGGCCGTTTCATGCTCCACATATATTTCACACCTTTTGAGGCTCTTCACATTTTTCACACCTTTTCTGGTTCTCATGTTTTTGAACACAGCTTCATGCTCCTCCTATTTTTCTGACCGTTTCATGCTGTTTATATATTTCACACCTTTTGAAGCTCTTCATATTTTTCACACCTTTTCAGGCTCTTCATGATTTTCAACACCGCTTCATGCTCCTCCTTTATTTCAGAGAGTTTCATTCTCCTCCTATTTTTGACAACTTTTGAAGCTCTTCATATATTTCACACCTTTTCAAGCTCTTCATGGTTTTGAACACCGATTCATGCTGCTCCTATTTTTCATACCGTTTCATGCTCCTCCTATTTTTCAGGTCGTTTCATGCTCCTCATATTGTGACACCTTTTGAAGCTCTTCGTATTTTTCACACATTTTCAGGCTCTTCAGGTTTTTGAACACTACTGCATCTCCTCTTATTTTTCAAACCGTTTCAAGCTCCTCATATTTGAGAAGTTTTGAAGCTCTTCTTATATTTCACACCTTTTCAGGCACTTCATATTTTTCAAAACCGCTTCATGCTCCTCCTATTTTTCAGAACGTTTCATGCTCCTCATATTTTTGATAACTTTTGAAGCTCTTCATATTTTCACACCTTTTCATGCTCTTCATGTTTTCAAAACCGATTCATGCTCCTCCTATTTTTCAGACCCTTTCATGCTCCTCCTATTTTTCAGGTCGTTTCATGCTCCTCATATTTCGACACATTTTGAAGCTCTTCATAGTTTTCATACCTTTTCAGGCTGTTCATGTTTTTGAACACGGCTTCAGGCTCCTCCTATTTTTCAGACCATTACATGCTCCTCATATTTTGACACCTTTTGAAGCTCTTCATATTTTTAACACCTTTTCATGCTCTTCATGTTTTTCACCACCGCTTCATGCTCCTCCTATTTTTCAGACCGTTTCATGCTCCTCATATTTTTGACACCTTTTGAAGGTCTTCATATTTTTCACACCTTTCCAGGCTCTTCATGTTTATGAACACCGTTTAATGCTCCTCCTATTTTTCAGACCGTTTCTTGCTCCTCATATTTTTGACACCTTTTGAAGCTCTTCATAATTTTCACACCTTTTTCAAGCTCTTCATTTTTTTCAACACCACTTCATGCTCCTCCTATTTTTCAGACCGTTTCATGCTCCTCATATTTTTGACACCTTTTGAAGGTCTTCATATTTTTCACACCTTTCCAGGCTCTTCATGTTTTTGAACACCGTTTAATGCTCCTCCTATTTTTCAGACCGTTTCTTGCTCCTCATATTTTTGACACCTTTTGAAGCTCTTCATAATTTTCACAGCTTTTCAGGCTCTTCATATTTTTCAACACCGCTTCATGCTCCTCCTGTTTTTCAGACCGTTTCATGCTCCTCATATTTTAGAGACCTTTTGAAGCTCTTCATATTTTTCACAACTTTTCAGGCTTTTCATTTTTTTCAACACCGCTTCATGCTCCGCCTATTTTTCAAACCGTTTCATCCTCCTCATATGTTTCACACCTTTTTCAGGCTCTTCATGGTTTTCAACACCACTTCATGCTCCTACTATATTTCAGACCGTTTCATGTTTCTCATATATTTGACACAGTTTGAAGCTCTTCATATTTTTCACACCTGTTGAGGCTCTTCATGTTTTTGAAAACAGTTTCTTGCTCCTCATGTTTTTCAGACCCTTTCACCCTCGTCATGTTTTTGACACCTTTTTGAACCTCTTCATATTTTTCACACCTTTCCAGGCTCTTCATGATTTTCAACACCACTTCATGCTCTTCCTATTTTTCAGATCGTTTCATGCTCCTTATATTTTTGACACCTTTTGAAGTTCTTCATATTTTTCACACCTTTCAGGCTCTTCATGGTTTTCAACACCACTTCATGCTCTTCCTATTTTTCAGACCGTTTCATGCTCCTTATATGTTTCACACCTTTTGAGGCTCTTCATGTTTTTTAACACCTTTTCATGCTCCTCCTATATTTCAGACCGTTTCATTTTCCTTTTATTTTTGAAACCTTTTGAAGCTCTTCATATATTTCACACCTTTTCAGGCTCTTCATATTTTTCAACACCGCTTCATGCTCCTCCTATTTTTCAGACCGTTTCATGCTCCTCATATTTTTGAAACTTTTTGAAGCTCTTCATATTTTTCACACCTTTTTAGGCTCTTCATGTTTTTCAACACCGCTTCATGCTCCTCCTATTTTTCAGACCGTATCATACTCCTCATATTTTTGACACCTTTTCAAGCTCTTCATATATTTCACACCTTTTGAAGCTCTTCATATATTTCACACTTTTTCAGGCTCTTCATGTTTTTGAACACCGTTTCATGCTCCTCCTATTTTCAGACCGTTTCTTGCTCTTTATGTATTTCACACCTTTTGAAGCTCTTCATATTTTTCACACCTTTTCAGGCTCTTCATGTTTTTGAACACCGCTTCATGCTCCTACTATTTTTCAGACCGTTTCTTGCTCCTCATAATTTTGAAACCTTTTGAAGCTCTTCATATTTTTCACACCTTTTCAGGCTCCTCATGTTTTGAACACCGTTTTATGCTCCTACTATTTTTCAGACCGTTTCATGCTCCTCATATTTTTGAAACCTTTTGAAACTCTTCATATTTTTCACACCTTTTCAGGCTCTTCATGTTTTTCAACACCGCTTCATGCTCCTCCTATTTTTCAGACCGTTTCATACTCCTCATATTTTTGACACCTTTTCAAGCTCTTCATATATTTCACACCTTTTGAAGCTCTTCATATATTTCACACTTTTTCAGGCACTTCATGATTTTCAACACCACTTCATGCTTCTCCTATTTCTCAGACCGTTTCATGCTCATCTCATTTTTGACAGCTTTTGAAGCTCTTCATATTTTTCACACCTTTTGAAGCTCTTCATATTTTTCACACCTTTTCAGGCTCTTCATGTTTTTCAACACCGCTTCATGCTCCTCCTATTTTTCAGACAGTTTCATGTTCCTCTCATTTCTGAAATCTTTTGAAGCTCTTCAGATATTTCACACATTTTCAGGCTCTTAATGTTTTTCAACACCACTTCATGCGCCTCCTATTTTTCAGACGTTTCATGCTCATCTCATTTTTGATACCTTCTGAAGCTCTTCATAGTTTTCACAAATTTTCAGGCTCTTCATATTTTTGAATACCGCTTCATGCTCCTCCTATTTTTCAGACTGTTTCTTGCTCCTCATGTATTTCACACCGTTTGAAGCTCTTCATATTTTTCACACCTTTTCAGGCTCTTCATGTTTTTGAACAGCGTTTCATGCAGCTCCTATTTTTCAGACCGTTTCATTCTCCTCATATTTTTGACACCTTTTGAAGCTCTTCATATTTTTCACATCTTTTCAGGCTCTTAATGTTTTTCAACACAGCTTCATGCTCCTTCTGTTTTTCAGACCGTTTCATGCTCCTCATATATTTCATACCTTTTGAAGCTCTTCATATTTTTCACACCTTTTCAGGCTCTTCGTGTTTTTCAAAACCGTTTCATGCTCCTCTTACTTTTCAGACCGTTTCATGCTCCTCATATTTTTGACCTCTTTTCAAGCTCCTAATATTTTTCACACTTTTTGAAGCTCTTTATATATTTCACAATTTTTCAGGCTCTTCATGTTTTTCAACACCACTTCATGCTCCTCCTATTTTTCAGACCGTTTCATGCTCATCTCATTTTTGACAGCTTTTGAAGCTCTTCATATATTTCACGCCTTTTGAAGCTCTTCATATTTTTCACACCTTTTCAGGCTCTTCATGTTTATGAACACCGCTTCATACTCCTCCTATAATTCAGACGGTTTCATGCTCCTCATGTATTTCACTCCTCTTGAAGCTCTTCATATATTACACACCTTTTCAGGCTCTTCATGATTTTCAACCCCACGTCATGCTCCTCCTATTTTTCAGACCGTTTCATGTTCCTCATATTTTTGACACCTTTTGAAGTTCTTCATATTTTTTACACCTTTTCAGGCTCTTCATGTTTTTCAACACCGCTTCATGCTCCTCTTATTCTTCAGAACTTTTCATGATCCTCATGTATTTCACTCCTTTTGAAGCTCTTCATATTTTTCACACCTTTTCAGGCTCTTCATGTTTTTGAACACCGTTTCATAATCCTCCTATTTTTCAGACCGTTTCATGCTCCTCATATTTGTGACATCTTTTGAAGCTTTTCATATTTTTCACAACTTTTAGGTTCTTCATGTTTTTCAACACCGCTTCATGCTCCTCCTATTTTTCAGACCGTTTCATGCTCCTCATGTATTTCACTCCTTTTGAAGCTCTTCATATTTTTCACACCTTTTTAGGCTCTTCATGTATTTCCACATCGTTTCAGCCTCTCCTATTTTTCAGACCGTTTCCTGCTCCTCATGTATTTCACTCCTTTTGAAGCTCTTCATATTTTTCACACCTTTTCAGTCTCTTCATGTTTTGAACACCGCTTCATGATCCTCCTATTTTTCAGACCGTTTCATGCTCATCTCATTTTTGACACCTTTTGAAGCTTTTCAGATTTTTCACAACTTTTCAGGCTCTTCATGTTTTTGAACAACACTTCATGCTCCTCCTATTTTTCAGACCGGTTCATGCTCCTCATGTATTTCACTCCTTTTGAAGCTCTTCATATTTTTCACACCTTTTTAGGCTCTTCATGTATTTCCACATCGTTTCAGCCTCTCCTATTTTTCAGACCGTTTCCTGCTCCTCATGTATTTCACTCCTTTTGAAGCTCTTCATATTTTTCACACCTTTTCAGTCTCTTCATGTTTTGAACACCGCTTCATGATCCTCCTATTTTTCAGACCGTTTCATGCTCATCTCATTTTTGACACCTTTTGAAGCTTTTCAGATTTTTCACAACTTTTCAGGCTCTTCATGTTTTTGAACAACACTTCATGCTCCTCCTCTTTTTCAGACCGTTTCATGCTCCTCATATTTTTGTCACATTTTGAAGCTCTTTATATTTTTCACACCTTTTCAGGCTCTTCATGTTTTTGAACACCGTGTCATGTTCCTCCTATTTATCAGACGGTTTCATGCTCCTCATGTTTTTCACACCTTTAAAGCTCTTCATATTTTTCACACATTTTAAGGCTCTTCATGTTTTTCAACACCGTGTCATGCTCCTGCTATTTTTCAGATGGTTTCATGCTCCTCATAATTTTCACAACTTTAAAGCTCTTCATATTTTGCACACCTTTTAAGGCTCTTCATGTTTTTGAACACCACTACATGCTCCTCCTATTTTTCAGACCGTTTCATGCTCCTCATATTTTTGACACCTTTTCAAGCTCTTCATATATTTCACAGATTTCCAGGCTCTTCAGGTTTTTGAACATCGTTTCATGATCCTCCGATTTTTCAGAACGTTCCATGCTTCTCATATTTTTCACACCTTTTGCAGCTCTTCATATTTTTCACACCTTTTCTGTCTCTTCATATTTTTAAACACCACTTAATGCTCCTCCTATGTTTAGTACGTTTAATGCTCCTCTTAATTTTGACACCTTTTGCAGTTCTTCATATTTTTCACACTTTTTCTGGCTCTTCATATTTTTCAACACCACTTCATGCTCCTCCTATGTTTAGAACGTTTAATGCTCCTCATAATTTTGACACCTTTTGAAGCTCTTCATATTTTTCACACCTTTTCAGTCTCTTCATGTTTTGAACACCGCTTCATGATCCTCCTATTTTTCAGACCGTTTCATGCTCATCTCATTTTTGACACCTTTTGAAGCTTTTCAGATTTTTCACAACTTTTCAGGCTCTTCATGTTTTTGAACAACACTTCAAGCTCCTCCTATTTTTCAGAGAGTTTCATGCTCCTCATATATTTCACACCTTTTGAAACTCTTCATATATTTCACACCTTTTCAGGCTCTTCATTTTTTTCAACACCGCTTCATGCTCGTCCTATTTTTCAGACCGTTTCATGCTCATCTCATTTTTGACACATTTTGAAGCTCTTCGTAATTTTCACACCTTTTGAAGCTCTTCTTATTTTTCACACCTTTTCAGGCTCTTCATGTTTTTCAACACTGCTTCATGCTCCTCCTATTTTTCAGAACGTTTCATGCTCCTCATATTTTTGACATTTTTTGAAGCTCTTCATATTTTTCACACCTTTTCAGGCTCTTCATGTTTTTCAACACCGCTTCATGCTCCTCCTATTTTTGAGACCGTGGTATGCTCCTCATATTTTTCACACCTTTTAAAACTCTACATATTTTTCACATTTTTGAAGCTCTTCATATTTTTCACACCTTTTCAGGCTCTGCATGTTTTTCAACACCGCTTCATGATCCTCTTTATTTCAGACAGTTTCATTCTCCTCCTATTTTTGACACCTTTGAAGCTCTTCATATATTTCACACCTTTTCAAGCTCTTCATGTTTTTGAACACTGATTCATGCTCCTCCTATTTTTCTGACCGTTTCATGCTTCTCCTATTTTTCAGGCCGTTTCATGCTCCGCATATTTTGACACATTTTGAAGCTCTTCATGTTTTTGAATTCGGCTTCAAGCTCCTCCTATATCTCACACCGTTTCATGCTCCTCATAGTTTTGACACCTTTTGAAGCTCTTCATATTTTTGACACCATTTCAAGCTCTTCATGTTTTTCAACACCGCTTCCTGCTCCTCCTTTTTGTCAGATATTTCATGCTCCTCATATTTTTGACACCTTTTCATGCTCTTCATGTTTTCCAACACCGCGTCAAGCCACTCCTATTTTCAGACCGTTTCATGCTCCTCATATTTTTGACGTCTTTTGAGGCTCTTCACATTTTTCACACCTTTTAATGCTCTTCATGTTTTTGAACACCGCTTCATGCTCCTCCTATTTTTCAGAATGTTTCATGCTCCTCATATTTTTGACACCTTTTGAAGCTCTTCAAATTTTTGACACCTTTTCAAGCTCTTCATGTTTTTCAAAACCGCTTCATGCTCCTCCTATTTTTCAGACCGTTTCATGCTCATAATAGTTTTGACACCATTCGAAGCTCTTCATATTTTTGACACCTTTTGATGCTCTTCATGTTTTTCAACACCGCTTCATGCTCCTCATATTTTTCAGACCGTTTCTTGCTCCTCATATTTTTGACACCCTTTGAAGCTCTTCATATATTTCACACCTTTTGAGGCTCTTCATGTTTTTCAACACCGCTTCATACTCCTCCTATATATCAGACCGTTTCTTGCTCCTCATATTTTTGACACCTTTTGATGCTCTTCATTTATTTCACTCCTTTACAGGCTCTTCATGTTTTTCAACACAGCTTCATGCTCCTCCTATTTTTTAGAGCGTTTCATGCTCCTCATATATTACACACCTTTTGAAGCTCTTCATATTTTTCACACATTTCAAGGCTCTTCATGTTTTTGAACACCGTTTCATGCTCCTCCTATTTTTTCAGACCGTTTCCTGCTCCTAATATTTTTGACACATTTTGAAGCTCTTCATATTTTTCACACCTTTTCAGGCTCTTCATGTTTTGAACACCACTTCATGCTCCTCCTATTTTTCAGACCTTTTCTTGCTCATCTAATTTTTGACACCTTATGAAGCTCTTCATATTTTTCACACCTTTTCACGCTCTTCATGTATTTCAACACAGCTTCATGCTCCTCCTATTTTTCAGACCGTTTCATGCTCCTCATATTTGTGAGAGCTTTTGAAACTCTTCATATAAATCACACCTTTTCAGGCTCTTCATTTTTTGAACACCACTTCATGCTTCTCCTATTTTTCAGACCGTTTCAAGCTCATCTCATTTTTGACACCTTTTGAAGCTTTTCAGATTTTTCACAACTTTTCAGGCTCTTCATGTTTTTGAACAACACTTCATGCTCCTCCTATTTTTCAGAGAGTTTCATGCTCCTCATATATTTCACACCTTTTGAAGCTCTTCATATATTTCACACCTTTTCAGGCTCTTCATTTTTTTCAACACCGCTTCATGCTCCTCCTATTTTTCAGACCATTTCATGCTCATCTCATTTTTGACACATTTTGAAGCTCTTCGTATTTTTCACACCTTTTGAAGCTCTTCTTATTTTTCACACCTTTTCAGGCTCTTCATGTTTTTCAACACTGCTTCAGGCTCCTCCTATCTTTCAGAACGTTTCATGCTCCTCATATTTTTGACATTTCTTGAAGCTCTTCATATTTTTCACACCTTTTCAGGCTCTTCATGTTTTTCAACACCGTTTCATGCTCCTCCTATTTTTGAGACCGTGGGATGCTCCTCATATTTTTCACACCTTTTAAAACTCTACATATTTTTCACATTTTTGAAGCTCTTCATATTTTTCACACCTTTTCAGGTTCTGCATGTTTTTCACACGTTTTCAGACTCTTCATGTTTTTCAACACCGCTTCATGCTCCTGCTATTTTTCAGACCTTTTCATGCTCCTCATATTTTTCTCACCTTTTGAAGCTCCTCATATTTTTCACATTTTTGAAGCTCTTCATATTTTTCACACCTTTTCAGGCTCTTCATATTTTTCAACACCGCTTCATGTTCCTCCTCTTTTTCAGACCGTTTCATGCTCCTCATATCTTTCACACCTTTTGAAGCTCTTCATATTTTTCACACCTTTTCAGGATTTTCATGTTTTTGAACACCGCTTCATGCTCCTTCTGTTTTTCAGACCGTTTCATGCTCCTCATATTTTTGACACCTTTTGAAGTTCTTCATTTTTTTCTCACCTTTTCAGGCTCTTCATGTTTTTGAACACCGCTTCATGATCCTCCTATATTTCAGACCATTTCATGCTCCTCATATTTTTGACGTCTTTTGAACCTTTTCATATTTTTCACACCTTTTCATGCTCTTCATGATTTTCAACACCACTTCATGCTACTCCATGTTTGCAGACCGTTTCATGCTCCTCATATTTTTTACATCTTTTGAAGCTCTTCATATTTTTCACACCTTTTCAGGCTCTTCATGTTTTTGAACACCGCTTCATGATCCTCCTATTTTTCAGACCGTTTCATGCTCCTCATATTTTTGACAACTGTTAAAGCTCTTCATATTTTTCTCACCTTTTCAGGCTCTTCATGTTTTTGAACACCGCTTCATGTTTCTCCTTTATTTCAGACCGTTTCATGCTCCTCATATTTTTGACACCTTTTGAAGCTCTTCATATTTTTCACACCATTTCAGGCTCTTCATGTTTTTCAACACCGCTTCATGCTCCTCCTATTTTTCAGACCTTTTCATGCTCCTCACATTTTTGACTCCTTTTGAAGCTCTTCATATTTTTCACATCTTTTCAGGCTCTTCATCTTTTTCAACACCACTTCATGCTCCTCCTATTTTTCAGACCGTTTCAGGCTCCTCATATTTTTGACAGCTTTAGAATCTCTTCATATTTTTCACACCTTTTCATGCTCTTCATGTTTGTCAACACCGTGTCATGCTCCTCCTATTTTTCACACCTTTAAAGCTCTTCATATTTTTCACACATTTTAAGGCTCTTCATGTTTTTCAACACCGTGTCATGCTCCTCCTATTTTTCAGACGGTTTCATGCTCCTCATCATTTTCACATCTTTAAAGCTCTTAATATTTTTCACACCTTTTAAGGCTCTTCATGTTTTTGAACACCGCTTCATGCTCCTCCTATTTTTCATACCGTTTCATGCTCCTCATATTTCTGACACCTTTTGAAGCTCTTCATATTTTTAACACCTTTTCAGTCTCTTCATGTTTTTGAACACCGCTTCATGCTCCTCCTTTATTTCAGACAGTTTCATTCTCCTCCCATTTTTCACACCTTTTGAAGCTCTTATTATATTTCACACCTTTTCAAGCTCCTCATGTTTTTGACCACTGCTTCATTCTCCTCTTCTTTTTCTGACCGTTTCATGGTCCTCGTATTTTTGACACCTTTTGAAGCTCTTCATATATTTCACACCTTTTCAGGCTCTTCATGTTTTTCAACACCACTTCATGCTCCTCCTATTTTTTAGACCGTTTCATGCTCCTCATGTATTTCACACTTTTGAAGCTCTTCATATTTTTCACACCTTTCCAGGCTCTTCATGTTTTTGAACATCGTTTCCTGCTCCTCCTATTTTTCAGACCGTTTCATGCTCCTCATATTTTGGTCACATTTTGAAGCTCTTCATATTTTTCACACCTTTTCAGGCTCTTCATGTTTTTCAACACCACTTCATGCTTCTCCTATTTTTCAGACCGTTTCATGCTCCTCATATTTTGACACCTTTTGTAGCTCTTCATATTTTTCACACGTTTTCCGGCTCTTCATGTTTTTCAAAACCGCTTCATGCTCCTCCTATTTTTCAGAACATTTCATACTTCTCATATTTTTGACACCTATTGAAGCTCTTCATATTTTTCACAGCTTTTCAGGCTCTTCATGTTTATCAACACCATTTCATACTCCTCCTGTTTTTCAGACCATTTCATGCTCATCTCATTTTTGACACCTGTTGAAGCTCTTCATATTTCTCACACCTTTTGAAGCTCTTCATTTATTTCACTCCTTTACAGGCTCTTCATTTTTTTCAACACCGCTTCATGCTCCTCCTATTTTTTAGACCGTTTCATGCTCATCTCATTTTTGACACCTGTTGAAGCTCTTCATATTTCTCACACCTTTTGAAGCTCTTCATTTATTTCTCTCCTTTACAGGCTCTTCATGTTTTTCAACACCGCTTCATGACTCCTCTTATTTTTTAGACCGTTTCATGCTCCTCATATATTACACACCTTTTGAAGCTCTTCATATTTTTCACACCTTTTCAGGCTCTTCATGTTTTCGAACACGGCTTCGTGCTCCTCTTATTTTTCAGACCGTTTCATGCTCCTCATATTTTTGACACCTTTTGGAGCTCTTCGTATTTTTCACACCTTTTCAGGCTCTGCATGTTTTTCAACACCGCTTCATGATCCTCCTTTATTTCAGACAGTTTCAATCTCCTCCTATTTTTGACACCTTTGAAGCTCTTCATATATTTCACACCTTTTCAAGCTCTTCATGTTTTTGAACACCGATTCATGCTCCTCCTATTTTTCAGACCGTTTCATGCTCCTCCTATTTTTCAGGCCGTTTCATGCTCCTCATATTTTGACACATTTTGAAGCTCTTCATGTTTTTGAATTCGGCTTCAATCTCCTCCTATATAATGACACCGTTTGATGTTCCTCATAGTTTTGACATCTTTTGAATATCTTCATTTTTTTCACATCTTTTCAGTCTCTTCATGTTTTTCAACAGCATTTCATGCTCCTCCTATTTTTCAGACCGTTTCGTGCTCCTCATGTTTTTCAAACCTTTTGAAGCTCTTCATATTTTTCACACCTTTTCAGGCTCTTCATGTTTTTGAACACTGCTTCATGCTCCTCCTATTTTTCAGACCGTTTCTTGCTCCTCATATTTTTGACTTCTTTTGAAGCTGTTCATATTTTTCACACCTTTTCAGGCTCTTCATGTTTTTCAACACCGCTTCATGCTCCTCCTATATTTCAGACCGTTTCTTGCTCCTCTTATTTTTGACACCTTTTGAAGCTCTGCATTTATTTCACTCCTTTACAGGCTCTTCATGTTTTTCAACACCGCTTCAAGCTCCTCCTATTTTTCAGACCGTTTCATGCGCCTCATATTTTTGACACCTTTTGAAGCTTTTCATATTTTTCACACCTTTTCAGGCTCTTCATGTTTTTCACGACCGCTTCATGCTCCTCCTATTTTTCAGACCGTTTCATGCTCCTCATATTTTTGACACCTTTTGAAGCTCTTCATATTTTTCACACCTTTTCATGCTCTTCATGTTTTTCAACACCGCTTCATGCTCCTCCTATTTTTCAGACCGATTCATACTCCTCATATTTTTGACACCTTTTGAAGCTCTTCATATAGTTCACAACTTTTCAGGCTCTTCATTTTTATCAACACCATTTCATGCTGCTCCTGTTTTTCAGACCATTTCATGCTCATCTCATTTTTGACACCTGTTGAAGCTCTTCATATTTCTCACACCTTTTGAAGCTCTTCATTTATTTAACTCCTTTACAGGCTCTTCATGTTTTTCAACACCGCTTCATGCTCCTCCTATTTTTTGACCGTTTCATGCTCCTCATATATTACACACGTTTTGAAGCTCTTCATACTTTTCACACCTTTTCAGGCTCTTCATGTTTTCGAACACGGCTTCATTTTCCTCCTATTTTTCAGAATGTTTCATGCTCCTCATATTTTTGATACCTTTTGAAGCTCTTCATATTTTTCACACCTTTTCATGCTCTTCATGTTTTCAACACCGATTCACGCTCCTCCTATTTTTCAGACCGTTTCATGCTCCTCCTATTTTTCAGGCCCTTTCATGCTCCTCATATTTTGACACATTTTGAAGCTCTTCACAGTTTTCACACCTTTTCAGGCTCTTCATGTTTTTGAATTCAGCTTCATGCTCCTCCTATATTTCACACCGTTTCATGCTCCTCATAGTTTTGACACATTTTGAATATCTTCATTTTTTTCACATTTTCAGTCTCTTCATGTTTTTCAACAGCATTTCATGCTCCTCCTATTTTTCAGACCGTTTCGTGATCCTCATGTTTTTCAAACCTTTTGAAGCTCCTCATATTTTTCACACCTTTTCAGGCTCTTCATGTTTTTGAACACTGCTTCATGCTCCTCCTATTTTTCAAACCGTTTCTTGCTCCTCATATTTTTGTCTTCTTTTTAAGCTCCTCATATTTTTCACACCTTTTCAGGCTCTTCATGTTTTTCAACACCGCTTCATGCTCCTCCTATATTTCAGACCGTTTCTTGCTCCTCATATTTTTGACACCTTTTGAAGCTCTTCATTTATTTCACTCCTTTACAGGCTCTTCAGGTTTTTCAACACCGCTTCAAGCTCCTCCTATTTTCAGACCGTTTCATGCTCCTCATAGTTTTGAAACCTTTTGAAGCTCTTCATATTTTTCACACCTTTTCAGGCTCTTCATGTTTTTCAACAGCGCTTCATGCTCCTCCTATTTTTCAGACCGTTTCATGCTCCTCATATTTTTGACACCTTTTGTAGCTTTTCATATTTTTCACACCTTTTCAGGCTCTTCATTTTTTTCAACACTACTTCTTGCTCCTCCAAATTTTCAAACCGTTTCTTACTCATCTAATTTTTGACACCTTTTGAAGCTCTTCATATTTTTCACACCTTTTGAAGCTCTTCATATTTTCACACCTTTTCAGGCTCTTCATGTTTTTGAACACCGCTTCATGCTCCTTCTATATTTCAGAGAGTTTCATGCTCCTCATGTATTTCACACCTTTTGAAGCTCTTCATAATTTTCACACCCTTTCAGGCTCTTCATGTTTTTCATCACCACTTCATGCTCCTCCTATTTTTCAGACCGTTCCATACTCCTCATATTTTTGACACCTTTTGAAGCTCTTGATATTTTTCACACCTTTTCAGGCTCTTCATGTTTTTCAACACCACTTCATGCTCCTCTATTTTTCAGACCGTTTCATGCTCCTCATATGTTTGACACCTTTTGAAGCTCTTCATAATTTTCACACTCTTTCAGGCTCTTCATGTTTTTCAACACCACTTCATGCTCCGCCTATTTTTCAGACCGTTTCATGTTCATCTCATTTTTGCCACCTTTAGAAGCTCTTCATATTTTTCACACATTTTCAGGCTCTTCATGATTTTCAACACCGATTCATGCTCCTCATATTTTTGACACCTTTTTAATCTTTTCATATTTTTCACACCTTTTCAGACTCTTCATGTTTTTGAACACCACTTGTGTTCCTCCTATTTTTCAGACCGTTTCATGCTCCTCATATTTTTGACACCTTTTGAAGCTCTTCATATTTGTCACACCTTTTCATGCTCTTCATGTTTTTGAACACCGCTTCATGCTCCTCCTATTTTTCAAATCGGTTCATGCTCCTCATATTTTGACACCTTTTGAAGCTCTTCATATTTTTCACACATTTTCAGGCTCTTCATGTATTTCAACACCGCTTCATGCTCCTCCCATTTTTCAGAACGTTTCATGCTCCTCCTATTTTTCAGACCGTTTCATGCTCCTCATATTTTTGACACCTTTTGAAGCTCTTCACATTTTTCACACCTTTTCAGGCTCTTCATGTTTTTGAACACCGCTTCATGCTCCTCCATTTTTCAGACTGTTTCATGCTCCTCATATTTTTGACACCTTTTGAAGCTCTTCATATTTTTCAGACCTTTTCAGTCTCTTCATGTTTTTCAACACCGCTTCATTATCCTCCTATTTTTCAGAGCCTTTCATGCTCCTCATATTTTTGACACCTTTTGAATCTCTTCATATATTTCACACCTTTTCAGGCTCTTCATGTTTTTGAACACCGCTTCATGCTCCTCCTATTTTTCAGACTGTTTCCTGCTCCTCATGTATTTCACACCTTGTGAAGCTCTTCATATATTTCACACCTTTTGAAACTCTTCATATATTTCACAGCTTTTCAGGCTCTTCATGTTTTTGAACACCGTTTCATGCTCCTCCTATTTTTCAGACCGTTTCATGCTCCTCCTTTATTTCAGACCGTTTCATGCTCCTCATATTTTTGACACCTTTTGAAGCTCTTCATATTTTTCACACCTTTTCAGGCTTTTCATGTTTTTCAATATCGCTTCATGATCCTCCTACTTTTCTGAGCGTTTCATGCTCCTCATATTTTTGAAACCTTTTGAATCTCTTCATATATTTCACACCTTTTCAGGCTCTTCATGTTTTTGAACACCGCTTCACGCTCCTCCTATTTTTCAGACCGTTTCATGCTCCTCATGTATTCCACACATTTTGAAGCTCTTCATATTTTTCACACCTTTTGAAGCTCTTCATATTTTTCGAAGCTTTTCAGGCTCTTCATGTTCTTGAACACCGTTTCATGCTCCTCCTATTTTTCAGACCATTTCATGCTTCGCCTATTTTTCAGACCGTTTCAACTCATCTCATTTTTGACAGCTTTTGAAATTTTTCATATTTTTCACAACTTTTGAAGCTCTTCATGTTTTTCAACACCGCTTCTTGCTCCTCTTATTTTTCAGACCGTTTCATGCACCTCATATTTGTCACACCTTTTGAAGCTCTTCATATTTTTCACACCTTTTCAGGCTCTTCATGTTTTTCAACACCGCTTCATGCTCCTCCTATTTTTCAAAGGGTTTCATGCTCCTCATATTTTTGACACCTTTTGAAGCTCTTCATATTTTTCACACCTTTTCAGGCTCTTCATGTTTTTGAACACCGCTTCATGCTCCTCCTATTTTTCAGACCGTTTCATGCTCCGCATGTATTTCACACCTTTTGAAGCTCTTTATATTTTTCACACCTTTTCAGTTTCTTCATGTTTTTCAACACCTCTTCATGCTCCTCCTATTTTTCAGACCTTTTAATTCTCGTCATATTTTTCACACATTTTGAAGCTCTTCATATATTTCACATCTTTTCAGGCTCCTCATGTTTTAGAGCACCGCTTCATGCTCCTCATATTTTCAGACCGTATCATGCTCCTCATATATTTGACACCTTTGTAGCTCTTCCTATTCTTTACACTTTTTCATGCTCTTCATGTTTTTCAGCACCGCTTCTTGCTCTTTCAATTTTTCAGACCGTTTCATGCTCCTCATATATTTGACACCTTTGGAAGCTCTTCATATTTTTACCTCTTTTCAGGCTCTTCATGTTTTTGAACACGGCTTCATGCTCCTCCTATTTTTCAGACCGTTTCATGCTCCTCATATTTTTCACACCTATTGAAGCTCTTCATTTTTTCACACCTTTTAAGGCTCTTCATCTTCTTGAACACCGTTTCATGCTCCTCCTATTTTTCAGACCGTTTCATGCTCCGCCTATTTTTCAGACCGTTTCAACTCATCCCATTTTTGACAGCTTTTGAAATTTTCCATATTTTTCACAACTCTTGAAGCCCTTCATGTTTTTCAACACCGCTTCTTGCTCCTCTTATTTTTCAGACCGTTTCATGCTCCTCATATTTGTCACACCTTTTGAAGCTCTTCATATTTTTCACACCTTTTCAGGCTCTTCATATTTTTCACAGCTTTTCAGGCTCTTCATGTTTTTGAACACCGCTTCATGCTCCTCCTATTTTTGAGACCGTTTCATGCTCCTCATGTATTTCACACCTTTTGAAGCTCTTCATATTTTTCACACCTTTTCAGGCTCCTCATGTTTTTGAACACCGCTTCATGCTCCTCCTGTTTTTCAGACCGTTTCTTGCTCCTCATGTACTTCACACCTTTTGAAGCTCTTCATATTTTAGACACCTTTTCAGGCTTTTCATCTTTTTCAACACCGCTTCATGCTCCTCCTATTTTTCAGACCGTTTCATGGTCCTCATATTTTTGACACCTTTTGAAGGTCCTCATATTTTTTACACCTTTTGAAGCTCTTCATATATTTCACACCTTTTCAGGCTCTTCATGTTTTTCAACACGACTTCATGCTCCTCCTATTTTTCAGACCGTTTAATGCTCATCTAATTTTTGACACCTTTTGAAGGTCTTCATATTTTTCACACCTTTTGAAGCTCTTCATATTTTTCACAACTTTACAGGCTTTTCATGTTTTGAACACCGTATCATGCTCCTCCTATAATTCAGACCGATTCTTGCTGCTCATATGTTTGACACCATTTGAACCTCTTCATATTTTTCACACCTTTTCAGGCTCTTCATGTTTTTCAACACCGCTTCATGCTCCTTCTATTTTTCAGACCGTTTCATGCTCCTCTCATTTCTGAAACCTTTCGAAGCTCTTCATATTTTTCACACGTTTTTAGGCTCTTCATGTTTTTGAACACCGCTTCATGCTCCTCCTATTTTCAGACCGTTTCATGCTCCTCATGTATTTCACACATTTGGAAGCTCTTGATATTTTTCACACCTTTTCAGGCTCTTCATGTTTTTGAACACCGCTTCATGCTCGTCCTACTTTTCACACCTTTTGAAGCTCTTCATATTTTTCACACCTTTTCAGGCTCTTCATGTTTTTCAACACCGCTTCATGCTCCTCCTATTTTTCAGACCGTTTCATGCTCCTCATGTATTTCACACCTTTGGAAGCTCTTCATATTTTTCACACCTTTTCAGGCTCTTCATGTTTTTCAACACCACTGCATGCTCCTCCTATTTTTCAGACCGTTTCATGCTCGTCATATTTTGACACATTTTGAAGTTCATCATATTTTGAACACCTTTTCAGGCTCTTCATTTTTTTCAACACCGCTCTCTGCTCGTCCTATTGTCCAGACCGTTTCATGCTCCTCATATTTTTGACACCTTTTGAATCTCTTCATATATTTCACACATTTTCAGGCTCTTCATATTTTTCGACACAACTTCATGCTCCCCCTATTTTTCAGACCGTTTCATGCTCATCTCATTTTTCACATCTTTTCAAACTCTTAATATTTTTCCCAGCTTTTGAAGCTCTTCATATTTTCCACACTTTTTCAGGCTCTTCAGGTTTTTCAATACCGCTTCTTGCTGCTCCTAATTTTCAGACCGTTTCATGCTCCTCATATTTTTGACAGATTTTGAAGCTCTTCATATTTTTCACACCTTTTCAGGCTCTTCATGTTTTTCAACACCGCTTCATGCTCCTCCTATTTTTGACACCTTTTGAAGGTCTTCATATTTTTCACACATTTTCAGGCTCTTCTTGTTTTTGAACACCGCTTTATGCTCCTCCTATTTTTCAGACAGTTTCATGCTCCTCATATTTTTCACATCTTTTGAAGCTCTTCATATTTTTCACACCTTTTCAGTCTCTTCATGGTTTTCAACACCGCTTCATGCTCCTCCTATTTTCCAGACCGTTTCATGCTCCCCATTTTTTTCACACCTTTTGAAGCTCTTCATATTTTTCACACGTTTCATGCTCTTCATGTTTTTAACCACCGCTTCATGCTCATCCTATTTTCCAGACCGTTTCATGCTCCTGATATTTTTGACACGTTTTGAAGCTCTTTATATTTTTCACACCTTTTGAAGCTCTTCATATTTTTCACACCTTTTCAGGCTCTTCATGTTTTTGAACACCGCTTCATGCTCCTCCTACTTTTCAGACCGTTTCATGCTCCTCATGTATTTCACACCTTTTGAAGCTCTTCATATTTTTCTCAACTTTTCAGGCTCTCATGTTTTTGAACACAGCTTCTTGCTCCTCCTATTTTTCAGACCGTTTCATGCTCCTCATGTATTTCACACATTTTGAAGCCCTTCATATTTTTGACAACTTTTCAGACTCTTCAGGTTTTTGAACACGGTTTCATGCTCCTCCTATTTTTCAGACTGTTTCATGCTCCTCATATTTTTGACACCTTTTGAAGCTCTTCATATTTTTCACACCTATTCAGACTCCTCATGTTTTAAAAACCGCATCATGCTCCTCCTATTTTCAGACCGTTTCATGCTCCTGATATATTTCACACCTTTTGAAGTCCTTCACATTGTTCACACCTTTCAGGCTCTTAATGTTTTTGCACACAGTTTCAAACTGTTCCTAATTTTCAGACCGTTTCATGCTCCTCATATTTTTGACACCTTTTGAAGCTCTTCATATATTTCACAACTTTTCAGGCTCTTCATGTTTTTCAACAGCACTTCCTCCTCCTCCTATTTTTCAGACCGCTTCATGCTCCTTTCATTTTTGACACCTTTTGAAGCTCTTCATATTTTTGACATCTTTTGAAGCTCTTCATATTTCTCACACATTTTCAGGCTCTTCTTGTTTTTCAACACCGCTTAATGCTCCTCCTCTTTTTCAGACCGTTTCATTCTCCTCATATTTTTGACACCTTTTGAAGCTCCTCATATTTTTGACACCTTTTGAAGCTCTTCATATTTTTTACACCTTTTGAAACTCTTCTTATTTTTCACACGTTTTCAGTCTCTAAATGTTTTTCAACACCGCTTCATGTTCCTCCTGTTTTGCAGACCGTTTCATGCTCCTCTAATTTCTGACACCTTTTGAAGCTCTTCATATATTTCACACCTTTTCAGGCTCTTCATGTTTTTCAACACCGCTTCATTTTCCTCCTATTTTTCAAACCGTTTCATGCTCATCTCATTTTTGACACCTTCTGAAGCTCTTCATATTTTTCACACCTTTTGAAGCTCTTCATATTTTTCACACCTTTTCAGTCTCTTCATGTTTTTCGACACAGCTTCATGCTCCTTCTATTTTTCACACCGTTTCATGCTTTTCATGTATTTCACACCTTTTGAAGCTCATCATATTTTTCACACCTTTTCAGGCTCTTCATTTTTTGAACACCATTCATGCTCCTCCTATTTTTCAGACCATGTCATGCTCCTTATATTTTTGACACATTTTGAATCTCTTCATATTTTACACACCTTTTAAGGCTCTTCATGTTTTTCAACACCGCTTCATGCTCCTCCTATTTTTCAGACCGTTTCATGCTCCTCTTGTATTTCACAGGTTTTGTAGCTCTTCATATTTTTCACACATTTTCAGGCTCTTCATGTTTTTCAACAGTGCTTCATGCTCCTCCTATTTTTCAGATCATTTCATGCTCCTCATAGTTTTGATACCATTCGAAGCTCTTCATATTTTTGACACCTTTTCATGCTCTTCATGTTATTCAACACCGCTTCATGCTCCTACTATTTTTCAGAACATTTCATGCTCCTCCTATTTTTCAGACCGTTTCATGCTCCTCATATTTTTGACACCTTTTGAAGCTCTTCATGTATTTCACAACTTTTCAGGCTCTTCATGTTTCTCAACACCGCTTCATGTTCCTCCAATTTTCAGACCGTTTCATGCTCCTTATATTTTTCACAACTTCTGAAGCTCTTCATATTTTTCACACCTTTCACGCTCATCATGTTTTTCAACACCACTTCATGCTCCTCCTAATTTTCAGAACGTTTCATGCTCCTCCTATTTTTGCCACCTTTTGAAGCTCTTCATATTTTTCGCACCTTTTCAGACTCTTCATGTTTTTGAACACGGTTTCATGCTCCTCCTATTTTTCAGACTGTTTCATGCTCCTCATGTATTTCACACCTTCTGAAGCTCTTCATATTTTTCACACGTTTTGAAGCTCTTCATTTTTTTCACACCTTTTCAGGCTCTTCATGTTTTTGAACACGGTTTCATGCTCCTCCTATTTTTCAGACCGTGTCATGCTCATTTAATTTTCGAGAGCTTTTGAAGCTCTTCATATTTTTCACATCTTTTGAAACTCTTCATATTTTTCACACCTTTTCAGGCTCTTCATGTTTCTCAACACCGCTTCATGATCCTCCTATTTTTCAGACCGTTTCATTCTCCTCATTTTTTTGAAACCTTTTGAAGCTCTTCGTATTTTTCACACCTTTTCATGCCCTTTATGTTTTCAACACCGATTCATGGTCCTCCTATTTTTCAGAACGTTTCATGCTCCTCCTATTTTTCATACCGTTTCATGCTCATCTCATTTTTGACACCTTCTGAAGCTCTTCATATTTTTCACACTTTTGAATCTCTTCATATTTTTCAAACCTTTTGAAGCTCTTCATATTATTCACACCCTTTCAGTCTCTTCATGTTTTTCAACACCGATTCATGCTCCTCCTATTTTTGCCACCTTTTGAAGCTCTTCATATATTTAACACTTTTTTAGGCTCTTCACGCTTTTTCAACTCCACTTCATGCTCCTCCTATTATTCAGACCGTTTCATGCTCCTCATAATTTTGACACCTTTTGAAGCTCTTCATATTTTTCACACCTTTTCAGGCTCTTCATGTTTTTCAACACCGATTCATGCTCCTCCTATTTTTCAGACCTTTTCATGCTGCTCATGTATTTCACACCTCTTGACGCTCTGCATATTTTTCACACCTTTTCAGGCTCTTCATGTTTTTGAACACCGCTTGTTGATCCTCCTATTTTTCAGACCGCTTCATGGTCCTCAAATGTTTGACACTTTTTGTAGCTCTTCATATTTTTCACACCATTTCAGGCTGTTCATGATTTTCTACACCGCTTCATGATCCTCCTATTTTTCAGACCATTTCATGCTCGTCATACTTTTGACACCTTTTGAAGCTCTTCATGTTTTTGAACACCTTTTCATGCTCCTCCTATATTTCAGAATGTTTCATGCTCCTCATGTATTTCACACCTTTTGAAGCTCTTCATATTTTTCACAACTTTTCAGGCTCTTCATGTCTTTGAACACCGCTTCATGCTCCTTCTATTTTTCAGACCGTTTCATGCTCCTCATATTTTTGACACCTTTTGTAGCTCTTCATATTTTTCACACCTTTTCAGTCTCTTCATGTTTTTCAACACCGCTTCAGGCTCCTCCTATTTTTCAGACCGTTTCTTACTCCTCATGTATTTCACACCTTTTGAAGCTCTGCATATTTTTCACACCTTTTCAGGCTCTTCATGTTTTTCAACACGGCTTCATGATCCTCCTATTTTTCAGACCGTTTTAGGGTCCTCATATTTTTCAGACTGTTTCATGCTCCTCATGTATTTCACACCTTTTGAAGCTATTCATTTTTTTCACTCTTTTTCAGGCTCTTCATGTTTATGAACATAGTTTCATGCTCCTCGTATTTTTCAGAACGTTTCATGCTCCTCCTATTTTTCAGACTGTTTCATGCTCCTCATGTATTTCACACCATTTGAAGCTCTTCATATTTTTCACACGTTTTCAGGCTCTTCATGTTTTTGATCACCGTTTCATGCTCCTCCTATTTTTCAGACCGTTTCATGCTCCTCATATTTTTCTCACCTTTTGAAGCTCTTCTTATTTTTCACACATTTTTAAGCTCTTCACGTTTTTGAACACCGTTTCATGCTGCTTCTATTTTTCACACCTTTTGATGCTGTTCATATCTTTCACACATTTTCAGGCTCTTCATATTTTTGAACACAGTTTCATGCTCCTCCTATTTTTCAGACCGTTTCATGCTCCTCATATTTTTGACACCTTTTAAAGCTCTTCATATTTTTCACACCTTTTCAGGCTGTTCATGTTTTTAAACACTGCTTCATGCTCCTCCAATTTTTCAGACCGTTTCATGCTCCTCATATTTTACAGCTTTTGAAGCTCTTCATATTTTTCACAACTTTTCAGGCTCTTCGTGTTTTTGAATACCGTTTCATGCTCCTCCAATTTTTCAGACCATTTATTGCTCCTCATATTTTTTATACCTTTTGAAGCTCTTCATATTTTTCACACCTTTTCAGGCTCTTCATGTTTTTGAACACCGCTTCATGCTCCTCATATTTTTGTCACCTTTTGAAGCTCTTCATATTTTTCACACTTTTTCAGGCTCTTCATGTTTTTGAACACCGATTCATGATCCTCCTATTTTTCAGACCATTTAATGCGCCTCATATTTTTGACACCTTTTGAAGCTCTTCATATTTATTACACATTTCAGGCTCTTAATGTTTTTGAACACCGCTTCATACTCCTCCAATTTTTCAGACCGTTTCATGCTCCTCATGTATTTCACACTTTTTGAAGCTCCTCATATTTTTCACACCTTTTCAGGCTCTTAATGTTTTGAACAACATTTCATGCTGCTCCTATTTTTCACACCGTTTCATGCTCATATCATTTTTGACACCTTTTGAAGCTCTTCATATTTTTCATACCTTTGAAGGCTCCTCATGTTTTTGAACACCGCTTCATGCTACTCATATTTTTCAGATCGTTTCATGCTCCTCATACTTTTGACACCTTTTGAAGCTCTTCATATTTTTCACATCTTTTCAGGCTCTTCATGTTTTTGAACACCGTTTCATGCTCCTCCTATTTTTCCGATAGTTTCATGCTCCTCATATTTTTGACTTTTTTTGAATCTCTTCATATATTTCACACCTTTTCAGGCTCTTCATGTTTTTGAACACCGTTTCATTCTCCTCCTATTTTTCAGACCGTTTCATGCTCCTCATATTTTTGACACCATTGAATCTATTCGTAATTTTCACACATTTTAAAGCTCTTCATATATTTTACACCTTTTCAGGCTCTTCTTGTTTTTGAACACCGTTTCGTGCTCCTCTCCTATTGTCCAGACCGTTTCATGCTCCTCATATTTTTGACACCTTTTGAATCTCTTCATATATTTCACACATTTTCAGGCTCTTCATATTTTTCGACACAACTTCATGCTCCCCCTATTTTTCAGACCGTTTCATGCTCATCTCATTTTTCACATCTTTTCAAACTCTTAATATTTTTCCCAGCTTTTGAAGCTCTTCATATTTTCCACACTTTTTCAGGCTCTTCAGGTTTTTCAATACCGCTTCTTGCTGCTCCTAATTTTCAGACCGTTTCATGCTCCTCATATTTTTGACACATTTTGAAGCTCTTCGTATTTTTCACACCTTTTCAGGCTCTTCATGTTTTTCAACACCGCTTCATGCTCCTCCTATTTTTGACACCTTTTGAAGCTCTTCATATTTTTCACACATTTTCAGGCTCTTCTTGTTTTTGAACACCGCTTTATGCTCCTCCTATTTTTCAGACAGTTTCATGCTCCTCATATTTTTCACATCTTTTGAAGCTCTTCATATTTTTCACACCTTTTCAGGCTCTTCATGGTTTTCAACACCGCTTCATGCTCCTCCTATTTTCCAGACCGTTTCATGCTCCCCATTTTTTTCACACCTTTTGAAGCTCTTCATATTTTTCACACGTTTCATGCTCTTCATGTTTTTAACCACCGCTTCATGCTCATCCTATTTTCCAGACCGTTTCATGCTCCTGATATTTTTGACACGTTTTGAAGCTCTTTATATTTTTCACACCTTTTGAAGCTCTTCATATTTTTCACACCTTTTCAGGCTCTTCATGTTTTTGAACACCGCTTCACTCTCCTCCTACTTTTCAGACCGTTTCATGCTCCTCATGTATTTCACACCTTTTGAAGCTCTTCATATTTTTCTCAACTTTTCAGGCTCTCATGTTTTTGAACACAGCTTCTTGCTCCTCCTATTTTTCAGACCGTTTCATGCTCCTCATGTATTTCACACATTTTGAAGCCCTTCATATTTTTGACAACTTTTCAGACTCTTCAGGTTTTTGAACACGGTTTCATGCTCCTCCTATTTTTCAGACTGTTTCATGCTCCTCATATTTTTGACACCTTTTGAAGCTCTTCATATTTTTCACACCTATTCAGACTCCTCATGTTTTAAAAACCGCATCATGCTCCTCCTATTTTCAGACCGTTTCATGCTCCTGATGTATTTCACACCTTTTGAAGTCCTTCACATTGTTCACACCTTTTCAGGCTCTTAATGTTTTTGCACACAGTTTCAAACTGTTCCTAATTTTCAGACCGTTTCATGCTCCTCATATTTTTGACACCTTTTGAAGCTCTTCATATATTTCACAACTTTTCAGGCTCTTCATGTTTTTCAACAGCACTTCCTCCTCCTCCTATTTTTCAGACCGCTTCATGCTCCTTTCATTTTTGACACCTTTTGAAGCTCTTCATATTTTTGACATCTTTTGAAGCTCTTCATATTTCTCACACATTTTCAGGCTCTTCTTGTTTTTCAACACCGCTTAATGCTCCTCCTCTTTTTCAGACATTCTCCTCATATTTTTGACACCTTTTGAAGCTCCTCATATTTTTGACACCTTTTGAAGCTCTTCATATTTTTTACACCTTTTGAAACTCTTCTTATTTTTCACACGTTTTCAGTCTCTAAATGTTTTTCAACACCGCTTCATGTTCCTCCTGTTTTGCAGACCGTTTCATGCTCCTCTAATTTCTGACACCTTTTGAAGCTCTTCATATATTTCACACCTTTTCAGGCTCTTCATGTTTTTCAACACCGCTTCATTTTCCTCCTATTTTTCAAACCGTTTCATGCTCATCTCATTTTTGACACCTTCTGAAGCTCTTCATATTTTTCACACCTTTTGAAGCTCTTCATATTTTTCACACCTTTTCAGTCTCTTCATGTTTTTCGACACAGCTTCATGCTCCTTCTATTTTTCACACCGTTTCATGCTTTTCATGTATTTCACACCTTTTGAAGCTCATCATATTTTTCACACCTTTTCAGGCTCTTCATTTTTTGAACACCATTCATGCTCCTCCTATTTTTCAGACCATCTCATGCTCCTTATATTTTTGACACATTTTGAATCTCTTCATATTTTACACACCTTTAAAGGCTCTTCATGTTTTTCAACACCGCTTCATGCTCCTCCTATTTTTCAGACCGTTTCATGCTCCTCTTGTATTTCACAGGTTTTGTAGCTCTTCATATTTTTCACACATTTTCAGGCTCTTCATGTTTTTCAACAGTGCTTCATGCTCCTCCTATTTTTCAGATCATTTCATGCTCCTCATAGTTTTGATACCATTCGAAGCTCTTCATATTTTTGACACCTTTTCATGCTCTTCATGTTATTCAACACCGCTTCATGCTCCTACTATTTTTCAGAACATTTCATGCTCCTCCTATTTTTCAGACCGTTTCATGCTCCTCATATTTTTACACCTTTTGAAGCTCTTCATGTATTTCACAACTTTTCAGGCTCTTCATGTTTCTCAACACCGCTTCATGTTCCTCCAATTTTCAGACCGTTTCATGCTCCTTATATTTTTCACAACTTCTGAAGCTCTTCATATTTTTCACACCTTTCACGCTCATCATGTTTTTCAACACCACTTCATGCTCCTCCTAATTTTCAGAACGTTTCATGCTCCTCCTATTTTTGCCACCTTTTGAAGCTCTTCATATTTTTCGCACCTTTTCAGACTCTTCATGTTTTTGAACACGGTTTCATGCTCCTCCTATTTTTCAGACTGTTTCATGCTCCTCATGTATTTCACACCTTCTGAAGCTCTTCATATTTTTCACACGTTTTGAAGCTCTTCATTTTTTTCACACCTTTTCAGGCTCTTCATGTTTTTGAACACGGTTTCATGCTCCTCCTATTTTTCAGACCGTTTCATGCTCATTTAATTTTTGAGAGCTTTTGAAGCTCTTCATATTTTTCACATCTTTTGAAACTCTTCATATTTTTCACACCTTTTCAGGCTCTTCATGTTTCTCAACACCGCTTCATGATCCTCCTATTTTTCAGACCGTTTCATTCTCCTCATTTTTTTGAAACCTTTTGAAGCTCTTCGTATTTTTCACACCTTTTCATGCCCTTTATGTTTTCAACACCGATTCATGCTCCTCCTATTTTTCAGAACGTTTCATGCTCCTCCTATTTTTCAAACCGTTTCATGCTCATCTCATTTTTGACACCTTCTGAAGCTCTTCATATTTTTCACACTTTTGAATCTCTTCATATTTTTCAAACCTTTTGAAGCTCTTCATATTATTCACACCTTTTCAGTCTCTTCATGTTTTTCAACACCGATTCATGCTCCTCCTATTTTTGCCACCTTTTGAAGCTCTTCATATATTTAACACTTTTTTGGGCTCTTCACGCTTTTTCAACTCCACTTCATGCTCCTCCTATTATTCAGACCGTTTCATGCTCCTCATAATTTTGACACCTTTTGAAGCTCTTCATATTTTTCACACCTTTTCAGGCTCTTCATGTTTTTCAACACCGATTCATGCTCCTCCTATTTTTCAGACCTTTTCATGCTGCTCATGTATTTCACACCTCTTGACGCTCTGCATATTTTTCACACCTTTTCAGGCTCTTCATGTTTTTGAACACCGCTTGTTGATCCTCCTATTTTTCAGACCGCTTCATGGTCCTCAAATGTTTGACACTTTTTGTAGCTCTTCATATTTTTCACACCATTTCAGGCTGTTCATGATTTTCTACACCGCTTCATGATCCTCCTATTTTTCAGACCATTTCATGCTCGTCATACTTTTGACACCTTTTGAAGCTCTTCATGTTTTTGAACACCTTTTCATGCTCCTCCTATATTTCAGAATGTTTCATGCTCCTCATGTATTTCACACCTTTTGAAGCTCTTCATATTTTTCACAACTTTTCAGGCTCTTCATGTCTTTGAACACCGCTTCATGCTCCTTCTATTTTTCAGACCGTTTCATGCTCCTCATATTTTTGACACCTTTTGTAGCTCTTCATATTTTTCACACCTTTTCAGTCTCTTCATGTTTTTCAACACCGCTTCAGGCTCCTCCTATTTTTCAGACCGTTTCTTACTCCTCATGTATTTCACACCTTTTGAAGCTCTGCATATTTTTCACACCTTTTCAGGCTCTTCATGTTTTTCAACACGGCTTCATGATCCTCCTATTTTTCAGACCGTTTTAGGGTCCTCATATTTTTCAGACTGTTTCATGCTCCTCATGTATTTCACACCTTTTGAAGCTATTCATTTTTTTCACTCTTTTTCAGGCTCTTCATGTTTATGAACATAGTTTCATGCTCCTCGTATTTTTCAGAACGTTTCATGCTCCTCCTATTTTTCAGACTGTTTCATGCTCCTCATGTATTTCACACCATTTGAAGCTCTTCATATTTTTCACACGTTTTCAGGCTCTTCATGTTTTTGATCACCGTTTCATGCTCCTCCTATTTTTCAGACCGTTTCATGCTCCTCATATTTTTCTCACCTTTTGAAGCTCTTCTTATTTTTCACACATTTTTAAGCTCTTCACGTTTTTGAACACCGTTTCATGCTGCTTCTATTTTTCACACCTTTTGATGCTGTTCATATCTTTCACACATTTTCAGGCTCTTCATATTTTTGAACACAGTTTCATGCTCCTCCTATTTTTCAGACCGTTTCATGCTCCTCATATTTTTGACACCTTTTAAAGCTCTTCATATTTTTCACACCTTTTCAGGCTGTTCATGTTTTTAAACACTGCTTCATGCTCCTCCAATTTTTCAGACCGTTTCATGCTCCTCATATTTTACAGCTTTTGAAGCTCTTCATATTTTTCACAACTTTTCAGGCTCTTCGTGTTTTTGAATACCGTTTCATGCTCCTCCAATTTTTCAGACCATTTATTGCTCCTCATATTTTTTATACCTTTTGAAGCTCTTCATATTTTTCACACCTTTTCAGGCTCTTCATGTTTTTGAACACCGCTTCATGCTCCTCATATTTTTGTCACCTTTTGAAGCTCTTCATATTTTTCACACTTTTTCAGGCTCTTCATGTTTTTGAACACCGATTCATGATCCTCCTATTTTTCAGACCATTTAATGCGCCTCATATTTTTGACACCTTTTGAAGCTCTTCATATTTATTACACATTTTCAGGCTCTTAATGTTTTTGAACACCGCTTCATACTCCTCCAATTTTTCAGACCGTTTCATGCTCCTCATGTATTTCACACTTTTTGAAGCTCCTCATATTTTTCACACCTTTTCAGGCTCTTAATGTTTTTGAACAACATTTCATGCTGCTCCTATTTTTCACACCGTTTCATGCTCATATCATTTTTGACACCTTTTGAAGCTCTTCATATTTTTCATACCTTTGCAGGCTCCTCATGTTTTTGAACACCGCTTCATGCTACTCATATTTTTCAGATCGTTTCATGCTCCTCATACCTTTGACACCTTTTGAAGCTCTTCATATTTTTCACATCTTTTCAGGCTCTTCATGTTTTTGAACACCGTTTCATGCTCCTCCTATTTTTCCGATAGTTTCATGCTCCTCATATTTTTGACTTTTTTTGAATCTCTTCATATATTTCACACCTTTTCAGGCTCTTCATGTTTTTGAACACCGTTTCATTCTCCTCCTATTTTTCAGACCGTTTCATGCTCCTCATATTTTTGACACCATTGAATCTATTCGTAATTTTCACACATTTTAAAGCTCTTCATATATTTTACACCTTTTCAGGCTCTTCTTGTTTTTGAACACCGTTTCGTGCTCCTCCTATTTTTCAGACCGTTTCATGCTCCTCATATTTTTGACACCTTTGAATCTCTTCATATTTTTCACACGTATTGAAGCTCTTCATATTTTCCACACCTTTTCAGGCTCTTCATGTTTTTCAACACCCCTTCATGCTTTTCCTATTTTTCAGACCGGTTCATGCTCCTCATAATTTTGACACCTTTGGAAGCTCTTCATATTTTTCACACCTTTTCACGCACTTCATGTTTTTCAACAACGCTTCATGCTTCTAATATTTTTCAGACCGTTTCATGCTCCTCATATTTTGACTCCTATTGAAGCTCTTCATATTTTTCACACCTTTTCAGGCTCTTCATGTTTTTCAACACCACTTCATGCTCCTCCTATCTTTCAGACCGTTTCATGGTCCCCATATTTTTAACACCTTTTGAAGCTCTTCATATTTTTCACACCTTTTAAGGCTCTTGATGTTTTTCAACACCGCTTCATGCTCCTCCTATTTTTCAGACCGTTTCATGCTCCTCATATTTTTGACACCTTTTGAAGCTCTTCATGTTTTTCACACCTTTTCAGGCTCTTCATCTTTTTCAACACCGCTTCATGCTTCTCCTATTTTTCAGACCGTTTCATGCTCCTCATATTTTTGATACCTTTTGAAGCTCTTCATATATTTCACACCTTTTCAGGCTCTTCATATTTTTCTACACTGCTTCATGCTCCTACTATTTTTCAGACCGTTTCATGCTCCTCATATTTTTGACACATTTTGAAGCTCTTCATATATTTCACAACTTTTCAGGCTCTTCATGTTTTTCAAAACAGCTTCATGCTCCTCCTATATTTCAGACCGTTTCATGCTGCTCGTATTTTTTACACCTTTTGAAACTCCTCATATTTTTCGCACCTTTTCAGGCTCTTCATGTTTTTGAACACCGTTTCATGCGCCTCCTATTTTTCAGAACGTTTCATGCTCCTCATATTTTTGACACCTTTGACTCTCTTCATATTTTTACACCTTTTGAAGCTCTTCATATTTTTCACAGGTTTTCAGTCTCTTCATGTTTTTCAACACTGCTTCATGCTCCTCCTATTTTTCAGACCGTTTCATGCTCCTCCTATTTTTCACACCTTTTGAAGCTCTTCATATTTTTCACACCTTTTCAATCTCCTCATGTTTTTGAACACCACTTCATGCTCCTCATATTTTTCAGATCGTTTCATGTTCCTCATAATTTTGAAAACTTTTGAAGCTCTTCATATTTTTCACACTTTTTCACGCCTTTCATGTTTTTGAACATCGCTTCATGCTCCTACTATTTTCAGACCGTTTCATGCTCCTCATATTTTTGACACCTTTGAAGCACTTCATATTTTTCACATCTTTTCAGGCTGTTCATATTATTCAACTCCACTTCGTGTTCCTCATATTTTTGACATCTTTTGAAGCTCCTCATATTTTTCACATCTTTTCAGTCTCTTCATGTTTTTGAACACCACTTCATGCTCCTCCTATTTTTCAGACCGTTTCATGCTCCTCATATTGTTGACACCTTTTGAAGCTGTTCATATTTTTCACATCTTTTCAGGCTCTTCATGTATTTGAACAGCGCTTCATGCTCCTCCTATTTTTCAGACCTTTTCATGCTCCTCATATTTTTCACACTTTTTGAAGGTCTTCATATTTTTCACACCTTTTTAGGCTCTTTATGTTTTTGAACATCGCTTCATTCTCCTCCTATTTTTTAGACCTTTTCTTGCTCCTCATGTATTTCACACCTTTAGAAGCTGTAAATATTTTTCACACATTTTGAAGCTTTTCATACTTTTCACACTTTTCCAGGCTCTTCATGTTTTTGAACACCGCTTCATGCTCCTCCTATTCTTCAGACCGTTTCATGCTCCTCATATTTTTCACACCTTTTGAAGCTCATTATATATTTCACACCTTTTCAGGCACTTCATGTTCTTCAACACGACTTCATGCTCCTCCTATTTTTCAGACCGCTTCATGCTCTTCATATTTTTGACACCTTTTGAAGCTCTTCATATTTTTCAAACCTTTTGAAGCTCTTCATATTTTTCACATTTTTGAAGCTCTTCATATTTTTCACACGGTTTCAGGTTCTTCAAGTTTTTCAACACTGCTTCAAGCTCCTCCTATTTTTGAGACCATTTCGTACTCTTTATATTTTTGACATTTTTTGAGGCTCTTCATATTTTTCACACCTTTTCAGGCTCTTCATGTTTTTGAACACCGTTTCTTGATCCTCCTATTTTTCAGAACGTTTCATGCTCCTCATATTTTGACACCTTTTAAAGCTCTTCATATTTTTCACACCTATTCAGTCTCTTCATGTTTTTCAACACTGCTTCATGCTCCTCCTATTTTTCAGACCGTTTCATGCTCCTCATATTTTTCACACCTTTTGAAGCTCTTCATATTTTTCACACCTTTTCACGCTCTTCATGTTTTTCAACACCACTTCATTCTCCTACAATTTTTCATTCCATTTCATGCTCATCTCATTTTTGACACCTTTTGAAGCTCTTCATATTTTTCACACCTTTTCAGGCTTGTCATGTTTTTGAACACCGCGTAATGCTCCTCCTATTTTTCAGACCGTTTCATGCTCCTCGTATTTTTCACACTTTTTGAAGGTCTTCATAATTTTCACACCTTTTCTGGCTCTTCATGTTCTCCAAACCACTTTATGCTTCTCCTATTTTTCAGCCGATTTCATGCTCCTCATGTATTTCACACCTTTTCAAGCTCTTCATATTTTTCACACCTTTTCAGGCTCTTCATGTTTTTGATCACTGTTTCATGCTACTCCTATTTTTCAGACCGTTTCATGCTCCTCATATTTTTGACCCTTTTTGAAGCTCTTCATATTTTTCATGCCTTTTCAGGCTCTTCATGTTTTTGAACACCGCTTCATGATGCTCCTATTTTTCAGACCGTTTCATGCTCCTCATATTTTTGACCCTTTTTGAAGCTCTTCACATTTTTCACACTTTTTCAGGCTCTTCATGTTTTTGAACACCGTTTCATGATCCTCCTATTTTTCAGAACGTTTCATGCTCGTCATATTTTTGACACCATTTAATGCTCTTCAAATTTTTCACACCTTTTCAGACTCTTCACGTTTTTGAACACCACTTCATCCTCCTCCAATTTTTCAGACCGTTTCATGATCCTCATATTATTGACACCTTTTGAAGCTCTTCATATTTCTCACACCTTTTCAAGCTCTTCATGTTTTTGAACACCGCTTCATGCTTCTCCTATTTTTCGACCGTTTCATGCTCCTCATATTTTTCACACGTTTTGAAGCTCTTCATATTTTTCACACTTTTCAGGCTCTTCATTTTTTTCAAGACCACTTCATGCTCCTCCTATTTTACAGACAGTTTCATGCTCATCTCATTTTTAACACCTTTTGTAGCTCTTCATATTTTTCACACCTTTTGAAGCTCTTCATATTTTTCACACGTTTTCAGGCTCTTCAGGTTTTTCAACATCGCTTCATGCTCTTCCTATTTTTCAGACCGTTTCATGCTCCTCATATTTTTGACAGCTTTTGAAGCTCTTCATATTTTTCACACCTTTTCAGGCTCTTCATGTTTTTCAACACAACTTCATGCTCCTCTTATTTTTCAGACCGTCTCATGCTCCTCATATTTTTCACACCTTGAAACTCTTCATATTTTTCACACCTTTTCAGGCTCTTCACGGTTTGAACACCGCTTCATGGTCCTCCTATTTTTCAGACAGTTTCATTCTCCTCATATTTTTGACACCTTTTGAAGCTCTTCGTATTTTTCACACCTTTTCAGGCTTTTAATGTTTTTGAACACCACTTCATGCTCCTCCAATTTTTCAGACCGTTTCATGTTCCTCATAAGTTTCACACCTTTGAAATCTCTTCATATATCTCACACCTTTTAAGGCTCTTCATGTTTTTCAACACCACTTGATGCTCCTCCTATTTTTCAGACCATTTCATGCTCATCTCATTTTTGACACCTTTTGAAGCTCTTCATATTTTTCACACCTTTTGAAGCTCTTCATATTTTTCACACGTTTTGAAGCTCTTCATATTTTTCACACCTTTTCAGGCTCTTCATGTTTTTGAACACCGCTTAATGCTCCTCCTATTTTTCACACCGTTTCATGCTCCTCATATTTTTGACATTTTTTGAGGATGTTCGTATTTTTCAATCCTTTCCAGACTCTTCATGTCTTACAATACCGCTTCATGCTCCACCTATTTTTCAGACCGTTTCATGCTCCTCATATTTTTGACACCTTTTGAAGCTCTTCATATTTTTCATACCTTTTCTGGCTCTTCATGTTTTCAACACCACTTCATGCTCCTCCTATTTTTCAGACCGTTTCATGCTCATCTCATTTTTGTCACGTTTTGAAGCTCTTCATATTTTTCACACCTTTTGAAGCTCTTCATATTTTTCACACATTTTCAGGCTCTTCATGTTTTTCAACACCGCTGCATGATCCTCCTATTTTTCAGACCGTTTCATGCTCCTCATAATTTTCAAACCTTTTGAAGCTCTTCATATTTTTGACACCTTTTCAGTCTATTCATTTTTTTCAACACCGCTTCATGCTCCTGCTATTTTTCAGACCGTTTCATGCTCCTCATGTATTTCACACCTTTTGAAGCTCTTCATATTTTTCACACCTTTTCAGGCTCTTCATGATTTTCAACACCACTTCATGCTCCTCTTATTTTTCAGACCGTTTCATGCTCCTCATATTTTTGACACCTTTTGAAGCTCTTCATATATTTCACACCTTCTCAGGCTCTTCATGTTTTCAACACCGCTTCATGCCCCTCCTATTTTACAGACCGCTTCATGCTCCTCCTAATTTTCAGACCGTTTCATGCTCCTCATGTATTTCATACCTTGTGAAGCTCTTCATATTGTTGATACCTTTTCAGGCTCTTCATGTTTTTGAACACCCTTTCATGCCGCTCCTATGTTTCAGACCGTTTCATGCTCCTCATAGTTTTCAGACTTTTTGAAGCTCTTTATATTTTCCACACCTTTTCAGGCTCTTCATGTTTTTGAGCACAGCTTCATGCTCCTCCTATTGTTCAGAAGGTTTCATGCTCCTCATATTTTGACACCTTTTGAAGCTCTTCACATTTTTCACAACTTTTCAGGCTCTTCATGTTTTTGAACACCGCTTCATGCTCCTCCTATTTTTCAGAACGTTTCATGCTCCTCATATTTTTCACACCTTTTGAAGCTCTTCATATTTTTCCCACCTTTTAAGTCTCTTCATGTTTTTCAACACCGTCTCATGCTCCTCCTATTTTTCAGACCGTTTAACGCTCCTCATATTTTTGACACCTTTTGAAGCTCCTTTTGTATTTCACACCTTTTAAGGCTCTTCATGTTTTTCAACTCCGTTTCATGCTCCTCCTATTTTTCAGACTGTTTCATGCTCCTCCTATTTTTCAGACCGTTTCATGCTCCTCATTTACTTGACAGCCTTTGAAGAACTTCATATTTTTCAAACCTTTCAGGCTCTTCATGTTTTTGGACACAGTTTCATGCTCCTCCTATTTTTCAGACAGTTTCATGCTCCTCCTATTTTTCAGACCGTATCATTTTCCTCATATTTTTCACACGTTTTGAAGCTCTTCATATTTTTCACACCTTTTTAGGCTCTTCATGTTTTTCAACACCACTTCATGCTCCTCCTATTTTTCAGACCGTTTCATGCTCATCTCATTTTTTACACCTTTTGAAGCTCTTCATATTTTTCACACCTTTTGAAACTCTTCATATTTTTCACACGTTTTCAGGCTCTTCGTGTTTTTCAACACCGCTTCATGTTCCTCCTATTTTTCAGACCGTTTCATGCTCCTCATATTTTTGACAATTTTTGAAGCTCTTCATATTTTTCACACCTTTTCAGGCTCTTCAAGTTTTTGAACACCGCTTCATGCTCCTCCTATTTTTCAGACCATTTCATACTCCTCACATTTTTCACCCCTTTTGAAGCTCTTCATACTTTTCACACCTTTTCAGGCTATTCATGTTTTTGAGCACAGCTTCATGCTCCTCCTATTTTTCAGAACTTTTCATGCTTCTCATATTTTGACACCTTTTAAACTCTTCACATTTTTCACAACTTTTCAGGCTCTTCATGTTTTTGAACACCGCTTCATGCTCCTCCTATTTTTCCGACCGCTTCATGCTCCTTCTATATTTCAGACCGTTTCATGCTCCTCATATTTTTGACAATTTTGGAAGCTCTTCATATTTTTCACACCTTTTCATGCTCTTCATGTTTTTGAACACCGTTTCATGCCCCTCCTAATTATCAGACCGTTTCATGCTCCTCATGTTTTTGACAGCTTTTGAAGCTTTTAATATTTTTCACACCTTTTAAGGCTCTTCATGATTTTGAACACCTCTTCATGCTTCTCCTTATTTTTAGGCCTTTTCATGTTCCTCATATTTTTGACACCTTTTGAAGCTCTTCATATTTTTCACCTTTTTTCAGCCTCTTCATATTTTTGAACACACCTTCATGCTCCTCCTATTTTTCAGACCGTTTCATGTTCCTCATGTATTTCACACCTTGTGAAGCTCTTCATATTTTTCACACCTTTTCAGTCTCTTCATGTATTTGAACAGGATTTCATGCTCCTCGTATTTTTCAGACCATTTCATGCTCCTCATATTTTTGAAACCTTTTCAAGCTCTTCATATTTTTCACAACTTTTCAGGCTCGTCATGTTTTTCAACACCACTTCATGCTCCTCCTATTTTTCAGACCGTTTCATGCTCATCTCATTTTTGACACCTTTTGAAGCTCTTCATATTTTTCACACCTATGAAGCTCTTCATATTTTTCACACATTTTCAGGCTCTTCATATTTTTCAACACCGCTTCATGCTCCTCCTATTTTTCAGACCGTTTCATGCTCCTCATATATTTGACACGGTTTGAAGCTCTTCATAATTTTCACACCATTCCAGGCTCTTCATGTTTTTGAACACCGCTTCATGCTCCTCCCATTTTTGAGACCGTTTCATGCTTCTCATAGTTTTGACATCTTTTGAAGCTCTTCACATTTTTCACAACTTTTCAGGCTCTTCATGTTTTTGAACACCGCTTCATGCTCCTCCTAGTTTTCAGAACGTTTCTTGCTCCTCATATTTTTCACACCTTTTGAAGCTCTTCATATTTTTCCCACCTTTTCAGGCTCTTTATGTTTTTCAACACCGTTTCATGCTCCTCCTATTTTTCAGACCGTTTAATGCTCCTCATATTTTTGACACCTTTTGAAGCTCCTTCTATATTTCACAACTTTTAAGGCTCTTCATGTTTTTCAACACCGTTTCATGCTCCTCTTATTTTTCAGACAGTTTCATGCTCCTCCTATTTTTCAGACCGTTTCATGCTCCTCATATATTTGACACCTTTCCAAGCTCTTCATATTTTTCACACCTTTTCAGGCTCTTCATGTTTCTCAACACCGCTTCATGCTCCTCCTATTTTTCAGAAATTTTCATGCTCCTCATATTTTTGACACCTTTTGAAGCTCTTCATATTTTTGACACTTTTTCAGGCTCTTCAAGTTTTGAACAATGTTCCAATGCTCCTCCTATTTTTCAGACAGTTTCATGCTGCTCATATTTTTGACACCTTTTGAAGTTCTTCATATATTTCACACCTTTTGAAGCTCTTCATATATTTCACACTTTTTCAGGCACTTCATGTTTTTCAACACCACTTCATGCTTCTCCTATTTCTCCGACCGTTTCATGCTCATCGCATTTTTGACAGCTTTTGAAGCTCTTCATATTTATCACACCTTTTCAGGCTCTTCATGTTTTTCAACACCACTTCATGCTCTTCTATTTTCAGACGGTTTCATGCTCTTCTTATTTTTGACACCTTTTGAAGCTCCTCATATATTTCACACCATTTCAGGCTCTTCATGTTTTTCAACACCACTTCATGCTCCTCCTATTTTTAAGACCGGTTCATGTTCCTCACATATTTCATACCTTTTGAAGGTCTTCATATTTTTCACACCTTTTCAGGCTCTTCATGTTTTTGAGCAACGTTTCATGCTCCTCCTATTTTTCACACCTTTTGAAGCTCTTCATATATTTCACACATTTTCAGGCTCTTCATGTTTTTCAACAACGCTTCATACTCCTCCTTTTTTTCACACCTTTTGAAGCTCTTCATATTTTTCAAAAATTTTCAGGCTCTTCATGTTTTTGAACAACGCTTCATGCTCCTACAATTTTCAGACCGTTTCAAACTCCTCATGTGTTTCACACCATTTGAAGCTCTTCATATTTTTCACACCTTTTCAGTCTCTTCATATTTTTGAACAGCGTTTCATGCTGCTCCTATTTTTCAGACGGTTTCATACTCCTCATATTTTTGACACATTTTGAAGCTCTTCATATATTTCACACCTTTTAAGGCTCTTCATATTTTTCAAAACCACTTCATGCTCCTCCTATTTTTCAGACCGTTTCATGCTCCTCATATTTTTGACACCTTTTGAAGCTCTTCATAATTTTCACACCTTTTCAGGCTCTTCATGTTTTTAAACACTGTTTCATGCTCCACCTATTTTTCAGACCGTTTCTTTCTCTTCATATTTTTGACACCTTTTGAAGCTCTTCATATTTCTCATATCTTTTCAGGCTCTTAATGTTTTTCAACACAGCTTCCTGCTCCTCCTATTTTTCAGACCGTTTCATGCTCCTCATGTATTTCACACCTTTTGAAGCTCTTCATATTTTTCACACCTTTTCAGGCTCTTCATGTTTTTGAACACCGTTTCATGCTCCTCCTATTTTTCAGACCGTTTCATGCTCCTCATATTTGTGACATCTTTTGAAGCTTTTCATATTTTTCACACCTTTTAGGCTCTTCATGTTTTTCAGCACCACTTCTTGCTCCTCCTCTTTTTCAGACCGTTTCATGCTCCTCTTATTTTTGACAACTTTTGAAGCTCTTCATATTTTTTACACCTTTTCAGGCTCTACATGTTTTTCAACTAGGCTTCATGCTCCTCTTATTTTTCCGACCGTTTCATGCTCCTCATGTATTTCACTCCTTTTGAAGCTCTTCATATTTTTCACATATTTTTAGTCTCTTCATGTATTTCCACAACGTTTCAGCCTCTCCTATTTTTCAGACCGTTTCATGCTCCTCATATTTTTCACACCTTTTGTAGCTCTTCATATATTTCACACCTTTTCAGGCTCTTCATGTATTTCAACACCGTTTCATGATTCTCCTATTTTACAGACCGTTTCATGCTCCTAATGTATTTCACACATTTTGAAGCTCTTCATATTTTTCACACCTTTTCAGGCTCTTCATGTTTTTGAACACCGTTTCATGCACCTCCTATATTTCAGACCGTTTCATGCTCCTCATATTTTTGACACCTTTTGAAGCTCTTCATATTTTTCACACCTTTGCAGGCTCTTCATATTCTTCAACACCGCGTCATGCTCCTCCTTTTGTTCAGACCGTTTCATGCTCCTCATATTTTTGACACCTTTTGAAGCTCTTCATATTTTTCACACCTTTTCAGGCTATTCATGTTTTTCAACACGACTTCATGCTCCTCCTATTTTTCAGATTGCTTCATGCTCATCTCATTTTTGACCGCTTTTGAAGCTCTTCATAATTTTCACACCTTTTGAGGCTCTTCATATTTTTCACACGTTTTCAGGCTCTTCATGTTTTTGAACACCGTTTCATGCTGCTCCTATTTTTCAGACCGTTTCATGCTTCTCATATTTTTGACACCTTTTGAAGCTCTTCATATTTTTGACACCTTTTCAGGCTCTTCATGTTTTTCAACACCGCATCATGGTCCTCCTATTTTTCAGACCGTTTCATGCTCCCATATTTTTGACACCTTTTGAAGCTCTTCATATTTTTCACAGCTTTTCATGCTGTTCATGTTCTTCAACACTGCTTCATGCTCCTCCTATTTTTCAGACAGTTTCATGCTCCTCATGTTTTTCACACCTTTTGAAGCTCTTCATATTTTTCACACCTTTTCATGCCCTTAATGTTTTTGAACACCGCTACAATCCTCCTCCTATTCTTCAGACAGTTTCATGCTCCTCATATTTTTCACACCTTTTGAAGCTCTTCATATTTTTCACACCTTTTCAGGCTCTTCATGTTTGTCAACACTGCTTCACGCTCCTCCTACTTTTCAGACCGTTTCATGCTCCTATTGTATTTCACACCTTTTGAAGCTCTTCATATTTTTCACACCTTTTCAGGCTCTTCATGTTTTTGAACACCATTTCAAGCTCCTCTTATTTTTCAGACCGTTTTATGCTCCTCATATTTTTGACACCTTTTGAATCTCTTCATATATTTTACACCTTTTCAGGCTCTACATGTTTTTCAACACCACTTCATGCTCGTCCTATTTTCCAAACCGTTTCATGCTCCTCATATTTTTGACACCTTTTGAATCTCTTCATATATTTTACACCTTTTCAGGCTCTACATGTTTTTCAACACCACTTCATGCTCCTCCTTCTTTTCAGACCATTTCATGCTCATCTCATTTTTGGCACTTTTTGAAGCTCTTCATATTTTTAACACCTTTTGAAGCTCTTCATATTTTTCACACCTTTTGAGGCTCTTCATGTTTTTCAACACCGCTTCATGCTCCTCCTATTTTTCAGACGGATTCATGCCCCTCATGTATTTCACACCATGAAGCTCTTCATATTTTTCACAGCTTTTCAGGCTCGTCATGTTTTTGAACACCGTTTCATGCTCCATCTATTTTTCAGACCGATTCATGCTCCTCATATTTTTGACACGTTTTGAAGCTCTTCGTATTTTCACACCTTTTCAGGCTCTTCATGTTTTTCAACACCGCTTCATGCTCCTTCTATTTTTCAGACCGTTTCATGCTCCTCACATTTTTGACACCTTTTGAAGTTCTTCACATTTTTGACAACTTTTCAGGTTCTTCATGTTTTTCAACACCACTTCATCCTCCTCCTGTTTTTCAGACGTTTCATGCTCCTCATATTTTTGACACGTTTTGAAGCTCTTCATATTTTTCACAAGTGTTCAGGCTCTTGGTGTTTTTGAAAACCGTTTCATGCTCCTCATATTTTTCAGACAGTTTCATGCTTCTCATATTTTTGACACCTTTTGAAGCTCTTCATATTTTTCACAACTATTCAGGCTCTTCATGTTTTTGAACAACGCTTCATGGTCCTCCTATTTTCAGACCGTTTCAAGCTCCTCATGTATTTCACACCGTTTGAAGCTCTTCATATTTTTCACACATTTTCAGGCTCTTCATGTTTTTGAACAGCGTTTCATGCTGCTCCTTTTTTCAGACCGTTTCATGCTCCTCATATTTTGACACCTTTTGAAGCTCTTCATATATTTCACACCTTTTCATGCTCTTCATGTTTTCAACACTGTTTCATGCTTCTCCTATTTTTAAAACCGTTTCATGCTCCTCATATTTTGACAACTTTTGAAGCTCTTCATATTTTTCCCACATTTTCAGGTTCTTCATGTTTTTGAACACCGCATCATGCTCTTCCTATTTTTCAGACCGTTTCATGCTCCTCATAATTTTCTAACTTTTTGAAGCTCTTCATATTTTTCACACCTTTTCAGGATGTTCTTTTTTTTCAACACGGCTTCATGCTCCTCCTATATTTCAGACCGTTTCATGCTCCACATTGTTTTTGACACCTTTTGAAGCTCTTTATATTTTTCACAACTTCTCAGGCTCTTCATGTTTTCAACACCGCCTCATGCTCCTCCTATTTATCTGACAGTTTCATGCTCCTCATATTTTTGACACCTTTTGAAGATCTTCATATTTTTCACAACTTTTCAGGCTCTTCATGTTTCTGAACACCTTTTCAGGCTGTTCATGTTTTTGAACATTGCTTCATGCTCCTCTTATTTTTCAGACCGTTTCATGCTCTCTCATTTCTGACACCTTTTGAAGCTCTTCATATTTTTCACAACTTTTCAGCCTCTTCATGTTTTTCAACACTGCGTCATGCTCTTCCTATTTTTCAGACCTTTTCATGCTCCTCAATGTTTGACAGGTTTTGAAGCTCTTTATATTTTTCACACCTTTTCAGCCTCTTCATGTTATGAACAACGTTTCATGCTCCTCCTATTTTTCAGAAAATTTCATGCTCCTCATATATTTGAGACCTTTTAAGCTCATCATATTTTTCACATCTTTTCAGCTCTTCATGTTTGTCAACACCACTTCATGCTCCTCCTATTTTTCAGACCATTTCATACTCCTCACATTTTTCACCCCTTTTGAAGCTCTTCATACTTTTCACACCTTTTCAGGCTATTCATGTTTTTGAGCACAGCTTCATGCTCCTCCTATTTTTCAGAACTTTTCATGCTCTCATATTTTGACACCTTTTAAACTCTTCACATTTTTCACAACTTTTCAGGCTCTTCATGTTTTTGAACACCGCTTCATGCTCCTCCTATTTTTCCGACCGCTTCATGCTCCTTCTATTTTTCAGACCGTTTCATGCTCCTCATATTTTTGACAATTTTGGAAGCTCTTCATATTTTTCACACCTTTTCATGCTCTTCATGTTTTTGAACACCGTTTCATGCCCCTCCTAATTATCAGACCGTTTCATGCTCCTCATGTTTTTGACAGCTTTTGAAGCTTTTAATATTTTTCACACCTTTTAAGGCTCTTCATGATTTTGAACACCTCTTCATGCTTCTCCTTATTTTTAGGCCTTTTCATGTTCCTCATATTTTTGACACCTTTTGAAGCTCTTCATATTTTTCACCTTTTTTCAGCCTCTTCATATTTTTGAACACACCTTCATGCTCCTCCTATTTTTCAGACCGTTTCATGTTCCTCATGTATTTCACACCTTGTGAAGCTCTTCATATTTTTCACACCTTTTCAGTCTCTTCATGTATTTGAACAGGATTTCATGCTCCTCGTATTTTTCAGACCATTTCATGCTCCTCATATTTTTGAAACCTTTTCAAGCTCTTCATATTTTTCACAACTTTTCAGGCTCGTCATGTTTTCAACACCACTTCATGCTCCTCCTATTTTTCAGACCGTTTCATGCTCATCTCATTTTTGACACCTTTTGAAGCTCTTCATATTTTTCACACCTATGAAGCTCTTCATATTTTTCACACATTTTCAGGCTCTTCATATTTTTCAACACCGCTTCATGCTCCTCCTATTTTTCAGACCGTTTCATGCTCCTCATATATTTGACACGGTTTGAAGCTCTTCATAATTTTCACACCATTCCAGGCTCTTCATGTTTTTGAACACCGCTTCATGCTCCTCCCATTTTTGAGACCGTTTCATGCTTCTCATAGTTTTGACATCTTTTGAAGCTCTTCACATTTTTCACAACTTTTCAGGCTCTTCATGTTTTTGAACACCGCTTCATGCTCCTCCTAGTTTTCAGAACGTTTCTTGCTCCTCATATTTTTCACACCTTTTGAAGCTCTTCATATTTTTCCCACCTTTTCAGGCTCTTTATGTTTTTCAACACCGTTTCATGCTCCTCCTATTTTTCAGACCGTTTAATGCTCCTCATATTTTTGACACCTTTTGAAGCTCCTTCTATATTTCACAACTTTTAAGGCTCTTCATGTTTTTCAACACCGTTTCATGCTCCTCTTATTTTTCAGACAGTTTCATGCTCCTCCTATTTTTCAGACCGTTTCATGCTCCTCATATATTTGACACCTTTCCAAGCTCTTCATATTTTTCACACCTTTTCAGGCTCTTCATGTTTCTCAACACCGCTTCATGCTCCTCCTATTTTTCAGAAATTTTCATGCTCCTCATATTTTTGACACCTTTTGAAGCTCTTCATATTTTTGACACTTTTTCAGGCTCTTCAAGTTTTTGAACAATGTTCCAATGCTCCTCCTATTTTTCAGACAGTTTCATGCTGCTCATATTTTTGACACCTTTTGAAGTTCTTCATATATTTCACACCTTTTGAAGCTCTTCATATATTTCACACTTTTTCAGGCACTTCATGTTTTTCAACACCACTTCATGCTTCTCCTATTTCTCCGACCGTTTCATGCTCATCGCATTTTTGACAGCTTTTGAAGCTCTTCATATTTATCACACCTTTTCAGGCTCTTCATGTTTTTCAACACCACTTCATGCTCTTCTATTTTCAGACGGTTTCATGCTCTTCTTATTTTTGACACCTTTTGAAGCTCCTCATATATTTCACACCATTTCAGGCTCTTCATGTTTTTCAACACCACTTCATGCTCCTCCTATTTTTAAGACCGATTCATGTTCCTCACATATTTCATACCTTTTGAAGGTCTTCATATTTTTCACACCTTTTCAGGCTCTTCATGTTTTTGAGCAACGTTTCATGCTCCTCCTATTTTTCACACCTTTTGAAGCTCTTCATATATTTCACACATTTTCAGGCTCTTCATGTTTTTCAACAACGCTTCATACTCCTCCTTTTTTTCACACCTTTTGAAGCTCTTCATATTTTTCAAAAATTTTCAGGCTCTACATGTTTTTGAACAACGCTTCATGCTCCTACAATTTTCAGACCGTTTCAAACTCCTCATGTGTTTCACACCATTTGAAGCTCTTCATATTTTTCACACCTTTTCAGTCTCTTCATATTTTTGAACAGCGTTTCATGCTGCTCCTATTTTTCAGACGGTTTCATACTCCTCATATTTTTGACACATTTTGAAGCTCTTCATATATTTCACACCTTTTAAGGCTCTTCATATTTTTCAAAACCACTTCATGCTCCTCCTATTTTTCAGACCGTTTCATGCTCCTCATATTTTTGACACCTTTTGAAGCTCTTCATAATTTTCACACCTTTTCAGGCTCTTCATGTTTTTAAACACTGTTTCATGCTCCACCTATTTTTCAGACCGTTTCTTTCTCTTCATATTTTTGACACCTTTTGAAGCTCTTCATATTTCTCATATCTTTTCAGGCTCTTAATGTTTTTCAACACAGCTTCCTGCTCCTCCTATTTTTCAGACCGTTTCATGCTCCTCATGTATTTCACACCTTTTGAAGCTCTTCATATTTTTCACACCTTTTCAGGCTCTTCATGTTTTTGAACACCGTTTCATGCTCCTCCTATTTTTCAGACCGTTTCATGCTCCTCATATTTGTGACATCTTTTGAAGCTTTTCATATTTTTCACACCTTTTAGGCTCTTCATGTTTTTCAGCACCACTTCTTGCTCCTCCTCTTTTTCAGACCGTTTCATGCTCCTCTTATTTTTGACACCTTTTGAAGCTCTTCATATTTTTTACACCTTTTCAGGCTCTACATGTTTTTCAACTAGGCTTCATGCTCCTCTTATTTTTCCGACCGTTTCATGCTCCTCATGTATTTCACTCCTTTTGAAGCTCTTCATATTTTTCACATATTTTTAGTCTCTTCATGTATTTCCACAACGTTTCAGCCTCTCCTATTTTTCAGACCGTTTCATGCTCCTCATATTTTTCACACCTTTTGTAGCTCTTCATATATTTCACACCTTTTCAGGCTCTTCATGTATTTCAACACCGTTTCATGATTCTCCTATTTTACAGACCGTTTCATGCTCCTAATGTATTTCACACATTTTGAAGCTCTTCATATTTTTCACACCTTTTCAGGCTCTTCATGTTTTTGAACACCGTTTCATGCACCTCCTATATTTCAGACCGTTTCATGCTCCTCATATTTTTGACACCTTTTGAAGCTCTTCATATTTTTCACACCTTTGCAGGCTCTTCATATTCTTCAACACCGCGTCATGCTCCTCCTTTTGTTCAGACCGTTTCATGCTCCTCATATTTTTGACACCTTTTGAAGCTCTTCATATTTTTCACACCTTTTCAGGCTATTCATGTTTTTCAACACGACTTCATGCTCCTCCTATTTTTCAGATTGCTTCATGCTCATCTCATTTTTGACCGCTTTTGAAGCTCTTCATAATTTTCACACCTTTTGAGGCTCTTCATATTTTTCACACGTTTTCAGGCTCTTCATGTTTTTGAACACCGTTTCATGCTGCTCCTATTTTTCAGACCGTTTCATGCTTCTCATATTTTTGACACCTTTTGAAGCTCTTCATATTTTTGACACCTTTTCAGGCTCTTCATGTTTTTCAACACCGCATCATGGTCCTCCTATTTTTCAGACCGTTTCATGCTCCCATATTTTTGACACCTTTTGAAGCTCTTCATATATTTCACAGCTTTTCATGCTGTTCATGTTCTTCAACACTGCTTCATGCTCCTCCTATTTTTCAGACAGTTTCATGCTCCTCATGTTTTTCACACCTTTTGAAGCTCTTCATATTTTTCACACCTTTTCATGCCCTTAATGTTTTTGAACACCGCTACAATCCTCCTCCTATTCTTCAGACAGTTTCATGCTCCTCATATTTTTCACACCTTTTGAAGCTCTTCATATTTTTCACACCTTTTCAGGCTCTTCATGTTTGTCAACACTGCTTCACGCTCCTCCTACTTTTCAGACCGTTTCATGCTCCTATTGTATTTCACACCTTTTGAAGCTCTTCATATTTTTCACACCTTTTCAGGCTCTTCATGTTTTTGAACACCATTTCAAGCTCCTCTTATTTTTCAGACCGTTTTATGCTCCTCATATTTTTGACACCTTTTGAATCTCTTCATATATTTTACACCTTTTCAGGCTCTACATGTTTTTCAACACCACTTCATGCTCGTCCTATTTTCCAAACAGTTTCATGCTCCTCATATTTTTGACACCTTTTGAATCTCTTCATATATTTTACACCTTTTCAGGCTCTACATGTTTTTCAACACCACTTCATGCTCCTCCTTCTTTTCAGACCATTTCATGCTCATCTCATTTTTGGCACTTTTTGAAGCTCTTCATATTTTTAACACCTTTTGAAGCTCTTCATATTTTTCACACCTTTTGAGGCTCTTCATGTTTTTCAACACCGCTTCATGCTCCTCCTATTTTTCAGACGGATTCATGCCCCTCATGTATTTCACACCATGAAGCTCTTCATATTTTTCACAGCTTTTCAGGCTCGTCATGTTTTTGAACACCGTTTCATGCTCCATCTATTTTTCAGACCGATTCATGCTCCTCATATTTTTGACACGTTTTGAAGCTCTTCGTATTTTCACACCTTTTCAGGCTCTTCATGTTTTTCAACACCGCTTCATGCTCCTTCTATTTTTCAGACCGTTTCATGCTCCTCACATTTTTGACACCTTTTGAAGTTTTTCACATTTTTGACAACTTTTCAGGTTCTTCATGTTTTTCAACACCACTTCATCCTCCTCCTGTTTTTCAGACGTTTCATGCTCCTCATATTTTTGACACGTTTTGAAGCTCTTCATATTTTTCACAAGTGTTCAGGCTCTTGGTGTTTTTGAAAACCGTTTCATGCTCCTCATATTTTTCAGACAGTTTCATGCTTCTCATATTTTTGACACCTTTTGAAGCTCTTCATATTTTTCACAACTATTCAGGCTCTTCATGTTTTTGAACAACGCTTCATGGTCCTCCTATTTTCAGACCGTTTCAAGCTCCTCATGTATTTCACACCGTTTGAAGCTCGTCATATTTTTCACACATTTTCAGGCTCTTCATGTTTTTGAACAGCGTTTCATGCTGCTCCTTTTTTCAGACCGTTTCATGCTCCTCATATTTTGACACCTTTTGAAGCTCTTCATATATTTCACACCTTTTCATGCTCTTCATGTTTTCAACACTGTTTCATGCTTCTCCTATTTTTAAAACCGTTTCATGCTCCTCATATTTTGACAACTTTTGAAGCTCTTCATATTTTTCCCACATTTTCAGGTTCTTCATGTTTTTGAACACCGCATCATGCTCCTCCTATTTTTCAGACCGTTTCATGCTCCTCATAATTTTCAAACTTTTTGAAGCTCTTCATATTTTTCACACCTTTTCAGGATGTTCTTTTTTTTCAACACGGCTTCATGCTCCTCCTATATTTCAGACCGTTTCATGCTCCACATTGTTTTGACACCTTTTGAAGCTCTTTATATTTTTCACAACTTCTCAGGCTCTTCATGTTTTCAACACCGCCTCATGCTCCTCCTATTTATCTGACAGTTTCATGCTCCTCATATTTTTGACACCTTTTGAAGATCTTCATATTTTTCACAACTTTTCAGGCTCTTCATGTTTCTGAACACCTTTTCAGGCTGTTCATGTTTTTGAACATTGCTTCATGCTCCTCTTATTTTTCAGACCGTTTCATGCTCTCTCATTTCTGACACCTTTTGAAGCTCTTCATATTTTTCACAACTTTTCAGCCTCTTCATGTTTTTCAACACTGCGTCATGCTCTTCCTATTTTTCAGACCTTTTCATGCTCCTCAATGTTTGACAGGTTTTGAAGCTCTTTATATTTTTCACACCTTTTCAGCCTCTTCATGTTATGAACAACGTTTCATGCTCCTCCTATTTTTCAGAAAATTTCATGCTCCTCATATATTTGAGACCTTTTAAGCTCATCATATTTTTCACATCTTTTCAGCTCTTCATGTTTGTCAACACCACTTCATGCTCCTCCTATTTTTCAGACCGTTTCATTCTCCTCATATTTTGACACCTTTTGAAGCTCTTCATATATTTCACACATTTTCAGGCTCTTCATCGTTTTGCACACCGCTTCATGCTCCTCCTATTTTTCACACCGTTTCATGCTCCTCTCATTATTGACACATTTCGAAGCTATTCATATTTTTCACACATTTTCAGGTTCTTCATGTTATTCAACACCGCTTCATGTTCCTCATCTTTTTCAGACCGTTTCATGCTCCTCATATTTTTCCCACCTTTTGAGGCTCTTCATGTTTTTGATCACCGTTTCATGATCCTCCTATTTTTCAGACCGTTTCATGCTCCTCATATTTTTGACGCCTTTTGAAGCTCTTCACATTTTTCACACCTTTTCAGGCTCTTCATGTTTTTCAATGGCACTTCATCCTCCTCCTATATTTCAGACCGTTTCATGCTCCTCATATTTTTGACACGTTTTGAAGCTCTTCGTATTTTTCACACCTTTTCAGACTCTTCTAGTTTTTCAACACTGCTTCATGTTCCTCCTATTTTTCAGACCGTTTCTTGTTCAACTCTTTTTTTGACACCTTTTGAAGCTCTTCATGTTTTTGAACACCGATTCATGCTCCTCCTATTTTTCAAACCATTTGAAGCTCTTCATATTTTTCACACCTTTTCAGGCTCTTCATATTTTTCATCACCGCTTCATGCTCCTACTATTTTTCAGAACGTTTTATGCTCCTCGTATTTTTCAAACCTTTTAAAGCTCTTCATATTTTTCACACATTTTCAGGCTCTCAAGTTTTTGAACACAGCTTCATGCTCCTCCTATATTTCAGACCGTTTAATGCTCCTCATGTATTTCACACCTTTTGAAGTTCTTCCTATTTTTCACACCTTTCAGGCTCTTCATGTTTTTGAAAACCGTTTCATGCTCCTCCTATTTTTCAGACCGTTTCATGCTCCTCATATTTTTTACGCCTTTGGAGCTCTTCATATTTTTCACACCTTTTCAGGCTCCTCATGTTTTTGAACACCGCTTCGTGATCCTCCTATATTTCAGACCGTTTCATGCTCCTCATATTTTTGACACGTTTTGAAGCTCTTCGTATTTTTCACACCTTTGCAGAATCTTCATGTTTTTCAACACCGCTTCATGCTCTTCCTATTTTTCAGACCGTTTTATGCTCATATCATTTTTGACACCTTGTAAAGCTCTTCATATTTTTCACACCTTTTGAAACTCTTCATATTTTTCACAAGTTTTCAGGCTCTTCATGTTTTTCAACACCGCTTCATGCTCCTCCTATTTTTCAGACCGTTTCATGCTCCTCATATTTTTGACACCTTTTGAAGCTCTTCATATTTTTCACACCTTTCAGGCTCTTCATATTTTTCACACTTATTCAGGCTCTTCAAGTTTTGAACACCGCTTCATGCTCCTCCTATTTTTCAGACTGTTTCATGCTCCTCATATTTTTGACACTTTTTGAAGCTCTTCGTATTTTTCAAACCTTTTCAGGCTCTTCATGTTTTTGAAAACCGCCTCATCCTCCTCCTATTTTTCACACCTTTTGAAGCTCTTCATATTTTTCAAACCTTTCCAGGCTCTTCAAGTTTTTCAACACCGCTTCCTGCTCCTCGTATTTTTCAGACCGTTTCATGCTCCTCATATTTTGACACCTTTTCAAGCTCTTCACATTTTTCACACTTTTTCAGGCTCTTCATTTTTTTCAACACCGATTCATGATCCTCCTATTTTTCAGACCGTTTCATTCTCCTCATATTTTTGACAACTTTTGAAGCTCTTCATATTTTTCACACCTTTTCAGGGTCTTCATGTTTTTCAGCACTACTTCATGCTCCTCCTATATTTCAGACCGTATCATGCTCCTCATATTTTTGACACCTTTCGAAGCTCTTCATATTTTTCACACCTTTTCAGGCTCTTCATGTTTTTCATCACCGCTTCATGCTCCTCCTATTTTTCAAACCGTTTCATGCTCCTCATATTTTTGACACCTTTTGAAGCTCTTCATATTTTTCACAGCTTTTTAGGATCTTCAAGTTTTTCAACACCGTTTCATACTCCTCCTATTTTTCAGACCGTTTCATGCTCATCTCATTTTTGACACCTTTCGAAGCTCTTCATATTTTTCAAAGCTTTGAAGCTCTTCATATTTTTCACACCTTTTCAGGCTCTTCATGTTTTTCAACACCGTTTCATGCTTCTCCTATTTTTCAAACCGTTTCATGTTCCTCATAATTTGACACCTTTTGAAGATCTTCATAATTTTCACACATTTTCAGGCTCTTCATGTGTTGAACACCGCTTCATGTTCCTCCTATTTTTCAGACCGTTTCATGCTCCTCATATTTTTGACACCTTTTGAAGCTCTTCATATTTTTCACAGCTTTTTAGGATCTTCAAGTTTTTCAACACCGTTTCATACTCCTCCTATTTTTCAGACCGTTTCATGCTCATCTCATTTTTGACACCTTTCGAAGCTCTTCATATTTTTCAAAGCTTTGAAGCTCTTCATATTTTTCACACCTTTTCAGGCTCTTCATGTTTTTCAACACCGTTTCATGCTTCTCCTATTTTTCAAACCGTTTCATGTTCCTCATAATTTGACACCTTTTGAAGATCTTCATAATTTTCACACATTTTCAGGCTCTTCATGTGTTGAACACCGCTTCATGTTCCTCCTATTTTTCAGACCGTTTCATGCTCCTCATATTTTTGACACCTTTTGAAGCTCTTCATATTTTTCATACCTTTTGAAGCTCTTCATGTTTTTGAACACTACTTCATGCCCCTCGTATTTTTAAGATCGTTTCATGCTCCTCATTTTTTGACACTTTTTAAGCTCTTCATATTTTTCAAACCTTTTCAGGCTCTTCATGTTTTCGAACTCTGCTTCATGCTCCTCCAATTTTTCAAACCGGTTCATGATCCTCATGTATTTCACAACATTGAACCTCTTCATATTTTTCACACCTTTTCATGCTCTTCAAGATTTTCAACATCACTTCATGCTCCTACTTTTTTGCAGACCATTTCATGCTCCTCATATTTTTGACACCTTTTGAAGCTCTTCATATTTCTCACACCTTTTCAGGCTCTTCATGTCTTTCAACACCGCTTCATGCTCCTCCTATTTTTCAGACGGGTTCATGCTCATCTCATTTTTGACACCTTTTGAAGCTTTTCATATTTTTCACACCTTTTCAGGCTCTTCATGTTTTTGAACACAGGTTGATGCTCCTCCTATTTTTCAGAACGTTTCATGCTCCTCATATTTTTGACACCTTTTGAAGCTCTTCATATTTTTCACATCTTTTCATGCTCTTCATGTTTTTCAACACCGTTTCATGATCCTCCTATTTTTCAGACCGTTTCATGCTCATCTCATTTTTGACACCTTTTGAAGCTTTTCATATTTTTCACACCTTTTCAAGCTCTTCATATTTTTAAACACCACTTCATGCTTCTCCTATTTTTTAGCGCATTTCATGCTCCTCAGTATTTCACACCTTTTGAATCTCTTCCTGTTTTTCACACCTTTTCAGGCTCTTCATGTTTTTGAACATCGCTTCATGCTCCTCCTATTTTTCGGACCGTTTTATGATTCTCATATTTGTCACATCTTTTGAAGATCTTCATATTCTTCACACCTTTTCAGGCTCTTCATATATTCAACACCGCTTCATGCTCCTCCTAATTTTCAGACCGTTTCATGCTCCTCATATTTTTGACACCTTTTGAAGCTCTTCATATTTTTCACACATTTTCAGGCTCTCATGTTTTTGAACACAGCTTCATTCTCCTCCTATTTTTCAGACCGTTTCATGCATCTCATGTATTTCACCCCTTTTGAATCTCTTCATATTTTCCACACGTTCTCAGGCTCTTCGTGTTTTTCAACACCTCTTCATTCTCCTCCTATTTTTCAGACCGTTTCATGCTCCTCATATTTTTGACACGTTTTGAGGCTCTTAATATTTTTCAGACCTTTTCAGGATCTTTATGGTTTTGAATACCATTTCATGCTCCTCATATTTTTCAGACCGTTTCATGCTCCTCATATTTTTGAAACTTTTTGAAGCTCTTCATATTTTTCACACCTTTTCAATCTCTTCATGTTTTTGAACACCGCTTCATGCTCCTCCTATTTTTCAGACTGTTTCATGCTCCTCATATTTTTGACATCTTTTGAAGCTCTTCATATTTTTCACACCTTTTCAGGCTCTTCATGTTTTTCAACACTGCTTCATGCTCCTCCTATTTTTCAGAACTTTTCATGCTCCTCATATTTTTGACACATTCTGAAGCTCTTCATATTTTTCAAACATTTTCAGGCTCTTCATGATTTTGAACAATGCTTCATGCTCCTCCTATTTTTCACACCTTTTGAAGCTCTGCATATTTATCACACGTTTTCACGCTCTTCATGTTTTTCAACATCGCTTCATGCTCCTCCTATTTTTCAGACTGTTTCATGCTCTTCATATTTTTGACACCTTTTGAAGCTCTTCATATTTTTGACACCATTTCAAGGTCTTCATGTTTTTCAACACCACTTCCTGCTCCTACTATTTTTCAGACCACTTCATGCTCCTCATATTTTTGACGTCTTTAGAAGCTCTTCACATTTTTCACACATTTTCATGTTCTTCATGTTTTTGAACACCGCTTCATGTTCCTCCTATTTTTCAGACCGTTTCATGCTCCTCATATTTTTGACATGTTTTGAGGCTCTTCATATTTTTCACATCTTTGCAGGCTCTTCATGTTTTTGAATACCATTTCATTCTCCTCCTATTTTTCAGACCGTTTCATGCTCCTCATATTTTTGACACCTTTTCAAACTCTTCATATTTTTCACACCTTTTCAGGCTCTTCATGTTTTTCAACACCGCTTCATGCTGCTGCTATTTAGAAGACCGTTTCATGCTCCTCATATATTTGACACCTTTTGAATCTCTTCATAGTTTTCACATCTTTTCAGGCTCTTCATGTTTTTCAACACCGTTTCATGCTCCTCCTATTGTTCAGACCATTTCATGCTCCTCATATTTGTGACACCATTTGAAGCTCTTCATATTTTTCACACCTTTTCAGGCTCCTCATGTTTTTGAACACCGCTTCATACTCCTCCTATTTTTCAGACCGTTTCATGCTCCTCATATATTTGACACATTTTGAAGCTCTTCATATTTTTCACACCTTTTCAGGCTCTTCATGTTTTTGAACACAGCTTCATGCTCCTCGTAATTTTCAGTCCGTTTCATGCTCCTCATGTATTTCACAACTTTTGAAGCTCTTCATATTTTTCACAGCTTTTCAGGCTCTTCATGTTTTTGAACACAGCTTCATGCTCCTCGTAATTTTCAGTCCGTTTCATGCTCCTCATGTATTTCACACCTTTTGAAGCTCTTCATATTTTTCACAGCTTTTCAGGCTCTTCATATTTTTGAACACAGCTTGATGCTCCTCCCATTTTTCAGACCGTTTCATGCTCCTCATATATTTGACACCTTTTGAAGCTCTTCATATTTTTCACACATTTTCAGGCTCTTCATGTTTTTCAACACCTCTTCATGCTCCTCCTATTTTTTAGACCGTGTGATGCTCCTCATATATTTGACAGCTTTTGAAGCTCTTCATATTTTTCAAATTGTGCTGGCTCTTCATGTTTTTGAACACCGTTCCATGCTCCTCCTATTTTTCAGACCCTTTCATGCTCATCTCATTTTTGACACGTTTTGAATCTCTTCATATTTTTCACACGTTTTCAGGCTTTTCAAGTTTTTCAACACCACTTCATGCTCCTCATATTTTTCAGACCGTTTCATGCTCATCTCATTTTTGACAGCTTTTGACGTTCTTCATATTTTTCACACCTTTTGAAGCCCTTCATATTTTTCACACCTTTTCAGGCTCTTCATGTTTGAACACCGTTTCATGCTCCTCCTAGTTTTCAGACCGTTTCATGCTCCTCATATTTATGATAGCTTTGAAGCTCTTCATATTTTTCACACTTTTTCAGGCTCTTCATATTTTTCAACACCGCTTCATGTTCGCCCTCTTTTTCAGACCGTATCATGCTCCTCATATTTTTTACAACTTTTGAAGCTCTTCATATATTTATCACCTTTTCAGACTCTTCATTTTTTTTCTACAAAGCTTCATGCTCCTCATCTTTTTCAGACCGTTTCATGCTCATCTCATTTTTGACACCTTTTGAAGCTCTTCTTATTTTTCACACTTTTTGAATCTCTTCATATATTTCACACCTTTTCAGGCTCTTCATGTTTTGAAAACCGTTTCTTGCTCCTCCTATTTTTCAGATCGTTTCATGCTCCTCATATTTTTCACACCTTTTGAAGCTCCTCATATTTTTCATATTTTTGAAACTCTTCATATTTTTCACACCTTTTCAGGCTCTTCATGTTTTTCCACACCGCTTCATGTTCCTCCTATTTTTCAGACAGTGTCATGCTCTTCATATTTTTGACACCTTTTGAAGCTCTTCATATTTTTCACAACTTTTCAGGCTCTTCATATATTTCACACCTTCAGGCTCTTCATTTTTTCAACACCACTTCATGCTCCTCCTATTTTTCAGAACTTTTCTTGCTCATCTAAATTTTGACACCTTTTGAAGCTCTTCATATTTTTCACACCTTTTGAAGCTCTTCATATTTTTCACACCTTTTCAGGTTCTTCATGTTTTTGAACACCGTTTCATGCTCCTCCAATTTTTCAGGCCGTTTCACGCTCCTCATATTTTTAACACATTTTGAAGCTCTTCATATATTTCACACCTTTTCAGGCTCTTCATGTTTTTGAACACAGCTTCAAGCTCCTCCAATTTTTCAGACCGTTTCACGCTCCTCATATTTTTAACACATTTTGAAGCTCTTCATATATTTCACACCTTTTCAGGCTCTTCTTGTTTGAACACACCTTCATGCTCCTCCTCATTTTCAGACCGTTTCATGCTCCTCATATATTTAATAACTTTTGAAGCTCTTCATATTTTTCACATCTTTTCAGGCTCTTCATGTTTTTCAACACCGCATCATGCTCCTCCTATTTTTCAGAGAGTTTCATGCTTCTCATATTTTTGACACCTTTTGAAGCTCTTCATATTTTTCACACCTTTTCAGCTCTTCATGTTTTGAACACCGTTTCAAGCTCCTCATATTTTTCAGCCCGTTTCATACTCCTCATAGTTTTGACACCTTTTCAAGCTCTTCATATGTTCACACCTTTACAGGCTATTCACGTATTTCAACACCACTTCATTCTCCTCCTATTTTTCAGAGAGTTTCATGCTCGTCATGTGTTTCACACGTTTTGAAGCTTTTCATATTTTTCACACCTTTTGAAGCTCTTCATATATTTCACACCTCTCCAGGCTATTCATGTTTTCAATATCACTTCATGCTACTCTTTTTTTTCAAACCGTATCATGCTCCTCCTATTTTTGACACCTTCTGAAGCTTTTCATATTTTTCACACCTTTCAGGTTCTTCATGTTTTTCAAGACCACATCATGCTGCTCGTATTTTTCAGACCGTTTCATGCTCCTCATATTTTTGACACCTTTTGAAACTCTTCATATATATCACTCCTTTTCACGCTCTTCATTTTCTGAACACCACTTCATGCTCCTCCTATTTTTCAGACCGTTTCATGCTCATCACATTTTTGACTCCTTTTGAAGCTTTCAGATTTTTCACACCTTTTCAGGCTCTTAATGTTTTTCAACACCACTTCAAGCTCCTCCAGGTTTGCAGACCGTTTCATGCTTCTCATATTTTTCACACCTTTTGAAGCTCTTCATATTTTTCACACCTTTTCAGGCTCTTCATGTTTTTGAACAATGCTTCATGATCCTCCTATATTTCAGACCGTTTCATACTCCTCATATTTTTGACATTTTTTGAAGCTTTTCATATTTTTCACATCCTTTTCAGGCTCTTCATGTTTTTCAACACCACTTCATTATCCTCCAGGTTTGCAGACCGTTTCATGCTCCTCATATTTTTCACACCTTTTGAAGCTTTTCATATTTTTGACATCCTTTTCAGGCTCTTCATGTTTTTCAACACCACTTCATGATCCTCCAGGTTTGCAGACCGTTTCATGCTCCTCATATTTTTGACATCTTTTGAAGCTTTTCATATTTTTCACACCTTTTCAGTCTCTTCATGTTTTTCAAAAACGCTTCTTGCTCCTCCTATTTTTCAAACCGTTTCATGCTCATCTCATTTTTGACACGTTTTGAAGCTCTTCATATTTTTCACAGCTTTTGAAGCTCTTCATATTTTTCACACGTTTTCAGGCTCTTCATGTTTTTGAACAGCGCTTCTTGCGACTCATATTTTTCAGACCGTTTCATGCTCCTCATATTTTTGACACCTTTTGAAGCTCTTCATGTTTTTCACACCTTTTCAGGCTTTTCATGTTTTTCAACACCGCTTCATGCTCCTCCTATTTTTCAGACCGTTTCATGCTCCTCATATTTTTCTCACCTTTTGAAGCTCTTTATATTTTTCACACCTTTTCAGGCTCTTGATGTTTTTCAACACTGCTTCATGCTCCTCCTATTTTTCAGACCGTTTCATGCTCCTCATTTATTTCACACCTTTTGAAGCTCTTCATATTTTTCACACCTTTTGAAGCTCTTCATATTTTTCCACTCCGCTTCATGCTGATCCTATTTTTCAGTCCGTTTCATGCTCCTCATATTTTTGACACCTTTTGAAGCTCTTCCTATTTTTCACACCTTTTCAGGCTCTGCATGTTTTTGAACACCGCTTCATGCTACTCCTATTTTTCAGACCGTTTCATGCTCCTCATATATTTGACAACGTTTGAAGCTCTTCATATTTTGCACACCTTTTCAGGATCTTCACGTTTTCACAACCACTTCATGCTCCTCCTATTTTTCAGACCGTTTCATGCTCCTTATATTTTTGACACCTTTTGAAGCTCTTCGTATTTTTCACACCTTTTCAGGCTTTTCATGTTTTTCAACACCGCTTCATGCTCCTCCAGGTTTGCAGACCGTTTCATGCTCCTCATAATTTTCCCACCTTTTGAAGCTCTTCATATATTTCACACCTTCTCAGACTCTTCATATTTTTGAAAATCGCTTCATGCTTCTCCTATTTTTCAGACCGTTTCATGCTCCTCATATTTTTGACACCTTTAGAAGCTCTTCATATTTTTCACACCTTTGCAGGCTCTTCATGTTTTTGAACACCGCTTCATGGTCCTCCTATTTTTCTGACCCTTTCATGCTCCTAATTTTTTTCACACCTTTTGAAGCTCTTCATATTTTTCACACCTTTTGAGGCTCTTCATGTTTTTGAACACCGTTTCATGCTCTTCCTATTTTTCAGAACTTTTCATGCTCCTCATATTTTTGACACCTTTTGAAGCTCTTCATATTTTTCACAACTTTTCAGGCTCTTCATATATTTCACACCTTTTCAGGCTCTTCATTTTTTCAACACCACTTCATGCTCCTCCTATTTTTCAGAACTTTTCTTGCTCATCTAATTTTTGACACCTTTTGAAGCTCTTCATATTTTTCACACCTTTTGAGGCTCTTCATATTTTTCACACCTTTTCAGGTTCTTCATGATTTTGAACACCGTTTCATGCTCCTCCATTTTTTCAGACCGTTTCACGCTCCTCATATTTTTAACACATTTTGAAGCTCTTCATATATTTCACACCTTTTCAGGCTCTTCATGTTTTTGAACCCAGCTTCAAGCTCCTCCAATTTTTCAGACCGTTTCACCCTCCTCATATTTTTAACACATTTTGAAGCTCTTCATATATTTCACACCTTTTCAGGCTCTTCATGTTTTTGAACACAGCTTCATGCTCCTCCTTTTTCAGACCGTTTCATGCTCCTCATATATTTGACAACTTTTGAAGCTCTTCATATTTTTCACATCTTTTCAGGCTCTTCATGTTTTTCAACACCGCTTCATGCTCCTCCTATATTTCAGAGAGTTTCATGTTTCTCATATTTTTGACACCTTTTGAAGCTCTTCATATTTTTCACACCTTTTCAGCTCTTCATGTTTTGAACACCGTTTCATGCTCCTCCTATTTTTCAGACCGTTTCATTCTCCTATATTTTTGACACCTTTTGAAGCTCTTCATATTTTTCACACCTTTTCAAGCTCTTCATTTTTTTCAACACCGCTTCATGCTCCTCCTATTTTTCAGCCCGTTTCATGCTCCTCATTGTTTGACACCTTTTCAAGCTCTTCATATGTTCACACCTTTACAGCCTATTCACGTTTTTCAACACCACTTCATGCTCCTCCTATTTTTCAGAGAGTTTCATGCTCGTCATATATTTCACACCTTTTGAAGCTTTTCATATTTTTCACACCTTTTGAAGCTCTTCATATATTTCACACCTCTCCAGGCTATTCATGTTTTCAATACCACTTCATGCTACTCCTTTTTTTCAAACCGTGTCATGCTCCTCCTATTTTTGACACCTTGTGAAGCTTTTCATATTTTTCACACCTTTCAGGTTCTTCATGTTTTTCAAGACCACATCATGCTGCTCGTATTTTTCAGACCGTTTCATGCTCCTCATATTTTTGACACCTTTTGAAACTCTTCATATATATCACTCCTTTTCACGCTCTTCATTTTTTGAACACCACTTCATGATCCTCCTATTTTTCAGACCATATCATGCTCATCACATTTTTGACTCCTTTTGAAGCCTTTCAGATTTTTCACACTTTTTCAGGCTCTTCATGTTTTTCAACACCACTTCAAGCTCCTCCAGGTTTGCAGACCGTTTCATGCTCCTCATATTTTTCACACCTTTTGAAGCTCTTCATATTTTTCACACCTTTTCAGGCTCTTCATATTTTTGAACACCGCTTCATGATCCTCCTATATTTCAGCCTGTTTCATGCTCCTCATATTTTGACATTTTTTGAAGCTTTTCATATTTTTCACATCCTTTTCAGGCTCTTCATGTTTTTCAACACCACTTCATTATCCTCCAGGTTTGCAGACCGTTTCATGCTCCTCATATTTTTCACACCTTTTGAAGCTCTTCATATTTTTCACACCTTTTCAGGCTTTTCATGTTTTTGAACACCGCTTCATGCTTCTCCTATTTTTCAGACCTTTTCATGCTCCTCATATTTTTGACACCTTTTGAAGCTCTTCATATTTTTCTCACCTTTTCAGGCTCTTCATGTTTTTGAACACCGCTTCATGCTCCTGCTATAATTCAGACCGTTTCATGCTCCTCATATTTTTGACACCTTTTGAAGCTTTTCATATTTTTCACACCTTTTCAGTCTCTTCATGTTTTTCAAAAACGCTTCTTGCTCCTCCTATTTTTCAAACCATTTCATGCTCATCTCATTTTTGACACGTTTTGAAACTCTTCATATTTTTCACAGCTTTTGAAGCTCTTCATATTTTTCACACGTTTTCAGGCTCTTCATGTTTTTGAACACCGCTTCATCCTCCTCCTATTTTTCAGACCGTTTCATGCTCCTCATATATTTCACACCTTTTGAAGCTCTTTATATTTTTCACACCTTTTCAGGCTCTTGATGTTTTTCAACACCGCTTCATGCTCCTCCTATTTTTCAGACCGTTTCATGCTCCTCATTTATTTCACACCTTTTGAAGCTCTTCATATTTTTCACACCTTTTCAAGCTCTTCATATTTTTCCACTCCGCTTAATGCTGATCCTATTTTTCAGACCGTTTCATGCTCCTCATATTTTTGACACCTTTTGAAGCTCTTCATATTTTTCACACCTTTTCAGGCTCTGAATGTTTTTGAACACCGCTTCATGCTACTCCTATTTTTCAGACCGTTTCATGCTCCTCATATATTTGACAACGTTTGAAGCTCTTCATATTTTGCACACGTTTTCAGGATCTTCACGTTTTTCACAACCACTTCATGCTCCTCCTATTTTTCAGACCGTTTCATGCTCCTTATATTTTTGACACCTTTTGAAGCTCTTCATATTTTTCACTCCTTTTCAGGCTTTTCATGTTTATGAACACAACTTCATGCTCCTCCAGGTTTGAAGACCGTTTCATGCTCCTCATATTTTTCCCACCTTTTGAAGCTCTTCATATATTTCACACCTTTTCAGACTCTTCATATTTTTGAAAACCGCTTCATGCTTCTCCTATTTTTCAGACCGTTTCATGCTCCTCATATTTTTGACACCTTTAGAAGCTCTTCATATTTTCACACCTTTGCAGGCTCTTCATGTTTTTGAACACCGCTTCATGGTCCTCCTATTTTTCTGACCGTTTCATGCTCCTCATTTTTTTCAAACCTTTTGAAGCTCTTCATATTTTTCACACCTTTTGAGGCTCTTCATGTTTTTGAACACCGTTTCATGCTCCTCCTATTTTTCAGACCGTTTCATGGTCCTCATATTTTGGACACCTTTTGAAGCTCTTCATATATTTCACACCTTTTCAGGCTCTTCATGTTTTTGAACACCACTTCATGCTCCTGCTCATTTTCAGAGAGTTTTATGCTCCTCATGTATTTCACACCTTTTGAAGCTCTTCATATTTTTCACACCTTTTCAGGCTCTTCATGTTTTTGAACACTGCTTCATGCTCCTCCTATTTTTCAGACCGTTTAATCCTCCTCATGTATTTCACACCTTTTGAAGCTCTTCATATTTGTCACACCTTTCCAGGCTCTTCATGTTTTTGAACACTATTTCATGCTCCTCCTATTTTGCAGACCGTTTCATGCTCCTCATATTTTTGACACCTTTTGAAGCTCTTCATATGTTTCACACCTTTTCAGGCTTTTCATTTTTTTCAACACCACTTCATGCTGCTCCTATTTTTCAGAGCGTTTCATGCTCATCTCATTTTGACACCTTTTGAAGCTTTTCATATTGTTCACACCTTTTCAGGCTCTTCATGATTTTCAACACCGCTTCATGCTCCTCCTATTTTTCAGACCGTTTCATGCTCATCTCATTTTTGACACCTTTTTAATCTCTTCATAGTTTTCACAACTTTTGAAGCTCTTCATATTTTCACACGTTTTCACACTCTTCATGTTTTTCAACACCGCTTCATGCTCCTCCTATTTTTCAAACCGTATCATGCTCCTCATATTTTTGAAAAATTTTGAAGCTCTTCATATTTTTCACACCTTTTCAGGCTCTTCATGTTTGTGAACACTTCTTCATGCTCTTCCTCTTTTTCAGACCGTTTCATGCTCCTCATATTTTTGACACTTTTTGAAGCTCTTCATATTTTTCACTCATTTTCAGGCTCTTCATGTTTTTCAACACCACTTCATGCTCCTCCTATTTTTCAACCGTTTCATGCTCATGTAATTTTTGACACCTTTTGAAGCTCGTCATATTTTTCACACCTTTTGAAGCTCTTCTAATTTTTCACACCTTTTCAGGCTCTTCATGTTTTAGAACACCGCTTCATGCTCCTACTATTTTTCAGACCGTTTCATGCTCCTTATATTTTTGACAATTTTTGAAGCTCTTCATATATTTCACACCTTTTCAGGCTCTTCATGTTTTTCAACACCACTTCATGCTCCTCCTATTTTTAAGACCGTTTCATGCTCATCTCATTTTTGACACCTTTTGAAGCTCTCCATATTTTTCCCACCTTTTCTGGCTCTTCATGTTTTTGAACATTGCCTCATGCTCCTCCTACTTTTCAGACCATTTCATGCTCCTCATTTATTTAACACCTTTTGAAGCTCTTCATATTTTTCACACCTTTTCAGGCTCTTCATGTTTTTGAACATCTTTTCATGCTCCTCATATTTTTGAAACCTTTAGAAACTCTTCATATTTTTTACAGCTTTTCAGGCTCTTCATGTTTTTCAACACCGCTTCATGCTCCACCTATTTTTCAGGCCGTTTCATGCTCCTCATATTTTTGACACCTTTAGAAGCTCTTCATATTGTTCACAACTTTTCAGGCTCTTCATGCTTTTGAACAACGCTTCATGCTCCTCCAATTTTTCAGATCGTTTCATGCTCATCTCATTTTGACACCTTTTGAAGCTCTTCATATTTTTCATACCTTTTGAAGCTCTTCATATATTTCATACCTTTTCAGGCTCTTCATGATTTTCAACACCGCTTCATGCTCCTCCTATTTTTCAGACCATTTCATGCTCATCTCATTTTTGACACCATTTGTAGCTCTTCATATTTTTCACAACTTTTGAAGCTGTTCATACTTTTCATATTTTTGAAGCTCTTCATATTTTCACACGTTTTCAGACTCTTCATGTTTTTCAACACCGCTTCATGCTTCTGCTATTTTTCAGACCCTTTCATCCTCCTCATATTTTTGACAGGTTTTGAGGCTTTTCATATTTTTAACACCCATTCAGGCTCTTCATGTTTTTGAACACCGTTTCATAATCTTCCTATTTTTCAGACCGTTTCATGCTCCTCATAATTTTGACACCTTTTTAAGCTCTTCATATTTTTCACACCTTTTCAGGCTCTTCATGTTTTTGAACACCGCTTCATGCTTCTTATATTTTTCAGACCGTTTCATGCTCCTCATATTTTTGACACCTTTTGAAGCTCTTCATATTTTCCACACCTTTTGAAGCTCTTCATATTTTTCACACCTTTTCAGGCTCTTCATGTTTTTCAACACTGCTTCATGCTCCTCCTATTTTTCAGACCGTTCCTTGCTACTCATATTTTTGACACCTTTTGAAGCTCTTCATATTTTTCACACCTTTTCAGGCTCTTCATGTTTTTCAACACCGCTTCATGCACCTCCGATTTTTCACACCGTTTCGTGCTCCTCATATTTTTGACAGCTTTTGAAGCTCTTCATATTTTTCACAACTTTTCAGGCTCTTCATGTTTTGAATACTGCTTAATGCTCCTCCTATTTTTCAGTACGTTTCATACTCCTCATATTTTTGACATCTTTTTAACCTCTTCATATTTTTCACACCTTTTCAGGCTCTTCATGTTTTTCAACACCACTTCATGCTCCTCCTATTTTTCAGACCGTTTAATGCTCCTCACGTATTTCACACCTTTTGAAGCTCCTCATATTTTTCACACCTTTTCAAGCTCTTCATGTTTTTGAACACGGCTTCATGCTCCTCCTATTTTTCAGACCGTTTCATGCTCCTCATATTTTTGAAAACTTTTGAAGCTCTTCATATTTTTCACACCTTTTCAGGCTCTTCTTGTTTTTGAACACCGCTTCCTGCTCCTCCTATTTTTGAGACCGTATCATGCTCCACATATTTTCGACACCTTTTGAAGCTTTCCATATTTTTCACACCTTTTCAGGCTCTTCATGTTTTTCAACACCACTTCATGCTCCTCCTATTTTTCAACCGTTTCATGCTCATGTAATTTTTGACACCTTTTGAAGCTCGTCATATTTTTCACACCTTTTGAAGCTCTTCTAATTTTTCACACCTTTTCAGGCTCTTCCTGTTTTTCAACTCCGCTTCATGCTCCTCCTATTTTTTCAGACCGTTTCATGCTCCTCATGTATTTCACACCTTTTGAACCTCTTCATATTTATCACAGTTTTCAGTCTCTCATGTTTTTGAACACAGCTTCATGCTCCTCCTATTTTTCAGACCGTTTCATGCTCTTCATATATTTGACACCTTTTGAAGCTCTTCATATTCTTCTCACCTTTTCAGGCTCTTCATGTTTTAGAACACCGCTTCATGCACCTCCGATTTTTCACACCGTTTCATGCTCCTCATATTTTTGACACCTTTTGAAGCTCTTCATATTTTTCACACCTTTTCAGGCTCTTCATGTTTTTAAACACCGCTTCATGCTCCTCCTATTTTTCAGACCGTTTCATGCTCCTCATATTTTTCAAACATTTTGAAGCTCTTCATATTTTTCACAACCTTTCAGGCTCTTCATGTTTTGAATACTTCTTAATGCTCCTCCTATTTTTCAGTACGTTTCATACTCCTCATATTTTTGACATCTTTTTAACCTCTTCATATTTTTCACACCTTTTCAGGCTCTTCATGTTTTTCAACACCACTTCATGCTCCTCCTATTTTTCAGACCGTTTAATGCTCCTCACGTATTTCACACCTTTTGAAGCTCCTCATATTTTTCACACCTTTTCATGCTCTTCATGTTTTTGAACACGGCTTCATGCTCCTCCTTTTTTTCATACCGTTTCATGCTCCTCATATTTTTGAGACCTTTTGAAGCTCTTCATATTTTTCACACCTTTTCATGCTCTTCATGTTTTTGAACACCGCTTCATGCTCCTCCTATTTTTCAGACCGTTTCATACTCCTCATATATTTGACACCTTTTGAAGCTCTTCATATTTTTCACAATTTTTCATGCTCTTCATGTTTTTCAACACGACTTCATGCTCCTCCTATTTTTCAGACCGTTTCATGCTCCTCATATTTTTGACACCTTTTGAAGCTTTTCATATTTCTCGCTCATTTTCAGGCTCTTCATGTTTTTGAACATCAATTCATGCTCCTCCTATTTTTCAGACCGTTTCATGCTCCTCATGTATTTCACACCTTTTGAATCTCTTCATATTTTTCACACCTTTTCATGCTCTTCATGTTTTTGAACCCAGTTCAGGCTCCTCCTATTTTTCTGAAAGTTTCATGCTCCTCATATTTTTCACAACTTTTGAAGCTCTTCATATTTTTCACACCTTTTCAGGCTCGTCATGTTTTTGAACACCGCTTCATGCGCCTCCTATTTTTCAGACCGTTTCATGCTCCTCATATTTTGACAGATTTTGAAGCTTTTCATATTTTTCACACCTTTTCAGGCTCTTCAGGTTTTTCAACACCAATTCATGCTCCTCCTTTTTGCAGACCTTTTCATGCTCCTCATATTTTTGACACCTTTTTATGATCATCATATATTTCACACCTTTTCAGTCTCTTCTTTTTTTCAACACCACTTCATGCTCCTCCTGTTTTTCAAACCGTTTCATGCTCATCTCATTTTTGACACCTTTTGAAGCTTTTCATATTTTTCACAACTTTTCAGGCTTTTCATGTTTCTGAACACCGCTTCATCCTCCTCCTATTTTTCAGACCGTTTCATACTCCTCATATTTTTGATACGTTTTGAGGCTCTTCATAATTTTCACACATTTTCAGGCTCTTCATGTTTTTGAACACTGTTTCATGATCCTCCTATTTTTCACAACGTTTCATGCTCCTCATATTTTTGACACCTTTTAAAGCTATTCATATTTTTCACACCTTTTCAGGCTCTTCATGTTTTTGAACACCGCTTCATGCTCCTCCTAATTTTCAGACCGTTTCATGCTCCTCATATTTTTGACACCTTTTGAAGCTCTTCATATTTTTCACACCTTTTCAGGCTCTTCATGTTTTTGAACACCACTTCATGCTCCTCCTATTTTTCAGACCGTTTCATGCTCCCCATATTTTTGACACCTTTTGAAGCTCTTCATATTTTTCACAAATTTTCAGGCTCTTCATGTTTTTCAACACCGCTTCATGCACGTCCTATTTTTCAGACCGTTTCATGCTCATCTCATTTTTGACACCTTTTGAAGTTTTTCATATTTTTCACAACTTTTCAGGCTCTTCATGTTTTTGAACACCGCTTCATCCTAATCCTATTTTTCAACCATATCATGCTCCTCATATTTTTCATACCTTTTGAAGCTCTTCATATATTTCACACCTTTTCAGGCTCTTCATGTTTTTGAACACCACTTCATGCTCCTGCTCATTTTCAGAGAGTTTTATGCTCCTCATGTATTTCACACCTTTTGAAGCTGTTCATATTTTTCACACCTTTTCAGGCTCCTCATGTTTTTGAACACCGCTTCATGCTCCTCCTATTTTTCAGACCGTTTAATCCTCCTCATGTATTTCACACCTTTTGAAGCTCTTCATATTTGTCACACCTTTTCATGCTCTTCATGTTTTTGAACACTATTTCATGCTCCTCCTATTTTGCAGACCGTTTCATTCTCCTCATATTTTTGACACCTTTTGAAGCTCTTCATATGTTTCATACCTTTTCAGGCTTTTCATTTTTTTCAACACCACTTCATGCTGCTCCTATTTTTCAGAGCGTTTCATGCTCATCTCATTTTGACACCTTTTGAAGCTTTTCATATTGTTCACACCTTTTCAGGCTCTTCATGATTTTCAACACCGCTTCATGCTCCTCCTATTTTTCAGACCGTTTCATGCTCATCTCATTTTTGACACCTTTTTAATCTCTTCATAGTTTTCACAACTTCTGAAGCTCTTCATATTTTTAATATTTTTGAAGCTCTACATATTTTCACACGTTTTCACACTCTTCATGTTTTTCAACACCGCTTCATGCTCCTCCTATTTTTCAAACCGTATCATGCTCCTCATATTTTTGAAAAATTTTGAAGCTCTTCATATTTTTCACACCTTTTCAGACTCTTCATGTTTGTGAACACTTCTTCATGCTCTTCCTCTTTTTCAGACCGTTTCATGCTCCTCATATTTTTGACACTTTTTGAAGCTCTTCATATTTTTCACTCATTTTCAGGCTCTTCATGTTTTTCAACACCACTTCATGCTCCTCCTATTTTTCAACCGTTTCATGCTCATGTAATTTTTGACACCTTTTGAAGCTCGTCATATTTTTCACACCTTTTGAAGCTCTTCTAATTTTTCACACCTTTTCAGGCTCTTCATGTTTTAGAACACCGCTTCATGCTCCTACTATTTTTCAGACCGTTTCATGCTCCTTATATTTTTGACAATTTTTGAAGCTCTTCATATATTTCACACCTTTTCAGGCTCTTCATGTTTTTCAACACCACTTCATGCTCCTCCTATTTTTAAGACCGTTTCATGCTCATCTCATTTTTGACACCTTTTGAAGCTCTCCATATTTTTCCCACCTTTTCTGGCTCTTCATGTTTTTGAACATTGCCTCATGCTCCTCCTACTTTTCAGACCATTTCATGCTCCTCATTTATTTAACACCTTTTGAAGCTCTTCATATTTTTCACACCTTTTCAGGCTCTTCATGTTTTTGAACATCTTTTCATGCTCCTCATATTTTTGAAACCTTTATAAACTCTTCATATTTTTTACAGCTTTTCAGGCTCTTCATGTTTTTCAACACCGCTTCATGCTCCACCTATTTTTCAGGCCGTTTCATGCTCCTCATATTTTTGACACCTTTAGAAGCTCTTCATATTATTCACAACTTTTCAGGCTCTTCATGTTTTTGAACAACGCTTCATGCTCCTCCTATTTTTCAGATCGTTTCATGCTCATCTCATTTTGACACCTTTTGAAGCTATTCATATTTTTCATACCTTTTGAAGCTCTTCATATATTTCATACCTTTTCAGGCTCTTCATGATTTTCAACACCGCTTCATGCTCCTCCTATTTTTCAGACCGTTTCATGCTCATCTCATTTTTGACACCATTTGTAGCTCTTCATATTTTTCACAACTTTTGAAGCTGTTCATATTTTTCATATTTTTGAAGCTCTTCATATTTTCACACGTTTTCAGACTCTTCATGTCTTTCAACACCGCTTCATGCTTCTGCTATTTTTCAGACCCTTTCATCCTCCTCATATTTTTGACAGGTTTTGAGGCTTTTCATATTTTTAACACCCATTCAGGCTCTTCATGTTTTTGAACACCGTTTCATAATCTTCCTATTTTTCAGACCGTTTCATGCTCCTCATAATTTTGACACCTTTTTAAGCTCTTCATATTTTTCACACCTTTTCAGGCTCTTCATGTTTTTGAACACCGCTTCATGCTTCTTATATTTTTCAGACCGTTTCATGCTCCTCATATTTTTGACACCTTTTGAAGCTCTTCATATTTTCCACACCTTTTGAAGCTCTTCATATTTTTCACACCTTTTCAGGCTCTTCATGTTTTTCAACACTGCTTCATGCTCCTCCTATTTTTCAGACCGTTCCTTGCTACTCATATTTTTGACACCTTTTGAAGCTCTTCATATTTTTCACACCTTTTCAGGCTCTTCATGTTTTTCAACACCGCTTCATGCACCTCCGATTTTTCACACCGTTTCGTGCTCCTCATATTTTTGACAGCTTTTGAAGCTCTTCATATTTTTCACAACTTTTGAAGCTCTTCTAATTTTTCACACCTTTTCAGGCTCTTCCTGTTTTTCAACTCCGCTTCATGCTCCTCCTATTTTTTCAGACCGTTTCATGCTCCTCATGTATTTCACACCTTTTGAACCTCTTCATATTTATCACAGTTTTCAGTCTCTCATGTTTTTGAACACAGCTTCATGCTCCTCCTATTTTTCAGACCGTTTCATGCTCTTCATATATTTGACACCTTTTGAAGCTCTTCATATTCTTCTCACCTTTTCAGGCTCTTCATGTTTTAGAAACCGCTTCATGCACCTCCGATTTTTCACACCGTTTCATGCTCCTCATAATTTTGACACCTTTTGAAGCTCTTCATATTTTTCACACCTTTTCAGGCTCTTCATGTTTTTAAACACCGCTTCATGCTCCTCCTATTTTTCAGACCGTTTCATGCTCCTCATATTTTTCAAACATTTTGAAGCTCTTCATATTTTTCACAACCTTTCAGGCTCTTCATGTTTTGAATACTTCTTAATGCTCCTCCTATTTTTCAGTACGTTTCATACTCCTCATATTTTTGACATCTTTTTAACCTCTTCATATTTTTCACACCTTTTCAGGCTCTTCATGTTTTTCAACACCACTTCATGCTCCTCCTATTTTTCAGACCGTTTAATGCTCCTCACGTATTTCACACCTTTTGAAGCTCCTCATATTTTTCACACCTTTTCATGCTCTTCATGTTTTTGAACACGGCTTCATGCTCCTCCTATTTTTCATACCGTTTCATGCTCCTCATATTTTTGAAACCTTTTGAAGCTCTTCATATTTTTCACACCTTTTCATGCTCTTCATGTTTTTGAACATGGCTTCATGCTCCTCCTATTTTTCATACCGTTTCATGCTCCTCATATTTTTGAAACCTTTTGAAGCTCCTCATATTTTTCACACCTTTTCATGCTCTTCATGTTTTTGAACACGGCTTCATGCTCCTCCTATTTTTCATACCGTTTCATGCTCCTCATATTTTTGAAACCTTTTGAAGCTCTTCATATTTTTCACACCTTTTCATGCTCTTCATGTTTTTGAACACCGCTTCATGCTCCTCCTATTTTTCAGACCGTTTCATACTCCTCATATATTTGACACCTTTTGAAGCTCTTCATATTTTTCACAATTTTTCATGCTCTTCATGTTTTTCAACACGACTTCATGCTCCTCCTATTTTTCAGACCGTTTCATGCTCCTCATATTTTTGACACCTTTTGAAGCTTTTCATATTTCTCGCTCATTTTCAGGCTCTTCATGTTTTTGAACATCAATTCATGCTCCTCTTATTTTTCAGACCGTTTCATGCTCCTCATGTATTTCACACCTTTTGAAGCTCTTCATATTTTTCACACCTTTTCAGGCTCTTCATGTTTTTGAACCCAGTTCAGGCTCCTCCTATTTTTCTGAAAGTTTCATGCTCCTCATATTTTTCACAACTTTTGAAGCTCTTCATATTTTTCACACCTTTTCAGGCTCGTCATGCTTTTGAACACCGCTTCATGCTCCTCCTAATTTTCAGACCGGTTCATGCTCATCTCATTTTTGACACCTTTTGAAGCTTTTCATATTTTTCACAACTTTTCAGGCTTTTCATGTTTCTGAACACCGCTTCATCCTCCTCCTATTTTTCAGACCGTTTCATACTCCTCATATTTTTGATACGTTTTGAGGCTCTTCATAATTTTCACACATTTTCAGGCTCTTCATGTTTTTGAACACTGTTTCATGATCCTCCTATTTTTCAGAACGTTTCATGCTCCTCATATTTTTGACACCTTTTAAAGCTATTCATATTTTTCACACCTTTCAGGCTCTTCATGTTTTTGAACACCGCTTCATGCTCCTCCTAATTTTCAGACCGGTTCATGCTCCTTATATTTTTGACACCTTTTAAAGCTATTCATATTTTTCACACCTTTTCAGGCTTTTCATGTTTTTGAACACCGCTTCATGGTCCTCCTATTTTTCAGAACGTGTCATGCTCCTCATGTATTTTACACCTTTTGAAGCTCTTCATATTTTTCACACCTTTTGAAACTCTTCATATATTTCACACCTTTTCAAGCTCTTCATGTTTTTCAACACCGATTCATGATCCTGCTACTTTTCAGACCTGTTCATGCTAATCTAATTTTTGACACCTTTTGAAGCTCTTCATATTTTTCACAGCTTTTCAGGCTCTTCATGTTTTTGAACACCGCTTCATGCTCCTCCTAATTTTCAGACCGTTTCATGCTCCTCATATTTTTGACACCTTTTGAAGCTCTTCATATTTTTCACACCTTTAAGGCTCTTCATGTTTTTAAACACCGCTTCATTGTCCTCCTATTTTTCAGACCTCTTCATGCTCCTCATATATTTGACACCTTTTGAAGCTCTTCATATTTTTCACAATTTTTCATGCTCTTCATGTTTTCCACACCACTTCATGCTCCTCCTATTTTTCAGACCGATTCATGCTCCTCATATTTTTGACACCTTTTGAAGCTTTTCATATTTCTCACTCATTTTCAGGCTCTTCATGTTTTTGAACATCACTTCATGCTCCTCATATTTTTCAGACCGTTTCATGCTCCTCATGTATTTCACACCTTTTGAAGCTCTTCATATTTTTCACACCTTTTCAGGCTCTTCATGTTTTTGAACCTGGTTCAGGCTCCTCCTATTTTTCTGAAAGTTTCATGCTCCTCATATTTTTCACACCTTTTGAAGCTCTTCATATTTTTCACACCTTTTCAGGCTCTTCATGTTTTTGAACACCACTTCATGCTCCTCCTATTTTTCAACCATTTCATGCACCTCATATTTTTGACACCTTTTGAAGCTCTTCATATTTTTCACACCTTTTCAGGCTCTTCATGTTTTCAACACAGCTTCATGCGCCTCCTATTTTTTCAGAACGTTTCATTCTCCTCATATTTTTGACACCTTTTGAAGCTCTTCATATTTTTCACACCTTTTCAGGCTCGTCATATTTTTGAACACCGCTTCATGCGCCTCCTATTTTTCAGACCATTTCATGCTCCTCATATTTTTGACAGATTTTGAAGCTTTTCATATTTTTCACACCTTTTCAGGCTCTTCAGGTTTTTCAACACCACTTCATGCTCCTCCTTTTTGCAGACCTTTTCATGCTCCTCATATTTTTGACACCTTTTTATGATCCTCATATATTTCACACCTTTTCAGTCTCTTCTTTTTTTTCAACACCACTTCATGCTCCTCCTTTTTTTCAAACCGTTTCATGCTCATCTCATTTTTGACACCTTTTGAAGCTTTTCATATTTTTCACAACTTTTCAGGCTTTTCATGTTTCTGAACACCGCTTCATCCTCCTCCTATTTTTCAGACCGTTTCATACTCCTCATATTTTTGACACGTTTTGAGGCTCTTCATATTTTTCACACATTTTCAGGCTCTTCATGTTTTTGAACAATGTTTCATGATCCTCCTATTTTTCAGAACGTTTCATGTTCCTCATATTTTTGACACCTTTTAAAGCTATTCATATTTTTCACACCTTTTCAGGCTCTTCATATTTTTGAACACCGCTTCATGCTCCTGCTAATTTTCAGACCGTTTCATGCTCCTCAGATTTTTGACACCTTTTAAAGCTATTCATATTTTTCACACCTTTTCAGGCTTTTCATGTTTTTGAACACCGCTTCATGGTCCTCCTATTTTTCAGAACGTGTCATGCTCCTCATGTATTTCACACCTTTTGAAGCTCTTCATATTTTTCACACCTTTTGAAACTCTTCATATATTTCACACCTTTTCAAGCTCTTCATGTTTTTCAACATCGATTCATGATCCTGCTACATTTCAGACCTGTTCATGCTAATCTAATTTTTGACACCTTTTGAAGCTCTTCATAGTTTTCACAGCTTTTCAGGCTCTTCATGTTTTTGAACACCGCTTCATGCTCCTCCTAATTTTCAGACCGTTTCATGCTCCTCATATTTTTGACACCTTTTGAAGCTCTTCATATTTTTCACACCTTTCAGGCTCTTCATGTTTTTAAACACCGCTTCATTGTCCTCCTATTTTTCAGACCTCTTCATGCTCCTCATGTATTTGACACCTTTTGAAGCTCTTCATATTTTTCACAATTTTTCATGCTCTTCATGTTTTTCAACACCACTTCATGCTCCTCCTATTTTTCAGACCGATTCATGCTCCTCATATTTTTGACACCTTTTGAAGCTTTTCATATTTCTCACTTATTTTCAGGCTCTTCATGTTTTTGAACATCACTTCATGCTCCTCATATTTTTCAGACCGTTTCATGCTCCTCATGTATTTCACACCTTTTGAAGCTCTTCATATTTTTCACACCTTTTCAGGCTCTTCATGTTTTTGAACCTGGTTCAGGCTCCTCCTATTTTTCTGAAAGTTTCATGCTCCTCATATTTTTCACACCTTTTGAAGCTCTTCATATTTTTCACACCTTTTCAGGCTCTTCATGTTTTTGAACACCACTTCATGCTCCTCCTATTTTTCAACCATTTCATGCACCTCATATTTTTGACACCTTTTGAAGCTCTTCATATTTTTCACACCTTTTCAGGCTCTTCATGTTTTCAACACAGCTTCATGCTCCTCCTATTTTTTCAGAACTTTTCATTCTCCTCATATTTTTGACACCTTTTGAAGCTCTTCATATTTTTCACACCTTTTCAGGCTCGTCATATTTTTGAACACCGCTTCATGCGCCTCCTATTTTTCAGACCATTTCATGCTCCTCATATTTTTGACAGATTTTGAAGCTTTTCATATTTTTCACACCTTTTCAGGCTCTTCAGGTTTTTCAACACCACTTCATGCTCCTCCTTTTTGCAGACCTTTTCATGCTCCTCATATTTTTGACACCTTTTTATGATCCTCATATATTTCACACCTTTTCAGTCTCTTCTTTTTTTTCAACACCACTTCATGCTCCTCCTTTTTTTCAAACCGTTTCATGCTCATCTCATTTTTGACACCTTTTGAAGCTTTTCATATTTTTCACAACTTTTCAGGCTTTTCATGTTTCTGAACACCGCTTCATCCTCCTCCTATTTTTCAGACCGTTTCATACTCCTCATATTTTTGACACGTTTTGAGGCTCTTCATATTTTTCACACATTTTCAGGCTCTTCATGTTTTTGAACAATGTTTCATGATCCTCCTATTTTTCAGAACGTTTCATGTTCCTCATATTTTTGACACCTTTTAAAGCTATTCATATTTTTCACACCTTTTCAGGCTCTTCATGTTTTTGAACACCGCTTCATGCTCCTGCTAATTTTCAGACCGTTTCATGCTCCTCAGATTTTTGACACCTTTTAAAGCTATTCATATTTTTCACACCTTTTCAGGCTTTTCATGTTTTTGAACACCGCTTCATGGTCCTCCTATTTTTCAGAACGTGTCATGCTCCTCATGTATTTCACACCTTTTGAAGCTCTTCATATTTTTCACACCTTTTGAAACTCTTCATATATTTCACACCTTTTCAAGCTCTTCATGTTTTTCACACCTTTTGAAACTCTTCATATATTTCACACCTTTTCAAGCTCTTCATGTTTTTCAACATCGATTCATGATCCTGCTACATTTCAGACCTGTTCATGCTAATCTAATTTTTGACACCTTTTGAAGCTCTTCATAGTTTTCACAGCTTTTCAGGCTCTTCATGTTTTTGAACACCGCTTCATGCTCCTCCTAATTTTCAGACCGTTTCATGCTCCTCATATTTTTGACACCTTTTGAAGCTCTTCATATTTTTCACACCTTTCAGGCTCTTCATGGTTTTAAACACCGCTTCATTGTCCTCCTATTTTTCAGACCTGTTCATGCTCCTCAGGTATTTGACACCTTTTGAAGCTCTTCATATTTTTCACAATTTTTCATGCTCTTCATGTTTTTCAACACCACTTCATGCTCCTCCTATTTTTCAGACCGATTCATGCTCCTCATATTTTTGACACCTTTTGAAGCTTTTCATATTTCTCACTCATTTTCAGGCTCTTCATGTTTTTGAACATCACTTCATGCTCCTCCTATTTTTCAGACCGTTTCATGCTCCTCATGTATTTCACACCTTTTGAAGCTCTTCATATTTTTCACACCTTTTCAACTCTTCATGTTTTTGAACCCGGTTCAGTCTCCTCCTATTTTTCTGAAAGTTTCATGCTCCTCATATTTTTCACAACTTTTGAAGCTCTTCATATTTTTCACACCTTTTCAGGCTCTTCATGTTTTTGAACACCACTTCATGCTCCTCCTATTTTTCAACCGTTTCATGCACCTCATATTTTTGACACCTTTTGAAGCTCTTCATATTTTTCACACCTTTTCAGGCTCTTCATGTTTTCAACACAGCTTCATGCTCCTCCTATTTTTTCAGAACGTTTCATTCTCCTCATATTTTTGACACCTTTTGAAGCTCTTCATATTTTTCACACCTTTTCAGGCTCGTCATGTTTTTGAACACCGCTTCATGCGACTCCTATTTTTCAGACGGTGTCATGCTCCTCATATTTTTGACAGATTTTGAAGCTTTTCATATTTTTCACACCTTTTCAGGCTCTTCAGGTTTTTCAACACCACTTCATGCTCCTCCTTTTTGCAGACCTTTTCATGCTCCTCATATTTTTGACACCTTTTTATGATCCTCATATATTTCAAACCTTTTCAGTCTCTTCTTTTTTTTCAACACCACTTCATGCTCCTCCTGTTTTTCAAACCGTTTAATGCTCATCTCATTTTTGACACCTTTTGAAGCTCTTCATATTTTTCACACCTTTTCAGGCTCTTCATGTTTTTGAACACCGCTTCATGCTCCTTCTATATTTCAGAGAGTTTCATGCTCCTCATGTATTTCACACCTTTTGAAGCTCTTCATAATTTTCACACCCTTTCAGGCTCTTCATGTTTTTCATCACCACTTCATTCTCCTCCTATTTTTCAGACCGTTCCATACTCCTCATATTTTTGACACTTTTGAAGCTCTTCATATTTTTCACACCTTTTCAGGCTCTTCATGTTTTTCAACACCACTTCATGCTCCTATATTTTTAAGACCATTTCATGCTCCTCATATGTTTGACACCTTTTGAAGCTCTTCATAATTTTCACACTCTTTCAGGCTCTTCATGTTTTTCAACACCACTTCATGCTCCTCCTATTTTTCAGAACGTTTCATGCTCCTAATATTTTTGACACCTTTTGAAGCTCTTCATATTTGTCACACCTTTTCAGGCTCTTCATGTTTTTGAACACCGCTTCATGCTCCTCCTATTTTTCAGAGAGTTTCATGCTCCTCATGTATTTCACACCTTTTCAAGCTCTTCGTATTTTTCACTCCTTTTCAGGCTCTTCACGTTTTGATCAACATTTCATGCTCCTCTTATTTTTCAGACCGTTTCATGCTCATCACATTTTTGACACCTTTTGAAGCTCTTCATATATTTCACACATTTTCAGTTCTTCATATTTTTCACACCTTTTCAGGCTCTTCATGTTTTTGAACACCGCTTCATGCTCCTCCTATTTTTCAGACCCTTTCATTCTCCTCATATATTTGACACATTTTGAAGCTCTTCATATTTTTCACACCTTTTCAGGCTCTTCATGTTTTTGAACACCACTTCATGCTCCTCCTATTTTTCAGACCGTTTCATGCTCCTCCTATTTTTCAGACCGTTTCATTCTCCTCATAATTTTCACACTTTTCAGGCCCTTCATGTTTTTCAACACCGCTACATGCTCCTCCTATTTTTCAAACGGTTTCATGCCCCTCATGTATTTCACTCCTTTTGAAGCTCTTCATATTTTTCACACCTTTTTCGGCTCTTCATGTATTTCCACAACTTTTCAGCCTCTCCTATTTTTCAGTCCGTTTCTTGCTCCTCATATTTTTCACACATTTTGAAGCTCTTCATATATTTCACAACTTTTCAGGCTCTTCATGTATTTCAACATCGTTTCATGCTTCTCCTATTTTACAGACCGTTTCATGCTCCTAATGTATTTCACACATTTTGAAGCTCTTCATATTTTTCACACCATTACACGATCTTCATGTTTTTGAACACGGCTTCATGCTCCTCCTTATTTTCAGACTGTTTCATGCTCCTCATATTTTTGACACCTTTTGAAGCTCTTCATATTTTTCGCACCTTTTCAGGCTCTTCATGTTTTTGAACACCGTTTCATCCTCCTCCTATTTTCAGACCGTTTCTTGCTCCTCATGTATTTCACACCTTTTGAAGCTCTTCATATTTTTCACACCTTTTCAGGCTCTTCATGTTTTTCAACACCGCTTCATGCTCCTCCTATTTTTCAGACAGTTTCATGCTCCTCTCATTTCTGAAATCTTTTGAAGCTCTTCATATATTTCACACATTTTCAGGCTCTTAATGTTTTTCAACACCACTTCATGCGCCTCCTATTTTTCAGACGTTTCATGCTCATCTCATTTTTGACATCTTCTGAAGCTCTTCAGAGTTTTCACAAATTTTCAGGCTCTTCATATTTTTGAACACCGCTTCATGCTCCTCCTATTTTTCAGACCGTTTCATGCTCATCTCATTTTTGACAGCTTTTGAAGCTCTTCATATTTTTCACACCTTTTGAAGCTCTTCATATTTTTCACACCTTTTCAGGCTCTTCATGTTTTTCAACACGGCTTCCTGCTCCTCCTATTTTTGAGATCATTTCATGCTCCTCATAATTTTGACACCTTTTAAAGCTCTTCATATTTTTGACACCATTTCAAGCTCTTCATGTTCTTCAACACCGCTTCTTGCTCCTCCTTTTTGTCAGACCATTTCATGCTCCTCATATTTTTTACACCTTTTCATGCTCTTCATAATTTTCACACCTTTTAATACTCTTAATGTTTTTGAACACCGCTTCATGCTCCTCCTATTTTTCAGAATGTTTCATGCTCCTCATATTTTGGACACCTTTTGAAGCTCCTCATATTTTTGACACCTTTTGAAGCTCTTCATATTTTTGACACCATTTCAAGCTCTTCAATATTTTCAACACCGCTTCCTGCTCCTCCTTTTTGTCAGACCATTTCATGCTCCTCATATTTTTGACACCTTTTCATGCTCTTCATGTTTTTCAACACCGCATCATGCTCCTCATATTTTTCAGACCGTTTCTTGCTCCTCATATTTTTGACACCTTTTGAAGCTCTTCATTTATTTCACTCCTTTACATGCTCTTCATGTTTTTCAACACAGCTTCATGCTCCTCCTATTTTTTAGAGCGTTTCATGCTCCTCATATATTACACACCTTTTGAAGCTCTTCATATTTTTCACACATTTCCAGGCTCTTCATGTTTTTGAACACCGTTTCATGCTCCTCCTTTTTTTCAGACCGTTTCTTGCTCCTCATGTATTTCAATCCTTTTGAAGCTCTTCATATTTTTCACACCTTTTCAGGCTCTTCATGTTTTTGAACACGGCTTCATGCTCCTCCTTTATTTCAGACAGTTTCATTCTCCTCCTATTTTTGACACCTTTTGAAGCTCTTCATATATTTCACACCTTTTCAAGCTCTTCATGTTTTTGAACACCGCTTCATGCTCCTCCTTTTTTTCAGACCGTTTCTTGCTCCTCATGTATTTCACACCTTTTGAAGCTTTTCATATTTTTCACACCTTTTCAGGCTCTTCATGTTTTTGAACACCGCTTCATGCTCCTACTATTTTTCAGACCGTTTCATGCTCCTCATAATTTTGAAACCTTTTGAAGCTCTTCATATTTTTTCACACCTTTTCAGGCTCCTCATGTTTTGAACACCGTTTTATGCTCCTACTATTTTTCAGACCGTTTCATGCTCCTCATATTTTTGAAACCTTTTGAAGCTCTTCATATTTTTCACACCTTTTCAGGCTCTTCATGTTTTTCAACACCGCTTCATGCTCCTCCTATTTTTCAGACCGTTTCATGCTCCTCATATTTTTGACACCTTTTGAAGCTCTTCATATATTTCACACCTTTTGAAGCTCTTCATATATTTCACACTTTTTCAGGCACTTCATGTTTTTCAACACCACTTCATGCTTCTCCTATTTCTCAGACCGTTTCATGCTCATCTCATTTTTGACAGCTTTTAAAGCTCTTCATATTTTTCACACCTTTAAAGCTCTTCATATTTTTCACACCTTTTAAGGCTCTTCATGTTTTTGAACACCACTTCATGCTCCTCCTATTTTTCAGACCGTTTCATGCACCTCATAATTTTGACACCTTTTGAAGCTCTTCATATTTTAACACCTTTTCAGGCTCTTCATGTTTTTCAACACCACTTCATGCTCCTCATTTTTTCAGACCGCTTCATGCTCATCTCATTTTTGACACATTTTGATGCTGTTCATATTTTTCATATCTTTTGAAGCTCTTCATATATTTTACACTTTTTCAGGCTTCATGTTTTTCAACACCGGTTCGTGCTGCTCCTAATTTTCAGATCATTTCATGCTCATCGACTTTTACATCTTTTGCAGGTCTTCATATTTTCACACCTTTTGAAGCTCTTCATATTTTTCACACCTTTTTAGGCTCTTCATGATTTTGAACACCGTTTCATGCTCTTCCTATTTTTCAGACCGTTTCATGCTCCTCATATGTTTGACACATTTTGAAGCTCTTCTTTTTTTTTCACACCTTTTGAAGCTCTTCATATATTTCACACCGTTTCAGGCTCTTCATGCTTTTCAACAACACTTCATGCTCCTCTTATTTTTCAGACCGCTTCATGCTCATCTCATTTTTCACACCTTTTGAAGCTGTTCATATTTTTCACACTTTTTCAGGTTCTTCATGTTTTTCAACTCCGCTTCATGCTCCTCCTATTTTTCAGACCGTTTCATGCTCCACATATTTTTGCCACGTTTTGAAGCTCTTCATATTTTTCACACCTTTTTAGGCTCTTCCTGTTTTTGAACACCGTGTCATGCTCCTCCTATTTTTCAGACCGTTTCATGCTCCTCATATTTTTGACAACCTTTGAAGCTCTTCATATTTTTGACACCTTTTCAGGCTCTTCTTTTGTTTGAACACCGGTTCATGCACCTCCTAATTTTCACACCTTTTGAAGCTCTTCATATTTTTCACACCGTTTCAGGCTCTTCTTGTGTTTGACCACCGCTTCATGCACCACCTAATTTTCACACCTTTTGAAGCTCTTCATATTTTTCACACCTTTTCAGGCTCTTCATGTTTCTCAACACCTTTTCATGCTCCTCCTATATTTCACACCATTTCATGCTCCTCTTATTTTTGACACTTTTGAAGCTCTTCATATTTTTCACAACTTTTCAGGGTCTTCATTTTTTTGAACACCGCATCATGCTCCTCCTGTTTTTCAGACTGTTTCATGCTCCTCATATATTTCACACCTTTTGAAGCTCTTCATATTTTTCACACCGTTTCAGGCTCTTCATGTTTCTCAACACCGTTTCATGCTCCTCCTATATTTCAGACCGTTTCATGCTCCTCATATTTTTGACACCTTTTGAAGCTCTTCACATTTTTCACACCTTTTCAGACGCTTCATGTTTTTGAACAATGCTTCATGCTCCTCCTGTTTTTCAGACTGTTTCATGCTCCTCATATTTTTCACACCTTTTGAAGCTCTTCATATTTTTCACACCTTTTTAGGCTCTTCATGCTTTTGAACACCGCTTCATGCTCCTCCTATTTTTCAGACCGTTTCCTGCTCATCTCATTTTTGACACCTTTGAAAGCTCTTCATATTTTTCACACCTTTTGAAGCTCTTCATATTTTTCACACGTTTTCAGGCTCTTCATGTTTTTCAACAGTGCTTCATGCTCCTCCTACTTTTCAGACCGTTTCATGCTCCTCATATTTTTGACACCTTTTGAAGCTCTTCATATTTTTCACACCTTTACAGGCTCTTCATATTTTTGACGACCGCATCTTGCTCCTCCTACTTTTCAGACCGTTTCATGCTCCTCTTATTTTTGAAACCTTTGAAGCTCTTCATATTTTTCACACTTTTACAGGCTCTTCATGTTTTTGAACACCACTTCATGCTCCTCCTATTTTTCAGACCGTTTCCTGCGCATCTCATTTTTGACACCTTTGAAAGCTCTTCATATTTTTCACAGCTTTTGAAGCTCTTCATATTTTTCACAACTTTTCAGGCTCTTCATGTTTTTCAGCGCCGCTTCATGCTCCTACTATTTTCAGACCGTTTCAACCTCTTCATGTATTTCACACCGTTTGAAGCTCTTCATATTTTTTACACATTTTCTGGCTCCTCATGTTTTTGAACATCATTCATGCTGCTCCTATTTTTCAGACCGTTTCATGCTCCTCATATTTTTGACACCTTTTGAAGCTCTTCATATATTTCAAACCTTTTCAGTGTCTTCATTTTTTTGAACACCACTTCATGCTCCTCCTATTTTTCAGACCGTTTCATGCTCCTCATAATTTTGACACCTTTTGAAACTCCTCATATATTTCCCACCTTTTCAGGCTCTTCATGTTTTTCAACACCACTTCATGCTCCTCATTTTTTCAGACCGCTTCATGCTCATCTCATTTTTGATACATTTTGAAGTTGTTCATATTTTTCATATCTTTTGAAGCTCTTCATATATTTTACACGTTTTCAGGCTCTTCATGTTTTTCAACACCGGTTCGTGGTGCTCCTAATTTTCAGTTCATTTCATGCTCATCGATTTTTACATCTTTTGCAGGTCTTCATATTTTCACACCTTTTGAAGCTCTTCATATTTTTCACACCTTTTTAGGCTCTTCATGTTTTCAACACCGTTTCATGCTCCTCCTATTTTTCAGACCGTTTCATGCTCCTCATATGTTTGACACATTTTGAAGCTCTTCTTTTTTTTTCACACCTTTTGAAGCTCTTCATATATTTCACACCTTTTCAGGCTCTTGATGCTTTTAAACAACACTTCATGCTCCTCCTATTTTTCAGACCACTTCATACTCATCTCATTTTTCACACCTTTTGAAGCTGTTCATATTTTTCACACGTTTTCAGGTTCTTCATGTTTTTCAACTCCGCTTCATGCTCCTTCTATTTTTCAGACCGTTTCATGATCCACATATTTTTGACACGTTTTGAAACTCTTCATATTTTTCACATTTTTTTAGGCTCTTTCTGTTTTTGAACACCGTTTCATGCTCCTCCTATTTTTCAGACCGTTTAATGCTCCTCATATTTTTGACACCTTTTGAAGCTCTTCTTATTTTTCACGTCTTGAAACTCTTCATATTTTTCACACGTTTTCAGGCTCTTCATTTTTTTCAACACCATTTCATGCTCCTCCTATTTTTCAGACCGTTTCATGCTCCTTATATGTTTGTCTCCTTTTGAAGCTCTTCATATTTTTCACACCTTTTGAAGCTCTTCATATTTTTCACACCTTTTCAGGCTCTTCATGGTTTTCAACAGCGCTTCATGCTCCTCCAATTTTTCAGACCGCTTCATTATCATCTCATTTTTGACACCTTTTGAAGCTCTTCATATATTTCACACCTTTTCAGACTCTTCTTGTTTTTCAACACAGTTTCTTGCTCCTCCTATTTTTCACACCGTTTCATGCTCCTCATATTTTTGACACCTTTTCAAGCTCTTCCTATTTTTCACACTTTTTGAAGCTCTTCATATTTATCACACTTTTTCATGCTCCTCATGTTTTTCAACATCGCTTCATGCTCCTCCTGTTTTTCAGAGCGTTTCAAGCTCCTCATATATTTCACACCTTTTGAAGCTCTTCCTATTTTTCACACCTTTTCAGGCTCTTCATGATTTTGAACACCGCTCCATGCTCCTCCTATTTTTCAGACAGTTTCATGCTCCTCGTATTTTTCAGACCGTTTCAGGGTGTCCATGTTTTTGAACACCACTTCATGCTCCTCCTATATTTCAGACAGTTTCATGCTCCTCATATTTTTGACATGTTTTGAAGCTCTTCATATTTTTCACAACTTTTCAGGCTCTTCATGTTTTTGAACACCGCTTCATGCTCCTCATATTTTTCAGATAGTTTCATGCTCCTCATATTTTTGACACCTTTTGACGCTCTTCATATTTTTCACACCTTTTCAGGCTCTTCATGTTTTTGAACACTACTTCATGCTTCTACTATTTTCAGACCGTTTAATGCTCCTCATGTATTTCACACCTTTTTACGCTCTTCATATTTTTCACACCTTTTCAGGCTCTTCATGTTTTTCAACACCATTTCATGCTCCTCCTATATTTCACACCGTTTCATGTTCCTCATATTTTTGACACCTTCTGAAGATCTTCATATTTTTCACACCGTTTCAGACTCTTCATGTTTTTGATCACCGTTTCATGCTCCTCCTATTTTTCAGACCGTTTAATGCTCCTCATATTTTTGACACCTTTTGAAGCTCTTCTTATTTTTCACATCTTGAAACTCTTCATATTTTTCACACGTTTTCAGGCTCTTCATTTTTTTCAACACCATTTCATGCTCCTCCTATTTTTCAGACCGTTTCATGCTCCTTATATTTTTGACATCTTTTGAAGCTCTTCACATTTTTCACACCTTTTCAGGCTCTTCATATTTTTCAACACCGCTTCCTGATCCTCCTATATTTCACACCGTTTCATGCTCCTCATATTTTTGACACGTTTTGAAGCTCTTCGTATTTTTCACACCTTTTCAGACTCTTCATGTTTTTCAACCCCGCTTCATGCTTCTCCGATTTTTCAGATCGTTTCATGCTCCTCATATATTTAACACCTTTGAAGCTCTTCATATTTTTCACACCTTTTCTGGCTCCTCATGTTTTTGAACACCGCTTCATGCTCCTCATATTTTTCAGATCGTTTCATGCTCCTCATATTTTTGACACCTTGTGACGCTCTTCATATTTTTCATACCTTTTTAAGCTCTTCATATTTTTCACACCTTTTCAGGCTCTTCATGTTTTTCAACACCGCTTCATGCTCCTCCTATTTTTCAGACCGTTTCATGCTCTTCATATTTTTCACACCTTTTGACTCTTCATATTTTTCACACCTTTTCAGGCTCTTCATGTTTTTGAACACCGTTTCATGCTCCTCCTATTTTTCAGACCATATCATGCTCCTCATATTTTTAACACCTTTTGAAGCTCTTCATATTTTTTACACCTTTTCAGGCTCTTCATGTTTTTCAACACCGCTTCATGCTCCTACTATTTTTCAGACCGTTTTATGCTCCTCATGTATTTCACACCTTTTGACACTCTTCATATTTTTCACACCTTTTCAGTCTCTTCATGTTTTTCAACACCGTTTCATGCTCCTCCTATTTTTCAGACCGTTTCATGTTCTTCATATTTTTCACACCTTTTGAAGCTCTTCATATTTTTCACACCTTTTCAGCCTCTTCATGTTTTTGAACACCGTTTCATGCTCCTCCTATTTTTCAGACCATTTCAAGCTCCTCATATTTTTAACACCTTTTGAAGCTCTTCATATTTTTCACACCTTTTCAGGCTCTCATGTTTTTGAACACAGCTTCATGCTCCTCCTGTTTTTCAGACCGTTTCATGCTCCTCATGTATTTCACACCTTTTGAAGCTTTTCCTATTTTTCACACCTTTTCAGGCTCTTCATATATTTGAAAACCTTTTCATGCTCCTCATATTTTTCAGATCGTTTCATCCTCCTCATATTTTTGACACCTTTTGACGCTCTTCATAATTTTCACACCTTTTCAGGCTCTTCATGTTTTTGAACACTGCTTCATGCTTCTACTATTTTCAGACCGTTTAATGCTCCTCATGTATTTCACACCTTTTGACACTCTTCATATTTTTCACACCTTTTCAGTCTCTTCATGTTTTACAACACCACTTCATGCTTCTCTTATTTTTCAGACCATTCCATGTTCCTCATCATTTTGAGACCTTTTGAAGCTCTTCATATTTTTCACACCTTTTCAGGCTCTTCATGTTTTTCAACACCGCTTCATGCTCCTCATTTTTTTCAGACCGTTTCATGCTCCTCATATTTTTCACACCTTCTGAAGCTCTTCATATTTTTCACAGCTTTTCAGGCTCTTCATGTTTTTGATCACCGTTTCATGCTCCTCCTAATTTTCAGCCCGTTTCATGCTCCTCATATTTTTGACGCCTTTTGAAGCTCTTCACATTTTTAACACCTTATCAGGCTCTTCATGTTTTTCAACACCGCTTCCTGATCCTCCTATATTTCAGACCGTTTCATGCTCCTCATATTTTTGACAGGTTTTGAAGCTCTTCGTATTTTTCACACCTTTTCAGACTCTTCATGTTTTTCAACACCGCTTCATCCTCCTCCTATTTTTCAGAACGTTTCATGCTCCTCATATTTTTGACACGTTTTGAAGCTCTTCGTATTTTTCACACCTTTTCAGACTCTCCATTTTTTTCCACAACGCTTCATGCTCCTCCTATTTTTCAGACCGTTTCATGCTCATATCTTTTTTGACACCTTTTGAAGCTCTTCATATTTTTCATACCTTTTGAAGCTCTTCATATTTTTCACACGTTTTCAGGCTCTTCATGTTTTTCAACACCGCTTCATGCTCCTCCTATTTTTCAGACCGTTTCGTGCTCCTCATATTTTTGACACCTTTTGAAGCTCTTCATATTTTTCACACTTTTTCAGGCTCTTCATGTTTTGAACACCGCTTCCTGATGCTCCTATTTCTCACACCTTTTGAAGCTCTTCATATTTTTCACACCTTTTCAGGCTCTTCATATTTTTGAACACCGTTTCATGCTCCTCCTATTTTTCGGACCGTTTCATGCTCCTCATATTTTTGACGCCTTTTGAAGCTCTTCATATTTTTCACACCTTTTCAGGCTCCTCATGTTTTTGAACAGGGCTTCTTGCTTCTCCTATTTTTCAGACTGTTGCATGCTCCTCATATTTTTCACACGTTTTGAAGCTCTTCACGTTTTTCACATCTTTTCAGGCTCTTCATGTTTTTCAACACCGCTTCATGATCCTCCAATTTTTCAGATCGTTTCATGCTCCTCATATTTTTGACACCTTTTGAAGATCTTCATATTTTTCACACCTTTTCAGGCTCTTCATGTTTTACAACAACACTTCATGCTCCTTCTATTTTTCAGAGAGTTTCATGCTCCTCATGTATTTCACACCTTTTGAAGCTCTTCATATATTTCACACCTTTTCAGGCTCTTCATTTTTTTCAACACAACTTCATGCTCCTCCTGTTTTTCAGACCGTTGCATTCTCATCTCATTTTGACACCTTTTGAAGCTCTTCATATTTTTCACACCTTTTGAAGCTCTTCATATTTTTCACAAGTTTTCAGGCTCTTCATGTTTTTCAACACCGCTTCATGCTCCTCCTATTTTTCAGACCGTTTAATGCTCCTCATGTATTTCACACCGTTTGAAGTTCCTCATATTTTTCACACCTTTTCAGGCTCTTCATGTTTTTGAATACGGCGTCATGCTCCTCCTATTTTTCAGACCGTTTCATGCTCCTCATATTTTTGACACCTTTGAAACACTTCATATATTTCACACCTTTTCAGGCTTTTCATTTTTTCAACCCCACTTCATGCTCCTTCTATTTTTCAGACAGGTTCATGCTCATCTCATTTTGATACCTTTTGAAGCTCTTCATAATTCTCATATTTTTGAAGCTCTTCTTATTTTCACACGTTTTCAGACTCTTCATGTTTTTCAACACCACTTCGTGGTCCTGAATTTTTCAGACCGTGTCATGCTCCTCATATTTTTGACACTTTTTGAGGCTTTTACTATTTTTCACACCTTTTCAGGCTCTTCTAGTTTTTGAACACCGTTTCATAATCCTCCTATTTTTCAGACCATTTCTTGCTCCTCATATTTTTCACACCTTTTGAAGCTCTTCATATTTTTCACATCTTTTCAGGCTCTTCATGTTTTTCCACACCATTTCATGCTTCTCCTATTTTTCAGCCCGTTTCATGCTCCTCATGTATTTCACAGCTTTTGAAGCTCTTCATATATTTCACACCTTTTCACGCTCTTCATTTTTTTCAACACCACTTCATGCTCCTCCTGTTTTTCAGACCGTTTCATTCTCATCTCATTTGGACACATTTTGAAGCTCTTCATATTTTTCACACCTTTTGAAGCTCTTCATATTTTTCACAAGTTTTCAGGCTCATCATGTTTTTCAACACGGCGTCATGCTCCTCCTATTTTTCAGACCGTTTCATGCTCCTCATATTTTTGACACCTTTTGAAGCTCTTCATATTTCTCACAGCTTTTCAGGCTCTTCATGTTTTTCAACACCGCTTCATGCTCCTCCTATTTTTCAGACCGTTTCATGCTCCTCATATTTTGGACACCTTTTGGAGCTCTTCATATTTTTCACACCTTTTCAGGCTCTTCATGTTTTTGAACACCGGTTCATGCTCCTCCTATTTTTAGACCATTTAATGCTCCTCATCTATTTCACACCTTTTGAAGCTCGTCATATTTTTCACACCTTTTCAGGCTCTTGATGTTTTTCAACACCGCTTCATTCTCCTCCTCTTTTTCAGAACTTTTCATGCTCCTCATATTTTTGACATCTTTTGAAGCTCTTCATATATTTCACACCTTTTCAGGCTCTTCATGTTTTAGAACACCGCTTCATGCTCCTCCTTTTTTTCAGACCGTTTAATGCTCCTCATGTATTTCACACCTTTTGAAGCTCTTCATATTTTTCACACCTTTTCAGGCTCTTCATGTTTTTGAACACCGTTTCATGCTCATCTCATTTTGAAACCTTTTGAAGCTCTTCATATTTTTCACACCTTTTCAGGCTCTTCATGTTTTAGAACACCGCTTCATGCTCCTCCTTTTTTTCAGACCGTTTAATGCTCCTCATGTATTTCACACCTTTTGAAGCTCTTCATATATTTCACACCTTTTCACGCTCTTCATTTTTTTCAACACCACTTCATGCTCCTCCTGTTTTTCAGACCGTTTCATTCTCATCTCATTTTGACACATTTTGAAGCTCTTCATATTTTTCACACCTTTTGAAGCTCTTCATATTTTTCACAAGTTTTCAGGCTCTTCATGTTTTTCAACACGGCGTCATGCTCCTCCTATTTTTCAGACCGTTTCATGCTCCTCATATTTTTGACACCTTTTGAAGCTCTTCATATTTCTCACAGCTTTTCAGGCTCTTCATGTTTTTCAACACCGCTTCATGCTCCTCATATTTTTCAGACCGTTTCATGGTCCTCATATTTTGGACACCTTTTGAAGCTCTTCATATTTTTCACAAGTTTTCAGGCTCTTCATGTTTTTCAACACGGCGTCATGCTCCTCCTATTTTTCAGACCGTTTCATGCTCCTCATATTTTGGACACCTTTTGAAGCTCTTCATATTTTTCACACCTTTTCAGGCTCTTCATGTTTTTCAACACCGCTTCATGCTCCTCATATTTTTCAGACCGTTTCATGGTCCTCATATTTTGGACACCTTTTGAAGCTCTTCATATTTTTCACACCTTTTCAGGCTCTTCATGTTTTACAACAACACTTCATGCTCCTTCTATTTTTCAGAGAGTTTCATGCTCCTCATGTATTTCACACCTTTTGAAGCTCTGCATATTTTTCACACCTTTTCAGGCTCTTCATGATTTTCAACACCACTTCATGCTCCTCCTATTTTTCAGACCGTTTCATGCTCATCTCATTTTTAACATCTCTTGAAGCTGTTCATATTTTTCACACCTTTTGAAGCTCTTCATAATTTTCATATTTTTGAAGCTCTTCATATTTTGCACACTTTTTCAGGCTCTTCATGCTTTTCAACAAAACTTCAGGCTCCTCCTATTTTTCAGACCCATTCATGCTAATCTAATTTTTAACACTTTTTCAAGCTCTTCATATTTTTCACACCTTTTCAGTCTCTGCATGTTTTTGAACACCGTTTCATGCTCCTCATGTATTTCACACCTTTTGAAGCTCTTCATATTTTGCACACCTTTTCAGACTCTTCATGTTTTCAACACCGTTTCATGCTCCTCCTATTTTTCAGACCGTTTCATGCTCCTCATATTTTTGACACCTTTTGAAGCTCTTCATATATTTTACACCTTTTGAAACTCTTCATATATTTCACACCTTTTCAGGCTCTTCATGTTTTTCAACAGCACCTCATGCTCCTCCTATTTTTCAGACCCTTTCATGCTAATCTAATTTTTGACACCTTTTGAAGCTCTTCATATTTTTCACACCTTTTGAAGCTCTTCATGTTTTTCACACCTTTTCAGTCTGTTCATGTTTTAAACATCGCTTCATGCTCCTCCTTTTTTACAGACCGGTTCATGCTAATCTCATTTTTGACACCGTTTGAAGCTCTTCATATTTTTCACACCTTTTGAAGCTCTTCATATTTTTCACACCTTTTCAGGCTGTTCATGTTTTTGAACACCGCTTCATGATCCTGTTATTTTTCGGACCGTTTCATGCTCCTCATATTTTTGACACCTTTTGAAGCTCTTCATATTTTTCACACCTTTTCAGGCTCTTCATGTTTTTCAACATCGCTTCATGATCCTGTTATTTTTCGGACCATTTCATGCTCCTCATATTTTTGACACCTTTTGAAGCTGTTCATATTTTTCACACGATTTCAGACTCTTCATGTTTTTCAAAACCGATTCATCCTCCTGCTATTTATCATACCGTTTCATACTCCTCATATTTTTGACACGTTTTGAGGCTCTTCATATATTTCACACCTTTTCAGGCTCTTCATGTTTTTGAACACCGTTTCATAATCCTCCTATTTTTCAGACCGTTTCATGCTCCTCATATTTTTGACACCTTTTAAAGCTCTTCATATTTTTCACACCTTTTCATCCTCTTCAAGTTTTTGAACACCGCTTCATCCTCCTCCTATTTTTAAGACCGTTTCATGCTCCTCATATTTTTGACACCTTTAGATGCTCTTCATGTTTTTCACACCTTTTCATCCTCTTCAAGTTTTTGAACACCGCTTCATCCTCCTCCTATTTTTAAGACCGTTTCATGCTCCTCATATTTTTGACACCTTTTGAAGCTCTTCATAATTTTCACACCTTTTCAGTCTCTGCATGTTTTTGATCACCGCTTCCTGCTCCACCTCTTTTTCAAATCGTTTCATGCTCATCTCATTTTGACACCTTTTGAAGCTCTTCATATATTTCACACCTTATGAAGCTCTTCATATTTTTCAAAACTTTTCAGGCTCTTCATGATTTTCAATACCGCTTCATGCTCCGCGTATTTTTCAGACCTTTTCATGCTCATCTCTTTTTTGACACCTTTTGAAGCTCTTCATAATTTTCACACCTTTTGAAGCTCTTCATATTTTTCACATTTTTGAAGCTCTTCATAATTTTCACACGTTTTCAGACTCTTCATGTTTTTCAACACCGCTTCATGTTCCTGCTATTTTTCCGACCGTTTCATACTCCTCATATTTTTTACACGTATTGAGTCTCTTCATATTTTTCACACCTTTTCAGGCTCTTAATGTTTTTGAACACCACTTTATCCTCCTCCTATTTTTAAGACCGTTTCATGCTCCTCATATTTTTAACACCTTTTGAAGCTCTTCATATTTTTCACATTTTTGAAGCTCCTCATATTTTTCACACGTTTTCAGGCTCTTCATGTTTTTGAACACCACTTCATGCTCCTCCTATTTTTCAGACCTTTTCATGCTCCTCATGTATTTCACACATTTTGAAGCTCTTCATATTTTTCACACCTTTTCAGGCTCTTCATGTTTTTGAACACCGCTTCATCCTCCTCTAATTTTTCAGACCGTTTCATGCTCCTCATCTATTTAACAACTTTTGAAGCTATACATATTTTCCACACCTTTTCAGACTGTTCATGTTTGTAAACACCGCTTCATGCTCCTCCTATTTTTCACCGTTTCATGCCCCTAATAGTTTTGACACCTTTTGAAGCTCTTCATATTTTTCACACCTTTTCAGGCTCTTCAGGTTTTTCAACACCGCTTCATGCTCCTCCTATTTTCCAGACCGTTTCATGCTCCTCATATTTTTGACACATTTTGAAGCTCTTCATATTTTTCACACCTTTTCAGGCTCTTCAGGTTTTTCAACACCACTTCATGCTCCTCCTATTTTTCAGACCGTTTCATCCTCCTCATATTTTTGACACCTTTAGAAGCTCTTCATTATTTCACAACTTTTCAGGCTCTTCATGTGTTTTAGCACCGCTTCATGCTCGTCCTATTTTTCAGACCTTTCAGGCTCCACATATTTTTGACACCTTTTGAAGCTTTTCAAATTTTCACAACATTTCAGGCTCTTCATGTTTTTGAACACCGCTTCATGCTCCTCCTATTTTTCAGAGAGTTTCATTCTCCTCATGTATTTCACACCTTTTGAAACTCTTCATATTTTTCACGCATTTTCAGGCTCTTCATATTTTGCACCACCACTTCATGCTCCTCCTATTTTTCAGACCGTTTAATGCTCATCTCATTTTTGACACCTTTTCAAACTTTTCATATTTTTCACACCTTTTCAGGCTCTTCATGTTTTTGAACACCGCTTCATGCTTCTCCTATTTTTCAACCGTTTCATGCTCATCATGAATTTCACACCTTTTGAAGCTCTTCATATTTTTCACAACTTTTCAGGCGCTTCATGTTTCTGATCACCGTTTCATGCTCCTCCTATCTTTCAGACCGTTTCATGCTTCTCATATTTTTGACACCATTTGAAGCTCTGCATATTTTTCACACCTTTTCAGGCTCCTCATGTTTTTCAACACCGTTTCATGATCCTCCTATTTTTCAGACTGTTTCATGCTCATCTCATTTTTGACACCTTTGGAAGCTTTTCATATTTTTCACAACTTTTTAGGCTCTTCATGTTTTTGAACACCGCTTCATGCTCCTCCTATTTTTCAGAGAGTTTCATGCTCCTAATATATTTCACTCCTTTTGAAGCTCTTCATATTTTTCACACCATTTCAGTCTCTTCATGTTTTTGAACACCGCTTCATGCTCCTCCTATTTTTCAGACCGTTTCATGCTCCTCACATTTTTGACACTTTTTGAAGCTCTTCATATTTTTCACACGTTTCAGGCTCTTCATATTTTTGAAGACCGCTTCATGCTGCTTCTATTTTTCAGACCATTTCATGTTCCTCATATTTTTGACACGTTTTGAAGCTCTTCATATTTTTCACACCTTTTCAGGCTCTTCACGTTTTTGAACAACGCTTCATGCTCCTCATATTTTTCAGACCGTTTCATGCTCCTCGTATTTTTGACACTTTTGAAGCTCTTCATATTTTTCACAATTTTTCAGGCTCTTCATGTTTTTGAACACCACTTCATGCACCTCCTATTTTTCAGAAAATTTCATACTCCTCATATTTTTCACACCTTTTCAGGCTCTTCATGTTTTTGAACACAGCTTCATGCTCCTCCCATTTTTCAGACCGTTTCATTCTCCTCATATTATTGACACCTTTTGAATCTCTTCATATTTTTCACACCTTTTCAGGCTCCTCATGTTTTTGAACACTGCTCATGATCCTCCGAATTTTCAGACCGTATCATGCTCTTCATATTTTTCACACCTTTTCAGGTTCTTCATGTTTTTCCACACCAGTTCATGCTTCTCGTATTTTTCAAACCTTTTCATGCTTCTCATGAATTTCACACCTTTTGAAGCTCTTCATATTTTTCACAACTTTTCAGGCTCTTCATGTTTCTGATCACCGTTTCATGCTCCTCCTATCTTTCACACCGTTTCGTGCTTCTCATATTTTTGACACCATTTAAAGCTCTTCATATTTTTCACACCTTTTCAGGCTCTTCATGTTTTTGAACACCGATCGTGATCCTCCAAAATTTCAGACCGTTTCATGCTCTTCATATTTTTGACACCTTTTGAAGCTATTCATATTTTTTACACCTTTTCAGGCTCTTCATGTTTTTCCACACCACTTCATAATTCTCATATTTTTCAGACCGTTTCATGCTCCTCATGAATTTCATACCTTTTGAAGGTCTTCATATTTCTCACACCATTTCAGGCTCCTCATATTTTTGATCACCGTTTCATGCTCCTCCTATTTTTCAGAACGTTTCATGCTCCTCACATTTTTGACACTTTTTGAAGCTCTTCATATTTTTCACACGTTTCAGGCTCTTCATGTTTTTGAAGACCACTTCATGCTGCTTCTATTTTTCAGACCATTTCATGCTCCTCAATTTTTGACACGTTTTGAAGCTCTTCATATTTTTCACACCTTTTCAGGCTCCTCATGTTTTTGAACACTGCTCATGATCCTCCGAATTTTCAGACCGTTTCATGCTCTTCATATTTTTGACACCTTTTGAAACTCTTCATATTTTTCACACCTTTTCAGGTTCTTCATGTTTTTCTACACCACTTCATGCTTCTCGTATTTTTCAAACCTTTTCATGCCTCTCATGAATTTCACACCTTTTGAAGCTCTTCATATTTTTCACAACGTTTCAGGCTCTTCATGTTCCTGATCACCGTTTCATGCTCCTCCTATCTTTCACACCGTTTCATGCTTCTCATATTTTTGACTACATTTGAAGCTCTTCATATTTTTCACACCATTTCAGGCTCTTCATGTTTTTCAACACCATTTCATGCTGCTTCTATTTTTCAGACCTTTTCATGCTCTTCATATTTTTCACACCTTTTGAAGCTATTCATATTTTTCACACCTTTTCAGGCTCTTCATGTATTTGAACACAGCTTCACGCTTCTCCTATTTTTCAGACCGTTTCATGCTCCTCATATTTTTGACACCTTTTGAAGCTCTTCATATTTTTCACACCTTTTCAGGCTCTTCATATTTTTGAACACAGCTTCATGCTCCTCCCTTTTTTTTTCAGACCGTTTCATGCTCCTCCTATTTTTGACACCTTTTGAAACTCTTCATATTTTTCACACCTTTTCAGGCTCTTCATGTTTTTGAACACCGCTTCATGCTCCTCCTATTTTTCAGAGAGTTTCATGCTCCTAATATATTTCACTCCTTTTGAAGCTCTTCATATTTTTCACACCTTTTCAGGCTCTTCATGTTTTTCCACACCACTTCATGCTTCTATTTTTCAGACCGTTTCATGGTCCTCATGTATTTCACACCTTTTGAAGCGCTTCATATTTTTCACAACTTTTCAGGGTCTTCATGTTTTTCAACACCATTTCATGCCGCATCTATCTTTCAGACCGTTTCATTCTTCTCATATTTTGACACCATTTGAAGCTCTTCATATTTTTCACACCTTTTCAGGCTCTTGATGTTATTCAACACCACTTCATGCTACTCCTGTTTTTCAGACCGTTTCATGCTCCTCATAATTTTGACACCTTTAGAAGCTCTTCATATTTTTAACACCTTTTCAGGCTCTTCATGTTTTTGAACACCGCTTCATGCTCCTCCTATATTTCAGACCGTTTCATGCTCCTCATTTATTTCACACCTTTTGAAGCTCTTCATATTTTTCACACCTTTTCAGGCTCGTCATGTTTTTGAACACTGCTTCATGCTCCTCCTATTTTTCAGAACATTTCATGCTCCTCATATTTTTCACACCTTTTGAAGCTCTTCATATTTCTCACAGCTTTTCATGCTCTTCGTGTTTTTGAACACCATTTCATGCTCCTCCTATTTTGCAGACAGTTTCTTTCTCCTCATATTTTTAACACCTTTTGAAGCTCTTCATATATTTCACACCTTTTCAGACTTTTCATTTTTTTCAACACCACTTCATGCTCCTCCTTTTTTTCAGACCGTTTCATGCTCATCTCATTTTGACATCTTTTGATGCTTTTCATATTTTTCACATCTTTTGAAGCTCTTCATATTTTTCACGCCTTTTCAGGCTTTTCATGATTTTCAACACACCTTCATGCTCCTCGTATTTTTCAGACCGTTTCATGCTCATCTCATTTTTGACACCTTTTGAAGCTCTTCATATTTTTCACATCTTTGGAAGCTCTTCATATTTTTCACATGTTTTCAGTCTCTTCATGTTTTTCAACACCCTTTCTTGCTCTTCCTTTTTTCAGACCGTTTCATGCTCCTCATATTTTTGACACGTTTTGAATCTCTTCATATTTTTCACACCATTTCAGGCTCTTCATGTTTTTGAAAACCGCTTCATGCTCCTCCTATTTTTCAGACCGTTTCATGCTCCTCACATTTTTGACACTTTTTGAAGCTCTTCATATTTTTCACACGTTTCAGGCTCTTCATGTTTTTGAAGACCACTTCATGCTGCTTCTATTTTTCAGACCATTTCATGCTCCTCAATTTTTGACACGTTTTGAAGCTCTTCATATTTTTCACACCTTTTCAGGCTCCTCATGTTTTTGAACACTGCTCATGATCCTCCGAATTTTCAGACCGTTTCATGCTCTTCATATTTTTGACACCTTTTGAAACTCTTCATATTTTTCACACCTTTTCAGGTTCTTCATGTTTTTCTACACCACTTCATGCTTCTCGTATTTTTCAAACCTTTTCATGCCTCTCATGAATTTCACACCTTTTGAAGCTCTTCATATTTTTCACAACGTTTCAGGCTCTTCATGTTCCTGATCACCGTTTCATGCTCCTCCTATCTTTCACACCGTTTCATGCTTCTCATATTTTTGACTACATTTGAAGCTCTTCATATTTTTCACACCTTTTCAGGCTCTTCATGTTTTTCAACACCATTTCATGCTGCTTCTATTTTTCAGACCTTTTCATGCTCTTCATATTTTTCACACCTTTTGAAGCTATTCATATTTTTCACACCTTTTCAGGCTCTTCATGTATTTGAACACAGCTTCACGCTTCTCCTATTTTTCAGACCGTTTCATGCTCCTCATATTTTTGACACCTTTTGAAGCTCTTCATAATTTTCACACCTTTTCAGGCTCTTCATGTTTTTCAACACCACTTCATGGTCCTCCTATTTTTCAGACAGTTTCATGCTCATCTCATTTTTGACACCTTTTGAAGCTTTTCAAATTTTTCACAACATTTCAGGCTCTTCATGTTTTTGAACACCGCTTCATGCTCCTCCTATTTTTCAGAGAGTTTCATACACCTCATGTATTTCACACCTTTTAAACCTCTTCATATTTTTCACACATTTTCAGGCTCTTCATGTTTTGCACCACCACTTCATGCTCCTCCTATTTTTCAGATCATTTCATGCTCATCTCATTTTTGAAACCTTTAGAATCTCTCAATATTTTTCACACCTTTTCAGGCTCTTCATGTTTTTCAACACCGCTTCATGCTCCTCCTATTTTTCAGACCGTTTCATGCTCATCTCATTTTTGACACCTTTTCAAACTTTTCATATTTTTCACACCTTATCAGGCTCTTCATGTTTTTGAACACCGCTTCATGCTTCTCCTATTTTTCACACCATATACTGCTCCTCATATTTTTCACACCTATTGAAGCTCTTCATATTTTTCACACCTTTTCAGGCTCTTCATGTTTTTCCACACCACTTCATGCTTCTATTTTTCAGACCGTTTCATGCTCCTCATGAATTTCACACCTTTTGAAGCTCTTCATATTTTTCACAACTTTTCAGGCTCTTCATGTTTCTGATCACCGTTTCATCCTCCTCCTATCTTTCAGACCGTTTCATGCTTCTCATATTTTTGACACCATTTGAAGCTCTTCATATTTTTCACACCTTTTCAGGCTCCTCATGTTTTTGAACACTGCTCATGATCCTCCGAATTTTCAGACCGTTTCATGCTCTTCATATTTTTGACACCTTTTGAAACTCTTCATATTTTTCACACCTTTTCAGGTTCTTCATGTTTTTCCACACCACTTCATGCTTCTCGTATTTTTCAAACCTTTTCATGCCTCTCATGAATTTCACACCTTTTGAAGCTCTTCATATTTTTCACAACGTTTCAGGCTTTTCATGTTTCTGATCACCGTTTCATTCTCCTCCTATCTTTCACACCGTTTCATGCTTCTCATATTTTTGACACCATTGAAGCTCTTCATATTTTTCACACCTTTTCAGGCTCTTCATGTTTTTGAACACCGATCATGATCCTCCAAAATTTCAGACCGTTTCATGCTCTTCATATTTTTGACACCTTTTGAAGCTATTCATATTTTTCACACCTTTTCAGGCTCTTCATGTTTCTCCACACCACTTCATGCTTCTCATATTTTTCAGACTGTTTCATGCTCCTCATGAATTTCACACCTTTTGAAGTTCTTCATATTTCTCACACCTTTTCAGGCGCCTCATGTTTTTGATCACCGATTCATGCTCCTCCTATTTTTCAGAACGTTTCATGCTCCTTATATTTTTGACACCTTTTGAAGCTCTTCATATTTTTCACACCTTTTCAGGCTCTTCATATTTTTCAACACCGTTTCATGCTCCTCCTATTTTTCAGAACGTTTCATGCTCCTCATATTTTTGACACCTTTTGAAGCTCTTCATATATTTCACACCTTTTCAGGCTCTTCATATTTTTGAACACAGCTTCATGCTCCTCCTATTTTTCAGACCGTTTCATGCTCCTCATATTTTTGACACCTTTTGAAACTCTTCATATTTTTCACACCTTTTCTGGCTCTTCATGTTTTTCAACAACGTTTCATGATCCTCCTAATTTTCAGACCGGTTCATGCTCATCTCATTTTTGACACCTTTTGAAGCTTTTCATATTTTTCACAACTTTTTAGGCTCTTCATGTTTTTGAACACCGCTTCATGCTCCTCTTATTTTTCAGAGAGTTTCATGCTGCTAATATATTTCACTCCTTTTGAAGCTCTTCATATTTTTCACACCATTTCAGGCTCTTCATGTTTTTCCACACCAATTCATGCTTCTATTTTTCAGCCCGTTTCATAGTCCTCATGTATTTCACACCTTTTGAAGCTCTTCATATTTTTCACACCTTTTCAGGCTCTTCATGTTTTTCAACACCATTTCATGCCGCATCTATCTTTCAGACCGTTTCATTCTTCTCATATTTTTGACACCATTTGAAGCTCTTCATATTTTTCACACCTTTTCAGGGTCTTCATGTTTTTGAAAACCTCTCATGATCCTCCAAATTTTCAGACCGTTTCATGCTCTTCATATTTTTAACACCTTTTGAAGCTCTTCATATTTTTCACACCTTTTCAGGCTCTTGATGTTATTCACCACCACTTCATGCTACTCCTGTTTTTCAGACCGTTTCATGCTCCTCATTTATTTCACACCTTTTGAAGCTCTTCATATTTTTCACACCTTTTCAGGCTCCTCATGTTTTTGAACACTGCTCGTGATCCTCCGAATTTTCAGACCGTTTCATGCTCTTCATATTTTTGACACCTTTTGAATCTCTTCATATTTTTCACACGTTTTCAGGCTCTTCATGTTTTTCAACACCGCCTTATGCTCCTCCTTTTTTCAGACTTTTTCATGCTCCTCATGTAATTCACACCTTTGAAGCTCTTTATATTTTTCACAGCTTTTCAGGCTCTTCATGTTTTCCAACAGCACTTCATGCTGCTCCTATATTTCAGACCGTTTCATGCTCATCTAATTTTTAAAACCTTTTGAAACTCTTCATATATTTCACACCTTTTGAAGCTCTTCATATTTTTCACATTTTTGAAAGTCTTCATATTTTTCACACCTTTTCAGGCTCTTCATGTTTTTCAACACCCTTTCATGCTGCTTCTATTTTTCAGACCTTTTCATGCTCTTCTTATTTTTCACACCTTTTGAAGCTATTCATATTTTTCACATCTTTTCAGGCTCTTCATGTTTTTGAACACAGCCTCACGCTTCTCCTATTTTTCAGACCGTTTCATGCTCCTCATATTTTTGACACCTTTTGAAGCTCTTCATAATTTTCACACCTTTTCAGGCTCTTCACGTTATTGAGCAACGTTTCATGCTCCTCCTATTTTTCAGACCGTTTCATGCTCATCTAATTTTTGACACTTTTTGAAGCTCTTCATATTTTTCACACCTTTTGAAGCTCTTCATATTTTTCACACGTTTTCAGGCTCTTCATGTTTTTGAACACCGCTTCATGTTGCTTCTATTTTTCAGACCGTTTCATGCTCCTCATATTTTTGACACGTTTTGAAGCTCTTCATATTTTTTACACCTTTTCAGGCTCTTCACGTTTTTGAACAACGCTTCATGCTCCTCCTATTTTTCAGACCGTTTCATGCTCTTCGTATTTTTGACACCTTTTGAAGCTCTTCATATTTTTCACAACTTTTCAGGCTCTTCATGTTTTTGAACAGCACTTCATGCACCTCCTATTTTTCAGAAAATTTCATGCTCCTCATATTTTTTACACCTTTTCAGGCTCTTCATGTTTTTCAACACCATTTCATGCTGCTTCTATTTTTCAGACCTCTTCATGCTCCTCATATTTTTCACACCTTTAGAAGCTCTTCATTATTGCACAACTTTTCAGGCTCTTCGTGTGTTTTAGCACCACTTCCTGCTCGTCCTATTTTTCAGACCTCTCATGCTCCTCATATTTTTGACACCTTTTGAAGCTCTTCATATTTTTCACATCTTTTCAGACTCTTCATGTTTTTGATCACCGTTTCATGCTCCTCCTATTTTTCAGACCGTTTCATGCTCCTCATATTTTTGACACTTATTGAAGCTCTTCATATTTTTCACTCCTTTTCAGTCTCTTCATGTTTTTCAACACCACTTCATGGTCCTCCTATTTTTCAGACAGTTTCATGCTCATCTCATTTTTGACACCTTTTGAAGCTTTTCAAATTTTCAAAATATTTCAGGCTCTTCATGTTTTTGAACACCACATCATGCTCCTCCTATTTTTCAGATAGTTTCATGCACCTCATGTATTTCACACCTTTTGAACCTCTTCATATTTTTCACGCATTTTCAGGCTCTTCATTTTTTGCACCACCACTTCATGCTCCTCCTATTTTTCAGACCGTTTCATGCTCATCTCATTTTTGAAACCTTTAGAATCTCTCCATATTTTTCACACCTTTTCAGGCTCTTCATGTTTTTCAACACCGCTTCATGCTCCTCCTATTTTTCAGACCGTTTCATGCTCATCTCATTTTTGACACCTTTTCAAACTTTTCATATTTTTCACACCTTATCAGGCTCTTCATGTTTTTGAAAACCGCTTCATGCTTCTCCTATTTTTCACACCGTATACTGCTCCTCATATTTTTCACACCTATGAAGCTCTTCATATTTTTCACACCTTTTCAGACTCTTCATGTTTTTGAACACCACTTCACGCTCCTCCTATTTTTCAGAGAGTTTCATGCTCCTCATGTATTTCACACCTTTTCAAGCTCTTCACATTTTTCACACCTTTTCAGGCTCTTCATGTTTTTCCACACCACTTCATGCTTCTCGTATTTTTCAAACCTTTTCATGCTTCTCATGAATTTTACACCTTTTGAAGATCTTCATATTTTTCACAACGTTTCAGGCTCTTCATGTTTCTGATCACCGTTTCATGCTCCTCCTATCTTTCACACCGTTTCATGCTTCTCATATTTTTGACACCATTTGAAGCTCTTCATATTTTCACACCTTTTCAGGCTCTTCATGTTTTTGAACACCGATCATGATCCTCCAAAATTTCAGACCGTTTCATGCTCTTCATATTTTAGACACCTTTTGAAGCTATTCATATTTTTCACACATTTTCAGGCTCTTCATGTTTCTCCACACCACTTCATGCTTCTCATATTTTTGAGACTGTTTCATGCTCCTCTTGAATTTCACACCTTTTGAAGTTCTTCATATTTCTCACACCTTTTCAGGCTCCTCAGGTTTTTGATCACCGTTTCATGCTCCTCCTATTTTTCAGAACGTTTCATGCTCCTCATATTTTTGACACATTTTGAAGCTCTTCATATTTTTCACACGTTTTCAGGCTCTTCATGATTTTGAACACCGCTTCATGAACCTCCTATTTTACAGACCGTTTCATGCTCTTTATATTTTTGACCCCTTTTGAAGCTCTTCATATTTTTCACACCTTTTCAGGCTCTTCATATTTTTCAACACCGTTTCATGCTGCTTCTATTTTTCAGACCGTTTCATGCTCCTCATATTTTTCACACCTTTTGAAGCTCTTCATATTTTTCACACCTTTTCAGGCTCTTCATGTTTTTCAACACCGTTTCATGCTGCTTCTATTTTTAGACCGTTTCATGCTCCTCATATTTTTCACACCTTTTGAAGCTCTTCATATTTTTCACACCTTTTCAGGCTCTTTATATTTTTTTACACAGCTTCATGCTCCTCCTATTTTTCAGACCGTTTCATGCTCCTCATATTTTTGACACCTTTTGAAACTCTTCATATTTTTCACACCTTTTCAGGCTCTTCATGTTTTTGAACACCGCTTCATGCTCCTCCTATTTTTCAGAGAGTTTCATGCTCCTAATATATTTCACTCCTTTTGAAGCTCTTCATATTTTTCACAAATTTTCAGGCTCTTCATGTTTTTCCACACCACTTCATGCTTCTCTTTTTCAGCCCGTTTCATGGTCCTCATGTATTTCACACCTTTTGAAGCTTTTCATATTTTTCACAACTTTTCAGGGTCTTCATGTTTTTGAACACCGCTTCATGCTCCTCCTATTTTTCAGAGAGTTTCATGCTCCTAATATATTTCACTCCTTTTGAAGCTCTTCATATTTTTCACAAATTTTCAGGCTCTTCATGTTTTTCCACACCACTTCATGCTTCTCTTTTTCAGCCCGTTTCATGGTCCTCATGTATTTCACACCTTTTGAAGCTTTTCATATTTTTCACAACTTTTCAGGGTCTTCATGTTTTTCAACACCACTTCATGCCGCATCGATCTTTCAGACCGTTTCATTCTTCTCATATTTTGACACCATTTGAAGCTCTTCATATTTTTCACCCCTTTTCAGGCTCTTCATGTTTTGCAACACCGCTTCATGCTCCTCCTATTTTTCAGACCGTTTCATGCTCATCTCATTTTTGACACCTTTTGAAGCTCTTCATATTTTTCACATCTTTTGAAGTTCTTTATATTTTTCACAACTTTTCAGGCTCTTCATGTTTCTGATCACCGTTTCATGCTCCTCCTATCTTTCAGACCGTTTCATGCTTCTCATATTTTTGACACCATTTGAAGCTCTTCATATTTTTCACACCTTTTCAGGCTCTTCATATTTTTGATCACCGCTCATGATCTTCCAAATTTTCAGACCGTTTCATGCTCTTCATATTTTTGACACCTTTTGAAGCTCTTCATATTTTTCACACCTTTTCAGGCTCTTCATGTTTTTCCACACCACTTCATGCTTCTCCTATTTTTCAGACCGTTTCATGCTCCTCATGAATTTCACACCTTTTGAAGCTCTTCATATTTTTCACAACTTTTCAGGCTCTTCATGTTTCTGATCACCGTTTCATGCTCCTCCTATCTTTCAGACCGTTTCATGCTTCTCATATTTTTGACACGATTTGAAGCTCATCATATTTATCACACCTTTTCAAGCTCCTCATGTTTTTGATCAACGTTTCATGCTCCTCCTATTTTTCAGAACGTTACATGCTCCTCATAATTTTGACACCATTTGAAGCTCTTCATATTTTTCACACCTTTTCAGGCTCTTCATATTTTCCCACACCGTTTCATGCAGCTTCTATTTTTCCGGCCGTTTCATGCTCCTCATATTTTTCACACCTTTTGAAGCTCTTCATATTTTTCACACCTTTTCAGGCTCTTCATGTTTTTCCACACCACTTCATGCTTCTACTATTTTTCATCCCGTTTCTTGCTCCTCATGTATTTCACCCCTTTTGAAGCTCTTCATATTTTTCACACCTTTTCAGGCTCTTGATGTTATTCAACACCACTTCATGCTACTCCTGTTTTTCAGAACGTTACATGCTCCTCATATTTTTGACACCTTTAGAAGCTCTTCATTATTTCACAACTTTTCAGGCTCTTCATGTGTTTTAGCACCACTTCATGCACGTCCTACTTTTCAGACCTTTCATGCTCCTCATATTTTTGACACCTTTTGAAGCTCTTCATATTTTTCACACCTTTCCCGACTCTTCATGTTTTTGATCACCGTTTCATGCTCCTCCTATTTTTTAGACCGTTTCATGCTCCTCATATTTTTGACACTTATTGAAGCTCTTCATATTTTTCACTCCTTTTCAGTCTCTTCATATTTTTCAACACCACTTCATGGTCCTCCTATTTTTCAGACAGTTTCATGCTCATCTCATTTTTGACACCTTTTGAAGCTTTTCAAATTTTTCACAACATTTCAGGCTCTTCATGTTTATGAATACCGCTTCATGCTCCTCCTATTTTTCAGAGAGTTTCATGCACCTCATGTATTTCACACCTTTTGAACCTCTTCATATTTTTCACGCATTTTCAGGCTCTTCATGGTTTGCACCACCACTTCATGCTCCTCCTATTTTTCAGACCGTTTCATGCTCATCTCATTTTTGACACCTTTACAAACTTTTCATATTTTTCACACCTTATCAGGCTCTTCATGTTTTTGAACACCGCTTCATGCTCCTCCTATTTTTCAGAGAGTTTCATGCTCCTCATGTATTTCACACATTTTCAAGCTCTTCGTATTTTTCACACCTTTTTAGGCTCTTCATGTTTTTCCACACCACTTCATACTTCTATTTTTCAGACCGTTTCATGCTCCTCATGAATTTCACACCTTTTGAAGCTATTCATGTTTTTCACAACTTTTCAGGCTCTTCATGTTTCTGATCACCGTTTCATGCTCCTCCTATCTTTCAGACCGTTTCATGCTTCTCATATTTTTGACACCATTTGAAGCTCTTCATATTTTTCACACCTTTTAAGGCTCCTCATGTTTTTGAACACTGCTCATGATCCTCCGAATTTTCAGACCATTTCATGCTCTTCATATTTTTGACACCTTTTGAAACTCTTCATATTTTTCACACCTTTTCAGGCTCTTCAAGTTTTTCCACACCACTTCATGCTTCTCGTATTTTTCAAATCTTTTCATGCTTCTCATGAATTTCACACCTTTTGAAGCTCTTCATATTTTTCACAAGGTTTAAGGCTCTTCATGTTTCTGATCACCGTTTCATGCTCCCCCTATCTTTCACACCGTTTCATGTTTCTCATATTTTTGACACCATTTGAAGCTCTTCATATTTTTCACACCTTTTCAGGATCTTCATGTTTTTGAACACCGATCATGATCCTCCAAAATTTCAGACCGTTTCATGCTCTTCATATTTTTGACACCTTTTGAAGCTATTCATATTTTTTACACCTTTTCAGGCTCTTCATGTTTCTCCACACCGCTTCATACTTCTCATATTTTTCAGACTGTTTCATGCTCCTCATGAATTTCACACCTTTTGAAGTTCTTCATATTTCTCACACCTTTTCAGGCTCCTCATGTTTTTGATCACCGTTTCATGCTCCTCCTATTTTTCAGAACGTTTCATGCTCCTCATATTTTTGACACCTTTTGAAGCTCTTCATATTTTTCACACGTTTTCAGGCTCTTCATGATTTTGAACACCGCTTCATGAACATCCTATTTTACAGACCGTTTCATGCTCTTTATATTTTTCACACCTTTTCAGGCTCTTCATATTTTTCAACACCGTTTCATGCTGCTTCTATTTTTCAGGCCGTTTCATGCTCCTCATATTTTTGACACCTTTTGAAGCTCTTCATATTTTTCACATCTTTTCAGGCTCTTCATGTTTTTCAACACCGTTTCATGCTGCTTCTATTTTTAGACCGTTTCATGCTCCTCATATTTTTCACACCTTCTGAAGCTCTTCATATTTTTCACACCTTTTCAGGCTCTTCATATTTTTTAACACAGCTTCATGCTCCTCCTATTTTTCAGACCGTTTCATGCTCCTCATATTTTTGACACCTTTTGAAACTCTTCATATTTTTCACACCTTTTCAGGCTCTTCATGTTTTTCAACACCGTTTCACGATCCTCCTATTTTTCAGACCGGTTCGTGCTCATCTCATTATTGAAACCTTTAGAATCTCTTCATATTTTTCACACCTTTTCAGGCTCTTTATGTTTTTCAACACCGCTTCATGCTCCTCCTATTTTTCAGACCGTTTCATGCTCCTAATATATTTCACTCCTTTTGAAGCTCTTCATATTTTTCACACCTTTTCAGGCTCTTCATGTTTTTCCACACCCCTTCATGCTTCTATTTTTCAGCCCGTTTCATGGTCCTCATGTATTTCACACCTTTTGAAGCTCTTCATATTTTTCACACCTTTTCAGGCTCTTCATGTTTTTCAACACCATTTCATGCCGCATCTATCTTTCAGACCGTTTCATTCTTCTCATATTTTTGACACCATTTGAAGCTCTTCATATATTTCACACCTTTTCAGGCTCTTCATGTTTTTGAACACCGCACATCATCTTCCAAATTTTCAGACCGTTTCATGCTCTTCATATTTTTAACACCTTTTGAAGCTCTTCATATTTTTCACACCTTTTCAGGTTCTTCATGTTTTTCCACACCACTTCATGCTTCTCCTATTTTTCAGAAAGGTTTCATGCTCCTCATGAATTTCACACCTTTTGAAGCTATTCATGTTTTTCACAACTTTTCAGGCTCTTCATGTTTCTGATCACCGTTTCATGCTCGTCCTATTTTCAGACCGTTTCATGCTTCTCATATTTTTGACACCATTTGAAGCTCTTCATATTTTTCACACCTTTTAAGGCTCCTCATGTTTTTGAACACTGCTCATGATCCTCCGAATTTTCAGACCGTTTCATGCTCTTCATATTTTTGACACCTTTTGAAACTCTTCATATTTTTCACACCTTTTCAGGCTCTTCATGTTTTTCCACACCACTTCATGCTTCTCGTATTTTTCAAATCTTTTCATGCTTCTCATGAATTTCACACCTTTTGAAGCTCTTCATATTTTTCACAACGTTTAAGGCTCTTCATGTTTCTGATCACCGTTTCATGCTCCTCCTATCTTTCACACCGTTTCATGTTTCTCATATTTTTGACACCATTTGAAGCTCTTCATATTTTTCACACCTTTTCAGGATCTTCATGTTTTTGAACACCGATCATGATCCTCCAAAATTTCAGACCGTTTCATGCTCTTCATATTTTTGACACCTTTTGAAGCTATTCATATTTTTCACACCTTTTCAGGCTCTTCATGTTTCTCCACACCACTTCATGCTTCTCATATTTTTCAGACTGTTTCATGCTCCTCATGAATTTCACACCTTTTGAAGTTCTTAATATTTCTCACACCTTTTCAGGCTCCTCATGTTTTTGATCACCGTTTCATGCTCCTCCTATTTTTCAGAACGTTTCATGCTCCTCATATTTTTGACACCTTTTGAAGCTCTTCATATTTTTCACACGTTTTCAGGCTCTTCATGATTTTGAACACCGCTTCATGAACCTCCTATTTTACAGACCGTTTCATGCTCTTTATATTTTTCACACCTTTTCAGGCTCTTCATATTTTTCAACACCGTTTCATGCTGCTTCTATCTTTCAGGCCGTTTCATGCTCCTCATATTTTTGACACCTTTTGAAGCTCTTCATATTTTTCACATCTTTTCAGGCTCTTAATGTTTTTCAACACCGTTTCATGCTGCTTCTATTTTTAGACCGTTTCATGCTCCTCATATTTTTGACACCTTTTGAAGCTCTTCATATTTTTCACATCTTTTCAGGCTCTTCATGTTTTTGATCATCGTTTCATGCTCCTCCTATTTTTCAGACCGTTTCTTGCTCCTCATATTTTTGACACCTTTTGAAGCTCTTCATATTTTTCACACCTTTTCAGGCTCCCCATGTTTTTCAACACCGCTTCATGCTCGTCCTATTTTCCAGACCGTTTCATGCTCGTCTCATTTTTGACACCTTTTGAAGCTCTTCATATTTCTCACAACTTTTAAGCTCTTCATGTTTTTCACACGTTTTCAGGCTCTTCATGTTTTTCCACACCGCTTCATGCTCCTCCCATTTTTCAGACCGTTTCATGCTCCTCATATTTTTGACCCCTTTTGAAGCTCTTCATATTTTTCACACCTTTTCATGCTCTTCATGTTTTTGAACACCGCTTCATTCTCCTCCTATTTTTCAGACCGGTTCATGCTCCTCATGTTTTTGACACCTTTTGAAGCTCTCAAATTTTTCACACCTTTTCATGCTCTTCATGTTTTTGAACACCGCTTCATTCTCCTCCTATTTTTCAGACCGGTTCATGCTCCTCATGTTTTTGACACCTTTTGAAGCTCTCAAATTTTTCACACCTTTTCATGTTCTTCATGTTTTTCAACACCGCTTCATGCTTCTTCTATTTTTCAGACCGTTTCATGCTCCTCATATTTTTGACACCTTTTGAATCTCTTCATATTTTTCACACCTTTTCAGGCTCTTCATGTTTTTCAACACCACTTCATGCTCCTCCTATTTTTCAGACCGTTTCATGCTCATCTCACTTTTGACACATTTTGAAGCTCTTCATATTTTCCACACCTTTAGAAGCTCTTCATATTTTTCATATTTTTGAAGCTCTTCATATTTTCACACGTTTTCAGACTCTTCATGTTTTTCAAAACCGCTTCATGCTCCTCCTATTTTTCAGAGAGTTTCATGCTCCTCCTATTTTTGACACCTTTTGAAGCTCTTCATATTTTTCACACCATTTCAGGCTCTTCATGTTTTTGAACACCGTTTAATGCTCCTCCTATTTTTCAGGCCTTTTCATGCTCCTCATATTTTTGACACCTTTTGAAGCTCTTCATATTTTTCACACCTTTTCATGCTCTTCATGTTTTTGAACACTGCTTCATGCTCCTCCTATTTTTCAGACCGGTTCATGCTCCTCATATTTTTGACACCTTTTGAAGCTCTTCGTATTTTTGACACCTTTTCATGTTCTTCATATTTTTCAACACCACTTCATGCTTCTCCTATTTTTCAGACCGTTTCATGCTCCTCATATTTTTGACACCTTTTGAAGCTCTTCATATTTTTCACACCTTTTCAGGCTCTTCATGTTTTTGAGCACCACTTGTATTTCTCCTATTTTTCAGACCGTTTCATGCTCCTCATATTTTTGACACCTTTGGAAGCTCTTCATATATTTCACACCTTTTCAGGCTCTTCATGTTTTTGAACACCGTTTCATGCTCCTCCTAATTTTCAGACCGTTTCATGCTCCTCCTTTATTTCAGACCGTTTCATGCTCCTCATATTTTTGGCACCTTTTGAAGTTCTTCATATTTTTCACAACTTTTCAGGTTCTTCATGTTTTTCATCACCGCTTTATGCTCCTCCTTTTTTTCAGACCGTTTCATGCTCCTCTTGTATTTCACAACTTTTGAAGCTCTTCACATTTTTCACACCTTACAGGCTCTTCATGTTTTTGAACACCGCTTCATGCTCCTCCTATTTTTCAGACCGTTTCAAGCTCCTCATGTATTTCACACCTTTTGAAGCTCTTTATATTTTTCACACCTTTTCAGTTTCTTCATGTTTTTCAATGCCACTTCATGCTCCTCCTATTTTTCAGACCGCTTCATGCTCATCTCATTTTTGACACCTTTTGAAGCTCTTCATATTTTTCACACCTTTTCAGGCTCTTCATGTTTTTGAACACAGCTTCATGCTCCTCCTATTTTTCAGACCGTTTCATGCTCCTCATGTATTTCACACCTTTTGAAGCTCTTTATATTTTTCACACCTTTTCAGGCTCTTCATGTTTTTCAACACCGCTTCATGCTCCTCCTGTTTTTCAGACCATTTCATGCTCCTTTTATTTTTGACACCTTTTGAAGCTCTTCATATTTTTCACACCTTTTCAGGTTCTTCATGTTTTTCAACACCGCTTCATGCTCCTCCTATTTTTCAGACCTTTTCATCCTCCTCATCTGTTTGACACCTTTTGAAGCTCTTCATATATTTCACACTTTTTCAGGCTCTTCATGGTATTCAACACCACTTCATGCTCCTCCTATTTTTCAGACCGTTTCATGGTCCCCATATTTTTGACACCTTTTGAAGCTCTTCATATTTTTCACATCATTTCAGTCTCTTCATGTTTTTCAACACTGCTTCATGCTCCTCCAATTTTTCAGAACGTTTCATGCTCCTCATATTTTTCACACTTTTTGAAGCTCTTCATATATTTCACACCTTTTCAAGCTCTTCATGTTTTGAATGCTGTTTCATGCTCCTCGTATTTTTCAGACCGTTTCATGCTCCTCATATTTTTTACACGTTTTAAGCTCCCCATATTTTTCACACCTTTTGAAACTCTTCATACATTTCACACTTTTTCAAGCTCTTCATGTTTTTCAATACCACTCCATGCTCTTCCTATTTTTCAGACCTTTTGATGCTCATCTCATCTTTGACACCTTTTGAAGCTCTTCATATTTTTCACACCTTTTGAAGCTCTTCATATTTTTCACACCTTTTGAAGCTCTTCATATTTTTCACAGCTGTTCAGGCTCTTCATGTTTTTGTACACCGCTTCATGCCCCTCCTATTTTTCAGACCGTTTCATGCTCCTCATGTATTTCACACCTTTTGAAGCTCTTTATATTTTTCACACCTTTTCAGGCTCTTCATGTTTTTCAACACCGCTTCATGCTCCTCCTGTTTTTCAGACCATTTCATGCTCCTTTTATTTTTGACACCTTATGAAGCTCTTCATATTTTTCACACCTTTTCAGGTTCTTCATGTTTTTCAACACCGCTTCATGCTCCTCCTATTTTTCAGACCTTTTCATCCTCCTCATCTGTTTGACACCTTTTGCAGCTCTTCATATATTTCACACTTTTTCAGGCTCTTCATGGTATTCAACACCACTTCATGCTCCTCCTATTTTTCAGACCGTTTCATGGTCCCCATATTTTTGACACCTTTTGAAGCTCTTCATATTTTTCACATCATTTCAGTCTCTTCATGTTTTTCAACACTGCTTCATGCTCCTCCAATTTTTCAGAACGTTTCATGCTCCTCATATTTTTCACACTTTTTGAAGCTCTTCATATATTTCACACCTTTTCAGGCTCTCGATGTTTTTCACATCTTTTTAGGCACTTCATGTTTTTCAACAATGATTCATGCTCCTCCTATTTTTCACACCGTTTCATGCTCCTCATATTTTTGACACCTTTTGAAACTCTTCATATTTTTCACACCTTTTCATGCTCTTCATGTTATTCAACACCTCTTCATGCTCCTCCTATTTTTCAGACCTTTTAATTCTCCTCATATTTTTCACACATTTTGAAGCTCTTCATATATTTCACATCTTTTCAGGCTCCTCATGTTTTAGAGCACCGCTTCATGCTCCTCATATTTTCAGACCGTATCATGCTCCTCATATATTTGACACCTTTGTAGCTCTTCATAATTTTTACACTTTTTCATGCTCTTCATGTTTTTCAGCACCGCTTCTTACTCTTCCAATTTTTCAGACCGTTTCATGCTCCTCATATATTTGACACCTTTGGAAGCTCTTCATATTTTTACCTCTTTTCAGGCTCTTCATGATTTTGAACACGGCTTCATGCTCCTCCTATTTTTCAGACCGTTTCATGCTCCTCATATTTTTCACACCTATTGAAGCTCTTCATATTTTTCACACCTTTTAAGGCTCTTCATGTTCTTGAACACCGTTTCATGCTCCTCCTATTTTTCAGACCGTTTCATGCTCCGCCTATTTTTCAGACCGTTTCAACTCATCTCATTTTTGACAGCTTTTGAAATTTTTCATATTTTTCACAACTTTTGAAGCTCTTCATGTTTTTCAACACCGCTTCTTGCTCCTCTTATTTTACAGACCGTTTCATGCTCCTCATATTTGTCACACCTTTTGAAGCTCTTCATATTTTTCACACCTTTTCAGGCTCTTCATGTTTTTCACAGCTTTTCAGGCTCTTCATGTTTTTGAACACCACTTCATGCTCCTCCTATTTTACAGACCGCTTCATGCTCCTCATATTTTTGACACCTTTTGAATCTCTTCATATATTTCACACCTTTTCAGGCTCTTCATGTTTTTGAACACCGCTTCATGCTCCTCCTATTTTTCAGACTGTTTCCTGCTCCTCATGTATTTCACACCTTTTGAAGCTCTTCATATATTTCACACCTTTTCAGGCTCCTCATGTTTTAGAGCACCGCTTCATGCTCCTCATATTTTCAGACCGTATCATGCTCCTCATATATTTGACACCTTTGTAGCTCTTCATATTTTTTACACTTTTTCATGCTCTTCATGTTTTTCAGCACCGCTTCTTGCTCTTCCAATTTTTCAGACCGTTTCATGCTCCTCATATATTTGACACCTTTGGAAGCTCTTCATATTTTTACCTCTTTTCAGGCTCTTCATGTTTTTGAACACGGCTTCATGCTCCTCCTATTTTTCAGACCGTTTCAAGCTCCTCATATTTTTCACACCTATTGAAGCTCTTCATATTTGTCACACCTTTTAAGGCTCTTCATGTCTTGAACACCGTTTCATGCTCCTCCTATTTTTCAGACCGTTTCATGCTCCGCCTATTTTTCAGACCGTTTCAACTCATCTCATTTTTGACAGCTTTTGAAATTTTCCATATTTTTCACAACTTTTGAAGCTCTTCATGTTTTTCAACACCGCTTCTTGCTCCTCTTATTTTTCAGACCGTTTCATGCTCCTCATATTTGTCACACCTTTTGAAGCTCTTCATATTTTTCACACCTTTTCAGGCTCTTCATATTTTTCACAGCATTTCAGGCTCTTCATGTTTTTGAACACCGCTTCATGCTCCTCCTATTTTTCAGACCGTTTCATGCTCCTCATGTATTTCACACCTTTTGAAGCTCTTTATATTTTCACACCTTTTCAGTTTCTTCATGTTTTTCAACGCCACTTCATGCTCCTCCTATTTATCAGACCGCTTCATGCTCATCTCATTTTTGACACCTTTTGAAGCTCTTCATATTTTTCACACCTTTTCAGGCTCTTCATGTTTTTGAACACAGCTTCATGCTCCTCCTATTTTTCAGACCGTTTCATGCTCCTCATATTTTTGACAACCTTTGAAGCTCTACATATATTTCACATCTTTTCAGACTCTTCATGTTTTTGAACACCACTTCATACTCCTCCTATTTTTCAGACCGTTTCATTCTCCTCATGTATTTTACACCTTTTGAAGCTCTTCAAATTTTTCATACCTTTTCAGGCTCTTCATGATTTTCAACACCGCTTCATGCTCCTCCTATTTTTCAGACTGTTTCATGCTCCTCATATTTCTGACACGTTTTGACGCTCTTCATATATTTCACACCTTTTCAGGCCCTTCATGTTTTTGAACACCGTTTCATGCTCCGCCTATTTTTCAGACCATTTCATGCTCATCTCATTTTTTTACAGCTTTTGAAGCTCTTCATATTTTTCACACCTTTTGAAGCTCTTCATATTTTTCACACCTTTTCAGGCTCTTCATGTATTTGATCACCGTTTCATGCTCCTCCTATTTTTCAGACCGTTTCATGCTCCGCCTATTTTTCAGACCGTTTCAACTCATCTCATTTTTGACAGCTTTTGAAATTTTCCATATTTTTCACAACTTTTGAAGCTCTTCATGTTTTTCAACACCGCTTCTTGCTCCTCTTATTTTTCAGACCGTTTCATGCTCCTCATATTTGTCACACCTTTTGAAGCTCTTCATATTTTTCACACCTTTTCAGGCTCTTCATGTTTTTGAACACCGCTTCATGCTCCTCCTATTTTTCAGACCGTTTCATCTCCTCATGTATTTCACACCTTTTGAAGCTCTTTATATTTTCACACCTTTTCAGTTTCTTCATGTTTTTCAACGCCACTTCATGCTCCTCCTATTTATCAGACCGCTTCATGCTCATCTCATTTTTGACACCTTTTGAAGCTCTTCATATTTTTCACACCTTTTCAGGCTCTTCATGTTTTTGAACACAGCTTCATGCTCCTCCTATTTTTCAGACCGTTTCATGCTCCTCATGTACTTCACACCTTTTGAAGCTCTTCATATTTTTCACAACTTTTCACCCTCTTCATATTTTTCAACACAGCTTTATGCTCCTCCTATTTTTCAGACCGTTTCATGCTCCTCATATTTTTGACAACCTTTGAAGCTCTACATATATTTCACATCTTTTCAGACTCTTCATGTTTTTGAACACCACTTCATACTCCTCCTATTTTTCAGACCGTTTCATTCTCCTCATGTATTTTACACCTTTTGAAGCTCTTCAAATTTTCCATACCTTTTCAGGCTCTTCATGATTTTCAACACCGCTTCATGCTCCTCCTATTTTTCAGACTGTTTCATGCTCCTCATATTTCTGACACGGTTTGACGCTCTTCATATATTTCACACCTTTTCAGGCCCTTCATGTTTTTGAACACCATTTCATGCTCCGCCTATTTTTCAGACCATTTCATGCTCATCTCATTTTTTTACAGCTTTTGAAGCTCTTCATATTTTTCACACCTTTTGAAGCTCTTCATATTTTTCACACCTTTTCAGGCTCTTCATGTATTTGATCACCGTTTCATGCTCCTCCTATTTTTCAGACCGTTTCATGCTCCTCATATATTTGACACATTTTGAAGGTCTTCATGTTTTTCACACCTTTTCAGGCTCTTCATGTTTTTGAACACCGCTTCAAGCTCCTCCTATTTTTCAAACCGTTTCATGTTCCTCATGTATTTCACACCTTTTGAAGCTCTTCATATTTTTCACACCTTTTCAAGCTCTTCATGTTTTGAATGCTGTTTCATGCTCCTCGTATTTTTCAGACCGTTTCATGCTCCTCATATTTTTTACACGTTTTAAGCTCCCCATATTTTTCACACCTTTTGAAACTCTTCATACATTTCACACTTTTTTAAGCTCTTCATGTTTTTCAATACCACTCCATGCTCTTCCTATTTTTCAGACCTTTTGATGCTCATCTCATCTTTGACACCTTTTGAAGCTCTTCATATTTTTCACACCTTTTGAAGCTCTTCATATTTTTCACACCTTTTGAAGCTCTTCATATTTTTCACAGCTGTTCAGGCTCTTCATGTTTTGTACACCGCTTCATGCCCCTCCTATTTTTCAGACCGTTTCATGCTCCTCATGTATTTCACACCTTTTGAAGCTCTTTATATTTTTCACACCTTTTCAGGCTCTTCATGTTTTTCAACACCGCTTCATGCTCCTCCTGTTTTTCAGACCATTTCATGCTCCTTTTATTTTTGAAACCTTTTGAAGCTCTTCATATTTTTCACACCTTTTCAGGTTCTTCATGTTTTTCAACACTGCTTCATGCTCCTCCTATTTTTCAGACCTTTTCATCCTCCTCATCTGTTTGACACCTTTTGAAGCTCTTCATATATTTCACACTTTTTCAGGCTCTTCATGGTATTCAACACCACTTCATGCTCCTCCTATTTTTCAGACCGTTTCATGGTCCCCATATTTTTGACACCTTTTGAAGCTCTTCATATTTTTCACATCATTTCAGTCTCTTCATGTTTTTCAACACTGCTTCATGCTCCTCCAATTTTCAGAACGTTTCATGCTCCTCATATTTTTGACACCTTTTGAATCTCTTCATATATTTCACACCTTTTCAGGCTCTTCATGTTTTTGAACACCGCTTCATGCTCCTCCTATTTTTCAGAACGTTTCATGCTCCTCATATTTTTCACACTTTTTGAAGCTCTTCATATATTTCACACCTGTTCAGGCTCTCGATGTTTTTCACATCTTTTCAGGCACTTCATGTTTTTCAACAATGATTCATGCTCCTCCTATTTTTCACACCGTTTCATGCTCCTCATATTTTTGACACCTTTTGAAACTCTTCATATTTTTCACACCTTTTCATGCTCTTCATGTTATTCAACACCTCTTCATGCTCCTCCTATTTTTCAGACCTTTTAATTCTCCTCATATTTTTCACACATTTTGAAGCTCTTCATATATTTCACATCTTTTCAGGCTCCTCATGTTTTAGAGCACCGCTTCATGCTCCTCATATTTTCAGACCGTATCATGCTCCTCATATATTTGACACCTTTGTAGCTCTTCATAATTTTTACACTTTTTCATGCTCTTCATGTTTTTCAGCACCGCTTCTTACTCTTCCAATTTTTCAGACCGTTACATGCTCCTCATATATTTGACACCTTTGGAAGCTCTTCATATTTTTACCTCTTTTCAGGCTCTTCATGATTTTGAACACGGCTTCATGCTCCTCCTATTTTTCAGACCGTTTCATGCTCCTCGTATTTTTCACACCTATTGAAGCTCTTCATATTTTTCACACCTTTTAAGGCTCTTCATGTTCTTGAACACCGTTTCATGCTCCTCTTATTTTACAGACCGTTTCATGCTCCTCATATTTGTCACACCTTTTGAAGCTCTTCATATTTTTCACACCTTTTCAGGCTCTTCATGTTTTTCACAGCTTTTCAGGCTCTTCATGTTTTTGAACACCGCTTCATGCTCCTCCTATTTTTCAGACAGTTTCATGCTCCTCATGTATTTCACACCTTTTGAAGCTCTTCACATTTTTCACACCTTTTCAGGTTCTTCATGTTTTTGAACACCGCTTCATGCTCCTCCTATTTTACAGACCGCTTCATGCTCCTCATATTTTTGACACCTTTTGAATCTCTTCATATATTTCACACCTTTTCAGGCTCTTCATGTTTTTGAACACCGCTTCATGCTCCTCCTATTTTTCAGACTGTTTCCTGCTCCTCATGTATATCACACCTTTTGAAGCTCTTCATATATTTCACACCTTTTCAGGCTCCTCATGTTTTAGAGCACCGCTTCATGCTCCTCATATTTTCAGACCGTATCATGCTCCTCATATATTTGACACCTTTGTAGCTCTTCATATTTTTTACACTTTTTCATGCTCTTCATGTTTTTCAGCACCGCTTCTTGCTCTTCCAATTTTTCAGACCGTTTCATGCTCCTCATATATTTGACACCTTTGGAAGCTCTTCATATTTTTACCTCTTTTCAGGCTCTTCATGTTTTTGAACACGGCTTCATGCTCCTCCTATTTTTCAGAACGTTTCAAGCTCCTCATATTTTTCACACCTATTGAAGCTCTTCATATTTTTCACACCTTTTAAGGCTCTTCATGTTCTTGAACACCGTTTCATGCTCCTCCTATTTTTCAGACCGTTTCATGCTCCGCCTATTTTTCAGACCGTTTCAACTCATCTCATTTTTGACAGCTTTTGAAATTTTCCATATTTTTCACAACTTTTGAAGCTCTTCATGTTTTTCAACACCGCTTCTTGCTCCTCTTATTTTTCAGACCGTTTCATGCTCCTCATATTTGTCACACCTTTTGAAGCTCTTCATATTTTTCACACCATTTCAGGCTCTTCATATTTTTCACAGCTTTTCAGGCTCTTCATGTTTTTGAACACCGCTTCATGCTCCTCCTATTTTTCAGACCGTTTCATGCTCCTCATGTATTTCACACCTTTTGAAGCTCTTTATATTTTCACACCTTTTCAGTTTCTTCATGTTTTTCAACGCCACTTCATGCTCCTCCTATTTATCAGACCGCTTCATGCTCATCTCATTTTTGAAACCTTTTGAATCTCTTCATATTTTTCACACCTTTTCAGGCTCTTCATGTTTTTGAACACAGCTTCATGCTCCTCCTATTTTTCAGACCGTTTCATGCTCCTCATGTACTTCACACCTTTTGAAGCTCTTCATATTTTTCACAACTTTTCACCCTCTTCATATTTTTCAACACAGCTTTATGCTCCTCCTATTTTTCAGACCGTTTCATGCTCCTCATATTTTTGACAACCTTTGAAGCTCTACATATATTTCACATCTTTTCAGACTCTTCATGTTTTTGAACACCACTTCATACTCCTCCTATTTTTCAGACCGTTTCATTCTCCTCATGTATTTTACACCTTTTGAAGCTCTTCAAATTTTTCATACCTTTTCAGGCTCTTCATGATTTTCAACAGCGCTTCATGCTCCTCCTATTTTTCAGACTGTTTCATGCTCCTCATATTTCTGACACGTTTTGACGCTCTTCATATATTTCACACCTTTTCAGGCCCTTCATGTTTTTGAACACCGTTTCATGCTCCGCCTATTTTTCAGACCGTTTCATGCTCATCTCATTTTTTTACAGCTTTTGAAGCTCTTCATATTTTTCACACCTTTTGAAGCTCTTCATATTTTTCACACCTTTTCAGGCTCTTCATGTATTTGATCACCGTTTCATGCTCCTCCTATTTTTCAGACCGTTTCATGCTCCTCATATATTTGACACATTTTGAAGGTCTTCATGTTTTTCACACCTTTTCAGGCTCTTCATGTTTTTGAACACCGCTTCAAGCTCCTCCTATTTTTCAAACCGTTTCATGTTCCTCATGTATTTCACACCTTTGAAGCTCTTCATATTTTTCACACCTTTTCAAGCTCTTCATGTTTTGAATGCTGTTGCATGCTCCTCCTATTTTTCAGACCGTTTCATGCTCCTCATATTTTTGACACGTTTTAAGCTCCCCATATTTTTCACACCTTATGAAACTCTTCATATATTTCACACTTTTTCAAGCTCTTCATGTTTTTCAACACCACTCCATGCTCTTCCTATTTTTCAGACCTTTTGATGCTCATCTCATCTTTGACACCTTTTGAAGCTCTTCATATTTTTCACACCTTTTGAAGCTCTTCATATTTTTCACAGCTTTTCAGGCTCTTCATGTTTTTTAACACCGCTTCATGCTGCTCCTATTTTTCAGACCGTTTCATGCTCCTCATGTATTTCACACCTTTTGAAGCTCTTTATATTTTTCACAACTTTTCAAGCTCTTCATGTTTTTCAACACCGCTTCATGCTCCTCCTGTTTTCCGGCCCATTTCATGCTCCTTTTATTTTTGACACCTTTTGAAGCTCTTCATATTTTTCACACCTTTTCAAGTTCTTCATGTTTTTCAACACCACTTCATGCTCCTCCTATTTTTCACACCTTTTGAAGCTCTTCATATTTTTGACACAATTTCAGGCTCTTTATGTTTTTTAACACCGTTTCATGCTCCTCCTATTTTTCAGACCGTTTCATGCTCCTCATATTTTTGGCACCATTTGAAGCTCTTCATATTTTTCACACCTTTTCAGGCTCTTCATATTTTTCAACACCGCCTCATGCTCCTTCTTTTTTCAGAACTTTACATGCTCCTCATGTATTTCACAGCTTTTGAAGCTTTTCATAATTTTCACACCTTTTCAGGCTCTTCATGTTTTTGAACACCGCTTCATGCTCCTCCTATTTTTCAGACCATTTCATGCTCCTCATATTTTTGACACCTTTTGAAGCTCTTCATATTTTTCACACCTTTTCAGGCTCTTCATGTTTTTCAACACCAATTCATGCTCCTTCTATTTTTCAGACCATTTCATGCTCCTCATATTTTTCACACCTTTTGAAACTCTTCATATTTTTCACGCATTTTCATGTTTTTCATGTTACTGAACAATTCTTCATGCTCCTCCTATTTTTCACAACTATTGAAGCTCTTCATATTTTTCACACCTTTTGAGGCTCTTCATGTTTTTCAACACCGCTTCTTGCTCCTTTTATTTTTCAGACCGTTTCATGGTCCTCATGTATTTCACACCTTTTGAAGCTCTGCGTATTTGTCACACCTTTTCAGGCTCTTCATGTTGTTGAACACTGCTTCATGCTCCTCCTATTTTTCAGACCATTTCATGCTCTTCATGTATTTCACACCTTGTGAAGCTCTTCATATTTTTCACAACTTTTCAGGCTCTTCATGTTTTTGAAATCCGTTTCATGCTCCTCCTATATTTCAGACCGTTTCATGCTCTTCATATTTTTGACACCTTTTGAAGTTCTTCATATTTTTCACACCTTTTAAACCTCTTCATATATTTCACACCTTTTCAGGCTCTTCATGTTTTTCAACACCACTTCATGCTCCACCTGTTTTTCAGACCGTTTCATGCTCATCTAATTTTTGACATCTTTTGAAGCTCTTCATATATTTCACACCTTTTGAAGATCTTCATATTTTTAATACTTTTGAAGCTCTTCATATTTTTCAACTCCTTTTCAGTCTCTTCATGTTTTTCAACACCGCTTCATGATCCTCCTCTTTTTCAGACTGTTTCATGCTCCTCATATTTTTGACACCTTTTGAAGCTCTTCATATATTTCACACATTTTCAGGCTCTTCATGTTTTTCAACACCACTTCATCCTCCACATGTTTTTCAGACGGCTTCATGCTCATCTCATTTTTGACACCTTTTGAAGCTCTTCATATTTTTGACACCTTTTGAAGCTCTTCATATTTCTCACACTTTTTCGGCTCTTCATGTTTTTCAACACCGCTTCATGCTCCTCCTATTTTTCAGACCGTTTCATGCTCCATATATTTTTGACACCTTTGGAAGCTCTTCATATATTTCACACATTTTCAGGCTCGTCATTTTTCTGAACACCACATCATGCTCCTCCTATTTTTCAGACCGTTTCATGCTCATCTCATTTTTGACATCTTTTGAAGCTCATCATATTTTTCACACGTTTCAGGCTCTTCATGTTTTTAACCACCGCTTCATACTCATCCTATTTTCCAGACCGTTTCATGCTCCTGATATTTTTGACACGTTTTGAAGCTCTTCATATTTTTCACACCTTTTGAAGCTCTTCATATTTTTCACACCTTTTCAGGCTCTTCATGTTTTTGAAACCGCTTCATGCTCCTCCTATTTTTCACACCTTCTGAAGCTCTTCATATTTTTCACACCTTTTCGGGCTCTTCATGTTTTTGAAAACCGTTTCATGCTCCTCCTCTTTTACAGACGTTTTCATGCTCCTCATGTACTTCACACCTTTGAAGCTCTTCATATTTTACACACCTTTTGAAGCTCTTCATATTTTTCACAGCTTTTCGGCTCTTCATGTTTTTGAAAACCGTTTCATGCTCCTCCTCTTTTACAGACGTTTTAATGCTCCTCATGTATTTCACACCTTGTGAAAGTCTTCATATTTTTCACACCTTTTGAAGCTCTTCATATTTTTCACACCTTTTCTGGCTGTTCATGTTATTGAACCCCGCCTCATGCTCCTCCTATTTTTCAGACCGTATAATGCTACTCATGTATTTGACAACTTTTGGAGCTCTTCATATTTTTCACCCTTTTTCAGGCTCTTCATGTTTTTGAAAACCGTTTCATGCTCGTCCTATTTTACAGATGGTTTCATGCTCCTATATTTTTGACACCTTTTGAAACTCTTCATATTTTTCACACCTTTTCAGGCTCTTCATGTTTTTTGAACACCGCTTCATGCTCCTCCTATTTTTGAGACCGTTTCATGCTCCTCATATATTTCACACCTTTTGAAGCTCTTCATATTTTTCACACCTTTTCAGGCTCTTCATGTTTTTTGAACACCGCTTCATGCTCCTCCTATTTTTGAGACCGTTTCATGCTCCTCATATATTTCACACCTTTTGAAGCTCTTCATATTTTTCACACCTTTTCAGGCTCCTCATGTTTTTGAACACCGCTTCATGCTCCTCCTGTTTTTCAGACCGTTTCTTGCTCCTCATGTACTTCACACCTTTTGAAGCTCTTCATATTTTAGACACCTTTTCAGGTTTTTCATGTTTTTCAACACCACTTCATGTTCCTCCTATTTTTCAGACCGTTTCATGTTCCTCATATTTTTGACACCTTTGGAAGCTCTTCATATTTTTCACACCTTTTCAGGCTCTTCATGTTTTTCAACACGGCTTCATGCTCCTCCTATTTTTCAGACCGTTTCATGTTCCTCATATTTTCGACACCTTTAGAAGCTCTTCCTATTTTTCACACCTTTGAAGTCTCTTCATGTTTTTGAACACCGTTTCATAATCCTCCTATTTTTCAGACCGTTTCATGCTCCTCATATTTTTGACACCTTTTGAAGCTCTTCATATTTTTCACTACTTTTCAGGCTCTTCCTGTTTTTGAACACCGCTTCATGCTCCTCCTATTTTTCAGAACTTTTCATGCTCCTCATATTTTTGACACCTTTTGAAGCTCTTCATATTTTTCACAACTTTTCAGGGTCTTCATGTTTTTTACACCGCTTCATGCTCCTCCTATTTTTCAGACTGTTTCATGCACCTCCTATTTTTGACACCTTTTGAAGCTCTTCATATTTCACACCATTTCAGGCTCTTCATGTTTTTGAACACCGTTTAATGCTCCTCCCATTTTTCAGACCGTTCATGCTCCTCATTTTTGACACCTTTTGAAGCTCTTCATATTTTACCCACCTTTTCAGGATCTTCATGTTTTTCAACACCGTTTCATGCTCTTCATGTATTTCCAACCGTTTGAAGCTCTTCATATTTTTCACAACTTTTCAGGCTCTTCATGTTTTTGAACACGGTTTCATGCTCCTCCTATTTTTCAGACCGTTTCATGCTCCTCATGTATTTCACACCTTTTAAAGCTCTTCATATTTTTCACACCTTTTCAGGCTCTTCATGTTTTTGAACACCGTTTCATTCTCCTCCTATTTTTCAGACCGTTTCATGCTCCTCATATTTTTGACACCTTTTGAAGCTCTTCATATTTTTCACACCTTTTCAGGCGCTTCATATTTTTCAACACCGCTTCATGCTTGTCCTATTTTCCAGACCGTTTCATGCTCGTCTCATTTTTGACACCTTTTGAAGCTCTTCATATTTCTCACAACTTTTAAGCTCTTCATGTTTTTCACACGTTTTCAGGTTCTTCATGTTTTTCAACACCGCTTCATGCTCCTCCAATTTTTCAGACCGTTTCATGCTCCTCATATTTTTGACACCTTTTGAAGCTCTTCATATTTTTCACACATTTTCAGGCTCTTCATGTTTTTCAACACCGCTTCATGCTCTTCCTATTTTTCAGACCGTTTCATGCTCCTCATATTTTTGACACCTTTTGAAGCTCTTCATATTTTTCACACCTTTTCATCCTCTTCACGTTTTGAACACCGCTTCATGCTCCTCCTATTTTTCAGACCGGTTCATGCTCCTCATATTTTGACACCTTTTGAAGCTCTTCATATTTTTCACACCTTTTCATGTTCTTCATGTTATTCAACACCGCTTCATGCTTCTCCTATTTTTCAGACTGTTTCATGCTCCTCATATATTTGACACCTTTTGAAGCTCTTCATATTTTTCACACATTTTCAGGCTCTTCATGTTTTTCAACACCGATTCATGTTCCTCATATTTTTGACACCTTTTGAATCTCTTCATATTTTTCACACCTTTTCAGGCTCTTCATGTTTTTGAACACCACTTGTGTTCCTCCTATTTTTCAGACCGTTTCATGCTCCTCATATTTTTGACACCTTTTGAAGCTCTTCATATTTTTCACACCTTTTCATGCTCTTCATGTTTTTGAACACCGCTTCATGCTCCTCCTATTTTTCAGACCGGTTCATGCTCCTCATATTTTGACACCTTTTGAAGCTCTTCATATTTTTCACACATTTTCAGGCTCTTCATGTATTTCAACACCGCTTCATGCTCCTCCCATTTTTCAGAACGTTTCATGCTCCTCCTATTTTTCAGACCGTTTCATGCTCCTCATATTTTTGACACCTTTTGAAGCTCTTCATATTTTTCACACCTTTTCAGGCTTTTCATGTTTTTCAACATCGCTTCATGATCCTCCTACTTTTCTGAGCGTTTCATGCTCCTCATATTTTTGAAACCTTTTGAATCTCTTCATATATTTCACACCTTTTCAGGCTCTTCATGTTTTTCAACACCGCTTCATGCTCCTCCCATTTTTCAGAACGTTTCATGCTCCTCCTATTTTTCAGACCGTTTCATGCTCCTCTTGTATTTCACAACTTTTGAAGCTCTTCACATTTTTCACACCTTTTCAGGCTCTTCATGTTTTTGAACACCGCTTCATGCTCCTCCTATTTTTCAGACCGTTTCATGCTCCTCATGTACTTCACAACTTTTGAAGCTCTTCACATTTTTCACACCTTTTCAGGCTCTTCATGTTTTTGAAAACAGCTTCATGCTCCTCCTATTTTTCAGACCGTTTCATGCTCCTCATGTACTTCACACCTTTTGAAGCTCTTCATATTTTTCACAACTTTTCACCCTCTTCATATTTTTCAACACAGCTTTATGCTCCTCCTATTTTTCAGACCGTTTCATGCTCCTCATATTTTTGACAACCTTTGAAGCTCTACATATATTTCACATCTTTTCAGACTCTTCATGTTTTTGAACACCACTTCATACTCCTCCTATTTTTCAGACCGTTTCATTCTCCTCATGTATTTTACACCTTTTGAAGCTCTTCAAATTTTTCATACCTTATCAGGCTCTTCATGATTTTCAACACCGCTTCATGCTCCTCCTATTTTTCAGACTGTTTCATGCTCCTCATATTTCTGACACGGTTTGACGCTCTTCATATATTTCACACCTTTTCAAGCCCTTCATGTTTTGAACACCGTTTCATGCTCCGCCTATTTTTCAGACCGTTTCATGCTCATCTCATTTTTTACAGCTTTTGAAGCTCTTCATATTTTTCACACCTTTTGAAGCTCTTAATATTTTTCACATCTTTTCAGGCTCTTCATGTTTTTGAACACCGCTTCAAGCTCCTCCTATTTTCAGACCGTTTCATGCTCCTCATATATTTGACACATTTTGAAGGTCTTCATGTTTTTCACACCTTTTCAGGCTCTTCATGTTTTTGAACACCGCTTCAAGCTCCTCCTATTTTTCAAACCGTTTCATGTTCCTCATGTATTTCACACCTTTTGAAGCTCTTCATATTTTTCACACCTTTTCAAGCTCTTCATGTTTTGAATGCTGTTTCATGCTCCTCCTATTTTTCAGACCTTTTCATGCTGCTCATGTATTTCACACCTCTTGACGCTCTGCATATTTTTCACACCTTTTCAGGCTCTTCATGTTTTTGAACACCGCTTCATGCTCCTCCTATTTTTCAGACCGTTTCATGCTCCTCATATATTTCACACCTTTTGAAGCTCTTCATGTTTTTGAACACCTTTTCATGCTCCTCCTATATTTCAGAATGTTTCATGCTCCTCATGTATTTCACACCTTTTGAAGCTCTTCATATTTTTCACAACTTTTCAGGCTCTTCATGTCTTTGAACACCGCTTCATGCTTCTCCTATTTTTCAGACCGTTTCATGCTCCTCATATTTTTCACACCTGTTGAAGCTCCTCGTATTTTTCACACCTTTTGAAGCTCTTCATATATTTCACACCTTTTCAGGCTCTTCATGTTTTTCAACACCGCTTCATGCTCCTCCTATTTTTCAAACCGTTTCATGCTCATCTCATTTTTGACACCTTCTGAAGCTCTTCATATTTTTCACACCTTTTGAAGCTCTTCATATTTTTCACATCTTTTCAGTCTCTTCATGTTTTTCGACACAGCTTCATGCTCCTTCTATTTTTCACACCGTTTCATGCTTTTCATGTATTTCACACCTTTTGAAGCTCATCATATTTTTCACACCTTTTCAGGCTCTTTATTTTTTGAACACCATTCATGCTCCTCCTATTTTTCAGACCATCTCATGCTCCTTATATTTTTGACACATTTTGAATCTCTTCATATTTTCCACACCTTTTAAGGCTCTTCATGTTTTTCAACACCGCTTCATGCTCCTCCTATTTTTCAGACCGTTTCATGCTCCTCTTGTATTTCACAGGTTTTGAAGCTCTTCATATTTTTCACACATTTTCAGGCTCTTCATGTTTTTCAACAGTGCTTCATGCTCCTCCTATTTTTCAGACCATTTCATGCTCCTCATAGTTTTGATACCATTCGAAGCTCTTCATATTTTTGACAACTTTTCATGCTCTTCATGTTATTCAACACCGCTTCATGCTCCTCCTTTTTTTCAGACCGTTTCATGCTCCTCATATTTTTGACATCTTTTGAAGCTCTTCATGTATTTCACAACTTTTCAGGCTCTTCATGTTTCTCAACACCGCTTCATGCTCCTCCAATTTTCAGACCGTTTCATGCTCCTTATATTTTTGACAACTTCTGAAGCTCTTCATATTTTTCACACCTTTCACGCTCATGATGTTTTTCAACACCACTTCATGCTCCTCCTAATTTTCAGAACGTTTCATGCTCCTCCTATTTTTGCCACCTTTTGAAGCTCTTCATATTTTTCGCACCTTTTCAGGCTCTTCATGTTTTTGAACACGGTTTCATGCTCCTCCTATTTTTCAGACCGTTTCATGCTCATTTAATTTTGAGAGCTTTTGAAGCTCTTCATATTTTTCACATCTTTTGAAACTCTTCATATTTTTCACACCTTTTCAGGCTCTTCATGTTTCTCAACACCGCTTCATGATCCTCCTATTTTTCAGACCGTTTCATTCTCCTCATTTTTTTGAAACCTTTTGAAGCTCTTCGTATTTTTCACACCTTTTCATGCCCTTTATGTTTTCAACACCGATTCATGCTCCTCCTATTTTTCAGAACGTTTCATGCTCCTCCTATTTTTCAAACCGTTTCATGCTCATCTCATTTTTGACACCTTCTGAAGCTCTTCATATTTTTCACACTTTTGAATCTCTTCATATTTTTCAAACCTTTTGAAGCTCTTCATATTATTCACGCGTTTTCAGTCTCTTCATGTTTTTCAACACCGATTCATGCTCCTCCTATTTTTGCCACCTTTTGAAGCTCTTCATATATTTAACACTTTTTTAGGCTCTTCACGTTTTTCAACTCCACTTCATGCTCCTCCTATTATTCAGACCGTTTCATGCTCCTCATAATTTTGACACCTTTTGAAGCTCTTCATATTTTTCACACCTTTTCAGGCTCTTCATGTTTTTCAACACCGATTCATGCTCCTCCTATTTTTCAGACCTTTTCATGCTGCTCATGTATTTCACACCTCTTGACGCTCTGCATATTTTTCACACCTTTTCAGGCTCTTCATGTTTTTGAACACCGCTTCATGCTCCTCCTATTTTTCAGACCGTTTCATGCTCCTCATATATTTCACACCTTTTGAAGCTCTTCATGTTTTTGAACACCTTTTCATGCTCCTCCTATATTTCAGAATGTTTCATGCTCCTCATGTATTTCACACCTTTTGAAGCTCTTCATATTTTTCACAACTTTTCAGGCTCTTCATGTCTTTGAACACCGCTTCATGCTCCTTCTATTTTTCAGACCGTTTCATGCTCCTCATATTTTTGACACCTTTTGTAGCTCTTCATATTTTTCACACCATTTCAGGCTGTTCATGATTTTCTACACCGCTTCATGATCCTCCTATTTTTCAGACCGTTTCATGCTCGTCATACTTTTGACACCTTTTCAAGCTCTTCATGTTTTTGAACACCTTTTCATGCTCCTCCTATATTTCAGAATGTTTCATGCTCCTCATGTATTTCACACCTTTTGAAACTCTTCATATTTTTCACAACTTTTCAGGCTCTTCATGTCTTTGAACACCGCTTCATGCTCCTTCTATTTTTCAGACCGTTTCATGCTCCTCATATTTTTGACACCTTTTGTAGCTCTTCATATTTTTCACACCTTTTCAGTCTCTTCATGTTTTTCAACACCGCTTCAGGCTCCTCCTATTTTTCAGACCGTTTCTTGCTCCTCATGTATTTCACACCTTTTGAAGCTCTGCATATTTTTCACACCTTTTCAGGCTCTTCATGTTTTTCAACACGGCTTCCTGATCCTCCTATTTTTCAGACCGTTTTAGGGTCCTCATATTTTTCAGACTGTTTCATGCTCCTCATGTATTTCACACCTTTTGAAGCTCTTCATATTTTTCACACGTTTTCAGGCTCTTCATGTTTTTGATCACCGTTTCATGCTCCTCCTATTTTTCAGACCGTTTCATGCTCCTCATATTTTTCTCACCTTTTGAAGCTCTTCTTATTTTTCACACATTTTTAAGCTCTTCACGTTTTTGAACACCGTTTCATGCTGCTTCTATTTTTCACACCTTTTGATGCTGTTCATATCTTTCACACCTTTTCAGGCTCTTCATATTTTTGAACACAGTTTCATGCTCCTCCTATTTTTCAGACCGTTTCATGCACCTCATATTTTTGACACCTTTTAAAGCTCTTCATATTTTTCACACCTTTTCAGGCTCTTCATGTTTTTAAACACGGCTTCATGCTCCTCCAATTTTTCAGACCGTTTCATGCTCCTCATATTTTACAGCTTTTGAAGCTCTTCATATTTTTCACAACTTTTCAGGCTCTTCGTGTTTTTGAATACCGTTTCATGCTCCTCCAATTTTTCAGACCATTTATTGCTCCTCATATTTTTTATACCTTTTGAAGCTCTTCATATTTTTCACACCTTTTCAGGCTCTTCATGTTTTTGAACACCGCTTCATGCTCCTCATATTTTTGTCACCTTTTGAAGCTCTTCATATTTTTCACACTTTTTCTGGCTCTTCATGTTTTTGAACACCGATTCATGCTCTTCCTATTTTTCAGACCGTTTAAAGTTCCTTATGTATTTCACACATTTGAAGCTCATCATATCTTTCACACCTTTTCAGGCTCTTCATGCTTTTGAACACCGCTTCATGCTCCTCCTTTTTTTCAGACCGTATATTGCTCCTCATGTATTTCACAACTTTTGAAGCTCTTAATATTTTTCACATCTTTTCAGGCTCTTCATGTTTTTGAACACCGTATCATGCTCCTCCTATTTTTCAGACCGTTTCATGCTCCTCATATTTTTGACACCTTTTGAAGCTCTTCATATTTATCACACCTTTTCAGGCTCTTCATGTATTTGAACAACGCTTCATGCTCCTCCTTTTTCGACACGTTTTGAAGCTCTTCATATTTTTCACACCTTTTCAGGCTCTTCAAGTTTTTCAACACCGCTTCATACTCCTCCTATTTTTCAGACAGTTTAATGCTCCTCATATTTTTGACCCCTTTTATAGCTCTTCATATTTTTCACACCTTTTAAGGCTCTTCTTGTTTTTGAACACCGCTTCATACTCCTCCTGTTTTTCAGACCGTTTCATGCTCCTCATATATTTCACACCTTTTGAAGCTCTTCATATTTATCACACCTTTTCAGGCTCTTCATGTTTTTGAACAACGCTTCATGCTCCTCCTTTTTTGACACCTTTTGAAGCTCTTCATATTTTTCACAACTTTTCAGGCTCTTCATGTTTTTGAACACCGCTTCATGCTCTTCCAATTTTTCATATCGTTTAATGCTCCTCATGTATTTCCCGCGTTTTGATGCTCTTCATATTTCTCACACCTTTTCAGGCTCTTCATGTTTTTGAACTCTGCTTCATTATCCTCCTATTTTTCAGACAGTTTAATGCTCCTCATATTTTTGACCCCTTTTAAAGCTCTTCATATTTTTCACACCTTTTAAGGCTCTTCTTGTTTTTGAACACCGCTTCATACTCCTCCTGTTTTTCAGACCGTTTCATGCTCCTCATATATTTCACACCTTTTGAAGCTCTTCATAATTTTCACACCTTTTCAGGCTCTTCATGTTTTTGAACAACGCTTCATGCTCCTCCTTTTTTGACACCTTTTGAAGCTCTTCATATTTTTCACACCTTTTCAGGCTCTTCATGTTTTTGAACACCGCTTCATGCTCTTCCAATTTTTCATATCGTTTAATGCTCCTCATGTATTTCCCGCGTTTTGATGCTCTTCATATTTCTCACACCTTTTCAGGCTCTTCATGTTTTTGAACTCTGCTTCATTATCCTCCTATTTTTCAGACAGTTTAATGCTCCTCATATTTTTGACCCCTTTTAAAGCTCTTCATATTTTTCACACCTTTTCAGTCTCCTCATGTTTTTGAACACCACTTCATGCTCCTCATATTTTTCAGATCGTTTCATGTTCCTCATAATTTTGAAAACTTTTGAAGCTCTTCATATTTTTCACACCTTTTCAGGCTCTTCATGTTTTTGAACACCGTGTCCTGCTCCTCCTATTTTTCAGACCGTATCATTCTCCTCATATTTTTGACACCTTTTGAAGCTTTTCATATTTTTCACAACTTTTCAGGCTCTTCATGTTTTTGAACACTGCTCCATGCACCTCCTATTTTTCAGACCTTATCATGCTCCTCATATTTTTCGCCCCTTTAGAAGCTCTTCATATTTTTCACTACTTTTGAAGCTCTTCATGATTTTCACCTTTTTGAAGCTCTTCATATTTTTCACATTTTTGAAGCTCTTCAAATTTTTCACACGTTTTAATCCTCTTCAGGTTTTTCAACACCGCTTCACGCTCCTGCTATTTTTCAGAACGTTTCATACTCCTCATATTTTTGACTTTTTTTGAAGCTCTTCACATTTTTCACACTTTTTCAGGCTCTTCATGTTTTTGAACACCGCTTCATGCTCCTCCTATTTTTCGACCGTTTCATGCTCCTCATATTTTTCACACGTTTTGAATCTCTTCATATTTTTCACACTTTTCAAGCTCTTCATTTTTTTCAAGACCACTTCATGCTCCTCCTATTTTACAGACAGTTTCATGCTCATCTCATTTTTGACACCTTTTTTAGCTCTTCATATTTTTCACACCTTTTGAAGCTCTTCATATTTTTCACACGTTTTCAGGCTCTTCATGTTTTTCAACACCGCTTCATGCTCTTCCTATTTTTCAGACCGTTTCATGCTCCTCATATTTTTGACAGCTTTTGAAGCTCTTCATATTTTTCACACCTTTTCAGGCTCTTCATGTTTTTCAACACAACTTCATGCTCCTCTTATTTTTCAGACCGTCTCATGCTCCTCATATTTTTCACACCTTGAAACTCTTCATATTTTTCACACCTTTTCAGGCTCTTCATGGTTTGAACACCGCTTCATGGTCCTCCTATTTTTCAGACAGTTTCATTCTCCTCATATTTTTGACACCTTTTGAAGCTCTTCGTATTTTTCACACCTTTTCAGGCTTTTCATGTTTTTGAACACCACTTCATGCACCTCCAATTTTTCAGACCGTTTCATGTTCCTCATAAGTTTGACACCTTTGAAATCTCTTCATATATCTCACACCTTTTAAGGCTCTTCATGTTTTTCAACACCACTTCATGCTCCTCCTATTTTTCAGACCATTTCATGCTCATCTCATTTTTGACACCTTTTGAAGCTCTTCATATTTTTCACACATTTTGAAGCTCTTCATATTTTTGATATGTTTTCAGGCTCTTCATGTTTTTCAACACTGCTTCATGCTCCTCCGTTTTTCAGACCGTTTCAAGCTCCTCATAAATTTCAAACCTTTTGAAACTCTTCATATTTTTCACACCCTTTAAGGCTCTTCATGTTTTTCGACAGCACTTCATGATCCTCCTATTTTTCAGACCGTTTCATGCTCCTCATGTTTTGACACGTTTTGAAGCTCTTCATATTTTTCACACCTTTTCAGGCTCTTCATGTTTTTGAACACCGCTTCATGCTCCTCCTATTTTTCACACCGTTTCATGCTCCTCATATTTTTGACATTTTTTGAGGATGTTCGTATTTTTCAATCCTTTCCAGACTCTTCATGTCTTACAATACCGCTTCATGCTCCACCTATTTTTCAGACCGTTTCATGCTCCTCATATTTTTGACACCTTTTGAAGCTCTTCATATTTTTCATACCTTTTCAGGCTCTTCATGTTTTCAACACCACTTCATGCTCCTCCTATTTTTCAGACCGTTTCATGCTCATCTCATTTTTGTCACGTTTTGAAGCTCTTCATATTTTTCACACCTTTTGAAGCTCTTCATATTTTTCACACATTTTCAGGCTCTTCATGTTTTTCAGCACCGCTGCATGATCCTCCTATTTTTCAGACCGTTTCATGCTCCTCATAATTTTCAAACATTTGAAGCTCTTCATATTTTTGACACCTTTTCAGTCTATTCATTTTTTTCAACACCGCTTCATGCTCCTGCTATTTTTCAGACCGTTTCATGCTCCTCATGTATTTCACACCTTTTGAAGCTCTTCATATTTTTCACACCTTTTCAGGCTCTTCCTGATTTTCAACACCACTTTATGCTTCTCTTATTTTTCAGACCGTTTCATGCTCCTCATATTTTTGACACCTTTTGAAGCTCTTCATATATTTCACACCTTCTCAGGCTCTTCATGTTTTCAACACCGCTTCATGCCCCTCCTATTTTACAGACAGCTTCATGCTCCTCCTATATTTCAGACCGTTTCATGCTCCTCATGTATTTCATACCTTGTGAAGCTCTTCATATTGTTGACACCTGTTCAGGCTCTTCATATTTTTGAACACCGTTTCATGCCGCTCCTATGTTTCAGACCGTTTCAAGCTCCTCATAGTTTTCAGACTTTTTGAAGCTCTTTATATTTTCCACACCTTTTCAGGCTCTTCATGTTTTTGAGCACAGCTTCATGCTCCTCATATTTTTCAGAAGGTTTCATGCTCCTCATATTTTGACATCTTTTGAAGCTCTTCACATTTTTCACAACTTTTCAGGCTCTTCATGTTTTTGAACACCGCTTCATGCTCCTCCTATTTTTCAGAACGTTTCATGCTCCTCATATTTTTCACACCTTTTGAAGCTCTTCATATTTTTTCCCACCTTTTAAGGCTCTTCATGTTTTTCAACACCGTATCATGCTCCTCCTATTTTTCAGTCCGTTTAATGCTCCTCATATTTTTGACACCTTCTGAAGCTCCTTCTGTATTTCACAACTTTTAAGGCTCTTCATGTTTTTCAACTCCGTTTCATGCTCCTCCTATTTTTCAGACTGTTTCATGCTCCTCCTATTTTTCAGACCGTTTCATGCTCCTCATATACTTGACAGCCTTTGAAGAACTTCATATTTTTCAAACCTTTCAGGCTCTTCATGTTTTTGGACACCGTTTCATGCTCCTCCTATTTTTCAGACAGTTTCATGCTCCTCCTATTTTTCAGACCGTTTCATTTTCCTCATATTTTTCACACCTTTTGAAGCTCTTCATATTTTTCACACCTTTTTAGGCTCTTCATGTTTTTCAACACCACTTCATGCTCCTCCTATTTTTCAGACCGTTTCATGCTCATCTCATTTTTTACACCTTTTGAAGCTCTTCATATTTTTCACACCTTTTGAAACTCTTCATATTTTTCACACGTTTTCAGGCTCTTCGTGTTTTTCAACACCGCTTCATGTTCCTCCTATTTTTCAGACCGTTTCATGCTCCTCATATTTTGACAATTTTTGAAGCTCTTCATATTTTTCACACCTTTTCAGGCTCTTCAAGTTTTTGAACACCGCTTCATGCTCCTCCTATTTTTCAGACCATTTCATGCTCCTCACATTTTTCACCCCTTTTGAAGCTCTTCATACTTTTCACACCTTTTCAGGCTATTCATGTTTTTGAGCACAGCTTCATGCTCCTCCTATTTTTCAGAACTTTTCATGCTTCTCATATTTTGACACCTTTTAAACTCTTCACATTTTTCACAACTTTTCAGGCTCTTCATGTTTTTGAACACCGCTTCATGCTCCTCCTATTTTTCCGACCGCTTCATGCTCCTTCTATTTTTCAGACCGTTTCATGCTCCTCATATTTTTGACAATTTTGGAAGCTCTTCATATTTTTCACACCTTTTCTTGCTCTTCATGTTTTTGAACACCGTTTCATGCCCCTCCTAATTTTCAGACCGTTTCATGCTCCTCATGTTTTTGACAGCTTTTGAAGCTTTTAATATTTTTCACACCTTTTAAGGCTCTTCATGATTTTGAACACCGCTTCATGCTTCTCCTTATTTTCAGGCCTTTTCATGTTCCTCATATTTTTGACACCTTTTGAAGCTCTTCATATTTTTCACCTTTTTTCAGGCTCTTCATATTTTTGAACACACCTTCATGCTCCTCCTATTTTTCAGACCGTTTCATGTTCCTCATGTATTTCACACCTTGTGAAGCTCTTCATATTTTTCACACCTTTTCAGGCTCTTCATGTATTTGAACAGGATTTCATGCTCCTCGTATTTTTCAGACCGTTTCATGCTCCTCATATTTTTGAAACCTTTTCAAGCTCTTCATATTTTTCACAACTTTTCAGGCTCGTCATTTTTTTCAACACCACTTCATCCTCCTCCTATTTTTCAGACCGTTTCATGCTCATCTCATTTTTGACACCTTTTGAAGCTCTTCATATTTTTCACACCTATGAAGCTCTTCATATTTTTCACACATTTTCAGGCTCTTCATATTTTTCAACACCGCTTCATGCTCCTCCTATTTTTCAGACCGTTTCATGCTCCTCATATATTTGACACGGTTTGAGGCTCTTCAAAATTTTCACACCATTCCAGGCTCTTCATGTATTTGAACACCGCTTCATGCTCCTCCCATTTTTGAGACCGTTTCATGCTCCTCATAGTTTTGACACCTTTTGAAGCTCTTCACATTTTTCACAACTTTTCAGGCTCTTCATGTTTTTGAACACCGCTTCATGCTCCTCCTATTTTTCAGAACGTTTCTTGCTCCTCATATTTTTCACACCTTTTGAAGCTCTTCATATTTTTCCCACCTTTTCAGGCTCTTCATGTTTTTCAACACCGTTTCATGCTCCTCCTATTTTTCAGACCGTTTAATGCTCCTCATATTTTTGACACCTTTTGAAGCTCCTTCTATATTTCACAACTTTTAAGGCTCTTCATGTTATTCAACACCGTTTCATGCTCCTCTTATTTTTCAGACAGTTTCATGCTCCTCCTATTTTTCAGACCGTTTCATGCTCCTCATATATTTGACACCTTTCCAAGCTCTTCATATTTTTCACACCTTTTCAGGCTCTTCATGTTTCTCAACACCGCTTCATGCTCCTCCTATTTTTCAGACATTTTCATGCTCCTCATATTTTTGACACCTTTTGAAGCTCTTCATATTTTTGACACCTTTTCAGGCTCTTCAAGTTTTTGAACAATGTTCCAATGCTCCTCCTATTTTTCAGACAGTTTCATGCTGCTCATATTTTTGACACCTTTTGAAGTTCTTCATATATTTCACACCTTTTGAAGCTCTTCATATATTTCACACTTTTTCAGGCACTTCATGTTTTTTAACACCACTTCATGCTTCTCCTATTTCTCCGACCGTTTCATGCTCATCGCATTTTTGACAGCTTTTGAAGCTCTTCATATTTATCACACCTTTTCAGGCTCTTCATGTTTTTCAACACCACTTCATGCTCTTCTATTTTCAGACGGTTTCATGCTCTTCTTATTTTTGACACCTTTTCAAGCTCCTCATATATTTCACACCATTTCAGGCTCTTCATGTTTTTCAACACCACTTCATGCTCCTCCTATTTTTAAGACCGTTTCATGTTCCTCATATTTTTCATACCTTTTGAAGGTCTTCATATTTTTCACATCTTTTCAGGCTCTTCATGTTTTTGAGCACCGTTTCATGCTCCTCCTATTTTTCACACCTTTTGAAGCTCTTCATATATTTCACACATTTTCAGGCTCTTCATGTTTTTCAACAACGCTTCATGCTCCTCCTTATTTTCACACCTTTTGAAGCTCTTCATATTTTTCACTAATTTTCAGGCTCTTCATGTTTTTGAACACCGTTTCATGCACCTCCTATTTTTCAGACCGTTTCATGCTCATTTAATTTTTGACACCTTTTGAAGCTCTTCATATTTTTCAAACCTTTTGAAGCTCTTCATATTTTTCACATTTTTGAAGCTCTTCATATTTTTCCCACGGTTTCAGGCTCTTCAAGTTTTTCAACACCGCTTCAAGCTCCTCCTATTTTTGAGACCATTTCATACTCCTTATATTTTTGACATTTTTGAGGCTCTTCATATTTTTCACACCTTTTCAGGCTCTTCATGTTTTTGAACACCGTTTCTTGATCCTCCTATTTTTCAGAACGTTTCATGCTCCTCATATTTTGACACCTTTTAAAGCTCTTCATATTTTTCACACCTTTTCAGGCTCTTCATGTTTTTGAACACTACTTCATCCTCCTCGTATTTTTCAGACCATTTCATGCTCCTCATATTATTGACACCTTTTGAAACTCTTCATATTTCTCACACCTTTTCAGGCCTTCATGTTTTTCAACACAACTTAACGCTTCTCTTATTTTTCAGAACGTTTCATGCTTCTCATGTATTTCACACTTTTTGAAGCTCTTCATATTTTTCACACATTTTCAGGCTCTTCATGTTTTTGAACACCGTTTCATGCTACTCACATTTTTCAGACCGTTTCATGCTCCTCATATTATTGACACCTTTTGAAGCTCTTCATATTTTTCACACCTTTTCAACCTCTTCATGTTTTTCAACATCACTTCATGCTCCTTCTATTTTTCAGACCGTGTCATGCTCATCTCATTTTTGATATCTTTTGAAGCTCTTCATATTTTTCACGTCTTTTGGAACTCTTCATATTTTTCACACCTTCTCAGGCTCTTCATTTTTTTCAACACCACTTCATGCTCCTCCTATTTTTCAGACCGTTTCATGCTCATCTCATTTTTGACACCTTTTGAATCTCTTCATATTTTGACAGCTTTTGAAGCTCTTCATATTTTTCACACATTTTCAGTCTCTGCATGTTTTTGAACACCACTTCATGCCCTTCCTATTTTTCATACTGTTTCATCTCCTCATGAATTTCACACCTTTTGAAGCTCTTCATATTTTGCATACCTTTTCAGGCTCTTCATGTTTTTCACAACGACTTCTTGCTCCCCCTACTTTTCAGACCGTTTCATGCTCCTCATATTTTTTACACCTTTTGAAGCTCTTCATATTTTTCACACCTTATCAGGCTCTTCATGTTTTCAACACCGCTTCATGCTCCTCCTATTTTTCAAACCGTTTCATGCTCCTCATATATTTGACACATTTTGAAGCTCTTCATATATTTCACACATTTTCATGCTCTTCATGTTTTTCAACACCACTTCATGCTCCTCCGATGTTTTAGTCCGTTTCGTGCACATCTCATTTTTGACATCTTTTGAAACTCTTCATATTTTTCACACCTTTTGAAGCTCTTCATATTTTTCACACGTTTCAGGGTCTTCATGTTTTTCAACACCACTTCTTGCTCCTCCTATTTTTCAGACCGTTTCGTGCTCCTCATATTTTTGACACGTTTTGAAGCTCTTCATATTTTTCACACCTTTTCAGGCTCTTCATGTTTCTGAACACCGTTTCATGCTACTCACATTTTTCAGACCGTTTCATGCTCCTCATATTATTGACACCTTTTGAAGCTCTTCATATTTTTCACACCTTTTCAACCTCTTCATGTTTTTCAACATCACTTCATGCTCCTCCTATTTTTCAGACCGTTTCATGCTCCTCATAATTTTGACACCTTTTGAAACTCTTCATATTTTTCACAACCTTTGAAGCTCTTCATATTTTGCACACGTTTTCAGGCTCTTCATGTTTTTCAACACCGCTTCATGCTCCTCCTATTTTTCAGACCGTTTCATGTTCCTCATATATTTCACACCTTTTTAAGCTCTTCATATTTTTCACACCTTTTCAGGCTCTTCATGTTTTTCAACACTGCTTCATGCTCCTCCTATTTTTCAGACCGTTTCATACTCCTCATGTATTTCACACCTTTTGAAGCTGTTCATATTTTTCACACCTTTTCAGGCTCTTCATGTTTTGAACACCGTGTCCTGCTCCTCCTATTTTTCAGACCGTATCATTCTCCTCATATTTTTGACACCTTTTGAAGCTTTTCATATTTTTCACAACTTTTCAGGCTCTTCATGTTTTTGAACACTGCTTCATGCTCCTCCTATTTTTCAGACCTTATCATGCTCCTGATATTTTTCGCCCCTTTAGAAGCTCTTCATATTTTTCACTACTTTTGAAGCTCTTCATGATTTTCACCTTTTTGAAGCTCTTCATATTTTTCACATTTTTGAAGCTCTTCATATTTTTCACACTTTTTAATCCTCTTCAGGTTTTTCAACACCGCTTCACGCTCCTGCTATTTTTCAGAACGTTTCATACTCCTCATATTTTTGACTTTTTTTGAAGCTCTTCACATTTTTCACACTTTTTCAGGCTCTTCATGTTTTTGAACACCGTTTCATGATCCTCCTATTTTTCAGAACGGTTCATGCTCGTCATATTTTTGACACCATTTAATGCTCTTCAAATTTTTCACACCTTTTCAGACTCTTCACGTTTTTGAAAACCACTTCATCCTCCTCCTATTTTTCAGACCGTTTCATGATCCTCTTATTATTGACACCTTTTGAAGCTCTTCATATTTCTCACACCTTTTCAAGCTCTTCATGTTTTTGAACACCGCTTCATGCTCCTCCTATTTTTCGACCGTTTCATGCTCCTCATATTTTTCACACGTTTTGAAGCTCTTCATATTTTTCACACTTTTCAGGCTCTTCATTTTTTTCAAGACCACTTCATGCTCCTCCTATTTTACAGACAGTTTCATGCTCATCTCATTTTTGACACCTTTTGTAGCTCTTCATATTTTTCCCACCTTTTAAGGCTCTTCATGTTTTTCAACACCGTCTCATGCTCCTCCTATTTTTCAGACCGTTTAATGCTCCTCATATTTTTGACACCTTTTGAAGCTCCTTCTGTATTTCACACCTTTTAAGGCTCTTCATGTTTTTCAACTCCGTTTCATGCTCCTCCTATTTTTCAGACTGTTTCATGCTCCTCCTATTTTTCAGACCGTTTCATGCTCCTCATATACTTGACAGCCTTTGAAGAACTTCATATTTTTCAAACCTTTCAGGCTCTTCATGTTTTTGGACACCGTTTCATGCTCCTCCTATTTTTCAGACAGTTTCATGCTCCTCCTATTTTTCAGACCGTTTCATTTTCCTCATATTTTTCACACCTTTTGAAGCTCTTCATATTTTTCACACCTTTTTAGGCTCTTCATGTTTTTCAACACCACTTCATGCTCCTCCTATTTTTCAGACCGTTTCATGCTCATCTCATTTTTTACACCTTTTGAAGCTCTTCATATTTTTCACACCTTTTGAAACTCTTCATATTTTTCACACGTTTTCAGGCTCTTCGTGTTTTTCAACACCGCTTCATGTTCCTCCTATTTTTCAGACCGTTTCATGCTCCTCATATTTTTGACAATTTTTGAAGCTCTTCATATTTTTCACACCTTTTCAGGCTCTTCAAGTTTTTGAACACCGCTTCATGCCCCTCCTATTTTTCAGACCATTTCATGCTCCTCACATTTTTCACCCCTTTTGAAGCTCTTCATACTTTTCACACCTTTTCAGGCTATTCATGTTTTTGAGCACAGCTTCATGCTCCTCCTATTTTTCAGAACTTTTCATGCTTCTCATATTTTGACACCTTTTAAACTCTTCACATTTTTCACAGCTTTTCAGGCTCTTCATGTTTTTGAACACCGCTTCATGCTCCTCCTATTTTTCCGACCGCTTCATGCTCCTCATATTTTTCAGACCGTTTAATGCTCCTCATATTTTTGACACCTTTTGAAGCTCCTTGTATATTTCACAACTTTTAAGGCTCTTCATGTATTTCAACACCGTTTCATGCTCCTCTTATTTTTCAGACAGTTTCATGCTCCTCCTATTTTTCAGACCGTTTCATGCTCCTCATATATTTGACACCTTTCCAAGCTCTTCATATTTTTCACACCTTTTCAGGCTCTTCATGTTTCTCAATACCGCTTCATGCTCCTCCTATTTTTGAGACATTTTCATGCTCCTCATATTTTTGACACCTTTTGAAACTCTTCATATTTTTGACACCTTTTCAGGCTCTTCAAGTTTTTGAACAATGTTCCAATGCTCCTCCTATTTTTCAGACAGTTTCATGCTGCTCATATTTTTGACACCTTTTGAAGTTCTTCATATATTTCACACCTTTTGAAGCTCTTCATATATTTCACACTTTTTCAGGCACTTCATGTTTTTTAACACCACTTCATGCTTCTCCTATTTCTCCGACCGTTTCATGCTCATCGCATTTTTGACAGCTTTTGAAGCTCTTCATATTTATCACACCTTTTCAGGCTCTTCATGTTTTTCAACACCACTTCATGCTCTTCTATTTTCAGACGGTTTCATGCTCTTCTTATTTTTGACACCTTTTCAAGCTCCTCATATATTTCACACCATTTCAGGCTCTTCATGTTTTTCAACACCACTTCATGCTCCTCCTCTTTTTAAGACCGTTTCATGTTCCTAATATATTTCATACCTTTTGAAGGTCTTCATATTTTTCACACCTTTTCAGGCTCTTCATGTTTTTGAGCACCGTTTCATGCTCCCCTTTTTTTCACACCTTTTGAAGCTCTTCATATATTTCACACATTTTCAGGCTCTTCATGTTTTTCAACAATGCTTCATGCTCCTCCTTTTTTTCACACCTTTTGAAGCTCTTCATATTTTTCAAAAATTTTCAGGCTCTTCATGTTTTTGAACAACGCTTCATGCTCCTACAATTTTCAGACCGTTTCAAACTCCTCATGTGTTTCACACCATTTGAAGCTCTTCATATTTTTCACACCTTTTCAGTCTCTTCATATTTTTGAACAGCGTTTCATGCTGCTCCTATTTTTCAGACGGTTTCATACTCCTCATATTTTTGACACATTTTGAAGCTCTTCATATATTTCACACCTTTTAAGGCTCTTCATATTTTTCAACACCACTTTATGCTCCTCCTATTTTTCAGACCGTTTCATGCTCCTCATATTTTTGACACCTTTTGAAGCTCTTCATAATTTTCACACCTTTTCAGGCTCTTCATGTTTTTAAACACAGCTTCCTGCTCCTCCTATTTTTCAGACCGTTTCATGCTCCTCATGTATTTCACACCTTTTGAAGCTCTTCATATTTTTCACACCTTTTCAGGCTCTTCATGTTTTTCAACACAGCTTCCTGCTCCTCCTATTTTTCAGACCGTTTCATGCTCCTCATGTATTTCACACCTTTTGAAGCTCTTCATATTTTTCACACCTTTTCAGGCTCTTCATGTTTTTGAACACCATTTCATGCTCCTCATATTTTGACAACTATTGAAAGTCTTCATATTTTTCAGACCGTTTCATGCTCCTCATATTTTGACACCTTTTGAAGCTCTTCATATATTTCACAGATTTTCAGGCTCTTCAGGTTTTTGAACATCGTTTCATGCTCCTCCTATTTTTCCGACCGTTTCATGCTCCTCATATTTTTCACACCTTTTGAAGCTCTTCATATTTTTCACACCTTTTCTGGCTCTTCATATTTTTAAACACCACTTAATGCTCCTCCTATGTTTAGAACGTTTAATGCTCTTAATAATTTTGACACCTTTTGCAGCTCTTCATATTTTTCACACTTTTTCTGGCTCTTCATATTTTTAAACACCACTTAATGCTCCTCCTATGTTTAGAACGTTTAATGCTCCTCATAATTTTGTCACCTTTTGAAGCTCTTCATATTTTTCACACCTTTTCAGTCTGTTCATGTTTTGAACACCGATTCATGATCCTCCTATTTTTCAGACCGTTTCATGCTCCTCGTATTTTTTAGACCGTTTCAGGGTGTCCATGTTTTTGAACACCACTTCATGCTCCTATTTTTCAGACCGTTTCATACACCTCATGAATTTCACACCTTTTGAACCTCTTCATATTTTTCACACCTTTTCAGGCTCTTCATGTTTTTCAACACTGCTTCATGCTCCTCCTATTTTTCAGACCGTTTCATACTCCTCATGTATTTCACACCTTTTGAAGCTGTTCATATTTTTCACACCTTTTCAGGCTCTTCATGTTTTGAACACCGTGTCCTGCTCCTCCTATTTTTCAGACCGTATCATTCTCCTCATATTTTTGACACCTTTTGAAGCTTTTCATATTTTTCACAACTTTTCAGGCTCTTCATGTTTTTGAACACTGCTTCATGCTCCTCCTATTTTTCAGACCTTATCATGCTCCTGATATTTTTCGCCCCTTTAGAAGCTCTTCATATTTTTCACTACTTTTGAAGCTCTTCATGATTTTCACCTTTTTGAAGCTCTTCATATTTTTCACATTTTTGAAGCTCTTCATATTTTTCACACTTTTTAATCCTCTTCAGGTTTTTCAACACCGCTTCACGCTCCTGCTATTTTTCAGAACGTTTCATACTCCTCATATTTTTGACTTTTTTTGAAGCTCTTCACATTTTTCACACTTTTTCAGGCTCTTCATGTTTTTGAACACCGTTTCATGATCCTCCTATTTTTCAGAACGGTTCATGCTCGTCATATTTTTGACACCATTTAATGCTCTTCAAATTTTTCACACCTTTTCAGACTCTTCACGTTTTTGAAAACCACTTCATCCTCCTCCTATTTTTCAGACCGTTTCATGATCCTCTTATTATTGACACCTTTTGAAGCTCTTCATATTTCTCACACCTTTTCAAGCTCTTCATGTTTTTGAACACCGCTTCATGCTCCTCCTATTTTTCGACCGTTTCATGCTCCTCATATTTTTCACACGTTTTGAAGCTCTTCATATTTTTCACACTTTTCAGGCTCTTCATTTTTTTCAAGACCACTTCATGCTCCTCCTATTTTACAGACAGTTTCATGCTCATCTCATTTTTGACACCTTTTGTAGCTCTTCATATTTTTCCCACCTTTTAAGGCTCTTCATGTTTTTCAACACCGTCTCATGCTCCTCCTATTTTTCAGACCGTTTAATGCTCCTCATATTTTTGACACCTTTTGAAGCTCCTTCTGTATTTCACACCTTTTAAGGCTCTTCATGTTTTTCAACTCCGTTTCATGCTCCTCCTATTTTTCAGACTGTTTCATGCTCCTCCTATTTTTCAGACCGTTTCATGCTCCTCATATACTTGACAGCCTTTGAAGAACTTCATATTTTTCAAACCTTTCAGGCTCTTCATGTTTTTGGACACCGTTTCATGCTCCTCCTATTTTTCAGACAGTTTCATGCTCCTCCTATTTTTCAGACCGTTTCATTTTCCTCATATTTTTCACACCTTTTGAAGCTCTTCATATTTTTCACACCTTTTTAGGCTCTTCATGTTTTTCAACACCACTTCATGCTCCTCCTATTTTTCAGACCGTTTCATGCTCATCTCATTTTTTACACCTTTTGAAGCTCTTCATATTTTTCACACCTTTTGAAACTCTTCATATTTTTCACACGTTTTCAGGCTCTTCGTGTTTTTCAACACCGCTTCATGTTCCTCCTATTTTTCAGACCGTTTCATGCTCCTCATATTTTTGACAATTTTTGAAGCTCTTCATATTTTTCACACCTTTTCAGGCTCTTCAAGTTTTTGAACACCGCTTCATGCCCCTCCTATTTTTCAGACCATTTCATGCTCCTCACATTTTTCACCCCTTTTGAAGCTCTTCATACTTTTCACACCTTTTCAGGCTATTCATGTTTTTGAGCACAGCTTCATGCTCCTCCTATTTTTCAGAACTTTTCATGCTTCTCATATTTTGACACCTTTTAAACTCTTCACATTTTTCACAGCTTTTCAGGCTCTTCATGTTTTTGAACACCGCTTCATGCTCCTCCTATTTTTCCGACCGCTTCATGCTCCTCATATTTTTCAGACCGTTTAATGCTCCTCATATTTTTGACACCTTTTGAAGCTCCTTGTATATTTCACAACTTTTAAGGCTCTTCATGTATTTCAACACCGTTTCATGCTCCTCTTATTTTTCAGACAGTTTCATGCTCCTCCTATTTTTCAGACCGTTTCATGCTCCTCATATATTTGACACCTTTCCAAGCTCTTCATATTTTTCACACCTTTTCAGGCTCTTCATGTTTCTCAATACCGCTTCATGCTCCTCCTATTTTTGAGACATTTTCATGCTCCTCATATTTTTGACACCTTTTGAAACTCTTCATATTTTTGACACCTTTTCAGGCTCTTCAAGTTTTTGAACAATGTTCCAATGCTCCTCCTATTTTTCAGACAGTTTCATGCTGCTCATATTTTTGACACCTTTTGAAGTTCTTCATATATTTCACACCTTTTGAAGCTCTTCATATATTTCACACTTTTTCAGGCACTTCATGTTTTTTAACACCACTTCATGCTTCTCCTATTTCTCCGACCGTTTCATGCTCATCGCATTTTTGACAGCTTTTGAAGCTCTTCATATTTATCACACCTTTTCAGGCTCTTCATGTTTTTCAACACCACTTCATGCTCTTCTATTTTCAGACGGTTTCATGCTCTTCTTATTTTTGACACCTTTTCAAGCTCCTCATATATTTCACACCATTTCAGGCTCTTCATGTTTTTCAACACCACTTCATGCTCCTCCTCTTTTTAAGACCGTTTCATGTTCCTAATATATTTCATACCTTTTGAAGGTCTTCATATTTTTCACACCTTTTCAGGCTCTTCATGTTTTTGAGCACCGTTTCATGCTCCCCTTTTTTTCACACCTTTTGAAGCTCTTCATATATTTCACACATTTTCAGGCTCTTCATGTTTTTCAACAATGCTTCATGCTCCTCCTTTTTTTCACACCTTTTGAAGCTCTTCATATTTTTCAAAAATTTTCAGGCTCTTCATGTTTTTGAACAACGCTTCATGCTCCTACAATTTTCAGACCGTTTCAAACTCCTCATGTGTTTCACACCATTTGAAGCTCTTCATATTTTTCACACCTTTTCAGTCTCTTCATATTTTTGAACAGCGTTTCATGCTGCTCCTATTTTTCAGACGGTTTCATACTCCTCATATTTTTGACACATTTTGAAGCTCTTCATATATTTCACACCTTTTAAGGCTCTTCATATTTTTCAACACCACTTTATGCTCCTCCTATTTTTCAGACCGTTTCATGCTCCTCATATTTTTGACACCTTTTGAAGCTCTTCATAATTTTCACACCTTTTCAGGCTCTTCATGTTTTTAAACACAGCTTCCTGCTCCTCCTATTTTTCAGACCGTTTCATGCTCCTCATGTATTTCACACCTTTTGAAGCTCTTCATATTTTTCACACCTTTTCAGGCTCTTCATGTTTTTCAACACAGCTTCCTGCTCCTCCTATTTTTCAGACCGTTTCATGCTCCTCATGTATTTCACACCTTTTGAAGCTCTTCATATTTTTCACACCTTTTCAGGCTCTTCATGTTTTTGAACACCATTTCATGCTCCTCATATTTTGACAACTATTGAAAGTCTTCATATTTTTCAGACCGTTTCATGCTCCTCATATTTTGACACCTTTTGAAGCTCTTCATATATTTCACAGATTTTCAGGCTCTTCAGGTTTTTGAACATCGTTTCATGCTCCTCCTATTTTTCCGACCGTTTCATGCTCCTCATATTTTTCACACCTTTTGAAGCTCTTCATATTTTTCACACCTTTTCTGGCTCTTCATATTTTTAAACACCACTTAATGCTCCTCCTATGTTTAGAACGTTTAATGCTCTTAATAATTTTGACACCTTTTGCAGCTCTTCATATTTTTCACACTTTTTCTGGCTCTTCATATTTTTAAACACCACTTAATGCTCCTCCTATGTTTAGAACGTTTAATGCTCCTCATAATTTTGTCACCTTTTGAAGCTCTTCATATTTTTCACACCTTTTCAGTCTGTTCATGTTTTGAACACCGATTCATGATCCTCCTATTTTTCAGACCGTTTCATGCTCCTCGTATTTTTTAGACCGTTTCAGGGTGTCCATGTTTTTGAACACCACTTCATGCTCCTATTTTTCAGACCGTTTCATACACCTCATGAATTTCACACCTTTTGAACCTCTTCATATTTTTCACATTTTTGAAGCTCTTCATATATTTCACACCTTTTCAGTCTCTTCTTTTTTTTCAACACCACTTCATGCTCCGCCTATTTTTCAGACCGTTTCATGTTCATCTCATTTTTGCCACCTTTTGAAGCTCTTCATATTTTTCACACGTTTTCAGGCTCTTCATGTTTTTCAACACCGCCTCATGCTCCTCCTATTTTTCAGACGATTTCATGCTCCTCATATTTTTGACACCTTTTGAAGCTCTTCATATTTTTCACACCTTTCAGGCTCTTCATATTTTTCACACTTATTCAGGCTCTTCAAGTTTTGAACACCGCTTCATGCTCCTCCTATTTTTCAGACTGTTTCATGCTCCTCATATTTTTGACACTTTTTGAAGCTCTTCGTATTTTTCAAACCTTTTCAGGCTCTTCATGTTTTTGAAAACCGCCTCATCCTCCTCCTATTTTTCACACCTTTTGAAGCTCTTCATATTTTTCAAACCTTTCAGGCTCTTCAAGTTTTTCAACACCGTTTCCTGCTCCTCGTATTTTTCAGACCGTTTCATTCTCCTCATATTTTTGACAACTTTTGAAGCTCTTCATATTTTTCACACCTTTTCAGGCTCTTCATGTTTTTGAACACCGCTTCATGCTCCTCCTATTTTTCCGACCGCTTCATGCTCCTTCTATTTTTCAGACCGTTTCATGCTCCTCATATTTTTGACAATTTTGGAAGCTCTTCATATTTTTCACACCTTTTCTTGCTCTTCATGTTTTTGAACACCGTTTCATGCCCCTCCTAATTTTCAGACCGTTTCATGCTCCTCATGTTTTTGACAGCTTTTGAAGCTTTTAATATTTTTCACACCTTTTAAGGCTCTTCATGATTTTGAACACCGCTTCATGCTTCTCCTTATTTTCAGGCCTTTTCATGTTCCTCATATTTTTGACACCTTTTGAAGCTCTTCATATTTTTCACCTTTTTTCAGGCTCTTCATATTTTTGAACACACCTTCATGCTCCTCCTATTTTTCAGACCGTTTCATGTTCCTCATGTATTTCACACCTTGTGAAGCTCTTCATATTTTTCACACCTTTTCGGTCTCTTCATGTATTTGAACAGGATTTCATGCTCCTCGTATTTTTCAGACCGTTTCATGCTCCTCATAATTTGAAACCTTTTGAAGCTCTTCATATTTTTCACAACTTTTCAGGCTCGTCATGTTTTTCAACACCACTTCATGCTCCTCCTATTTTTCAGACCGTTTCATGCTCATCTCATTTTTGACACCTTTTGAAGCTCTTCATATTTTTCACACCTATGAAGCTCTTCATATTTTTCACACATTTTCAGGCTCTTCATATTTTTCAACACCGCTTCATGCTCCTCCTATTTTTCAGACCGTTTCATGCTCCTCATATATTTGACACGGTTTGAGGCTCTTCATAATTTTCACACCATTCCAGGCTCTTCATGTTTTTGAACACCGTTTCATGCTCCTCCTATTTTTCAGACCGTTTAATGCTCCTCATATTTTTCACACCTTTTGAAGCTCTTCATATTTTTCCCACCTTTTCAGGCTCTTCATGTTTTTCAACACCGTTTCATGCTCCTCCTATTTTTCAGACCGTTTAATGCTCCTCATATTTTTGACACCTTTTGAAGCTCCTTCTATATTTCACAACTTTTAAGGCTCTTCATGTTTTTCAACACCTTTTCATGCTCCTCTAATTTTTCAGACAGTTTCATGCTCCTCCTATTTTTCAGACCGTTTCATGCTCCTCATATATTTGACACCTTTCCAAGCTCTTCATATTTTTCACACCTTTTCAGGCTCTTCATGTTTCTCAACACCGCTTCATGCTCCTCCTATTTTTCAGACATTTTCATGCTCCTCATATTTTTGACACCTTTTGAAGCTCTTCATATTTTTGACACCTTTTCAGGCTCTTCAAGTTTTTGAACAATGTTCCAATGCTCCTCCTTTTTTTAAGACAGTTTCATGCTGCTCATATTTTTGACACCTTTTGAAGTTCTTCATATATTTCACACCTTTTGAAGCTCTTCATATATTTCACACTTTTTCAGGCTCTTCATGTTTTTCAACACCACTTCATGCTCCTCCTATGTTTAAGACCGTTTCATGTTCCTCATATATTTCATACCTTTTGAAGGTCTTCATATTTTTCACACCTTTTCAGGCTCTTCATGTTTTTGAGCACCGTTTCATGCTCCTCCTATTTTTCACACCTTTTGAAGCTCTTCATATATTTCACACATTTTCAGGCTCTTCATGTTTTTCAACAACGCTTCATGCTCCTCCTTTTTTTCACACCTTTTGAAGCTCTTCATATTTTTCAATAATTTTCAGGCTCTTCATGTTTTTGAACAACGCTTCATGCTCCCACAATTTTCAGACCGTTTCAAACTCCTCATGTGTTTCACACCATTTGAAGCTCTTCATATTTTTCACACCTTTTCAGTCTCTTCATATCTTTGAACAGCGTTTCATGCTGCTCCTATTTTTCAGACGGTTTCATACTCCTCATATTTTTGACACATTTTGAAGCTCTTCATATATTTCACACCTTTTAAGGCTCTTCATGTTTTTCAGCACCACTTCATGCTCCTCCTCTTTTTCAGACCGTTTCATGCTCCTCTTATTTTTGACACCTTTTGAAGCTCTTCATATTTTTTACACCTTTTCAGGCTCTACATGTTTTTCAACTAGGCTTCATGCTCCTCTTATTTTTCCGATCGTTTCATGCTCCTCATATTTTTCACACCTTTTGAAGCTCTTCATATTTTTCACACCTTTTAAGGCTCTTCATGTTTTTCAACAACGCTTCATGCTCCTCCTATTTTTCAGACCATTTCATGCTCCTCATGTATTTCACTTTTTTTGAGGCTCTTCATATTTTTCACATATTTTTAGGCTCTTCATGTATTTCCACAACGTTTCAGCCTCTCCTATTTTTCAGACCGTTTCATGCTCCTCATATTTTTCACACCTTTTGAAGCTCTTCCTATATTTCACACCTTTTCAGGCTCTTCATGTATTTCAACACCGTTTCATGATTCTCCTATTTTACAGACCGTTTCATGCTCCTAATGTATTTCACACATTTTGAAGCTCTTCATATTTTTCACACCTTTTCAGGCTCTTCATGTTTTTGAACACCGTTTCATGCACCTCCTATATTTCAGACCGTTTCATGCTCCTCATATTTTTGACACCTTTTGAAGCTCTTCATATTTTTCACACCTTTCCAGGCTCTTCATATTCTTCAACACCGCTTCATGCTCCTCCTTTTGTTCAGACCGTTTCATGCTCCTCTTATTTTTGACACCTTTTGAAGCTCTTCATATTTTTCACACCTTTTCAGGCTATTCATGTTTTTCAACACGACTTCATGCTCCTCCTATTTTTCAGACTGCTTCATGCTCATCTCATTTTTGACCGCTTTTGAAGCTATTCATAATTTTCACACCTTTTGAGGCTCTTCATATTTTTCACACGTTTTCAGGCTCTTCATGTTTTTGAACCCCGTTTCATGCTGCTCCTATTTTTCAGACCGTTTCATGCTTCTCATATTTTTGACACCTTTTCAGGCTCTTCATGTTTTTCAACACCGCTTCATGGTCCTCCTATTTTTCAGACCGTTTCATGCTCCCATATTTTGACACCTTTTGAAGCTCTTCATATTTTTCACAGCTTTTCATGCTCTTCATGTTCTTCAACACTGCTTCATGCTCCTCCTATTTTTCAGACAGTTTCATGCTCCTCATGTTTTTCACAACTTTTGAAGCTCTTCATATTTTTCACACCTTTTCATGCTCTTAATGTTTTTGAACACCGCTACAATCCTCCTCCTATTCTTCAGACAGTTTCATGCTCCTCATATTTTTCACACCTTTTGAAGCTCTTCATATTTTTCACACCTTTTCAGGCTCTTCATGTTTGTCAACACTGCTTCATGCTCCTCCTACTTTTCAGACCGTTTCATGCTCCTATTGTATTTCACACCTTTTGAAGCTCTTCATATTTTTCACACCTTTTCAGGCTCTTCATGTTTTTGAACACCATTTCAAGCTCCTCTTATTTTTCAGACCGTTTTATGCTCCTCATATTGTTGAAACGTTTTGAAGCTCTTCATATTTTTCACACCTTTTCAGGCTCTTCAAGTTTTTCAACACCGCTTCATGCTCCTCCTATTTTTCAGACCGTTTCATGCTCCTCATATTTTGACACATTTTGAAGCTCTTCATATTTTTCACACCTTTTCAGGCTCTTCAAAATTTTCAACAATGTTACAGTGCTCCTCCTATTTTTCAGACCGTTTCATGCTCCTCATATTTTTGACACCTTTTGAAGCTCCTCATATTTTTGACACATTTTGAAGCTCTTCATATTTTTCACACTTTTTCAGGCTCTTCATGTTTTTCAACAACGCTTCATACTCCTCCTATTTTTCACACCTTTTGAAGCTCTTCATATTTTTCACACCTATTCAGGCTTTTCATGTTTTTGAACACCGCTTCATGCTCCTCCTATATTTCACAACTTTTTAAGCTCTTCATATTTTTCACACATTTTCATGCTCTTCATGTTTTTCAACAACGCTTCATACTCCTCCTATTTTTCACACCTTTTGAAGCTCTTCATATTTTTCACACTTTTTCAGGCTTTTCATGTTTTTGAACAACGCTTCATGCTCCTACTATTTTCAGACCGTTTCAAGCTCCTCATGTATTTCACACCGTTTGAAGCTTTTCATATTTTTCACACCTTTTCAGGCTCTTCATATTTTTGAACACCGTTTCATGCTGCTCCTATTTTTCAGACCGTTTCATACTCCTCATATTTTTGACAGCTTTTGAAGCTCTTCATATTTTTCACAAGTGTTCAGGCTCTTGGTGTTTTTGAAAACCGTTTCATGCTCCTCATATTTTTCAGACAGTTTCATGCTTCTCATATTTTTGACACCTTTTGAAGCTCTTCATATTTTTCACAACTTTTCAGGCTCTTCATGTTTTTGAACAACGCTTCATGGTCCTCCTATTTTCAGACCGGTTCAAGCTCCTCATGTATTTCACACCGTTTGAAGCTCTTCATATTTTTCACACATTTTCAGGCTCTTCATGTTTTTGAACAGCGTTTCATGCTACTCCTATTTTTCAGACCGTTTCATACTCCTCATATTTTTGACACCTTTTGAAACTTTTCATATTTTTCACACCTTTTAGGCTCTTCATGTTTTTCAGCACAGCTTCATGCTCCTCTTATTTTTCAGACCGTTTCATGCTCCTCATGTATTTCACACATTTTGAAGCTCTTCAAATTTTTCACACCTTTTCAGTCTCTTCATGTTTTTGAACACCGCTTCATGCTCCTCCTATTTTTCAGACCGTTTCATGCTTCTCATATTTTTGACACCTTTCGTAGCTCTTCATATTTTTCACACGTTTTCAGGTTCTTCATGTTTTTCAAAATCGCTTCATGGTCCTCCTATTTTTCAGAAGGTTACATACTTCTCATATTTTTGACACCTTTTGAATCTCTTCATGTTTTTCACACCTTTTCAGGCTCTTCATGTTTTTGAACGCCCCTTCATGCTCCTCTTCTTTTTCAGACCATTTCATACTACTCATATTTTTGACACCTTTTGAAGCTCTTGATATATTTCACAACTTTTCAGTCTCTTCATGTTTATCAACACCACTTCATGCTCTTCCTGTTTTTCAGACCATTTCATGCTCATCTCATTTTTGACACCTGTTGAAGCTCTTCATATTTCTCACACCTTTTGAAGCTCTTCATTTATTTCATTCCTTTACAAGCTCTTCACGTTTTTCAACACCGCTTCACCTCCTCCTATTTTTAGACCGTTTCATGCTCCTCATATACTACACACCTTTTGAAGCTCTTCATATTTTTCACACCTTTTCAGGCTCTTCATGTTTTTGAACACCGCTTCATGCTCCTACTTTTTTTCAGACCTTTTCATATTCCTCCTATTTTTCAGATCATTTCATGTTCGTCATATTTTTGACACCTTTTGAAGCTCTTCATATTTTTCACACCTTTTCAGGCTCTTCATGTTTTTCAACACCGCTTCATGCTCCTCCTACTTTTTCGACCTTTTCATGCTCCTCATATTTTTGACTCCTTTTGAACCTCTTCATATTTTTCACACTTTTTCTGGCTCTTCACATTTTTCAACACCACTTCATGCTCCTCCTATGTTTAGAACGTATAATGCTCCTCATAATTTTGACACCTTTTGAAGCTCTTCATATTTTTCACACTTTTTCAGTCTCTTCATGTTTTGAACACGGCTTCATGATCCTCCTATTTTTCAGACCGTTTCATGCTCCGCATATATTTCACACCTTTTGAAGCTCTTCATATTTTTCACACCTTTTCTTGTTCTCATGTTTTTGAACACAACTTCATGCTCCTCCTATTTCTCAGACCATTTCAGGCTCCTCATATTTTTGACAGCTTTTGAATCTCTTCATATTTTTCACACCTTTTCATGATCTTCATGTTCTTCAACACCGTGTCATGCTCATCCTCTTTTTCAGACGCTTTCATGCTCCTCATATTTTTCACACCTTTAAAGCTCTTCATATTTTTCACACATTTTAAGGCTCTTCATATTTTTCAACACCGTGTCATGCTCCTGCTATTTTTCAGACGGTTTCATGCTCCTCATAATTTTCACAACTTTAAAGCTCTTCATATTTTTCACACCTTTTAAGGCTCTTCATGTTTTTGAACACCACTACATGCTCCTCCTATTTTTCAGACCGTTTCATGCTCCTCATATTTTTGACACCTTTTGAAGCTCTTCATATTTTTAACACCTTTTCAGGCTCTTCATGTTTTTGAACACCATTTCATGCTCCTCATATTTTGACAACTATTGAAAGTCTTCATATTTTTCAGACCGTTTCATGCTCCTCATATTTTGACACCTTTTGAAGCTCTTCATATATTTCACAGATTTTCAGGCTCTTCAGGTTTTTGAACATCGTTTCATGCTCCTCCTATTTTTCAGAACGTTCCATGCTCCTCATATTTTTCACACCTTTTGCAGCTCTTCATATTTTTCACACCTTTTCTGGCTCTTCATATTTTTAAACACCACTTAATGCTCCTCCTATGTTTAGAACGTTTAATGCTCCTCATAATTTTGACACCTTTTGAAGCTCTTCATATTTTTCACACCTTTTCAGTCTGTTCATGTTTTGAACACCGCTTCATGATCCTCCTATTTTTCAGACCGTTTCATGCTCCTCGTATTTTTTAGACCGTTTCAGGGTGTCCATGTTTTTGAACACCACTTCATGCTCCTATTTTTCAGACCGTTTCATACACCTCATGAATTTCACACCTTTTGAACCTCTTCATATTTTTCACATTTTTGAAGCTCTTCATATATTTCACACCTTTTCAGTCTCTTCTTTTTTTTCAACACCACTTCATGCTCCGCCTATTTTTCAGACCGTTTCATGTTCATCTCATTTTTGCCACCTTTTGAAGCTCTTCATATTTTTCACACGTTTTCAGGCTCTTCATGTTTTTCAACACCGCCTCATGCTCCTCCTATTTTTCAGACGATTTCATGCTCCTCATATTTTTGACACCTTTTGAAGCTCTTCATATTTTTCACACCTTTCAGGCTCTTCATATTTTTCACACTTATTCAGGCTCTTCAAGTTTTGAACACCGCTTCATGCTCCTCCTATTTTTCAGACTGTTTCATGCTCCTCATATTTTTGACACTTTTTGAAGCTCTTCGTATTTTTCAAACCTTTTCAGGCTCTTCATGTTTTTGAAAACCGCCTCATCCTCCTCCTATTTTTCACACCTTTTGAAGCTCTTCATATTTTTCAAACCTTTCCAGGCTCTTCAAGTTTTTCAACACCGCTTCCTGCTCCTCGTATTTTTCAGACCGTTTCATTCTCCTCATATTTTTGACAACTTTTGAAGCTCTTCATATTTTTCACACCTTTTCAGGCTCTTCATGTTTTTGAACACCGCTTCATGCTCCTCCTATTTTTCCGACAGCTTCATGCTCCTTCTATTTTTCAGACCGTTTCATGCTCCTCATATTTTTGACACTTTTTGAAGCTCTTCGTATTTTTCAAACCTTTTCAGGCTCTTCATGTTTTTGAAAACCGCCTCATCCTCCTCCTATTTTTCACACCTTTTGAAGCTCTTCATATTTTTCAAACCTTTCCAGGCTCTTCAAGTTTTTCAACACCGCTTCCTGCTCCTCGTATTTTTCAGACCGTTTCATTCTCCTCATATTTTTGACAACTTTTGAAGCTCTTCATATTTTTCACACCTTTTCAGGCTCTTCATGTTTTTGAACACCGCTTCATGCTCCTCCTATTTTTCCGACAGCTTCATGCTCCTTCTATTTTTCAGACCGTTTCATGCTCCTCATATTTTTGACAATTTTGGAAGCTCTTCATATTTTTCACACCTTTTCATGCTCTTCATGTTTTTGAACACCGTTTCATGCCCCTCCTAATTTTCAGACCGTTTCATGCTCCTCATGTTTTTGACAGCTTTTGAAGCTTTTAATATTTTTCACACCTTTTAAGGCTCTTCATGATTTTGAACACCGCTTCATGCTTCTCCTTATTTTCAGGCCTTTTCATGTTCCTCATATTTTTGAAGCTCTTCATATTTTTCACCTTTTTTCAGGCTCTTCATATTTTTGAACACACCTTCATGCTCCTCCTATTTTTCAGACCGTTTCATGTTCCTCATGTATTTCACACCTTGTGAAGCTCTTCATATTTTTCACACCTTTTCAGTCTCTTCATGTATTTGAACAGGATTTCATGCTCCTCGTATTTTTCAGACCGTTTCATGCTCCTCATAATTTTGAAACCTTTTGAAGCTCTTCATATTTTTCACAACTTTTCAGGCTCGTCATGTTTTTCAACACCACTTCATGCTCCTCCTATTTTTCAGACCGTTTCATGCTCATCTCATTTTTGACACCTTTTGAAGCTCTTCATATTTTTCACACATTTTCAGGCTCTTCATGTTTTTGAACACCGCTTCATGCTCCTCCCATTTATGAGACCGTTTCATGCTCCTCATAGTTTTGACACCTTTTGAAGCTCTTCACATTTTACACAACTTTTCAGGCTCTTCATGTTTTTGAACACCGCTTCATGCTCCTCCTAGTTTTCAGAACGTTTCTTGCTCCTCATATTTTTCACACCTTTTGAAGCTCTTCATATTTTTCCCACCTTTTCAGGCTCTTCATGTTTTTCAACACCGTTTCATGCTCCTCCTATTTTTCAGACCGTTTAATGCTCCTCATATTTTTGACACCTTTTGAAGCTCCTTCTATATTTCACAACTTTTAAGGCTCTTCATGTTTTTCAACACCTTTTCATGCTCCTCTAATTTTTCAGACAGTTTCATGCTCCTCCTATTTTTCAGACCGTTTCATGCTCCTCATATATTTGACACCTTTCCAAGCTCTTCATATTTTTCACACCTTTTCAGGCTCTTCATGTTTCTCAACACCGCTTCATGCTCCTCCTATTTTTCAGACATTTTCATGCTCCTCATATTTTTGACACCTTTTGAAGCTCTTCATATTTTTGACACCTTTTCAGGCTCTTCAAGTTTTTGAACAATGTTCCAATGCTCCTCCTATTTTTCAGACAGTTTCATGCTGCTCATATTTTTGACACCTTTTGAAGTTCTTCATATATTTCACACCTTTTGAAGCTCTTCATATATTTCACACTTTTTCAGGCACTTCATGTTTTTCAACACCACTTCATGCTTCTCCTATTTCTCCGACCGTTTCATGCTCATCGCATTTTTGACAGCTTTTGAAGCTCTTCATATTTATCACACCTTTTCAGGCTCTTCATGTTTTTCAACACCACTTCATGCTCTTCTATTTTCAGACGGTTTCATGCTCTTCTTATTTTTGACACCTTTTCAAGCTCCTCATATATTTCACACCATTTCAGGCTCTTCATGTTTTTCAACACCACTTCATGCTCCTCCTATTTTTAAGACCGTTTCATGTTCCTCATATATTTCATACCTTTTGAAGGTCTTCATATTTTTCACACCTTTTCAGGCTCTTCATGTTTTTGAGCACCGTTTCATGCTCCTACTATTTTTCACACCTTTTGAAGCTCTTCATATATTTCACACATTTTCAGGCTCTTCATGTTTTTCAACAACGCTTCATGCTCCTCCTTTTTTTCACACCTTTTGAAGCTCTTCATATTTTTCAATAATTTTCAGGCTCTTCATGTTTTTGAACAATGCTTCATGCTCCTACAATTTTCAGACCGTTTCAAACTCCTCATGTGTTTCACACCATTTGAAGCTCTTCATATTTTTCACACCTTTTCAGTCTCTTCATATTTTTGAACAGCGTTTCGTGCTGCTCCTATTTTTCAGACGGTTTCATACTCCTCATATTTTTGACACATTTTGAAGCTCTTCATATATTTCACACCTCTTAAGGCTCTTCATGTTTTTCAGCACCACTTCATGCTCCTCCTCTTTTTCAGACCGTTTCATGCTCCTCTTATTTTTGACACCTTTTGAAGCTCTTCATATTTTTTACACCTTTTCAGGCTCTACATGTTTTTCAACTAGGATTCATGCTCCTCTTATTTTTCCGACCGTTTCTTGCTCCTCATATTTTTCGCACCTTTTGAAGCTCTTCATATTTTTCACACCTTTTAAGGCTCTTCATGTTTTTCAACAACGCTTCATGCTCCTCCTATTTTTCAGACCGTTTCATGCTCCTCATGTATTTCACTCCTTTTGAAGCTCTTCATATTTTTCGCATATTTTTAGGCTCTTCATGTATTTCCACAACGTTTCAGCCTCTCCTATTTTTCAGACCGTTTCATGCTCCTCATATTTTTCACACCTTTTGAAGCTCTTCATATATTTCACACCTTTTCAGGCTCTTCATGTATTTCAACACCGTTTCATGATTCTCCTATTTTACAGACCGTTTCATGCTCCTAATGTATTTCACACATTTTGAAGCTCTTCATATTTTTCACAACTTTTCAGGCTCTTCATGTTTTTGAACACCGTTTCATGCACCTCCTATTTTTCAGACAGTTTCATGCTCCTCATGTTTTTCACACCTTTTGAAGCTCTTCATATTTTTCACACCTTTTCATGCTCTTAATGTTTTTGAACACCGCTACAATCCTCCTCCTATTCTTCAGACAGTTTCATGCTCCTCATATTTTTCACACCTTTTGAAGCTCTTCATATTTTTCACACCTTTTCAGGCTCTTCATGTTTGTCAACATTGCTTCATGCTCCTCCTACTTTTCAGACCGTTTCATGCTCCTATTGTATTTCACACCTTTTGAAGCTCTTCATATTTTTCACACCTTTTCAGGCTCTTCATGTTTTTGAACACCATTTCAAGCTCCTCTTATTTTTCAGATCGTTTTATGCTCCTCATATTTTTGAAACGTTTTGAAGCTCTTCATATTTTTCACACCTTTTCAGGCTCTTCATGTTTTTCAACACCGCTACATGCTCCTCCTATTTTTCAGACCGTTTCATGCTCCTCATATTTTGACACATTTTGAAGCTATTCATATTTTTCACACCTTTTCAGGCTCTTCAAAATTTTCAACAATGTTATAATGCTCCTCCTATTTTTCAGACCGTTTCATGCTCCTCATATTTTTGACACCTTTTGAAGCTCCTCATATTTTTGACACATTTTGAAGCTCTTCATATTTTTCACACTTTTTCAGGCTCTTCATGTTTTTCAACAACGCTTCATACTACTCCTATTTTTCACACCTTTTGAAGCTCTTCATATTTTTCACACCTATTCAGGCTTTTCATGTTTTTGAACACCGCTTCATGCTCCTCCTATATTTCACACCTTTTGAAGCTCTTCATATTTTTCACACATTTTCATGCTCTTCATGTTTTTCAACAACGCTTCATACTCCTCCTATTTTTCACACCTTTTGAAGCTCTTCATATTTTTCACACCTTTTCAGGCTTTTCATGTTTTTGAACAATGCTTCATGCTCCTACTATTTTCAGACCGTTTCAAGCTCCTCATGTATTTCACACCGTTTGAAGCTTTTCATATTTTTCACACCTTTTCAGGCTCTTCATATTTTTGAACACCGTTTCATGCTGCTCCTATTTTTCAGACCGTTTCATACTCCTCATATTTTTGACAGCTTTTGAAGCTCTTCATATTTTTCAAACCTTTTCAGGCTGTTCATGGTTTTAAACAACGCTTCATGCTACTCCTATTTTTCAGACCGTTTCATGCTCCTCATGTATTTCACACATTTTGAAGCTCTTCATATTTTTCACAACTTTTCAGTCTCTTCATGTTTTTGAACATGGTTTCATGCTCCTCCTATTTTCAGACCGTTTCATGCTCCTCACAGTTTTGAGACCTTTTGAAGCTCTTCATATTTTTCACAACTTTTCAGGCTCTTCATGTTTTTCAACACCGCTTCATGATCTTCCAATTTTTCAGACCGGTTCATGCTCCTCATATTGTTGACACCTTTAGAAGCTCTTCATATTTTTCACATCTTTTCAGCCTCTTCATGTTTTTCAACACCACTTCATGCTCGTCCTATTTTCCAAACCGTTTCATGCTCCTCATATTTTTGACACCTTTTGAATCTCTTCATATATTTTACACCTTTTCAGGCTCTACATGTTTTTCAACACCACTTCATGCTCCTCCTTCTTTTCAGACCAATTCATGCTCATCTCATTTTTGGCACTTTTTGAAGCTCTTCATATTTTTAACACCTTTTGAAGCTCTTCATATTTTTCACACCTTTTGAGGCTCTTCATGTTTTTCAAACCCCTTCATGCTCCTCCTATTTTTCAGACCGATTCATGCCCCTCATGTATTTCACACCATGAAGCTCTTCATATTTTTCACAGCTTTTCAGGCTCTTCATGTTTTTGAACACCGTTTCATGCTCCTCCTATTTTTCAGACCGATTCATGCTCCTCATATTTTTGACACGTTTTGAAGCTCTTCGTATTTTTCACAAGTGTTCAGGCTCTTGGTGTTTTTGAAAACCGTTTCATGCTCCTCATATTTTTCAGACAGTTTCATGCTTCTCATATTTTTGACACCTTTTGAAGCTCTTCATATTTTTCACAACTTTTCAGGTTCTTCATGTTTTTCAACACCGCTTCATGATCTTCCAATTTTTCAGACCGGTTCATGCTCCTCATATTGTTGACACCTTTAGAAGCTCTTCATATTTTTCACACCTTTTCAGGCTCTTCATGTTTTTCAACACCGCTTCATGCTCCTTCTATTTTTCAGACCGTTTTATGCTCCTCATATTTTTGACACCTTTTGAAGTTCTTCATATTTTTGACAACTTTTCAGGTTCTTCATGTTTTTCAACACCACTTCATCCTCCTCCTGTTTTTCAGACGTTTCATGCTCCTCATATTTTTGACACGTTTTGAAGCTCTTCATATTTTTCACAAGTGTTCAGGCTCTTGGTGTTTTTGAAAACCGTTTCATGCTCCTCATATTTTTCAGACAGTTTCATGCTTCTCATATTTTTGACACCTTTTGAAGCTCTTCATATTTTTCACAACTTTTCAGGCTCTTCATGTTTTTGAACAACGCTTCATGGTCCTCCTATTTTCAGACCGGTTCAAGCTCCTCATGTATTTCACACCGTTTGAAGCTCTTCATATTTTTCACACATTTTCAGGCTCTTCATGTTTTTGAACAGCGTTTCATGCTGCTCCTATTTTTCAGACCGTTTCATACTCCTCATATTTTTGACACCTTTTGAAACTTTTCATATTTTTCACACCTTTTAGGCTCTTCATGTTTTTCAGCACAGCTTCATGCTCCTCTTACTTTTCAGACCGTTTCATGCTCCTCATGTATTTCACACATTTTGAAGCTCTTCAAATTTTTCACACCTTTTCAGTCTCTTCATGTTTTTGAACACCGCTTCATGCTCCTCCTATTTTTCAGACCGTTTCATGCTTCTCATATTTTTGACACCTTTCGTAGCTCTTCATATTTTTCACACGTTTTCAGGTTCTTCATGTTTTTCAAAATCGCTTCATGGTCCTCCTATTTTTCAGAAGGTTACATACTTCTCATATTTTTGACACCTTTTGAATCTCTTCATATTTTTCACACCTTTTCAGGCTCTTCATGTTTTTGAACGCCCCTTCATGCTCCTCTTCTTTTTCAGACCATTTCATACTACTCATATTTTTGACACCTTTTGAAGCTCTTCATATATTTCACAACTTTTCAGTCTCTTCATGTTTATCAACACCACTTCATGCTCTTCCTGTTTATCAGACCATTTCATGCTCTTCTCATTTTTGACACCTGTTGAAGATCTTCATATTTCTCACACCTTTTGAAGCTCTTCATTTATTTCATTCCTTTACAGGCTCTTCACGTTTTTCAACACCGCTTCACCTCCTCCTATTTTTTAGACCGTTTCATGCTCCTCATATACTACACACCTTTTGAAGCTCTTCATATTTTTCACACCTTTTCAGGCTCTTCATGTTTTTGAACACCGCTTCATGCTCCTACTTTTTTTCAGACCGTTTCATGCTCCTCATGTATTTCACACCTTTTGAAGCTCTTCAAATTTTTCACAACTTTTCAGGCTCTTCATGTTTTTGAACACCGCTTCATGCTCCTCCTATTTTTCAGACCTTTTCATATTCCTCCTATTTTTCAGATCATTTCATGTTCGTCATATTTTTGACACCTTTTGAAGCTCTTCATATTTTTCACACCTTTTCAGGCTCTTCATGTTTTTCAACACCGCTTCATGCTCCTCCTATTTTTTCGACCTTTTCATGCTCCTCATATTTTTGACTCCTTTTGAACGTCTTCATATTTTTCACACTTTTTCTGGCTCTTCATATTTTTCAACACCACTTCATGCTCCTCCTATGTTTAGAACGTATAATGCTCCTCATAATTTTGACACCTTTTGAAGCTCTTCATATTTTTCACACCTTTTCAGTCTCTTCATGTTTTGAACACGGCTTCATGATCCTCCTATTTTTCAGACCGTTTCATGCTCCGCATATATTTCACACCTTTTGAAGCTCTTCATATTTTTCACACCTTTTCTTGTTCTCATGTTTTTGAACACAACTTCATGCTCCTCCTATTTCTCAGACCATTTCAGGCTCCTCATATTTTTGACAGCTTTTGAATCTCTTCATATTTTTCACACCTTTTCATGATCTTCATGTTCTTCAACACCGTGTCATGCTCGTCCTATTTTTCAGACGCTTTCATGCTCCTCATATTTTTCACACCTTTAAAGCTCTTCATATTTTTCACACATTTTAAGGCTCTTCATATTTTTCAACACCGTGTCATGCTCCTGCTATTTTTCAGACGGTTTCATGGTCCTCATAATTTTCACAACTTTAAAGCTCTTCATATTTTTCACACCTTTTAAGGCTCTTCATGTTTTTGAACACCACTACATGCTCCTCCTATTTTTCAGACCGTTTCATGCTCCTCATATTTTTGACACCTTTTGAAGCTCTTCATATTTTTAACACCTTTTCAGGCTCTTCATGTTTTTGAACACCATTTCATGCTCCTCATATTTTGACAACTATTGAAAGTCTTCATATTTTTCAGACCGTTTCATGCTCCTCATATTTTGACACCTTTTGAAGCTCTTCATATATTTCACAGATTTTCAGGCTCTTCAGGTTTTTGAACATCGTTTCATGCTCCTCCTATTTTTCAGAACGTTCCATGCTCCTCATATTTTTCACAACTTTTGCAGCTCTTCATATTTTTCACACCTTTTCTGGCTCTTCATATTTTTAAACACCACTTAATGCTCCTCCTATGTTTAGAACGTTTAATGCTCTTTATAATTTTGACACCTTTTGCAGCTCTTCATATTTTTCACACTTTTTCTGGCTCTTCATATTTTTCAACACCACTTTATGCTCCTCCTATGTTTAGAACGTTTAATGCTCCTCGTAATTTTGACACCTTTTGAAGCTCTTCATATTTTTCAAACCTTTTCAGTCTGTTCATGTTTTGAACACCGCTTCATGATCCTCCTATTTTTCAGACCGTTTCATGCTCCTCGTATTTTTTAGACCGTTTCAGGGTGTCCATGTTTTTGAACACCACTTCATGCTCCTATTTTTCAGACCGTTTCATACACCTCATGAATTTCACACCTTTTGAACCTCTTCATATTTTTCACATTTTTGAAGCTCTTCATATATTTCACACCTTTTCAGTCTCTTCTTTTTTTTCAACACCACTTCATGCTCCGCCTATTTTTCAGACCGTTTCATGTTCATCTCATTTTTGCCACCTTTTGAAGCTCTTCATATTTTTCACACGTTTTCAGGCTCTTCATGTTTTTCAACACCGCCTCATGCTCCTCCTATTTTTCAGACGATTTCATGCTCCTCATATTTTTGACACCTTTTGAAGCTCTTCATATTTTTCACACCTTTCAGGCTCTTCATATTTTTCACACTTATTCAGGCTCTTCAAGTTTTGAACACCGCTTCATGCTCCTCCTATTTTTCACACTGTTTCATGCTCCTCATATTTTTGACACTTTTTGAAGCTCTTCGTATTTTTCAAACCTTTTCAGGCTCTTCATGTTTTTGAAAACCGCCTCATCCTCCTCCTATTTTTCACACCTTTTGAAGCTCTTCATATTTTTCCAACCTTTCCAGGCTCTTCAAGTTTTTCAACACCGCTTCCTGCTCCTCGTATTTTTCAGACCGTTTCATTCTCCTCATATTTTTGACAACTTTTGAAGCTCTTCATTTTTTTCACACCTTTTCAGGCTCTTCATGTTTTTGAACACCACTTCATGCTCCTCCTATTTTTCAGACCGTTTCATACTCCTCATATTTTTGACAAGTTTTGAAGCTCTTCATATTTTTCACACCTTTTCAGGCTCTTCATGTTTTTCAGCACTACTTCATGCTCCTCCTAAATTTCAGACCGTATCATGCTCCTCATATTTTTGACACCTTTCGAAGGTCTTCATATTTTTCACACCTTTTCAGGCTCTTCATATTTTTCATCACCGCTTCATGCTCCTCCTATTTTTCCAACCGTTTCGTGCTCCTCATATTTTTGACACCTTTTGAAGCTCTTCATATTTTTCATACGTTTTGAAGCTCTTCATATTTTTCACAGCTTTTTAGGATCTTCAAGGTTTTCAACACCGCTTCATGCTCCTCCTATTTTTCAGCCCGTTTCATGCTCCTCATTGTTTGACACCTTTTCAAGCTCTTCATATGTTCACACCTTTACAGGCTATTCACGTTTTTCAACACCACTTCATGCTCCTCCTATTTTTCAGAGAGTTTCATGCTCGTCATGTATTTCACACCTTTTGAAGCTTTTCATATTTTTCACACCTTTTGAAGCTCTTCATATATTTCACACCTCTCCAGGCTATTCATGTTTTCAATAACACTTCATGCTACTCCTTTTTTTCAAACCGTGTCATGCTCCTCCTATTTTTGACACCTTGTGAAGCTTTTCATATTTTTCACACCTTTCAGGTTCTTCATGTTTTTCAAGACCACAACATGCTGCTCGTATTTTTCAGACCGTTTCATGCTCCTAATATTTTTGACACCTTTTGAAACTCTTCATATATATCACTCCTTTTCACGCTCTTCATTTTTTGAACACCACTTCATGCTCCTCCTATTTTTCAGACCGTTTCATGCTCATCACATTTTTGACTCCTTTTGAAGCTTTTCAGATTTTTCACACCTTTTCAGGCTCTTCATGTTTTTGAACACCACTTCAAGCTCCTCCAGGTTTGCAGACCGTTTCATGCTCCTCATATTTTTCACACCTTTTGAAGCTCTTCATATTTTTCACACCTTTTGAAGCTCTTCATATTTTTCACACCTTTTCAGGCTCTTCATATTTTTGAACACCGCTTCATGATCCTCCTATATTTCAGACTGTTTCATGCTCCTCATATTTTGACATTTTTTGAAGCTTTTCATATTTTTCACATCCTTTTCAGGCTCTCCATGTTTTTCAAAAACGCTTCTTGCTCCTCCTATTTTTCAAACCATTTCATGCTCATCTCATTTTTGACACGTTTTGAAGCTCCTCATATTTTTCACAGCTTTTGAAGCTCTTGATATTTTTCACACCTTTTCAAGCTTTTCATGTGTTTCAACACTGCTTCATTCTCCTCCTATTTTTCAGACCGTTTCATGCTCCTCATATATTTCACACCTTTTGAAGCTCTTTATATTTTTCACACCTTTTCAGGTTCTTGATGTTTTTCAACACCACTTCATGCTCCTCCTATTTTTCAGACCGTTTCATGCTCCTAATTTATTTCACACCTTTTGAAGCTCTTCATATTTTTCACACCTTTTCAAGCTCTTCATATTTTTCCACTCCGCTTCATGCTGATCCGATTTTTCAGACCGGTTCATGCTCCTCATATTTTTGACACCTTTTGAAGCTCTTCATATTTTTCACACCTTTTCAGGCTCTGCATGTTTTTGAACACCGCTTCATGCTACTCCTATTTTTCAGACCGTTTCATGCTCCTCATATATTTGACAACGTTTGAAGCTCTTCATATTTTGCACACCTTTTCAGCATCTTCACGTTTTTCACAACCACTTCATGCTCCTCCTATTTTTCAGACCGTTTCATGCTCCTTATATTTTTGACACCTTTTGAAGCTCTTCATATTTTTCACTCCTTTTCAGGCTTTTCATGTTTTTCAACACCACTTCATGCTCCTCCAGGTTTGAAGACCGTTTCATGCTCCTCATATTTTTCCCACCTTTTGAAGCTCTTCATATATTTCACACCTTTTCAGACTCTTCATATTTTTGAAAACCGCTTCATGCTTCTCCTATTTTTCAGACCGTTTCATGCTCCTCATATTTTTGACACCTTTAGAAGCTCTTCATATTTTTCACACCTTTGCAGGCTCTTCATGTTTTTGAACACCGCTTCATGGTCCTCCTATTTTTCTCACCGTTTCATGCTCCTCATTTTTTTCACACCTTTTGAAGCTCTTCATATTTTTCACACCTTTTGAGGCTCTTCATGTGTTTGAACACCGTTTCATGCTCCTCCTATTTTTCAGACCGTTTCATGCTCCTCATATTTTTGACACCTTTTGAAGCTCTTCATATATTTCACATCTTTTCAGGCTCTTCATGTTTTTGAACACCACTTCATGCTCCTGCTCATTTTCAGAGAGTTTAATCCTCCTCATGTATTTCACACCTTTTGAAGCTCTTCATATTTGTCACACCTTTTCAGGCTCTTCATGTTTTTGAACACTATTTCATGCTCCTCCTATTTTGCAGACCGTTTCATTCTCCTCATATTTTTGACACCTTTTGAAGCTCTTCATATGTTTCACACCTTTTCAGGCTTTTCATTTTTTTCAACACAACTTCATGCTGCTCCTATTTTTCAGAGCGTTTCATGCTCATCTCATTTTGACACCTTTTGAAGCTTTTCATATTGTTCACACCTTTTCAGGCTCTTCATGATTTTCAACACCGCTTCATGCTCCTCCTATTTTTCAGACCGTTTCATGCTCATCTCATTTTTGACACCTTTTTAATCTCTTCATAGTTTTCACAACTTTTGAAGCTCTTCATATTTTTCATATTTTTGAAGCTCTACATATTTTCACACGTTTTCACACTCTTCATGTTTTTCAACACCGCTTCATGCTCCTCCTATTTTTCAAACCGTATCATGATCCTCATATTTTTGAAAAATTTCGAAGCTCTTCATATTTTTCACACCTTTTCAGGCTCTTCATGTTTGTGAACACTTCTTCCTGCTCTTCCTCTTTTTCAGACCGTTTCATGCTCCTCATATTTTTGACACTTTTTGAAGCTCTTCATATTTTTCACTCATTTTCAGGCTCTTCGTGTTTTTCAACACCACTTCATGCTCCTCCTATTTTTCAACCGTTTCATGCTCATGTAATTTTTGACACCTTTTGAAGCTCGTCATATTTTTCACACCTTTTGAAGCTCTTCTAATTTTTCACACCTTTTCAGGCTCTTCATGTTTTTGAACATCTTTTCATGCTCCTCATATTTTTGAAACCTTTAGAAACTCTTCATATTTTTTACAGCTTTTCAGGCTCTTCATGTTTTTCAACACCGCTTCATGCTCCACCTATTTTTCAGACAGTTTCATGCTCCTCATATTTTTGACACCTTTAGAAGCTCTTCATGTTTTTGAAACCGTTTCATGCTCCTCCTATTTTTCAGACGGTTTCATGCTCCTCATATTTTTGACACATTTTGAAGCTCTTCATATTTTTCACACCTTTTCAGGCTCTTCATGTTTTTGAACACCGCTTCATGTTCCTCCTATTTTTCAGACCGTTTCATGCTCCTCATTTATTTAACACCTTTTGAAGCTCTTCATATTTTTCACACCTTTTCAGGCTCTTCATGTTTTTGAACAACTTTTCATGCTCCTCCTATTTTGCAGACCGTTTCATGTTCCTCATATTTTTGACACTTTTTGAAGCTCCTCATATTTTTCACACCTTTTGAACCTCTTCATATATTTCACACCATTTCAGGTTCTTCATGTTTTTCAACACCACTTCATGCTCCTCCTATTTTTCAGACCGTTTCATGCTCCTCATAATTTTGACACCTTTAGAAGCTCTTCATATTTTTGACTATTTTCAGGCTCTTCATGTTTTTCAACACCACCTCATGCTCCTCCTATTTTTCAGACGGTTTCATGCTCCTCATATTTTTGACACCTTTAGAAGCTCTTCATATTTTTCACACCTTTTCAGGCTCTTCATATTTTTCAACACCGCTTCATACTCCTCCTATTTTTAATACCGTTTCATTCTCCTCATAATTTTGACTCCTTTGAAGCTCTTCATATATTTCACACCGTTTCAGGCTCTTCTTTTTTTTCAACACCACTTCATGCTCCTCCTATTTTTCAGACCGTTTCATGCTCATCTCATTTTGACACCTATTGAAGCTCTTCATATTTTTCACAACTTTTGAAGCTCTTCATATTTTTCACAACTTTTAAAGCTCTTCATATTTTTCACACCTTTTCAGGCTCTTCATGTTTTTGAATACCGCTTCATTCTCCTCCTATTTTTCAGACAGTTTCATGCTCCTCATATTTTTGACACCTTTTGAAGCTCTTCATATTTTTCACACCTTCTCAGGCTCTTCATGTTTTTGAACACCGCTTCATGATCCTCCTGTTTTTCAGACCATTTCATGCTCTTCATATTTGTGAAACATTTTGAAGCTCTTCATATTTTTCACACCTTTTCAGGCTCTTCATGTTTTTCACCACCACTTCATGCTCCTCCTATTTTTCAGACCGTATCATGCTCATCTCATTTTTGTCACCTTTGAAGCTCTTTATATTTTTCAAACCTTTTGAAGCTCTTCATATTTTTCACACGTTTTCAGGCTCTTCATATTTTTCAACACCGTTTCATGCTGCTTCTATTTTTCAGACCGTTTCATGCTCTTCATATTTTTCACACCTTTTGAAGCTCTTCATATTTTTCACACCTTTTCAGGATCTTCATGTTTTGGAACACAGCTTCATGCTCCTCCTATTTATCAGATAGTTTCATGCTCCTCATATTTTTGACACCTTTTGAAGCTCTTCCTACTTTTCACACCTTTTCAGGCTCTTCATGCTTTTGAACACCGCTCCATGCTCCTCCTATTTTTCAGACCGTTTCATAGTCCTCGTATTTTTCAGACCGTTTCAGGGTGTCCATGTTTTTGAACACATCTTCATGCTCCTCCTATTTTTCAGACCGTTTCATGCTCTTCATATATTTGACACCTTTTGAAGCTCTTCATATTCTTCTCACCTTTTCAGGCTCTTCATGTTTTAGAACACCGCTTCATGCACCTCCGATTTTTCACACCGTTTCATGCTCCTCATATTTTTGACACCTTTTGAAGCTCTTCATATTTTTCACAACTTTTCAGGCTCTTCATGTTTTTAAACACCGCTTCATGCTCCTCCTATTTTTCAGACCGTTTCATGCTCCTCATATATTTCAAACATTTTGAAGCTCTTCATATTTTTCACAACCTTTCAGGCTCTTCATGTTTTGAATACTTCTTAATGCTCCTCCTATTTTTCAGTACGTTTCATACTCCTCATATTTTTGACATCTTTTTAACCTCTTCATATTTTTCACACCTTTTCAGGCTCTTCATGTTTTTCAACACCACTTCATGCTCCTCCTATTTTTCAGACCGTTTAATGCTCCTCACGTATTTCACACCTTTTGAAGCTCCTCATATTTTTCACAACTTTTCATGCTCTTCATGTTTTTGAACACGGCTTCATGCTCCTCCTATTTTTCAGACCGTTTTATGCTCCTCATATTTTTGAAACCTTTTGAAGCTCTTCATATTTTTCACACCTTTTCAGACTCTTCATGGTTTTCAACACCACTTCATGCTCCTCCTATTTTTCAACCGTTTCATGCTCATGTAATTTTTGACACCTTTTGAAGCTCGTCATATTTTTCACACCTTTTAAAGCTCTTCTAATTTTTCACACCTTTTCAGGCTCTTCCTGTTTTTCAACACCGCTTCATGCTCCTCCTATTTTTTCAGACCGTTTCATGCTCCTCATGTATTTCACACCTTTTGAAGCTCTTCATATTTATCACAGTTTTCAGTCTCTCATGTTTTTGAACACATCTTCTTGCTCCTCCTATTTTTCAGACCGTTTCATGCTCTTCATATATTTGACACCTTTTAAAGCTCTTCATATTCTTCTCACCTTTTCAGGCTCTTCATGTTTTAGAACACCGCTTCATGCTCCTACTATTTTTCAGACCGTTTCATGCTCCTCATATTTTTGACAACTTTTGAAGCTCTTCATATATTTCACACCTTTTAAGGCTCTTCATGTTTTTGAACACCACTTCATACTTCTACTATTTTCAGACCGTCTAATGCTCCTCATGTATTTCACACATTTTGACGCTCTTCATATTTTTCACACCTTTTCAGGCTCTTCATGTTTTTCAACACCGTTTCATGCTCCTCCTATATTTCTGGCCGTTTCATGCTCCTCATATTTTTGACACCTTCTGAAGATCTTCATATTTTTCACATCTTTTCAGACTCTTCATGTTTTTGATCACCGTTTCATGCTCCTCCTAATTTTCAGACCGTTTCCTGCTGCTCATATTTTTGACACCTTTTGAAGCTCTTTACATTTTCCACACCTTTTCAGGCTCTTCATGTTTTTCAACACCGATTCCTGATCCTCCTATATTTCAGACCGTTTCATGCTCCTCATATTTTTGACACGTTTTGAAGCTCTTCGTATTTTCCACACCTTTTCAGACTCTTCATGTTTTTCAACACCGCTTCATGCTCCTCCTATTTTTCAGAACGTTTCATGCTCCTCATATTTTTGAAACGTTTTGACGCTCTTCAGATTTTTCACACCTTTTCAGGCTCTTCATGTTTTTAACACCGCTGCATGTTCCTTCTATTTTTCAGACCGTTTCATGCTCCTCATTTATTTAACACCTTTTGAAGCTCTTCATATTTTTCACACCTTTTCAGGCTCTTCATGTTTTTGAACAACTTTTCATGCTCCTCCTATTTTGCAGACCGTTTCATGTTCCTCATATTTTTGACATTTTTTGAAGCTCCTCATTTTTTTCACACCTTTTGAACCTCTTCATATATTTCACACCATTTCAGGTTCTTCATGTTTTTCAACACCACTTCATGCTCCTCCTATTTTTCAGACCGTTTCATGCTCCTCATAATTTTGACACCTTTAGAAGCTCTTCATATTTTTGACAATTTTCAGGCTCTTCATGTTTTTCAACACCACCTCATGCTCCTCCTATTTTTCAGACGGTTTCATGCTCCTCATATTTTTGACACCTTTAGAAGCTCTTCATATTTTTCACACCTTTTCAGGCTCTTCATATTTTTCAACACCGCTTCATACTCCTCCTATTTTTAATACCGTTTCATGATCCTCATATTTTTGACTCCTTTGAAGCTCTTCATATATTTCACACCGTTTCAGACTCTTCTTTTTTTTCAACACCACTTCATGCTCCTCCTATTTTTCAGACCGTTTCATGCTCATCTCATTTTGACACCTATTGAAGCTCTTCATATTTTCACAACTTTTGAAGCTCTTCATATTTTTCACACCTTTTAAAGCTCTTCATATTTTTCACACCTTTTCAGTCTCTTCATGTTTTTGAATACCGCTTCATGCTCCTCCTATTTTTCAGACCGTTTCATGCTCCTCCTATTTTTCACACCTTTTGAAGCTCTTCATATTTTTCGCACCTTTTCAGGTTCTTCATGATTTTCAACACCGCTTAATGCTCCTCGTATTTTTCAGACCGTTTCATGCTCATCTCATTTTTGACACCTTTTGAAGATCTTCATATTTTTCACATCTTTTGAAGCTCTTCATATTTTTCACATTTTTTAAAGCTCTTCATATTTTTCACACCTTTTCAGGCTCTTCATGTTTTTGAACACCGCTTCATGCTCCTCCTATTTTTCAGACTGTTTCATGCTCCTCATATTTATGACAACTTTTGAAGCTGTTCATATTTTTCACACCTTTTCAGCCCCTTCATGTTTTTGAACACTGCTTCATGGTCCTATTATTTTTCAGACCGTTTCATGCTCCTCATGTATTTCACACCTTTTGAAACTCTTCATATTTATCACAGCTTTTCAGGCTCTTCATGTTTTTCCACAGCACTTCATGCTTCTGTTATTTTTCAACCCGTTTCATGCTCCTCATGTATTTCACACCTTTTGAAGCTCTTCATATTATTCACACCTTTTCAGGCTCTTCATATTTTTGATCACCGTTTCATGCTCCTCCTATTTTTCAGACCGTTTCATGCTCCTCATATTTTTGACACCTTTTGAAGCTCTTCATATTTTTCACACCTTCTCAGGCTCTTCATGTTTTTGAACACCGCTTCATGATCCTCCTGTTTTTTAGACCATATCATGCTCTTCATATTTGTGAAACATTTTGAAGCTCTTCATATTTTTCACACCTTTTCAGGCTCTTCATGTTTTTCACCACCACTTCATGCTCCTCCTATTTTTCAGACCGTATCATGCTCCTCATATTTTTGACACCTTCTGAAGATCTTCATATTTTTCACATCTTTTCAGACTCTTCATGTTTTTGATCACCGTTTCATGCTCCTCCTAATTTTCAGACCGTATCCTGCTGCTCATATTTTTGACACCTTTTCAGACCTTTTCATGTTCGTCTCATTTTTGCCACGTTTTGAAGCTCTTCATATTTTTCACACCTTTTGAAGCTCTTCATATTTTTCACACGTTTTCAGGCTCTTCATGTTTTTCAACACCGCTTCATGCTGCTCATATTTTTCAGACCGTTTCATGCTACTCATATTTTTGACACGTTTTGACACTCTTCATATTTTTCAAACCTTTTCAGTCTCTTCATGTTTTTCAACACCGCTTCATGCTCCTCCTATTTTTCAGAACGTCTCATGCTCCTCATATTTTTGACACCTTTTGAAGCTCTTCATATTTTTCACACCTTTTCAGGCTCTTCATGTTTGTGAACACTTCTTCATGCTCTTCCTGTTTTTCAGACCGTTTCATGCTCCTCATATTTTTGACACTTTTTGAAGCTCTTCATATTTTTCACTCATTTTCAGGCTCTTCATGTTTTTCAACACCACTTCATGCTCCTCCTATTTTTGAGACCGTTTCATGCTCCTCATATTTTTGACACCTTTAGAAACTCTTCATATTTTTCACACCTTTTCAGGCTCTTCATGTTTTTTATCACTGCCTCATGCTCGTCCTATTTTTCAGAACGTTTCATGCTCCTCATATTTTTGACACCTTTTGAAGCTCTTCATATTTTTCACACCTTTTCAGGCTTTTCATGTTTTGGAACACCGCTTCATGTTCCTCCTATTTTTCAGACCGTTTCATGCTCCTCATATTTTTGACACCTTTTGAAGCTCTTCATATATTTCACACCTTTTCAGGCTCTTCATATTTTTGAACACCGCTTCATGCTCCTCCTATTTTTCAGATTGTTTCATGCTCCTCATATTTTTGACACCTTTTGAAGCTCTTCATATTTTTCACACCTTTTCAGGCTCTTCATGTTTTTCAACACCGCTTCATGCTCGTCGTATTTTGCCGACCGTTTCATGCTCCTCATATTTTTGACACCTTTTGAAGCTCTTCAGATATTTCACACCTTTCCAGGCTCTTCATTTTTTCAACACCACTTCATGCTCCTCCTATTTTTCAGATCTTTTCATGCTCATCTCATTTTAACACCTTTTGAAGCTCTTCATATATTTGACAAATTTTGAAGGTCTTCATATTTTTTACACGTTTTCAGGCACTTCATGATTTTCAACACCGCTTCATGCTCCTCCTATTTTTCAGAACTTTTCATGCTCATCTCTTTTTTGACACCTTTTGAAGCTCTTCATATTTTTCACACCTTTTGAAGCTCTTCATATTTTTCACATTTATGAATCTCTTCATATTTTCCACACGTTTTCACACAATTCATGTTTTTCAACATCGCTTCATGCTCCTCCTATTTTTCAGACCGTTTCATTCTCCTCATATTTTTGACACCTTTTGAAGCTCTTCATATATTTCACACTTTTTCAGACTTTTCCTTTTTTTCAACACGACTTCATGCTCCGCCTATTTTTCAGACCGTTTCATGCTCATCTCATTTTGACACCTTTTGAAGCTCTTCATGTTTTTCACATCTTTTGAAGCTCTTCATATTTTTCACAACTTTTCAGGCTCTTTATGATTTTCAACAGCGCTTCATGTTCCTCCTATTTTTCAGACCGTTTCATGCTCCTCATAATTTTGACACCTTTTGAAGCTTTCATATTTTTAACACGTTTTCAGGCTCTTCATCTTTTTCAACACCACTTCATGCTTCTCCTTTTTTGCAGACCGTTTCATGCTACTCATATTTTTAACACCTTTTGAAGCTCTTCATAATTCTCACACCTTTTCAGGCTATTCATGTTTTTCAACAACGCTTCATGCTCCTCCGATTTTTCAGACCGTTTCATGCTCCTCATATTTTTGACACCTTTTGAAGCTCTTCATATTTTTCACACCTTTTCAGGCTCTTCATGTTTTTGAACACCGCTTCTTGCTCCTCCTCTTTTTCAGACCGTTTCATGCTCCTCATATTTTTGACACCTTTTGAAGCTCTTCATATTTTTCACAACTTTTCAGGCTCTTTATGTTTTTCAACACCGCTTCATGCACGTCCTATTTTTCAGACCGGTTCATGCTCATCTCATTTTTGACACCTTTTGAAGTTTTTCATATTTTTCACAACTTTTCAGGCTCTTCATGTTTTTGAACACCGCTTCATCCTAATCCTATTTTTCAACCATATCATGCTCCTCATATTTTTCATACCTTTTGAAGCTCTTCATATATTTCACACCTTTTCAGGCTCTTCATGTTTTTGAACACCACTTCATGCTCCTGCTCATTTTCAGAGAGTTTTATGCTCCTCATGTATTTCACACCTTTTGAAGCTCTTCATATTTTTCACACCTTTTCAGGCTCTTCATGTTTTTGAACACCACTTCATGCTCCTCCTATTTTTCAGACCGTTTAATCCTCCTCATGTATTTCACACCTTTTGAAGCTCTTCATATTTGTCACACCTTTTCAGTCTCTTCATGTTTTTGAACACTATTTCATGCTCCTCCTATTTTTCAGACCGTTTCATTCTCCTCATATTTTTGACACCTTTTGAAGCTCTTCTTATGTTTCACACCTTTTCAGGCTTTTCATTTTTTTCAACACCACTCATGCTGCTCCTATTTTTCAGAGCGTTTCATGCTCATCTCATTTTGACACCTTTTGAAGCTTTTCATATGGTTCACACCTTTTCAGGCGCTTCATGATTTTCAACACCACTTCATGCTCCTCCTATTTTTCAGACCGTTTCATGCTCATCTCATTTTTGACACCTTTTTAATCTCTTCATAGTTTTCACAACTTTTGAAGCTCTTCATATTTTTAATATTTTTGAAGCTCTACATATTTTCACACGTTTTCACACTCTTCATGTTTTTCAACACCGCTTCATGCTCCTCCTATTTTTCAAACCGTATCATGCTCCTCATATTTTTGAAAAATTTTGAAGCTCTTCATATTTTTCACACCTTTTCAGGCTCTTCATGTTTGTGAACACTTCTTCATGCTCTTCCTCTATTTCAGACCGTTTCATGCTCCTCATATTTTTGACACTTTTTGAAGCTCTTCATATTTTTCACTCATTTTCAGGCTCTTCATGTTTTTCAACACCACTTCATGCTCCTCCTATTTTTCAACCGTTTCATGCTCATGTAATTTTTGACACCTTTTGAAGCTCGTCATATTTTTCACACCTTTTGAAGCTCTTCTAATTTTTCACACCTTTTCAGGCTCTTCCTGTTTTTCAACACCGCTTCATGCTCCTCCTATTTTTTCAGACTGTTTCATGCTCCTCATGTATTTCACACCTTTTGAAGCTCTTCATATTTATCACAGTTTTCAGTCTCTCATGTTTTTGAACACAGCTTCATGCTCCTCCTATTTTTCAGACCGTTTCATGCTCTTCATATATTTGACACCTTTTGAAGCTCTTCATATTCTTCTCACCTTTTCAGGCTCTTCATGTTTTAGAACACCGCTTCATGCTCCTACTATTTTTCAGACCGTTTCATGCTCCTCATATTTTTGACAACTTTTGAAGCTCTTCATATATTTCACACATTTTCAGGCTCTTCATGTTTTTCAACACCACTTCATGCTCCTCCTATTTTTAAGACCGTTTCATGCTCATCTCATTTTTGACACCTTTTGAAGCTCTCCATATTTTTCACACCTTTTCTGGCTCTTCATGTTTTTGAACATTGCCTCATGCTCCTCCTACTTTTCAGACCATTTCATGCTCCTCATGTATTTCACACATTTTGAAGCTCATTATAATTTTCCCACCTTTTCAGGCTCTTCATTTTTTTGAAAACGGTTTCATGCTCCTCCTATTTTTCAGACAGTTTCATGCTCCTCCTATTTTTGACACCTTTAGAAGCTCTTCATGTTTTTGAAACCGTTTCATGCTCTTCCTATTTTTCAGACCGTTTCATGCTCATCTCATTTTGACACCTATTGAAGCTCTTCATATTTTTCACAACTTTTGAAGCTCTTCATATTTTTCACACCTTTTAAAGCTCTTCATATTTTTCACACCTTTTCAGGCTCTTCATGTTTTTGAACACCGCTTCATGTTCCTCCTATTTTTCAGACCGTTTCATGCTCCTCATTTATTTAACACCTTTTGAAGCTCTTCATATTTTTCACACCTTTTCAGGCTCTTCATGTTTTTGAACAACTTTTCATGCTCCTCCTATTTTGCAGACCGTTTCATGTTCCTCATATTTTTGACACTTTTTGAAGCTCCTCATATTTTTCACACCTTTTGAACCTCTTCATATATTTCACACCATTTCAGGTTCTTCATGTTTTTCAACACCACTTCATGCTCCTCCTATTTTTCAGACCGTTTCATGCTCCTCATAATTTTGACACCTTTAGAAGCTCTTCATATTTTTGACTATTTTCAGGCTCTTCATGTTTTTCAACACCACCTCATGCTCCTCCTATTTTTCAGACGGTTTCATGCTCCTCATATTTTTGACACCTTTAGAAGCTCTTGATATTTTTCACACCTTTTCAGGCTCTTCATATTTTACAACACCGCTTCATACTCCTCCTATTTTTAATACCGTTTCATTCTCCTCATATTTTTGACTCCTTTGAAGCTCTTCATATATTTCACACCGTTTCAAGCTCTTCTTTTTTTTTCAACACCACTTCATGCTCCTCCTATTTTTCAGACCGTTTCATGCTCATCTCATTTTGACACCTATTGAAGCTCTTCATATTTTTCACAACTTTTGAAGCTCTTCATATTTTTCACACCTTTTAAAGCTCTTCATATTTTTCACACCTTTTCAGGCTCTTCATGTTTTTGAATACCGCTTCATGCTCCTCCTATTTTTCAGACCGTTTCATGCTCCTCCTATTTTTCACACCTTTTGAAACTCTTCATATTTTTCGCACCTTTTCAGGCTCTTCATGATTTTCAACACCGCTTAATACTCCTCGTATTTTTCAGACCGTTTCATGCTCATCTCATTTTTGACACCTTTTGAAGATCTTCATATTTTTCACATTTTTGAAGCTCTTCATATTTTTCACATTTTTTAAAGCTCTTCATATTTTTCACACCTTTTCAGGCTCTTCATGTTTTTGAACACCGCTTCATGCTCCTCCTATTTTTCAGACTGTTTCATGCTCCTCATAGTTATGACAACTTTTGAAGCTGTTCATATTTTTCACACCTTTTCAGGCCCTTCATGTTTTTGAACACCGCTTCATGCTCCTCCTATTTTTCAGACCGTTTCATGCTCCTCATGTATTTCACACCTTTTGAAGCTTTTCATATTTTTCACACCTTTTCAGGTTCTTCATGTTTTTCAACACCGTTTCATGCTCCTCCTGTTTTTCAGACCGTTTCATGCTCATCTCATTTGTGACACCTTTTGAAGCTCTTCATATTTTTCACAACTTTTGAAGCTCTTCATATTTTTCACACCTTTTAAAGCTTTTCATATTTTTCACACCTTTTCAGGCTCTTCATATTTTTGATCACCGTTTCATGCTCCTCCTATTTTTCAGACCGTTTCATGCTCCTCATATTTTTGACACCTTTTGAAGCTCTTCATATTTTTCACACCTTCTCAGGCTCTTCATGTTTTTGAACACCGCTTCATGATCCTCCTGTTTTTCAGACCATTTCATGCTCTTCATATTTGTGAAACATTTTGAAGCTCTTCATATTTTTCAAACCTTTTCAGGCTCTTCATGTTTTTCACCACCACTTCATGCTCCTCCTATTTTTCAGACCGTATCATGCTCATCTCATTTTTGTCGCCTTTGAAGCTCTTTATATTTTTCAAACCTTTTGAAGCTCTTCATATTTTTCACACGTTTTCAGGCTCTTCATATTTTTCAACACCGTTTCATGCTGCTTCTATTTTTCAGACCGTTTCATGCTCCTCATATTTTTCACACCTTTTGAAGCTCTTCATATTTTTCACACCTTTTCAGGATCTTCATGTTTTGGAACACAGCTTCATGCTCCTCCTATTTATCAGACCGTTTCATGCTCCTCATATTTTTGACACCTTTTGAAGCTCTTCCTATTTTTCACACCTTTTCAGGCTCTTCATGCTTTTGAACACCGCTCCATGCTCCTCCTATTTTTCAGACCGTTTCATAGTCCTCGTATTTTTCAGACCGTTTCAGGGTGTCCATGTTTTTGAACACCATTTCATGCACCTCCTATATTTCAGACAGTTTCATGCTCCTCATATTTTTGACATGTTTTGAAGCTCTTCATATTTTTCACAACTTTTCAGGCTCTTCATATGTTTGAACACAGTTTCATGCTCCTCCTATTTTTCAGACCGTTCCATGCTCCTCATGTTTTTGACACCGTTGAAGCTCTTCATATTTTTCACACCTTTTCAGGCTTCTCATGTTTTTGAACACCGCTTCATGATCCTCATATTTTTCAGATCGTTTCATGCTCCTCATATTTTTGACACCTTTTGACGCTATTCATATTTTTCACACCTTTTCAGGCTCTTCATGTTTTTGAACACCACTTCATACTTCTACTATTTTCAGACCGTCTAATGCTCCTCATGTATTTCACACATTTTGACGCTCTTCATATTTTTCACACCTTTTCAGGCTCTTCATGTTTTTCAACACCGTTTCATGCTCCTCCTATATTTCTGACCGTTTCATGCTCCTCATATTTTTGACACCTTCTGAAGATCTTCATATTTTTCACATCTTTTCAGACTCTTCATGTTTTTGATCACCGTTTCATGCTCCTCCTAATTTTCAGACCGTTTCCTGCTGCTCATATTTTTGACTCCTTTTGAAGCTCTTTACATTTTTCACACCTTTTCAGGCTCTTCTTTATTTTCAACACCACTTCATGCTCCGCCTACATTTCAGACCGTTTCATGTTCGTCTCATTTTTGCCACGTTTTGAAGCTCTTCATATTTTTCACACCTTTTGAAGCTCTTCATATTTTTCACACGTTTTCAGGCTCTTCATGTTTTTCAACACCGCCTCATGCTCCTCCTATTTTTCAGACCGTTTCATGCTCCTCATATTTTTGACACCTTTTGAAGCTCTTCATATACTTCAAACCTTTTCAGGCTCTTCATGTTTTTCAACACCGCTTCATGCTGCTCATATTTTTCAGACCGTTTCATGCTACTCATATTTTTGACACGTTTTGACACTCTTCATATTTTTCAAACCTTTTCAGGCTCTTCATGTTTTTCAACACCGCTTCATGCTCCTCCTATTTTTCAGAACGTCTCATGCTCCTCATATTTTTGACACCTTTTGAAGCTCTTCATATTTTTCACACCTTTTCAGGCTCTTCATGTTTGTGAACACTTCTTCATGCTCTTCCTGTTTTTCAGACCGTTTCATGCTCCTCATATTTTTGACACTTTTTGAAGCTCTTCATATTTTTCACTCATTTTCAGGCTCTTCATGTTTTTCAACACCACTTCATGCTCCTCCTATTTTTGAGACCGTTTCATGCTCCTCATATTTTTGACACCTTTAGATACTCTTCATATTTTTCACACCTTTTCAGGCTCTTCATGTTTTTTATCACTGCCTCATGCTCGTCCTATTTTTCAGAACGTTTCATGCTCCTCATATTTTTGACACCTTTTGAAGCTCTTCATATTTTTCACACCTTTTCAGGCTTTTCATGTTTTGGAACACCGCTTCATGTTCCTCCTATTTTTCAGACCGTTTCGTGCTCCTCATATTTTTGACACCTTTTGAAGCTCTTCATATATTTCACACCTTTTCAGGCTCTTCATATTTTTGAACACCGCTTCATGCTCCTCCTATTTTTCAGATTGTTTCATGCTCCTCATATTTTTGACACCTTTTGAAGCTCTTCATATTTTTCACACCTTTTCAGGCTCTTCATGTTTTTCAACACCGCTTCATGCTCGTCGTATTTTGCCGACCGTTTCATGCTCCTCATATTTTTGACACCTTTTGAAGCTCTTCAGATATTTCACACCTTTCCAGGCTCTTCATTTTTTCAACACCACTTCATGCTCCTCCTATTTTTCAGATCTTTTCATGCTCATCTCATTTTAACACCTTTTGAAGCTCTTCATATATTTGACAAATTTTGAAGGTCTTCATATTTTTCACACGTTTTCAGGCACTTCATGATTTTCAACACCGCTTCATGCTCCTCCTATTTTTCAGAACTTTTCATGCTCATCTCTTTTTTGACACCTTTTGAAGCTCTTCATATTTTTCACACCTTTTGAAGCTCTTCATATTTTTCACATTTATGAATCTCTTCATATTTTCCACACGTTTTCACACAATTCATGTTTTTCAACATCGCTTCATGCTCCTCCTATTTTTCAGACCGTTTCATTCTCCTCATATTTTTGACACCTTTTGAAGCTCTTCATATATTTCACACTTTTTCAGACTTTTCCTTTTTTTCAACACGACTTCATGCTCCGCCTATTTTTCAGACCGTTTCATGCTCATCTCATTTTGACACCTTTTGAAGCTCTTCATGTTTTTCACATCTTTTGAAGCTCTTCATATTTTTCACAACTTTTCAGGCTCTTTATGATTTTCAACAGCGCTTCATGTTCCTCCTATTTTTCAGACCGTTTCATGCTCCTCATAATTTTGACACCTTTTGAAGCTTTCATATTTTTAACACGTTTTCAGGCTCTTCATCTTTTTCAACACCACTTCATGCTTCTCCTTTTTTGCAGACCGTTTCATGCTACTCATATTTTTAACACCTTTTGAAGCTCTTCATAATTCTCACACCTTTTCAGGCTATTCATGTTTTTCAACAACGCTTCATGCTCCTCCGATTTTTCAGACCGTTTCATGCTCCTCATATTTTTGACACCTTTTGAAGCTCTTCATATTTTTCACACCTTTTCAGGCTCTTCATGTTTTTGAACACCGCTTCTTGCTCCTCCTCTTTTTCAGACCGTTTCATGCTCCTCATATTTTTGACACCTTTTGAAGCTCTTCATATTTTTCACAACTTATCAGGCTCTTTATGTTTTTCAACACCGCTTCATGCACGTCCTATTTTTCAGACCGGTTCATGCTCATCTCATTTTTGACACCTTTTGAAGTTTTTCATATTTTTCACAACTTTTCAGGCTCTTCATGTTTTTGAACACCGCTTCATCCTAATCCTATTTTTCAACCATATCATGCTCCTCATATTTTTCATACCTTTTGAAGCTCTTCATATATTTCACACCTTTTCAGGCTCTTCATGTTTTTGAACACCACTTCATGCTCCTGCTCATTTTCAGAGAGTTTTATGCTCCTCATGTATTTCACACCTTTTGAAGCTCTTCATATTTTTCACACCTTTTCAGGCTCTTCATGTTTTTGAACACCACTTCATGCTCCTCCTATTTTTCAGACCGTTTAATCCTCCTCATGTATTTCACACCTTTTGAAGCTCTTCATATTTGTCACACCTTTTCAGTCTCTTCATGTTTTTGAACACTATTTCATGCTCCTCCTATTTTTCAGACCGTTTCATTCTCCTCATATTTTTGACACCTTTTGAAGCTCTTCTTATGTTTCACACCTTTTCAGGCTTTTCATTTTTTTCAACACCACTCATGCTGCTCCTATTTTTCAGAGCGTTTCATGCTCATCTCATTTTGACACCTTTTGAAGCTTTTCATATGGTTCACACCTTTTCAGGCGCTTCATGATTTTCAACACCGCTTCATGCTCCTCCTATTTTTCAGACCGTTTCATGCTCATCTCATTTTTGACACCTTTTTAATCTCTTCATAGTTTTCACAACTTTTGAAGCTCTTCATATTTTTAATATTTTTGAAGCTCTACATATTTTCACACGTTTTCACACTCTTCATGTTTTTCAACACCGCTTCATGCTCCTCCTATTTTTCAAACCGTATCATGCTCCTCATATTTTTGAAAAATTTTGAAGCTCTTCATATTTTTCACACCTTTTCAGGCTCTTCATGTTTGTGAACACTTCTTCATGCTCTTCCTCTATTTCAGACCGTTTCATGCTCCTCATATTTTTGACACTTTTTGAAGCTCTTCATATTTTTCACTCATTTTCAGGCTCTTCATGTTTTTCAACACCACTTCATGCTCCTCCTATTTTTCAACCGTTTCATGCTCATATAATTTTTGACACCTTTTGAAGCTCGTCATATTTTTCACACCTTTTGAAGCTCTTCTAATTTTTCACACCTTTTCAGGCTCTTCCTGTTTTTCAACACCGCTTCATGCTCCTCCTATTTTTTCAGACTGTTTCATGCTCCTCATGTATTTCACACCTTTTGAAGCTCTTCATATTTATCACAGTTTTCAGTCTCTCATGTTTTTGAACACAGCTTCATGCTCCTCCTATTTTTCAGACCGTTTCATGCTCTTCATATATTTGACACCTTTTGAAGCTCTTCATATTCTTCTCACCTTTTCAGGCTCTTCATGTTTTAGAACACCGCTTCATGCTCCTACTATTTTTCAGACCGTTTCATGCTCCTCATATTTTTGACAACTTTTGAAGCTCTTCATATATTTCACACATTTTCAGGCTCTTCATGTTTTTCAACACCACTTCATGCTCCTCCTATTTTTAAGACCGTTTCATGCTCATCTCATTTTTGACACCTTTTGAAGCTCTCCATATTTTTCACACCTTTTCTGGCTCTTCATGTTTTTGAACATTGCCTCATGCTCCTCCTACTTTTCAGACCATTTCATGCTCCTCATGTATTTCACACATTTTGAAGCTCATTATAATTTTCCCACCTTTTCAGGCTCTTCATTTTTTTGAAAACGGTTTCATGCTCCTCCTATTTTTCAGACAGTTTCATGCTCCTCCTATTTTTGACACCTTTAGAAGCTCTTCATGTTTTTGAAACCGTTTCATGCTCTTCCTATTTTTCAGACCGTTTCATGCTCATCTCATTTTGACACCTATTGAAGCTCTTCATATTTTTCACAACTTTTGAAGCTCTTCATATTTTTCACACCTTTTAAAGCTCTTCATATTTTTCACACCTTTTCAGGCTCTTCATGTTTTTGAACACCGCTTCATGTTCCTCCTATTTTTCAGACCGTTTCATGCTCCTCATTTATTTAACACCTTTTGAAGCTCTTCATATTTTTCACACCTTTTCAGGCTCTTCATGTTTTTGAACAACTTTTCATGCTCCTCCTATTTTGCAGACCGTTTCATGTTCCTCATATTTTTGACACTTTTTGAAGCTCCTCATATTTTTCACACCTTTTGAACCTCTTCATATATTTCACACCATTTCAGGTTCTTCATGTTTTTCAACACCACTTCATGCTCCTCCTATTTTTCAGACCGTTTCATGCTCCTCATAATTTTGACACCTTTAGAAGCTCTTCATATTTTTGACAATTTTCAGGCTCTTCATGTTTTTCAACACCACCTCATGCTCCTCCTATTTTTCAGACGGTTTCATGCTCCTCATATTTTTGACACCTTTAGAAGCTCTTGATATTTTTCACACCTTTTCAGGCTCTTCATATTTTACAACACCGCTTCATACTCCTCCTATTTTTAATACCGTTTCATTCTCCTCATATTTTTGACTCCTTTGAAGCTCTTCATATATTTCACACCGTTTCAGGCTCTTCTTTTTTTTTCAACACCACTTCATGCTCCTCCTATTTTTCAGACCGTTTCATGCTCATCTCATTTTGACACCTATTGAAGCTCTTCATATTTTTCACAACTTTTGAAGCTCTTCATATTTTTCACACCTTTTAAAGCTCTTCATATTTTTCACACCTTTTCAGGCTCTTCATGTTTTTGAATACCGCATCATGCTCCTCCTATTTTTCAGACCGTTTCATGCTCCTCCTATTTTTCACACCTTTTGAAACTCTTCATATTTTTCGCACCTTTTCAGGCTCTTCATGATTTTCAACACCGCTTAATACTCCTCGTATTTTTCAGACCGTTTCATGCTCATCTCATTTTTGACACCTTTTGAAGATCTTCATATTTTTCACATTTTTGAAGCTCTTCATATTTTTCACATTTTTTAAAGCTCTTCATATTTTTCACACCTTTTCAGGCTCTTCATGTTTTTGAACACCGCTTCATGCTCCTCCTATTTTTCAGACTGTTTCATGCTCCTCATAGTTATGACAACTTTTGAAGCTGTTCATATTTTTCACACCTTTTCAGGCCCTTCATGTTTTTGAACACCGCTTCATGCTCCTCCTATTTTTCAGACCGTTTCATGCTCCTCATGTATTTCACACCTTTTGAATCTTTTCATATTTTTTACACCTTTTCAGGTTCTTCATGTTTTTCAACACCGTTTCATGCTCCTCCTGTTTTTCAGACCGTTTCATGCTCATCTCATTTGTGACACCTTTTGAAGCTCTTCATATTTTTCACAACTTTTGAAGCTCTTCATATTTTTCACACCTTTTAAAGCTTTTCATATTTTTCACACCTTTTCAGGCTCTTCATATTTTTGATCACCGTTTCATGCTCCTCCTATTTTTCAGACCGTTTCATGCTCCTCATATTTTTGACACCTTTTGAAGCTCTTCATATTTTTCACACCTTCTCAGGCTCTTCATGTTTTTGAACACCGCTTCATGATCCTCCTGTTTTTCAGACCATTTCATGCTCTTCATATTTGTGAAACATTTTGAAGCTCTTCATATTTTTCACACCTTTTCAGGCTCTTCATGTTTTTCACCACCACTTCATGCTCCTCCTATTTTTCAGACCGTATCATGCTCATCTCATTTTTGTCGCCTTTGAAGCTCTTTATATTTTTCAAACCTTTTGAAGCTCTTCATATTTTTCACACGTTTTCAGGCTCTTCATATTTTTCAACACCGTTTCATGCTGCTTCTATTTTTCAGACCGTTTCATGCTCCTCATATTTTTCACACCTTTTGAAGCTCTTCATATTTTTCACACCTTTTCAGGATCTTCATGTTTTGGAACACAGCTTCATGCTCCTCCTATTTATCAGACCGTTTCATGCTCCTCATATTTTTGACACCTTTTGAAGCTCTTCCTATTTTTCACACCTTTTCAGGCTCTTCATGCTTTTGAACACCGCTCCATGCTCCTCCTATTTTTCAGACCGTTTCATAGTCCTCGTATTTTTCAGACCGTTTCAGGGTGTCCATGTTTTTGAACACCACTTCATGCACCTCCTATATTTCAGACAGTTTCATCCTCCTCATATTTTTGACATGTTTTGAAGCTCTTCATATTTTTCACAACTTTTCAGGCTCTTCATATGTTTGAACACAGTTTCATGCTCCTCCTATTTTTCAGACCGTTCCATGCTCCTCATGTTTTTGACACCGTTGAAGCTCTTCATATTTTTCACACCTTTTCAGGCTTCTCATGTTTTTGAACACCGCTTCATGATCCTCATATTTTTCAGATCGTTTCATGCTCCTCATATTTTTGACACCTTTTGACGCTATTCATATTTTTCACACCTTTTCAGGCTCTTCATGTTTTTGAACACCACTTCATACTTCTACTATTTTCAGACCGTCTAATGCTCCTCATGTATTTCACACATTTTGACGCTCTTCATATTTTTCACACCTTTTCAGGCTCTTCATGTTTTTCAACACCGTTTCATGCTCCTCCTATATTTCTGACCGTTTCATGCTCCTCATATTTTTGACACCTTCTGAAGATCTTCATATTTTTCACATCTTTTCAGACTCTTCATGTTTTTGATCACCGTTTCATGCTCCTCCTAATTTTCAGACCGTTTCCTGCTGCTCACATTTTTGACACCTTTTGAAGCTCTTTACATTTTTCACACCTTTTCAGGCTCTTCTTTATTTTCAACACCACTTCATGCTCCGCCTACTTTTTCAGACCGTTTCATGTTCGTCTCATTTTTGCCACGTTTTGAAGCTCTTCATATTTTTCACACCTTTTGAAGCTCTTCATATTTTTCACACGTTTTCAGGCTCTTCATGTTTTTCAACACCGCCTCATGCTCCTCCTATTTTTCAGACCGTTTCATGCTCCTCATATTTTTGACACCTTTTGAAGCTCTTCATATACTTCACACCTTTTCAGGCTCTTCATGTTTTTCAACACCGCTTCATGCTGCTCATATTTTTCAGACCGTTTCATGCTACTCATATTTTTGACACGTTTTGACACTCTTCATATTTTTCAAACCTTTTCAGGCTCTTCATGTTTTTCAACACCGCTTCATGCTCCTCCTATTTTTCAGAACGTCTCATGCTCCTCATATTTTTGACACCTTTTGAAGCTCTTCATATTTTTCACACCTTTTCAGGCTCTTCATGTTTGTGAACACTTCTTCATGCTCTTCCTGTTTTTCAGACCGTTTCATGCTCCTCATATTTTTGACACTTTTTGAAGCTCTTCATATTTTTCACTCATTTTCAGGCTCTTCATGTTTTTCAACACCACTTCATGCTCCTCCTATTTTTGAGACCGTTTCATGCTCCTCATATTTTTGACACCTTTAGATACTCTTCATATTTTTCACACCTTTTCAGGCTCTTCATGTTTTTTATCACTGCCTCATGCTCGTCCTATTTTTCAGAACGTTTCATGCTCCTCATATTTTTGACACCTTTTGAAGCTCTTCATATTTTTCACACCTTTTCAGGCTTTTCATGTTTTGGAACACCGCTTCATGTTCCTCCTATTTTTCAGACCGTTTCGTGCTCCTCATATTTTTGACACCTTTTGAAGCTCTTCATATATTTCACACCTTTTCAGGCTCTTCATATTTTTGAACACCGCTTCATGCTCCTCCTATTTTTCAGATTGTTTCATGCTCCTCATATTTTTGACACCTTTTGAAGCTCTTCATATTTTTCACACCTTTTCAGGCTCTTCATGTTTTTCAACACCGCTTCATGCTCGTCGTATTTTGCCGACCGTTTCATGCTCCTCATATTTTTGACACCTTTTGAAGCTCTTCAGATATTTCACACCTTTCCAGGCTCTTCATTTTTTCAACACCACTTCATGCTCCTCCTATTTTTCAGATCTTTTCATGCTCATCTCATTTTAACACCTTTTGAAGCTCTTCATATATTTGACAAATTTTGAAGGTCTTCATATTTTTCACACGTTTTCAGGCACTTCATGATTTTCAACACCGCTTCATGCTCCTCCTATTTTTCAGAACTTTTCATGCTCATCTCTTTTTTGACACCTTTTGAAGCTCTTCATATTTTTCACACCTTTTGAAGCTCTTCATATTTTTCACATTTATGAATCTCTTCATATTTTCCACACGTTTTCAGACAATTCATGTTTTTCAACATCGCTTCATGCTCCTCCTATTTTTCAGAGCGTTTCATTCTCCTCATATTTTTGACACCTTTTGAAGCTCTTCATATATTTCACACTTTTTCAGACTTTTCCTTTTTTTCAACACGACTTCATGCTCCGCCTATTTTTCAGACCGTTTCATGCTCATCTCATTTTGCCACCTTTTGAAGCTCTTCATGTTTTTCACATCTTTTGAAGCTCTTCATATTTTTCACAACTTTTCAGGCTCTTTATGATTTTCAACAGCGCTTCATGTTCCTCCTATTTTTCAGACCGTTTCATGCTCCTCATAATTTTGACACCTTTTGAAGCTTTCATATTTTTAACACGTTTTCAGGCTCTTCATCTTTTTCAACACCACTTCATGCTTCTCCTTTTTTGCAGACCGTTTCATGCTACTCATATTTTTAACACCTTTTGAAGCTCTTCATAATTCTCACACCTTTTCAGGCTATTCATGTTTTTCAACAACGCTTCATGCTCCTCCGATTTTTCAGACCGTTTCATGCTCCTCATATTTTTGACACCTTTTGAAGCTCTTCATATTTTTCACACCTTTTCAGGCTCTTCATGTTTTTGAACACCGCTTCATGCTCCTCCTATTTTTCAGACCGTTTCATGCTCCTCATATTTTTGACACCTTTTGAAGCTCTTCATATTTTTCACAACTTTTCAGGCTCTTTATGTTTTTCAACACCGCTTCATGCACGTCCTATTTTTCAGACCGGTTCATGCTCATCTCATTTTTGACACCTTTTGAAGTTTTTCATATTTTTCACAACTTTTCAGGCTCTTCATGTTTTTGAACACCGCTTCATCCTAATCCTATTTTTCAACCATATCATGCTCCTCATATTTTTCATACCTTTTGAAGCTCTTCATATATTTCACACCTTTTCAGGCTCTTCATGTTTTTGAACACCACTTCATGCTCCTGCTCATTTTCAGAGAGTTTTATGCTCCTCATGTATTTCACACCTTTTGAAGCTCTTCATATTTTTCACACCTTTTCAGGCTCTTCATGTTTTTGAACACCGCTTCATGCTCCTCCTATTTTTCAGACCGTTTAATCCTCCTCATGTATTTCACACCTTTTGAAGCTCTTCATATTTGTCACACCTTTTCAGTCTCTTCATGTTTTTGAACACTATTTCATGCTCCTCCTATTTTTCAGACCGTTTCATTCTCCTCATATTTTTGACACCTTTTGAAGCTCTTCTTATGTTTCACACCTTTTCAGGCTTTTCATTTTTTTCAACACCACTCATGCTGCTCCTATTTTTCAGAGCGTTTCATGCTCATCTCATTTTGACACCTTTTGAAGCTTTTCATATTGTTCACACCTTTTCAGGCTCTTCATGATTTTCAACACCGCTTCATGCTCCTCCTATTTTTCAGACCGTTTCATGCTCATCTCATTTTTGACACCTTTTTAATCTCTTCATAGTTTTCACAACTTTTGAAGCTCTTCATATTTTTAATATTTTTGAAGCTCTACATATTTTCACACGTTTTCACACTCTTCATGTTTTTCAACACCGCTTCATGCTCCTCCTATTTTTCAAACCGTATCATGCTCCTCATATTTTTGAAAAATTTTGAAGCTCTTCATATTTTTCACACCTTTTCAGGCTCTTCATGTTTGTGAACACTTCTTCATGCTCTTCCTCTATTTCAGACCGTTTCATGCTCCTCATATTTTTGACACTTTTTGAAGCTCTTCATATTTTTCACTCATTTTCAGGCTCTTCATGTTTTTCAACACCACTTCATGCTCCTCCTATTTTTCAACCGTTTCATGCTCATGTAATTTTTGACACCTTTTGAAGCTCGTCATATTTTTCACACCTTTTGAAGCTCTTCTAATTTTTCACACCTTTTCAGGCTCTTCCTGTTTTTCAACACCGCTTCATGCTCCTCCTATTTTTTCAGACTGTTTCATGCTCCTCATGTATTTCACACCTTTTGAAGCTTTTCATATTTTTCACACCTTTTCAGGTTCTTCATGTTTTTCAACACCGTTTCATGCTCCTCCTGTTTTTCAGACCGTTTCATGCTCATCTCATTTGTGACACCTTTTGAAGCTCTTCATATTTTTCACAACTTTTGAAGCTCTTCATATTTTTCACACCTTTTAAAGCTTTTCATATTTTTCACACCTTTTCAGGCTCTTCATATTTTTGATCACCGTTTCATGCTCCTCCTATTTTTCAGACCGTTTCATGCTCCTCATATTTTTGACACCTTTTGAAGCTCTTCATATTTTTCACACCTTCTCAGGCTCTTCATGTTTTTGAACACCGCTTCATGATCCTCCTGTTTTTCAGACCATTTCATGCTCTTCATATTTGTGAAACATTTTGAAGCTCTTCATATTTTTCACACCTTTTCAGGCTCTTCATGTTTTTCACCACCACTTCATGCTCCTCCTATTTTTCAGACCGTATCATGCTCATCTCATTTTTGTCGCCTTTGAAGCTCTTTATATTTTTCAAACCTTTTGAAGCTCTTCATATTTTTCACACGTTTTCAGGCTCTTCATATTTTTCAACACCGTTTCATGCTGCTTCTATTTTTCAGACCGTTTCATGCTCCTCATATTTTTCACACCTTTTGAAGCTCTTCATATTTTTCACACCTTTTCAGGATCTTCATGTTTTGGAACACAGCTTCATGCTCCTCCTATTTATCAGACCGTTTCATGCTCCTCATATTTTTGACACCTTTTGAAGCTCTTCCTATTTTTCACACCTTTTCAGGCTCTTCATGCTTTTGAACACCGCTCCATGCTCCTCCTATTTTTCAGACCGTTTCATAGTCCTCGTATTTTTCAGACCGTTTCAGGGTGTCCATGTTTTTGAACACCACTTCATGCACCTCCTATATTTCAGACAGTTTCATGCTCCTCATATTTTTGACATGTTTTGAAGCTCTTCATATTTTTCACAACTTTTCAGGCTCTTCATGTGTTTGAACACAGTTTCAAGCTCCTCCTATTTTTCAGACCGTTCCATGCTCCTCATGTTTTTGACACCGTTGAAGCTCTTCATATTTTTCACACCTTTTCAGGCTTCTCATGTTTTTGAACACCGCTTCATGATCCTCATATTTTTCAGATCGTTTCATGCTCCTCATATTTTTGACACCTTTTGACGCTATTCATATTTTTCACACCTTTTCAGGCTCTTCATGTTTTTGAACACCACTTCATACTTCTACTATTTTCAGACCGTCTAATGCTCCTCATGTATTTCACACATTTTGACGCTCTTCATATTTTTCACACCTTTTCAGGCTCTTCATGTTTTTCAACACCGTTTCATGCTCCTCCTATATTTCTGACCGTTTCATGCTCCTCATATTTTTGACACCTTCTGAAGATCTTCATATTTTTCACATCTTTTCAGACTCTTCATGTTTTTGATCACCGTTTCATGCTCCTCCTAATTTTCAGACCGTTTCCTGCTGCTCATATTTTTGACACCTTTTGAAGCTCTTTACATTTTTCACACCTTTTCAGGCTCTTCTTTATTTTCAACACCACTTCATGCTCCGCCTACTTTTCAGACCGTTTCATGTTCGTCTCATTTTTGCCACGTTTTGAAGCTCTTCATATTTTTCACACCTTTTGAAGCTCTTCATATTTTTCACACGTTTTCAGGCTCTTCATGTTTTTCAACACCGCCTCATGCTCCTCCTATTTTTCAGACCGTTTCATGCTCCTCATATTTTTGACACCTTTTGAAGCTCTTCATATACTTCACACCTTTTCAGGCTCTTCATGTTTTTCAACACCGCTTCATGCTGCTCATATTTTTCAGACCGTTTCATGCTACTCATATTTTTGACACGTTTTGACACTCTTCATATTTTTCAAACCTTTTCAGGCTCTTCATATTTTTCAACACCGCTTCATGCTCCTCCTATTTTTCAGAACGTCTCATGCTCCTCATATTTTTGACACCTTTTGAAGCTCTTCATATTTTTCACACCTTTTCAGGCTCTTCATGTTTGTGAACACTTCTTCATGCTCTTCCTGTTTTTCAGACCGTTTCATGCTCCTCATATTTTTGACACTTTTTGAAGCTCTTCATATTTTTCACTCATTTTCAGGCTCTTCATGTTTTTCAACACCACTTCATGCTCCTCCTATTTTTGAGACCGTTTCATGCTCCTCATATTTTTGACACCTTTAGAAACTCTTCATATTTTTCACACCTTTTCAGGCTCTTCATGTTTTTTATCACTGCCTCATGCTCGTCCTATTTTTCAGAACGTTTCATGCTCCTCATATTTTTGACACCTTTTGAAGCTCTTCATATTTTTCACACCTTTTCAGGCTTTTCATGTTTTGGAACACCGCTTCATGTTCCTCCTATTTTTCAAACCATTTCATGCTCATCTCATTTTTGACACCTTTTTAATCTCTTCATAGTTTTCACAACTTTTGAAGCTCTTCATATTTTTAATATTTTTGAAGCTCTACATATTTTCACACGTTTTCACACTCTTCATGTTTTTCAACACCGCTTCATGCTCCTCCTATTTTTCAAACCGTATCATGCTCCTCATATTTTTGAAAAATTTTGAAGCTCTTCATATTTTTCACACCTTTTCAGGCTCTTCATGTTTGTGAACACTTCTTCATGCTCTTCCTCTATTTCAGACCGTTTCATGCTCCTCATATTTTTGACACTTTTTGAAGCTCTTCATATTTTTCACTCATTTTCAGGCTCTTCATGTTTTTCAACACCACTTCATGCTCCTCCTATTTTTCAACCGTTTCATGCTCATGTAATTTTTGACACCTTTTGAAGCTCCTCATATTTTTCACACCTTTTGAAGCTCTTCTAATTTTTCACACCTTTTCAGGCTCTTCCTGTTTTTCAACACCGCTTCATGCTCCTCCTATTTTTTCAGACTGTTTCATGCTCCTCATGTATTTCACACCTTTTGAAGCTCTTCATATTTATCACAGTTTTCAGTCTCTCATGTTTTTGAACACAGCTTCATGCTCCTCCTATTTTTCAGACCGTTTCATGCTCTTCATATATTTGACACCTTTTGAAGCTCTTCATATTCTTCTCACCTTTTCAGGCTCTTCATGTTTTAGAACACCGCTTCATGCTCCTACTATTTTTCAGACCGTTTCATGCTCCTCATATTTTTGACAACTTTTGAAGCTCTTCATATATTTCACACATTTTCAGGCTCTTCATGTTTTTCAACACCACTTCATGCTCCTCCTATTTTTAAGACCGTTTCATGCTCATCTCATTTTTGACACCTTTTGAAGCTCTCCATATTTTTCACACCTTTTCTGGCTCTTCATGTTTTTGAACATTGCCTCATGCTCCTCCTACTTTTCAGACCATTTCATGCTCCTCATGTATTTCACACATTTTGAAGCTCATTATAATTTTCCCACCTTTTCAGGCTCTTCATTTTTTTGAAAACGGTTTCATGCTCCTCCTATTTTTCAGACAGTTTCATGCTCCTCCTATTTTTGACACCTTTAGAAGCTCTTCATGTTTTTGAAACCGTTTCATGCTCTTCCTATTTTTCAGACCGTTTCATGCTCATCTCATTTTGACACCTATTGAAGCTCTTCATATTTTTCACAACTTTTGAAGCTCTTCATATTTTTCACACCTTTTAAAGCTCTTCATATTTTTCACACCTTTTCAGGCTCTTCATATTTTTGAACACCGCTTCATGTTCCTCCTATTTTTCAGACCGTTTCATGCTCCTCATTTATTTAACACCTTTTGAAGCTCTTCATATTTTTCACACCTTTTCAGGCTCTTCATGTTTTTGAACAACTTTTCATGCTCCTCCTATTTTGCAGACCGTTTCATGTTCCTCATATTTTTGACACTTTTTGAAGCTCCTCATATTTTTCACACCTTTTGAACCTCTTCATATATTTCACACATTTTCAGGCTCTTCATGTTTTTGAACAACTTTTCATGCTCCTCCTATTTTTCAGACCGTTTCATGCTCATCTCATTTTTTACACCTTTTGAAGCTCTTTATATTTGTCACACCTTTTGAAGCTCTTCATATTTTCACACGTTTTCAGACTCTTCATGTTTTTCAACACCGCTTCATCCTCCTTCTACTTTTCAGACCATTTCATGATCCTCATATTTTTGACACCTTTTGAAGCTCTTCTAATTTTTCACACCTTTTCAGGCACTTCATGTTTTTGAACACCGCTTCATGCTCCTCCTATCTTTCAGAACGTTTCATGCTCCTCATATTTTTGACACCTTTTGAAGCTCTTCATATTTTTCACACATTTTCATTCTCTTCATGATTTTCAACAACATTTCATGCTCTTCCTATTTTTCAGACCGTTTCATGCTCATCTCATTTTTGACACCTTTTCAAGCTCTTCATATTTTTCAAACCTTTTGAAGCTCTTCATATTTTTCACATTTTTGAAGCTCTTCATATTTTACACACGATTTCAGACTCTCCCTGTTTTTCAACACCGCTTCATGCTCCTGCTAATTATCATACCGTTTCATACTTCTCATATATTTGACACAATTTGAGGCTCTTCATATTTTCCACACCTTTTCAGGCCCTTCATGTTTTTGAACACCGTTTCATAATCCTCCTATTTTTCAGACCCTTTCATGCTACTCATGTATTTCACACCTTTTGAAGCTCTTCATATATTTCACACCTTTTAAGGCTCTTCATGTTTTCCACACCACTTCATGCTTCTCCTATTTTTCAGACCGTTTCATTCTCATCTAATTTTTGACACGTTTTGAAGCTCTTCATATTTTTCACACCTTTTAAATCTCTTCATATTTTTCACACATTTTCAGGCTCTTCATGTTTTTGAACACCGCTTCATGCTCCTCCTATTTTTTAGACCGTTTCATGCTCCTCATGTATTTCACATCTTTTGAAGCTCTTCATATTTTTCACAACTTTCAAGGCTCTTCATGTTTTTGAACAACGTTTCATGCTCCTCCTATATTTCAGACCGTTTCATGCTCCTCATATTTTGACACCTTTTGAAGCTCTTCATATTTTTCACATCTTTTCAGGCTCTTCATGTTTTTCAACACCGCTTCATGCTCCTCCTATTTCTCAGACTGTTTCATGCTCCTCATATTTTTGACACCTTATGAAGCTCTTCATATTTTTTACACCTTTTCAGGCTCTTCATGTTTTTCAACACCGCTTCATGCTCCTCCTATTTTTCAGACCGTTTCATGCTCCTCATGTATTTCACACCTTTTGAAGCTCTTCATATTTTTCACATCTTTTCAGGCTCTTCATGTTTTTCAACACTGCTTCATGCTCCTCCTATTTTTCAGACCGTTCCTTGCTACTCATATTTTTGACACCTTTTGAAGCTCTTCATATTTTTCACACCTTTTCAGGCTCTTCATGTTTTTCAACACCGCTTCATGCACCTCCGATTTTTCACACCGTTTCATGCTCCTCATATTTTTGACACCTTTTGAAGCTCTTCATATTTTTCACAACTTTTCAGGCTCTTCATGTTTTGTATACTGCTTAATGCTCCTCCTATTTTTCAGTACGTTTCATACTCCTCATATTTTTGACATCTTTTTAACCTCTTCATATTTTTCACACCATTTCAGGCTCTTCATGTTTTTCAACACCACTTCATGCTCCTCCTATTTTTCAGACCGTATCATGCTCCACATATTTTTGACACCTTTTGAAGCTTTCCATATTTTTCACACCTTTTCAGGCTCTTCATGGTTTTCAACACCACTTCATGCTCCTCCTATTTTTCAACCGTTTCATGCTCATGTAATTTTTGACACCTTTTGAAGCTCGTCATATTTTTCACACCTTTTGAAGCTCTTCTAATTTTTCACACCTTTTCAGGCTCTTCCTGTTTTTCGACACCGCTCTATCCTCCTCCTATTTTTTCAGACCGTTTCATGCTCCTCATGTATTTCACACCTTTTGAAGCTCTTCATATTTATCACAGTTTTCAGTCTCTCATGTTTTTGAACACAGCTTCATGCTCCTCCTATTTTTCAGACCGTTTCATGCTCTTCATATATTTGACACCTTTTGAAGCTCTTCGTATTCTTCTCACCTTTTCAGGCTCATCATGTTTTAGAACACCGCTTCATGCTCCTACTATTTTTCAGACCGTTTCATGCTCCTCATATTTTTGACAACTTTTGAAGCTCTTCATATATTTCACACATTTTCAGGCTCTTCATGTTTTTCAACACCACTTCATGCTCCTCCTATTTTTAAGACCGTTTCATGCTCATCTCATTTTTGACACCTTTTGAAGCTCTCCATATTTTTCACACCTTTTCTGGCTCTTCATGTTTTTGAACATTGCCTGATGCTCCTCCTACTTTTCAGACCATTTCATGCTCCTCATGTATTTCACACATTTTGAAGCTCATTATATTTTTCCCACCTTTTCAGGCTCTTCATTTTTTTGAAAACGGTTTCATGCTCCTCCTATTTTTCAGACAGTTTCATGCTCCTCCTATTTTTGACACCTTTAGAAGCTCTTCATGTTTTTGAAACCGTTTCATGCTCCTCCTATTTTTCAGACCGTTTCATGCTCATCTCATTTTGACACCTATTGAAGCTCTTCATATTTTTCATAACTTTTGAAGCTCTTCCTATTTTTCACACCTTTTAAAGCTCTTCATATTTTTCACACCTTTTCAGGCTCTTCATGTTTTTGAATACCGCTTCATGCTCCTCCTATTTTTCAGACCTTTTCATGCTCCTCATATTTTTGACACCTTTTATGATCATCATATATTTCACACCTTTTCAGTCTCTTCTTTTTTTTCAACACCACTTCATGCTCCTCCTGTTTTTCAAACCGTTTCATGCTCATCTCATTTTTGACACCTTTTGAAGCTTTTCATATTTTTCACAACTTTTCAGGCTCTTCATGTTTCTGAACACCGCTTCATCCTCCTCCTATTTTTCAGACCGTTTCACACTCCTCATATTTTTGACACGTTTTGAGGCTCTTCATATTTTTCACACATTTTCAGTCTCTTCATGTTTTTGAACACTGTTTCATGATCCTCCTATTTTTCAGAACGTTTCATGCTCCTCATATTTTTGACACCTTTTAAAGCTATTCATATTTTTCACACCTTTTCAGGCTCTTCATGTTTTTGAACACCGCTTCAGGCTCCTCCTAATTTTCAGTCCGTTTCATGCTCCTCATATTTTTAACACCTTTTAAAGCTATTCATATTTTTCACACCTTTTCAGGCTTTTCATGTTTTTGAACACCGCTTCATGGTCCTCCTATTTTTCAGAACGTGTCATGCTCCTCATGTATTTCACACCTTTTGAAGCTCTTCATATTTTTCACACCTTTTGAAACTCTTCATATATTTCACACCTTTTCAAGTTCTTCATGTTTTTCAACACCGATTCATGATCCTGCTACTTTTCAGACCTGTTCATGCTAATCTAATTTTGACACCTTTTGAAGCTCTTCATATTTTTCACACCTTTTCAGGCTCTTCATGTTTTTGAACATCACTTCATGCTCCTCCTATTTTTCAGACCGTTTCATGCTCCTCATGTATTTCACACCTTTTGAAGCTCTTCATATTTTTCACACCTTTTCAGTCTCTTCATGTTTTTGAACCCGGTTCAGGCTCCTCCTATTTTATTGAAAGTTTCATGCTCCTCATATTTTTCACAACTTTTGAAGCTCTTCATATTTTTCACACCTTTTCAGGCTCTTCATGTTTTTGAACACCGCTTCATGCTCCTCCTATTTTTCAACCATTTCATGCACCTCCTATTTTTCACACCTTTTGAAGCTCTTCATATTTTTCGCACCTTTTCAGGCTCTTCATGATTTTCAACACCGCTTAATGCTCCTCGTTTTTTTCAGACCGTTTCATGCTCATCTCATTTTTGACACCTTTTGAAGATCTTCATATTTTTCTCATCTTTTGAAGCTCTTCATATTTTTCACATTTTTTAAAGCTCTTCATATTTTTCACACCTTTTCAGGCTCTTCATGTTTTTGAACACCGCTTCATGCTCCTCCTATTTTTCAGTCTGTTTCATGCTCCTCATATTTATGACAACTTTTGAAGCTGTTCATATTTTTCACACCTTTTCAGGCCCTTCATGTTTTTGAACACCGCTTCATGGTCCTACTATTTTTCAGACCGTTTCATGCTCATCTCATTTGTGACACCTTTTGAAGCTCTTCATATTTTTCACAGCTTTTGAAGCTCTTCATATTTTTCACACCTTTTAAAGCTCTTCATATTTTTCACACCTTTTCAGGCTCTTCATGTTTTTCAACACCACTTCATGCTCCTCCTATTTTTCCGACCGTTTCATGCTCCTCATATTTTTGACACCTTTTGAAGCTCTTCATATTTTTCACACCTTTTCATGCTCTTCATGTTTTTGAACACGGCTTCATGCTCCTCCTATTTTTCAGACCGTTTCATGCTCCACATATTTTTGACACCTTTTGAAACTTTCCATATTTTTCACACCTTTTCAGGCTCTTCATGGTTTTCAACACCGCTTCATTCTCCTCCTATTTTTCAGACCGTTTCATGCTCATCTCATTTTTTACACCTTTTGAAGCTCTTCATATTTGTCACACCTATTGAAGCTCTTCATATTTTCACACGTTTTCAGACTCTTCATGTTTTTCAACACCGCTTCATCCTCCTTCTACTTTTCAGACCATTTCATGATCCTCATATTTTTGACACCTTTTGAAGCTCTTCTAATTTTTCACACCTTTTCAGGCACTTCATGTTTTTGAACACCGCTTCATGCTCCTCCTATCTTTCAGAACGTTTCATGCTCCTCATATTTTTGACACCTTTTGAAGCTCTTCATATTTTTCACACATTTTCATTCTCTTCATGATTTTCAACAACATTTCATGCTCTTCCTATTTTTCAGACCGTTTCATGCTCATCTCATTTTTGACACCTTTTCAAGCTCTTCATATTTTTCAAACCTTTTGAAGCTCTTCATATTTTTCACATTTTTGAAGCTCTTCATATTTTACACACGATTTCAGACTCTCCCTGTTTTTCAACACCGCTTCATGCTCCTGCTAATTATCATACCGTTTCATACTTCTCATATATTTGACACAATTTGAGGCTCTTCATATTTTCCACACCTTTTCAGGCTCTTCATGTTTTTGAACACCGTTTCATAATCCTCCTATTTTTCAGACCCTTTCATGCTACTCATGTATTTCACACCTTTTGAAGCTCTTCATATATTTCACACCTTTTAAGGCTCTTCATGTTTTCCACACCACTTCATGCTTCTCCTATTTTTCAGACCGTTTCATTCTCATCTAATTTTTGACACATTTTGAAGCTCTTCATATTTTTCACACCTTTTAAATCTCTTCATATTTTTCACACATTTTCAGGCTCTTCATGTTTTTGAACACCGCTTCATGCTCCTCCTATTTTTTAGACCGTTTCATGCTCCTCATGTATTTCACATCTTTTGAAGCTCTTCATATTTTTCACAACTTTCAAGGCTCTTCATGTTTTTGAACAACGTTTCATGCTCCTCTTATATTTCAGACCGTTTCATGCTCCTCATATTTTGACACCTTTTGAAGCTCTTCATATTTTTCACATCTTTTCAGGCTCTTCATGTTTTTCAACACCGCTTCATGCTCCTCCTATTTCTCAGACTGTTTCATGCTCCTCATATTTTTGACACCTTATGAATCTCTTCATATTTTTTACACCTTTTCAGGCTCTTCATGTTTTTCAACACCGCTTCATGCTCCTCCTATTTTTCAGACCGTTTCATGCTCCTCATGTATTTCACACCTTTTGAAGCTCTTCATATTTTTCACATCTTTTCAGGCTCTTCATGTTTTTCAACACTGCTTCATGCTCCTCCTATTTTTCAGACCGTTCCTTGCTACTCATATTTTTGACACCTTTTGAAGCTCTTCATATTTTTCACACCTTTTCAGGCTCTTCATGTTTTTCAACACCGCTTCATGCACCTCCGATTTTTCACACCGTTTCATGCTCCTCATATTTTTGACACCTTTTGAAGCTCTTCATATTTTTCACAACTTTTCAGGCTCTTCATGTTTTGTATACTGCTTAATGCTCCTCCTATTTTTCAGTACGTTTCATACTCCTCATATTTTTGACATCTTTTTAACCTCTTCATATTTTTCACACCATTTCAGGCTCTTCATGTTTTTCAACACCACTTCATGCTCCTCCTATTTTTCAGACCGTATCATGCTCCACATATTTTTGACACCTTTTGAAGCTTTCCATATTTTTCACACCTTTTCAGGCTCTTCATGGTTTTCAACACCACTTCATGCTCCTCCTATTTTTCAACCGTTTCATGCTCATGTAATTTTTGACACCTTTTGAAGCTCGTCATATTTTTCACACCTTTTGAAGCTCTTCTAATTTTTCACACCTTTTCAGGCTCTTCCTGTTTTTCGACACCGCTCTATCCTCCTCCTATTTTTTCAGACCGTTTCATGCTCCTCATGTATTTCACACCTTTTGAAGCTCTTCATATTTATCACAGTTTTCAGTCTCTCATGTTTTTGAACACAGCTTCATGCTCCTCCTATTTTTCAGACCGTTTCATGCTCTTCATATATTTGACACCTTTTGAAGCTCTTCGTATTCTTCTCACCTTTTCAGGCTCATCATGTTTTAGAACACCGCTTCATGCTCCTACTATTTTTCAGACCGTTTCATGCTCCTCATATTTTTGACAACTTTTGAAGCTCTTCATATATTTCACACATTTTCAGGCTCTTCATGTTTTTCAACACCACTTCATGCTCCTCCTATTTTTAAGACCGTTTCATGCTCATCTCATTTTTGACACCTTTTGAAGCTCTCCATATTTTTCACACCTTTTCTGGCTCTTCATGTTTTTGAACATTGCCTCATGCTCCTCCTACTTTTCAGACCATTTCATGCTCCTCATGTATTTCACACATTTTGAAGCTCATTATATTTTTCCCACCTTTTCAGGCTCTTCATTTTTTTGAAAACGGTTTCATGCTCCTCCTATTTTTCAGACAGTTTCATGCTCCTCCTATTTTTGACACCTTTAGAAGCTCTTCATGTTTTTGAAACCGTTTCATGCTCCTCCTATTTTTCAGACCGTTTCATGCTCATCTCATTTTGACACCTATTGAAGCTCTTCATATTTTTCACAACTTTTGAAGCTCTTCCTATTTTTCACACCTTTTAAAGCTCTTCATATTTTTCACACCTTTTCAGGCTCTTCATGTTTTTGAATACCGCTTCATGCTCCTCCTATTTTTCAGACCTTTTCATGCTCCTCATATTTTTGACACCTTTTATGATCATCATATATTTCACACCTTTTCAGTCTCTTCTTTTTTTTCAACACCACTTCATGCTCCTCCTGTTTTTCAAACCGTTTCATGCTCATCTCATTTTTGACACCTTTTGAAGCTTTTCATATTTTTCACAACTTTTCAGGCTCTTCATGTTTCTGAACACCGCTTCATCCTCCTCCTATTTTTCAGACCGTTTCACACTCCTCATATTTTTGACACGTTTTGAGGCTCTTCATATTTTTCACACATTTTCAGGCTCTCCATGTTTTTGAACACTGTTTCATGATCCTCCTATTTTTCAGAACGTTTCATGCTCCTCATATTTTTGACACCTTTTAAAGCTATTCATATTTTTCACACCTTTTCAGGCTCTTCATGTTTTTGAACACCGCTTCAGGCTCCTCCTAATTTTCAGTCCGTTTCATGCTCCTCATATTTTTAACACCTTTTAAAGCTATTCATATTTTTCACACCTTTTCAGGCTTTTCATGTTTTTGAACACCGCTTCATGGTCCTCCTATTTTTCAGAACGTGTCATGCTCCTCATGTATTTCACACCTTTTGAAGCTCTTCATATTTTTCACACCTTTTGAAACTCTTCATATATTTCACACCTTTTCAAGTTCTTCATGTTTTTCAACACCGATTCATGATCCTGCTACTTTTCAGACCTGTTCATGCTAATCTAATTTTGACACCTTTTGAAGCTCTTCATATTTTTCACACCTTTTCAGGCTCTTCATGTTTTTGAACATCACTTCATGCTCCTCCTATTTTTCAGACCGTTTCATGCTCCTCATGTATTTCACACCTTTTGAAGCTCTTCATATTTTTCACACCTTTTCAGTCTCTTCATGTTTTTGAACCCGGTTCAGGCTCCTCCTATTTTTTTGAAAGTTTCATGCTCCTCATATTTTTCACAACTTTTGAAGCTCTTCATATTTTTCACACCTTTTCAGGCTCTTCATGTTTTTGAACACCGCTTCATGCTCCTCCTATTTTTCAACCATTTCATGCACCTCCTATTTTTCACACCTTTTGAAGCTCTTCATATTTTTCGCACCTTTTCAGGCTCTTCATGATTTTCAACACCGCTTAATGCTCCTCGTTTTTTTCAGACCGTTTCATGCTCATCTCATTTTTGACACCTTTTGAAGATCTTCATATTTTTCACATCTTTTGAAGCTCTTCATATTTTTCACATTTTTTAAAGCTCTTCATATTTTTCACACCTTTTCAGGCTCTTCATGTTTTTGAACACCGCTTCATGCTCCTCCTATTTTTCAGTCTGTTTCATGCTCCTCATATTTATGACAACTTTTGAAGCTGTTCATATTTTTCACACCTTTTCAGGCCCTTCATGTTTTTGAACACCGCTTCATGGTCCTACTATTTTTCAGACCGTTTCATGCTCATCTCATTTGTGACACCTTTTGAAGCTCTTCATATTTTTCACAGCTTTTGAAGCTCTTCATATTTTTCACACCTTTTAAAGCTCTTCATATTTTTCACACCTTTTCAGGCTCTTCATGTTTTTCAACACCGCTTCATGCTCCTCCTATTTTTCCGACCGTTTCATGCTCCTCATATTTTTGACACCTTTTGAGGCTCTTCATATTTTTCACACCTTTTCATGCTCTTCATGTTTTTGAACACGGCTTCATGCTCCTCCTATTTTTCAGACCGTTTCATGCTCCAAATATTTTTGACACCTTTTGAAACTTTCCATATTTTTCACACCTTTTCAGGCTCTTCATGGTTTTCAACACCGCTTCATTCTCCTCCTATTTTTCAGACCGTTTCATGCTCATCTCATTTTTTACACCTTTTGAAGCTCTTCATATTTGTCACACCTTTTGAAGCTCTTCATATTTTCACACGTTTTCAGACTCTTCATGTTTTTCAACACCGCTTCATCCTCCTTCTATTTTTCAGACCATTTCATGATCCTCATATTTTTGACACCTTTTGAAGCTCTTCTAATTTTTCACACCTTTTCAGGCACTTCATGTTTTTGAACACCGCTTCATGCTCCTCCTATCTTTCAGAACGTTTCATGCTCCTCATATTTTTGACACCTTTTGAAGCTCTTCATATTTTTCACACATTTTCATTCTCTTCATGATTTTCAACAACATTTCATGCTCTTCCTATTTTTCAGACCGTTTCATGCTCATCTCATTTTTGACACCTTTTCAAGCTCTTCATATTTTTCAAACCTTTTGAAGCTCTTCATATTTTTCACATTTTTGAAGCTCTTCATATTTTACACACGATTTCAGACTCTCCCTGTTTTTCAACACCGCTTCATGCTCCTGCTAATTATCATACCGTTTCATACTTCTCATATATTTGACACAATTTGAGGCTCTTCATATTTTCCACACCTTTTCAGGCTCTTCATGTTTTTGAACACCGTTTCATAATCCTCCTATTTTTCAGACCCTTTCATGCTACTCATGTATTTCACACCTTTTGAAGCTCTTCATATATTTCACACCTTTTAAGGCTCTTCATGTTTTCCACACCACTTCATGCTTCTCCTATTTTTCAGACCGTTTCATTCTCATCTAATTTTTGACACATTTTGAAGCTCTTCATATTTTTCACACCTTTTAAATCTCTTCATATTTTTCACACATTTTCAGGCTCTTCATGTTTTTGAACACCGCTTCATGCTCCTCCTATTTTTTAGACCGTTTCATGCTCCTCATGTATTTCACATCTTTTGAAGCTCTTCATATTTTTCACAACTTTCAAGGCTCTTCATGTTTTTGAACAACGTTTCATGCTCCTCCTATATTTCAGACCGTTTCATGCTCCTCATATTTTGACACCTTTTGAAGCTCTTCATATTTTTCACATCTTTTCAGGCTCTTCATGTTTTTCAACACCGCTTCATGCTCCTCCTATTTCTCAGACTGTTTCATGCTCCTCATATTTTTGACACCTTATGAAGCTCTTCATATTTTTTACACCTTTTCAGGCTCTTCATGTTTTTCAACACCGCTTCATGCTCCTCCTATTTTTCAGACCGTTTCATGCTCCTCATGTATTTCACACCTTTTGAAGCTCTTCATATTTTTCACATCTTTTCAGGCTCTTCATGTTTTTCAACACTGCTTCATGCTGCTCCTATTTTTCAGACCGTTCCTTGCTACTCATATTTTTGACACCTTTTGAAGCTCTTCATATTTTTCACACCTTTTCAGGCTCTTCATGTTTTTCAACACCGCTTCATGCACCTCCGATTTTTCACACCGTTTCATGCTCCTCATATTTTTGACACCTTTTGAAGCTCTTCATATTTTTCACATCTTTTCAGGCTCTTCATGTTTTGTATACTGCTTAATGCTCCTCCTATTTTTCAGTACGTTTCATACTCCTCATATTTTTGACATCTTTTTAACCTCTTCATATTTTTCACACCATTTCAGGCTCTTCATGTTTTTCAACACCACTTCATGCTCCTCCTATTTTTCAGACCGTATCATGCTCCACATATTTTTGACACCTTTTGAAGCTTTCCATATTTTTCACACCTTTTCAGGCTCTTCATGGTTTTCAACACCACTTCATGCTCCTCCTATTTTTCAACCGTTTCATGCTCATGTAATTTTTGACACCTTTTGAAGCTCGTCATATTTTTCACACCTTTTGAAGCTCTTCTAATTTTTCACACCTTTTCAGGCTCTTCCTGTTTTTCGACACCGCTCTATCCTCCTCCTATTTTTTCAGACCGTTTCATGCTCCTCATGTATTTCACACCTTTTGAAGCTCTTCATATTTATCACAGTTTTCAGTCTCTCATGTTTTTGAACACAGCTTCATGCTCCTCCTATTTTTCAGACCGTTTCATGCTCTTCATATATTTGACACCTTTTGAAGCTCTTCGTATTCTTCTCACCTTTTCAGGCTCATCATGTTTTAGAACACCGCTTCATGCTCCTACTATTTTTCAGACCGTTTCATGCTCCTCATATTTTTGACAACTTTTGAAGCTCTTCATATATTTCACACATTTTCAGGCTCTTCATGTTTTTCAACACCACTTCATGCTCCTCCTATTTTTAAGACCGTTTCATGCTCATCTCATTTTTGACACCTTTTGAAGCTCTCCATATTTTTCACACCTTTTCTGGCTCTTCATGTTTTTGAACATTGCCTCATGCTCCTCCTACTTTTCAGACCATTTCATGCTCCTCATGTATTTCACACATTTTGAAGCTCATTATATTTTTCCCACCTTTTCAGGCTCTTCATTTTTTTGAAAACGGTTTCATGCTCCTCCTATTTTTCAGACAGTTTCATGCTCCTCCTATTTTTGACACCTTTAGAAGCTCTTCATGTTTTTGAAACCGTTTCATGCTCCTCCTATTTTTCAGACCGTTTCATGCTCATCTCATTTTGACACCTATTGAAGCTCTTCATATTTTTCACAACTTTTGAAGCTCTTCCTATTTTTCACACCTTTTAAAGCTCTTCATATTTTTCACACCTTTTCAGGCTCTTCATGTTTTTGAATACCGCTTCATGCTCCTCCTATTTTTCAGACCTTTTCATGCTCCTCATATTTTTGACACCTTTTATGATCATCATATATTTCACACCTTTTCAGTCTCTTCTTTTTTTTCAACACCACTTCATGCTCCTCCTGTTTTTCAAACCGTTTCATGCTCATCTCATTTTTGACACCTTTTGAAGCTTTTCATATTTTTCACAACTTTTCAGGCTCTTCATGTTTCTGAACACCGCTTCATCCTCCTCCTATTTTTCAGACCGTTTCACACTCCTCATATTTTTGACACGTTTTGAGGCTCTTCATATTTTTCACACATTTTCAGGCTCTCCATGTTTTTGAACACTGTTTCATGATCCTCCTATTTTTCAGAACGTCTCATGCTCCTCATATTTTTGACACCTTTTAAAGCTATTCATATTTTTCACACCTTTTCAGGCTCTTCATGTTTTTGAACACCGCTTCAGGCTCCTCCTAATTTTCAGTCCGTTTCATGCTCCTCATATTTTTAACACCTTTTAAAGCTATTCATATTTTTCACACCTTTTCAGGCTTTTCATGTTTTTGAACACCGCTTCATGGTCCTCCTATTTTTCAGAACGTGTCATGCTCCTCATGTATTTCACACCTTTTGAAGCTCTTCATATTTTTCACACCTTTTGAAACTCTTCATATATTTCACACCTTTTCAAGTTCTTCATGTTTTTCAACACCGATTCATGATCCTGCTACTTTTCAGACCTGTTCATGCTAATCTAATTTTTGACACCTTTTGAAGCTCTTCATATTTTTCACACCTTTTCAGGCTCTTCATGTTTTTGAACATCACTTCATGCTCCTCCTATTTTTCAGACCGTTTCATGCTCCTCATGTATTTCACACCTTTTGAAGCTCTTCATATTTTTCACACCTTTTCAGTCTCTTCATGTTTTTGAACCCGGTTCAGGCTCCTCCTATTTTTTTGAAAGTTTCATGCTCCTCATATTTTTCACAACTTTTGAAGCTCTTCATATTTTTCACACCTTTTCAGGCTCTTCATGTTTTTGAACACCGCTTCATGCTCCTCCTATTTTTCAACCATTTCATGCACCTCCTATTTTTCACACCTTTTGAAGCTCTTCATATTTTTCGCACCTTTTCAGGCTCTTCATGATTTTCAACACCGCTTAATGCTCCTCGTTTTTTTCAGACCGTTTCATGCTCATCTCATTTTTGACACCTTTTGAAGATCTTCATATTTTTCTCATCTTTTGAAGCTCTTCATATTTTTCACATTTTTTAAAGCTCTTCATATTTTTCACACCTTTTCAGGCTCTTCATGTTTTTGAACACCGCTTCATGCTCCTCCTATTTTTCAGTCTGTTTCATGCTCCTCATATTTATGACAACTTTTGAAGCTGTTCATATTTTTCACACCTTTTCAGGCCCTTCATGTTTTTGAACACCGCTTCATGGTCCTACTATTTTTCAGACCGTTTCATGCTCATCTCATTTGTGACACCTTTTGAAGCTCTTCATATTTTTCACAGCTTTTGAAGCTCTTCATATTTTTCACACCTTTTAAAGCTCTTCATATTTTTCACACCTTTTCAGGCTCTTCATGTTTTTCAACACCGCTTCATGCTCCTCCTATTTTTCCGACCGTTTCATGCTCCTCATATTTTTGACACCTTTTGAGGCTCTTCATATTTTTCACACCTTTTCATGCTCTTCATGTTTTTGAACACGGCTTCATGCTCCTCCTATTTTTCAGACCGTTTCATGCTCCACATATTTTTGACACCTTTTGAAACTTTCCATATTTTTCACACCTTTTCAGGCTCTTCATGGTTTTCAACACCGCTTCATTCTCCTCCTATTTTTCAGACCGTTTCATGCTCATCTCATTTTTTACACCTTTTGAAGCTCTTCATATTTGTCACACCTTTTGAAGCTCTTCATATTTTCACACGTTTTCAGACTCTTCATGTTTTTCAACACCGCTTCATCCTCCTTCTATTTTTCAGACCATTTCATGATCCTCATATTTTTGACACCTTTTGAAGCTCTTCTAATTTTTCACACCTTTTCAGGCACTTCATGTTTTTGAACACCGCTTCATGCTCCTCCTATCTTTCAGAACGTTTCATGCTCCTCATATTTTTGACACCTTTTGAAGCTCTTCATATTTTTCACACATTTTCATTCTCTTCATGATTTTCAACAACATTTCATGCTCTTCCTATTTTTCAGACCGTTTCATGCTCATCTCATTTTTGACACCTTTTCAAGCTCTTCATATTTTTCAAACCTTTTGAAGCTCTTCATATTTTTCACATTTTTGAAGCTCTTCATATTTTACACACGATTTCAGACTCTCCCTGTTTTTCAACACCGCTTCATGCTCCTGCTAATTATCATACCGTTTCATACTTCTCATATATTTGACACAATTTGAGGCTCTTCATATTTTCCACACCTTTTCAGGCTCTTCATGTTTTTGAACACCGTTTCATAATCCTCCTATTTTTCAGACCCTTTCATGCTACTCATGTATTTCACACCTTTTGAAGCTCTTCATATATTTCACACCTTTTAAGGCTCTTCATGTTTTCCACACCACTTCATGCTTCTCCTATTTTTCAGACCGTTTCATTCTCATCTAATTTTTGACACATTTTGAAGCTCTTCATATTTTTCACACCTTTTAAATCTCTTCATATTTTTCACACATTTTCAGGCTCTTCATGTTTTTGAACACCGCTTCATGCTCCTCCTATTTTTTAGACCGTTTCATGCTCCTCATGTATTTCACATCTTTTGAAGCTCTTCATATTTTTCACAACTTTCAAGGCTCTTCATGTTTTTGAACAACGTTTCATGCTCCTCCTATATTTCAGACCGTTTCATGCTCCTCATATTTTGACACCTTTTGAAGCTCTTCCTATTTTTCACATCTTTTCAGGCTCTTCATGTTTTTCAACACCGCTTCATGCTCCTCCTATTTCTCAGACTGTTTCATGCTCCTCATATTTTTGACACCTTATGAAGCTCTTCATATTTTTTACACCTTTTCAGGCTCTTCATGTTTTTCAACACCGCTTCATGCTCCTCCTATTTTTCAGACCGTTTCATGCTCCTCATGTATTTCACACCTTTTGAAGCTCTTCATATTTTTCACATCTTTTCAGGCTCTTCATGTTTTTCAACACTGCTTCATGCTCCTCCTATTTTTCAGACCGTTCCTTGCTACTCATATTTTTGACACCTTTTGAAGCTCTTCATATTTTTCACACCTTTTCAGGCTCTTCATGTTTTTCAACACCGCTTCATGCACCTCCGATTTTTCACACCGTTTCATGCTCCTCATATTTTTGACACCTTTTGAAGCTCTTCATATTTTTCACAACTTTTCAGGCTCTTCATGTTTTGTATACTGCTTAATGCTCCTCCTATTTTTCAGTACGTTTCATACTCCTCATATTTTTGACATCTTTTTAACCTCTTCATATTTTTCACACCATTTCAGGCTCTTCATGTTTTTCAACACCACTTCATGCTCCTCCTATTTTTCAGACCGTATCATGCTCCACATATTTTTGACACCTTTTGAAGCTTTCCATATTTTTCACACCTTTTCAGGCTCTTCATGGTTTTCAACACCACTTCATGCTCCTCCTATTTTTCAACCGTTTCATGCTCATGTAATTTTTGACACCTTTTGAAGCTCGTCATATTTTTCACACCTTTTGAAGCTCTTCTAATTTTTCACACCTTTTCAGGCTCTTCCTGTTTTTCGACACCGCTCTATCCTCCTCCTATTTTTTCAGACCGTTTCATGCTCCTCATGTATTTCACACCTTTTGAAGCTCTTCATATTTATCACAGTTTTCAGTCTCTCATGTTTTTGAACACAGCTTCATGCTCCTCCTATTTTTCAGACCGTTTCATGCTCTTCATATATTTGACACCTTTTGAAGCTCTTCGTATTCTTCTCACCTTTTCAGGCTCATCATGTTTTAGAACACCGCTTCATGCTCCTACTATTTTTCAGACCGTTTCATGCTCCTCATATTTTTGACAACTTTTGAAGCTCTTCATATATTTCACACATTTTCAGGCTCTTCATGTTTTTCAACACCACTTCATGCTCCTCCTATTTTTAAGACCGTTTCATGCTCATCTCATTTTTGACACCTTTTGAAGCTCTCCATATTTTTCACACCTTTTCTGGCTCTTCATGTTTTTGAACATTGCCTCATGCTCCTCCTACTTTTCAGACCATTTCATGCTCCTCATGTATTTCACACATTTTGAAGCTCATTATATTTTTCCCACCTTTTCAGGCTCTTCATTTTTTTGAAAACGGTTTCATGCTCCTCCTATTTTTCAGACAGTTTCATGCTCCTCCTATTTTTGACACCTTTAGAAGCTCTTCATGTTTTTGAAACCGTTTCATGCTCCTCCTATTTTTCAGACCGTTTCATGCTCATCTCATTTTGACACCTATTGAAGCTCTTCATATTTTTCACAACTTTTGAAGCTCTTCCTATTTTTCACACCTTTTAAAGCTCTTCATATTTTTCACACCTTTTCAGGCTCTTCATGTTTTTGAATACCGCTTCATGCTCCTCCTATTTTTCAGACCTTTTCATGCTCCTCATATTTTTGACACCTTTTATGATCATCATATATTTCACACCTTTTCAGTCTCTTCTTTTTTTTCAACACCACTTCATGCTCCTCCTGTTTTTCAAACCGTTTCATGCTCATCTCATTTTTGACACCTTTTGAAGCTTTTCATATTTTTCACAACTTTTCAGGCTCTTCATGTTTCTGAACACCGCTTCATCCTCCTCCTATTTTTCAGACCGTTTCACACTCCTCATATTTTTGACACGTTTTGAGGCTCTTCATATTTTTCACACATTTTCAGGCTCTCCATGTTTTTGAACACTGTTTCATGATCCTCCTATTTTTCAGAACGTTTCATGCTCCTCATATTTTTGACACCTTTTAAAGCTATTCATATTTTTCACACCTTTTCAGGCTCTTCATGTTTTTGAACACCGCTTCAGGCTCCTCCTAATTTTCAGTCCGTTTCATGCTCCTCATATTTTTAACACCTTTTAAAGCTATTCATATTTTTCACACCTTTTCAGGCTTTTCATGTTTTTGAACACCGCTTCATGGTCCTCCTATTTTTCAGAACGTGTCATGCTCCTCATGTATTTCACACCTTTTGAAGCTCTTCATATTTTTCACACCTTTTGAAACTCTTCATATATTTCACACCTTTTCAAGTTCTTCATGTTTTTCAACACCGATTCATGATCCTGCTACTTTTCAGACCTGTTCATGCTAATCTAATTTTTGACACCTTTTGAAGCTCTTCATATTTTTCACACCTTTTCAGGCTCTTCATGTTTTTGAACATCACTTCATGCTCCTCCTATTTTTCAGACCGTTTCATGCTCCTCATGTATTTCACACCTTTTGAAGCTCTTCATATTTTTCACACCTTTTCAGTCTCTTCATGTTTTTGAACCCGGTTCAGGCTCCTCCTATTTTTTTGAAAGTTTCATGCTCCTCATATTTTTCACAACTTTTGAAGCTCTTCATATTTTTCACACCTTTTCAGGCTCTTCATGTTTTTGAACACCGCTTCATGCTCCTCCTATTTTTCAACCATTTCATGCACCTCCTATTTTTCACACCTTTTGAAGCTCTTCATATTTTTCGCACCTTTTCAGGCTCTTCATGATTTTCAACACCGCTTAATGCTCCTCGTTTTTTTCAGACCGTTTCATGCTCATCTCATTTTTGACACCTTTTGAAGATCTTCATATTTTTCACATCTTTTGAAGCTCTTCATATTTTTCACATTTTTTAAAGCTCTTCATATTTTTCACACCTTTTCAGGCTCGTCATGTTTTTGAACACTGCTTCATGCTCCTCCTATTTTTCAGTCTGTTTCATGCTCCTCATATTTATGACAACTTTTGAAGCTGTTCATATTTTTCACACCTTTTCAGGCCCTTCATGTTTTTGAACACCGCTTCATGGTCCTACTATTTTTCAGACCATTTCATGCTCATCTCATTTGTGACACCTTTTGAAGCTCTTCATATTTTTCACAGCTTTTGAAGCTCTTCATATTTTTCACACCTTTTAAAGCTCTTCGTATTTTTCACACCTTTTCAGGCTCTTCATGTTTTTCAACACCGCTTCATGCTCCTCCTATTTTTCCGACCGTTTCATGCTCCTCATATTTTTGACACCTTTTGAGGCTCTTCATATTTTTCACACCTTTTCATGCTCTTCATGTTTTTGAACACGGCTTCATGCTCCTCCTATTTTTCAGACCGTTTCATGCTCCACATATTTTTGACACCTTTTGAAACTTTCCATATTTTTCACACCTTTTCAGGCTCTTCATGGTTTTCAACACCGCTTCATTCTCCTCCTATTTTTCAGACCGTTTCATGCTCATCTCATTTTTTACACCTTTTGAAGCTCTTCATATTTGTCACACCTTTTGAAGCTCTTCATATTTTTCATATATTTGAAGCTCTTCATATTTTCACACGTTTTCAGACTCTTCATGTTTTTCAACACCGCTTCATCCTCCTTCTATTTTTCAGACCATTTCATGATCCTCATATTTTTGACACGTTTTGAAGCTCTTCTAATTTTTCACACCTTTTCAGGCACTTCATGTTTTTGAACATCGCTTCATGCTCCTCCTATCTTTCAGAACGTTCCTTGCTACTCATATTTTTGACACCTTTTGAAGCTCTTCATATTTTTCACACCTTTTCAGGCTCTTCATGTTTTTGAACACCACTTGTGTTCCTCCTATTTTTCAGACCGGTTCATGCTCCTCATATTTTTGACACCTTTTGAAGCTCTTCATATATTTCACACCTTTTAAGGCTCTTCATGTTTTCCACACCACTTCATGCTTCTCCTATTTTTCAGACCGTTTCATTCTCATCTAATTTTTGACACATTTTGAAGCTCTTCATATTTTTCACACCTTTTAAATCTCTTCATATTTTTCACACATTTTCAGGCTCTTCATGTTTTTGAACACCGCTTCATGCTCCTCCTATTTTTTAGACCGTTTCATGCTCCTCATGTATTTCACATCTTTTGAAGCTCTTCATATTTTTCACAACTTTCAAGGCTCTTCATGTTTTTGAACAACGTTTCATGCTCCTCCTATATTTCAGACCGTTTCATGCTCCTCATATTTTGACACCTTTTGAAGCTCTTCATATTTTTCACATCTTTTCAGGCTCTTCATGTTTTTCAACACCGCTTCATGCTCCTCCTATTTCTCAGACTGTTTCATGCTCCTCATATTTTTGACACCTTATGAAGCTCTTCATATTTTTTACACCTTTTCAGGCTCTTCATGTTTTTCAACACCGCTTCATGCTCCTCCTATTTTTCAACCATTTCATGCACCTCCTATTTTTCACACCTTTTGAAGCTCTTCATATTTTTCGCACCTTTTCAGGCTCTTCATGATTTTCAACACCGCTTAATGCTCCTCGTTTTTTTCAGACCGTTTCATGCTCATCTCATTTTTGACACCTTTTGAAGATCTTCATATTTTTCACATCTTTTGAAGCTCTTCATATTTTTCACATTTTTTAAAGCTCTTCATATTTTTCACACCTTTTCAGGCTCTTCATGTTTTTGAACACTGCTTCATGCTCCTCCTATTTTTCAGTCTGTTTCATGCTCCTCATATTTATGACAACTTTTGAAGCTGTTCATATTTTTCACACCTTTTCAGGCCCTTCATGTTTTTGAACACCGCTTCATGGTCCTACTATTTTTCAGACCATTTCATGCTCATCTCATTTGTGACACCTTTTGAAGCTCTTCATATTTTTCACAGCTTTTGAAGCTCTTCATATTTTTCACACCTTTTAAAGCTCTTCATATTTTTCACACCTTTTCAGGCTCTTCATGTTTTTCAACACCGCTTCATGCTCCTCCTATTTTTCCGACCGTTTCATGCTCCTCATATTTTTGACACCTTTTGAGGCTCTTCATATTTTTCACACCTTTTCATGCTCTTCATGTTTTTGAACACGGCTTCATGCTCCTCCTATTTTTCAGACCGTTTCATGCTCCACATATTTTTGACACCTTTTGAAACTTTCCATATTTTTCACACCTTTTCAGGCTCTTCATGGTTTTCAACACCGCTTCATTCTCCTCCTATTTTTCAGACCGTTTCATGCTCATCTCATTTTTTACACCTTTTGAAGCTCTTCATATTTGTCACACCTTTTGAAGCTCTTCATATTTTTCATATATTTGAAGCTCTTCATATTTTCACACGTTTTCAGACTCTTCATGTTTTTCAACACCGCTTCATCCTCCTTCTATTTTTCAGACCATTTCATGATCCTCATATTTTTGACACGTTTTGAAGCTCTTCTAATTTTTCACACCTTTTCAGGCACTTCATGTTTTTGAACATCGCTTCATGCTCCTCCTATCTTTCAGAACGTTTCATGCTCCTCATATTTTTGACACCTTTTGAAGCTCTTCATATTTTTCACACCTTTTCAGGCTCTTCATGTTTTTGAACACCACTTGTGTTCCTCCTATTTTTCAGACCGGTTCATGCTCCTCATATTTTTGACACCTTTTGAAGCTCTTCATATATTTCACACCTTTTAAGGCTCTTCATGTTTTCCACACCACTTCATGCTTCTCCTATTTTTCAGACCGTTCCATTCTCATCTAATTTTTGACACATTTTGAAGCTCTTCATATTTTTCACACCTTTTAAATCTCTTCATATTTTTCACACATTTTCAGGCTCTTCATGTTTTTGAACACCGCTTCATGCTCCTCCTATTTTTTAGACCGTTTCATGCTCCTCATGTATTTCACATCTTTTGAAGCTCTTCATATTTTTCACAACTTTCAAGGCTCTTCATGTTTTTGAACAACGTTTCATGCTCCTCCTATATTTCAGACCGTTTCATGCTCCTCATATTTTGACACCTTTTGAAGCTCTTCATATTTTTCACATCTTTTCAGGCTCTTCATGTTTTTCAACACCGCTTCATGCTCCTCCTATTTCTCAGACTGTTTCATGCTCCTCATATTTTTGACACCTTATGAAGCTCTTCATATTTTTTACACCTTTTCAGGCTCTTCATGTTTTTCAACACCGCTTCATGCTCCTCCTATTTTTCAGACCGTTTCATGCTCCTCATGTATTTCACACCTTTTGAAGCTCTTCATATTTTTCACATCTTTTCAGGCTCTTCATGTTTTTCAACACTGCTTCATGCTCCTCCTATTTTTCAGACCGTTCCTTGCTACTCATATTTTTGACACCTTTTGAAGCTCTTCATATTTTTCACACCTTTTCAGGCTCTTCATGTTTTTCAACACCGCTTCATGCACCTCCGATTTTTCACACCGTTTCATGCTCCTCATATTTTTGACACCTTTTGAAGCTCTTCATATTTTTCACAACTTTTCAGGCTCTTCATGTTTTGTATACTGCTTAATGCTCCTCCTATTTTTCAGTACGTTTCATACTCCTCATATTTTTGACATCTTTTTAACCTCTTCATATTTTTCACACCATTTCAGGCTCTTCATGTTTTTCAACACCACTTCATGCTCCTCCTATTTTTCAGACCGTATCATGCTCCACATATTTTTGACACCTTTTGAAGCTTTCCATATTTTTCACACCTTTTCAGGCTCTTCATGGTTTTCAACACCACTTCATGCTCCTCCTATTTTTCAACCGTTTCATGCTCATGTAATTTTTGACACCTTTTGAAGCTCGTCATATTTTTCACACCTTTTGAAGCTCTTCTAATTTTTCACACCTTTTCAGGCTCTTCCTGTTTTTCGACACCGCTCTATCCTCCTCCTATTTTTTCAGACCGTTTCATGCTCCTCATGTATTTCACACCTTTTGAAGCTCTTCATATTTATCACAGTTTTCAGTCTCTCATGTTTTTGAACACAGCTTCATGCTCCTCCTATTTTTCAGACCGTTTCATGCTCTTCATATATTTGACACCTTTTGAAGCTCTTCGTATTCTTCTCACCTTTTCAGGCTCATCATGTTTTAGAACACCGCTTCATGCTCCTACTATTTTTCAGACCGTTTCATGCTCCTCATATTTTTGACAACTTTTGAAGCTCTTCATATATTTCACACATTTTCAGGCTCTTCATGTTTTTCAACACCACTTCATGCTCCTCCTATTTTTAAGACCGTTTCATGCTCATCTCATTTTTGACACCTTTTGAAGCTCTCCATATTTTTCACACCTTTTCTGGCTCTTCATGTTTTTGAACATTGCCTCATGCTCCTCCTACTTTTCAGACCATTTCATGCTCCTCATGTATTTCACACATTTTGAAGCTCATTATATTTTTCCCACCTTTTCAGGCTCTTCATTTTTTTGAAAACGGTTTCATGCTCCTCCTATTTTTCAGACAGTTTCATGCTCCTCCTATTTTTGACACCTTTAGAAGCTCTTCATGTTTTTGAAACCGTTTCATGCTCCTCCTATTTTTCAGACCGTTTCATGCTCATCTCATTTTGACACCTATTGAAGCTCTTCATATTTTTCACAACTTTTGAAGCTCTTCCTATTTTTCACACCTTTTAAAGCTCTTCATATTTTTCACACCTTTTCAGGCTCTTCATGTTTTTGAATACCGCTTCATGCTCCTCCTATTTTTCAGACCTTTTCATGCTCCTCATATTTTTGACACCTTTTATGATCATCATATATTTCACACCTTTTCAGTCTCTTCTTTTTTTTCAACACCACTTCATGCTCCTCCTGTTTTTCAAACCGTTTCATGCTCATCTCATTTTTGACACCTTTTGAAGCTTTTCATATTTTTCACAACTTTTCAGGCTCTTCATGTTTCTGAACACCGCTTCATCCTCCTCCTATTTTTCAGACCGTTTCACACTCCTCATATTTTTGACACGTTTTGAGGCTCTTCATATTTTTCACACATTTTCAGGCTCTTCATGTTTTTGAACACTGTTTCATGATCCTCCTATTTTTCAGAACGTTTCATGCTCCTCATATTTTTGACACCTTTTAAAGCTATTCATATTTTTCACACCTTTTCAGGCTCTTCATGTTTTTGAACACCGCTTCAGGCTCCTCCTAATTTTCAGTCCGTTTCATGCTCCTCATATTTTTAACACCTTTTAAAGCTATTCATATTTTTCACACCTTTTCAGGCTTTTCATGTTTTTGAACACCGCTTCATGGTCCTCCTATTTTTCAGAACGTGTCATGCTCCTCATGTATTTCACACCTTTTGAAGCTCTTCATATTTTTCACACCTTTTGAAACTCTTCATATATTTCACACCTTTTCAAGTTCTTCATGTTTTTCAACACCGATTCATGATCCTGCTACTTTTCAGACCTGTTCATGCTAATCAAATTTTTGACACCTTTTGAAGCTCTTCATATTTTTCACACCTTTTCAGGCTCTTCATGTTTTTGAACATCACTTCATGCTCCTCCTATTTTTCAGACCGTTTCATGCTCCTCATGTATTTCACACCTTTTGAAGCTCTTCATATTTTTCACACCTTTTCAGTCTCTTCATGTTTTTGAACCCGGTTCAGGCTCCTCCTATTTTTTTGAAAGTTTCATGCTCCTCATATTTTTCACAACTTTTGAAGCTCTTCATTTTTTTCACACCTTTTCAGGCTCTTCATGTTTTTGAACACCGCTTCATGCTCCTCCTATTTTTCAACCATTTCATGCACCTCCTATTTTTCACACCTTTTGAAGCTCTTCATATTTTTCGCACCTTTTCAGGCTCTTCATGATTTTCAACACCGCTTAATGCTCCTCGTTTTTTTCAGACCGTTTCATGCTCATCTCATTTTTGACACGTTTTGAAGATCTTCATATTTTTCACATCTTTTGAAGCTCTTCATATTTTTCACATTTTTTAAAGCTCTTCATATTTTTCACACCTTTTCAGGCTCTTCATGTTTTTGAACACTGCTTCATGCTCCTCCTATTTTTCAGTCTGTTTCATGCTCCTCATATTTATGACAACTTTTGAAGCTGTTCATATTTTTCACACCTTTTCAGGCCCTTCATGTTTTTGAACACCGCTTCATGGTCCTACTATTTTTCAGACCATTTCATGCTCATCTCATTTGTGACACCTTTTGAAGCTCTTCATATTTTTCACAGCTTTTGAAGCTCTTCATATTTTTCACACCTTTTAAAGCTCTTCATATTTTTCACACCTTTTCAGGCTCTTCATGTTTTTCAACACCGCTTCATGCTCCTCCTATTTTTCCGACCGTTTCATGCTCCTCATATTTTTGGCACCTTTTGAAACTTTCCATATTTTTCACACCTTTTCAGGCTCTTCATGGTTTTCAACACCGCTTCATTCTCCTCCTATTTTTCAGACCGTTTCATGCTCATCTCATTTTTTACACCTTTTGAAGCTCTTCATATTTGTCACACCTTTTGAAGCTCTTCATATTTTTCATATATTTGAAGCTCTTCATATTTTCACACGTTTTCAGACTCTTCATGTTTTTCAACACCGCTTCATCCTCCTTCTATTTTTCAGACCATTTCATGATCCTCATATTTTTGACACGTTTTGAAGCTCTTCTAATTTTTCACACCTTTTCAGGCACTTCATGTTTTTGAACATCGCTTCATGCTCCTCCTATCTTTCAGAACGTTTCATGCTCCTCATATTTTTGACACCTTTTGAAGCTCTTCATATTTTTCACACATTTTCATTCTCTTCATGATTTTCAACACCATTTCATGCTCCTCCTATTTTTCAGACCGTTTCATGCTCATCTCATTTTTGACACCTTTTCAAGCTCTTCATATTTTTCACACCTTTTCAGGCTATTCATGTTTTTGAACAACTTTTCATGCTCCTCCTATTTTGCAGACCGTTTCATGTTCCTCATATTTTTGACACTTTTTGAAGCTCCTCATATTTTTCACACCTTTTGAACCTCTTCATATATTTCACACCATTTCAGGTTCTTCATGTTTTTCAACACCACTTCATGCTCCTCCTATTTTTCAGACCGTTTCATGCTCCTCATAATTTTGACACCTTTAGAAGCTCTTCATATTTTTGACAATTTTCAGGCTCTTCATGTTTTTCAACACCACTTCATGCTCCTCCTATTTTTCAGACGGTTTCATGCTCCTCATATTTTTGACACCTTTAGAAGCTCTTCATATTTTTCACACCTTTTCAGGCTCTTCATATTTTTCAACACCGCTTCATACTCCTCCTATTTTTAATACCGTTTCATTCTCCTCATATTTTTGACTCCTTTGAAGCTCTTCATATATTTCACACCGTTTCAGGCTCTTCTTTTTTTTCAACACCACTTCATGCTCCTCCTATTTTTCAGACCGTTTCATGCTCATCTCATTTTGACACCTATTGAAGCTCTTCATATTTTTCACAACTTTTGAAGCTCTTCATATTTTTCACACCTTTTAAAGCTCTTCATATTTTTCACACCTTTTCAGGCTCTTCATGTTTTTGAATACCGCTTCATTCTCCTCCTATTTTTCAGACCGTTTCATGCTCCTCCTATTTTTCACACCTTTTGAAGCTCTTCATGTTTTTCGCACCTTTTCAGGCTCTTCATGATTTTCAACACCGCTTAATGCTCCTCGTATTTTTCAGACCGTTTCATGCTCATCTCATTTTTGACACCTTTTGAAGATCTTCATATTTTTCACATCTTTTGAAGCTCTTCATATTTTTCACATTTTTTAAAGCTCTTCATATTTTTCACACCTTTTCAGACTCTTCATGTTTTTGAATACCGCTTCATGCTCCTCCTATTTTTCAGACCTTTTCATGCTCCTCTTATTTTTGACACCTTTTTATGATCATCATATATTTCACACCTTTTCAGTCTCTTCTTTTTTTTCAACACCACTTCATGCTCCTCCAATTTTTCAGACCGTTTCATGCTCCTCATATTTTTGACACCTTTTAAAGCTATTCATATTTTTCACACCGTTTCAGGCTCTTCATGTTTTTGAACACCGCTTCAGGCTCCTCCTAATTTTCAGACCGTTTCATGCTTCTCATATTTTTGACACCTTTTAAAGCTATTCATAATTTTCACACCTTTTCAGGCTTTTCATGTTTTTGAACACCGCTTCATGGTCCTCCTATTTTTCAGAACGTGTCATGCTCCTCATGTATTTCACACCTTTTGAAGCTCTTCATATTTTTCACACCTTTTGAAACTCTTCATATATTTCACACCTTTTCAAGCTCTTCATGTTTTTCAACACCGATTCATGATCCTGCTACTTTTCAGACCTGTTCATGCTAATCTAATTTTTGACACCTTTTGAAGCTCTTCATATTTTTCACACCTTTTCAGGCTCTTCATGTTTTTGAACATCACTTCATGCTCCTCCTATTTTTCAGACCGTTTCATGCTCCTCATGTATTTCACACCTTTTGAAGCTCTTCATATTTTTCACACCTTTTCAGGCCCTTCATGTTTTTGAACCCGGTTCAGGCTCCTCCTATTTTTCTGAAAGTTCCATGCTCCTCATATTTTTCACAACTTTTGAAGCTCTTCATATTTTTCACACCTTTTCAGGCTCTTCATGTTTTTGAACACCGCTTCATGCTCCTCCTATTTTTCAACCATTTCATGCACCTCATATTTTTGACACCTTTTGAAACTCTTCATATTTTTCACCCCTTTTCAGGCTCTTCATGTTTTCAACACAGCTTCATGCTCCTCCTATTTTTTCAGAACGTTTCATTCTCCTCATATTTTTGACACCTTTTGAAGCTCTTCATATTTTTCACACCTTTTCAGGCTCGTCATGTTTTTGAACACCGCTTCATGCGCCTCCTATTTTTAGACCGTTTCCTGCTCCTCATATTTTTGACACCTTTTTATGATCCTCATATATTTCACACCTTTTCAGTCTCTTCTTTTTTTTCAACTCCACTTGATGCTCCTCCTGTTTTTCAAACCGTTTCATGCTCATCTCATTTTTGACACCTTTTGAAGCTTTTCATATTTTTCACAACTTTTCAGGCTCTTCATGTTTTTGAACACCGCTTCATACTCCTCCTATTTTTGAGACCGTTTCATAATTTTCACACCTTTTCAGGCTCTTCATGTTTTTTAACACCACTTCATGTTACTCTTGTTTTTCAGACCGTTTCATGCTCCTCATATTTTTGACACGTGTTGAGGCTCTTCATATTTTTAACAGCATTTCAGGCTCTTCATGATTTAGAACACCGTTTCATGCTCCTCCTATTTTTCAGACCGTTTCATGCTTATCTCATTTTTGACACCCTTGGAAGCTCTTCATATTTTTCAAAGCTTTTGAAGCTCTTCATATTTTTCACAAATTTTCAGGCTCTTCATGTTTTTCAACACCGCTTCATGTTCCTCCTATTTTTCAGACCGTTTCATGCTCCTCATATTTTTGACACCTTTTGAAGCTCTTCATATTTTTCACACCTTTTCAGGCTCTTCATGTTTTTGAACATCACTTCATGCTCCTCCTATTTTTCAGATCGTTTCATGCTCCTTATATTTTTGACACCTTTTGAGCTCTTCATATTTTTCCAACCTTTTCAGGCTCTTCATGTTTTCGAACTCTGCTTCATGCTCCTCCAATTTTTCAAACCGTTTCATGATCCTCATGTATTTCACACCTTTGAACCTCTTCATATTTTTCAAAACTTTTCAGGCTCTTCATATTTTCCAACCTTTTCAGGCTCTTCATGTTTTCGAACTCTGCTTCATGCTCCTCCATTTTTTCAAACCGTTTCATGATCCTCATGTATTTCACACCTTTGAACCTCTTCATATTTTTCACACCTCTTCAGGCTCTTCATGTTTTTCAACACCGTTTCATGTTCCTCCTATTTTTCAGACCGTTACGTGCTCCTCATGTATTTCACACCTTCTGAAGCTCTGCAGAATTTTCACACATTTTCAGGCTCTTCATGTTTTTCAACACCACTTCATGCTCCTCTTATTTTTCAGACCGTTTCATGTTCCTCATATTTTGACACCTTTTGAAGCTCTTCATATTTTTCACACCTTTTCAGGCTCTTCCTGTGTTTCAACACCGCTTCATGCTCCTCATCTTTTTCAGACCGTTTCATGCTTTTCGTATTTTTCACACCTTTTGAAGCTCTTCATATTTTTCACACCTTTTCAGGCTCTTCATTTTTTGAACACCGTTTCATGCTCCTCATATTTTTCATACTGTTTCATCCTCCTCATATTTTTGACACCTTTTGAAGCTCTTCATATTTTTCACACCTTTTCAGGCTCTTCATGTTTTTGAACACCATTTCATGCTCCCCCTTTTTTTTGACACATTTTGAAGGTCTTCATAATTTTCACACCTTTTCAGGCTCTTCATGTTTTTCAACACCGTTTCATGCTCCTCCTATTTTTCAGATCATTTCATGCTCCTCATATATTTCACATCTTTTGTAGCTCTTCATATTTTTCACACCTTTTCAGTCTCTTCAGGTTTCTCGACATTACTTCATGCTTCTTCTATTTTTCATATCACTTCATGCTCCTCATATTTTTGACACCTTTTGAAGATCTTAATATTTTTCACACTTTTTCAGGCTCTTCATGTGTTTGAACACCATTTCATGCTCCTCCTTTTTTTTGACACATTTTTAAGGTCTTCATAATTTTCACACCTTTTCAGGCTCTTCATGTTTTTCAACACCGTTTCATGCTCCTCCTATTTTTCAAATCATTTCATGCTCCTCATATATTTCACATCTTTTGTAGCTCTTCATGTTCTTCACACCTTTTCAGTCTCTTCAGGTTTCTCGACATCACTTCATGCTTCTCCTATTTTTCATACGGTTTCATGCTCCTCATATTTTTGACACTTTTTCAAGCTCTTTATATATTTCCCACCTTTTCAGGCTCTTAATGTTTTCAACACCGCTTCATGCTCATCCTATTCTTCGGACCGCTTCATGCTCCTCATATTTTTGACATCTTTTGAAGCTCTTCATATTTTTCACACCTTTTCAGGCTCTTCATGTTTTCAACACCGTTTCATGCTCCACCTATTTTTCAGACCGTTTCATGCTCCTCATATTTTTCACACCTTTTGAAGCTCTTCATATTTTTCACACCTTATCAGGCTCTTCATGTTTTTGCACACCGCTTCATGCTCCTCCTAATTTTCACACCGTTTCATGCTCCTCTCATTATTGACACATTTCGAAGCTATTCATATTTTTCACACCTTTGGAAGCTCTTCATATTCTTCACACATTTTCAGGCTTTTCATGTTTTCAACACCGCTTCATGCTCCTCCTTTTTTTCAGACCGTTTCATGCTCCTCATATTTTTGACACCTTTTAATGCTCTTTATATTTTTCACACTTGTCATGCTCTTCATGTTTTCAACACTGTTTCATACTTCTCCTATTTTTCAAACTGTTTCATGCTCCTCATATTTTTCACAGCTTTTGAAGCTGTTCATATTTTTCACATCTTTTCAGGCTCTTCATGTTTTGGAACACCGTTTCAAGCCCCTCCTATTTTTCAGGCCGTTTCATGCTCCTCATATTATTGACACCTTTTGAACCTCCTCATTTTTTCACAAGTTTTGAAGCTCTTCATGTTTTTCCACACCATTCCATGCTGCCTCTATTTTTCAGACCGTTTCATGCTACTCCTATTTTTCAAACCGTTTCATTCTCCTCATATTTTTGACACTTTTTGAAACTCTTCATGTCTTTCAACACCGTTTCATGCTGCTCCTATTTTTCAGACCGTTTCATGATCCTCTTATTTTTCAGACCGTTTCATACTCCTCATATTTTTGACACTTTTGAAGCTCTTCATGTCTTTCAACACTGTTTCATGCTGCTCCTATTTATCAGACCGTTTCATGCTTCTCCTATTTTTCAGACCGTTTCATGTTCCTCATATTTTTCACACCTTTTGAAGCTCTTCATGTCTTTCAACACTGTTTCATGCTGCTCCTATTTTTCAGACCATTTCATGCTCCTCCTATTTTTCAGAACGTTTCATGTTCCTCATATTTTTCACACCTTTTGAAGCTCTTCATATTTTTCACACCTTTTCAGGCTCTTCATGTTTTTCAACACCGCTTCATGCACCTCCGATTTTTCACACCGTTTCATGCTCCTCATATTTTTGACACCTTTTGAAACTCTTCATATTTTTCACATCTTTTCAGGCTCTTCATGTTTTGTATACTGCTTAATGCTCCTCCTATTTTTCAGTACGTTTCATACTCCTCATATTTTTGACATCTTTTTAACCTCTTCATATTTTTCACACCATTTCAGGCTCTTCATGTTTTTCAACACCACTTCATGCTCCTCCTATTTTTCAGACCGTATCATGCTCCACATATTTTTGACACCTTTTGAAGCTTTCCATATTTTTCACACCTTTTCAGGCTCTTCATGGTTTTCAACACCACTTCATGCTCCTCCTATTTTTCAACCGTTTCATGCTCATGTAATTTTTGACACCTTTTGAAGCTCGTCATATTTTTCACACCTTTTGAAGCTCTTCTAATTTTTCACACCTTTTCAGGCTCTTCCTGTTTTTCGACACCGCTCTATCCTCCTCCTATTTTTTCAGACCGTTTCATGCTCCTCATGTATTTCACACCTTTTGAAGCTCTTCATATTTATCACAGTTTTCAGTCTCTCATGTTTTTGAACACAGCTTCATGCTCCTCCTATTTTTCAGACCGTTTCATGCTCTTCATATATTTGACACCTTTTGAAGCTCTTCGTATTCTTCTCACCTTTTCAGGCTCATCATGTTTTAGAACACCGCTTCATGCTCCTACTATTTTTCAGACCGTTTCATGCTCCTCATATTTTTGACAACTTTTGAAGCTCTTCATATATTTCACACATTTTCAGGCTCTTCATGTTTTTCAACACCACTTCATGCTCCTCCTATTTTTAAGACCGTTTCATGCTCATCTCATTTTTGACACCTTTTGAAGCTCTCCATATTTTTCACACCTTTTCTGGCTCTTCATGTTTTTGAACATTGCCTCATGCTCCTCCTACTTTTCAGACCATTTCATGCTCCTCATGTATTTCACACATTTTGAAGCTCATTATATTTTTCCCACCTTTTCAGGCTCTTCATTTTTTTGAAAACGGTTTCATGCTCCTCCTATTTCAGACAGTTTCATGCTCCTCCTATTTTTGACACCTTTAGAAGCTCTTCATGTTTTTGAAACCGTTTCATGCTCCTCCTATTTTTCAGACCGTTTCATGCTCATCTCATTTTGACACCTATTGAAGCTCTTCATATTTTTCACAACTTTTGAAGCTCTTCCTATTTTTCACACCTTTTAAAGCTCTTCATATTTTTCACACCTTTTCAGGCTCTTCATGTTTTTGAATACCGCTTCATGCTCCTCCTATTTTTCAGACCTTTTCATGCTCCTCATATTTTTGACACCTTTTATGATCATCATATATTTCACACCTTTTCAGTCTCTTCTTTTTTTTCAACACCACTTCATGCTCCTCCTGTTTTTCAAACCGTTTCATGCTCATCTCATTTTTGACACCTTTTGAAGCTTTTCATATTTTTCACAACTTTTCAGGCTCTTCATGTTTCTGAACACCGCTTCATCCTCCTCCTATTTTTCAGACCATTTCACACTCCTCATATTTTTGACACGTTTTGAGGCTCTTCATATTTTTCACACATTTTCAGGCTCTCCATGTTTTTGAACACTGTTTCATGATCCTCCTATTTTTCAGAACGTTTCATGCTCCTCATATTTTTGACACCTTTTAAAGCTATTCATATTTTTCACACCTTTTCAGGCTCTTCATGTTTTTGAACACCGCTTCAGGCTCCTCCTAATTTTCAGTCCGTTTCATGCTCCTCATATTTTTAACACCTTTTAAAGCTATTCATATTTTTCACACCTTTTCAGGCTTTTCATGTTTTTGAACACCGCTTCATGGTCCTCCTATTTTTCAGAACGTGTCATGCTCCTCATGTATTTCACACCTTTTGAAGCTCTTCATATTTTTCACACCTTTTGAAACTCTTCATATATTTCACACCTTTTCAAGTTCTTCATGTTTTTCAACACCGATTCATGATCCTGCTACTTTTCAGACCTGTTCATGCTAATCTAATTTTTGACACCTTTTGAAGCTCTTCATATTTTTCACACCTTTTCAGGCTCTTCATGTTTTTGAACATCACTTCATGCTCCTCCTATTTTTCAGACCGTTTCATGCTCCTCATGTATTTCACACCTTTTGAAGCTCTTCATATTTTTCACACCTTTTCAGTCTCTTCATGTTTTTGAACCCGGTTCAGGCTCCTCCTATTTTTTTGAAAGTTTCATGCTCCTCATATTTTTCACAACTTTTGAAGCTCTTCATATTTTTCACACCTTTTCAGGCTCTTCATGTTTTTGAACACCGCTTCATGCTCCTCCTATTTTTCAACCATTTCATGCACCTCCTATTTTTCACACCTTTTGAAGCTCTTCATATTTTTCGCACCTTTTCAGGCTCTTCATGATTTTCAACACCGCTTAATGCTCCTCGTTTTTTTCAGACCGTTTCATGCTCATCTCATTTTTGACACCTTTTGAAGATCTTCATATTTTTCTCATCTTTTGAAGCTCTTCATATTTTTCACATTTTTTAAAGCTCTTCATATTTTTCACACCTTTTCAGGCTCTTCATGTTTTTGAACACCGCTTCATGCTCCTCCTATTTTTCAGTCTGTTTCATGCTCCTCATATTTATGACAACTTTTGAAGCTGTTCATATTTTTCACACCTTTTCAGGCCCTTCATGTTTTTGAACACCGCTTCATGGTCCTACTATTTTTCAGACCGTTTCATGCTCATCTCATTTGTGACACCTTTTGAAGCTCTTCATATTTTTCACAGCTTTTGAAGCTCTTCATATTTTTCACACCTTTTAAAGCTCTTCATATTTTTCACACCTTTTCAGGCGCTTCATGTTTTTCAACACCGCTTCATGCTCCTCCTATTTTTCCGACCGTTTCATGCTCCTCATATTTTTGACACCTTTTGAGGCTCTTCATATTTTTCACACCTTTTCATGCTCTTCATGTTTTTGAACACGGCTTCATGCTCCTCCTATTTTTCAGACCGTTTCATGCTCCACATATTTTTGACACCTTTTGAAACTTTCCATATTTTTCACACCTTTTCAGGCTCTTCATGGTTTTCAACACCGCTTCATTCTCCTCCTATTTTTCAGACCGTTTCATGCTCATCTCATTTTTTACACCTTTTGAAGCTCTTCATATTTGTCACACCTTTTGAAGCTCTTCATATTTTCACACGTTTTCAGACTCTTCATGTTTTTCAACACCGCTTCATCCTCCTTCTATTTTTCAGACCATTTCATGATCCTCATATTTTTGACACCTTTTGAAGCTCTTCTAATTTTTCACACCTTTTCAGGCACTTCATGTTTTTGAACACCGCTTCATGCTCCTCCTATCTTTCAGAACGTTTCATGCTCCTCATATTTTTGACACCTTTTGAAGCTCTTCATATTTTTCACACATTTTCATTCTCTTCATGATTTTCAACAACATTTCATGCTCTTCCTATTTTTCAGACCGTTTCATGCTCATCTCATTTTTGACACCTTTTCAAGCTCTTCATATTTTTCAAACCTTTTGAAGCTCTTCATATTTTTCACATTTTTGAAGCTCTTCATATTTTACACACGATTTCAGACTCTCCCTGTTTTTCAACACCGCTTCATGCTCCTGCTAATTATCCTACCGTTTCATACTTCTCATATATTTGACACAATTTGAGGCTCTTCATATTTTCCACACCTTTTCAGGCTCTTCATGTTTTTGAACACCGTTTCATAATCCTCCTATTTTTCAGACCCTTTCATGCTACTCATGTATTTCACACCTTTTGAAGCTCTTCATATATTTCACACCTTTTAAGGCTCTTCATGTTTTCCACACCACTTCATGCTTCTCCTATTTTTCAGACCGTTTCATTCTCATCTAATTTTTGACACATTTTGAAGCTCTTCATATTTTTCACACCTTTTAAATCTCTTCATATTTTTCACACATTTTCAGGCTCTTCATGTTTTTGAACACCGCTTCATGCTCCTCCTATTTTTTAGACCGTTTCATGCTCCTCATGTATTTCACATCTTTTGAAGCTCTTCATATTTTTCACAACTTTCAAGGCTCTTCATGTTTTTGAACAACGTTTCATGCTCCTCCTATATTTCAGACCGTTTCATGCTCCTCATATTTTGACACCTTTTGAAGCTCTTCATATTTTTCACATCTTTTCAGGCTCTTCATGTTTTTCAACACCGCTTCATGCTCCTCCTATTTCTCAGACTGTTTCATGCTCCTCATATTTTTGACACCTTATGAAGCTCTTCATATTTTTTACACCTTTTCAGGCTCTTCATGTTTTTCAACACCGCTTCATGCTCCTCCTATTTTTCAGACCGTTTCATGCTCCTCATGTATTTCACACCTTTTGAAGCTCTTCATATTTTTCACATCTTTTCAGGCTCTTCATGTTTTTCAACACTGCTTCATGCTCCTCCTATTTTTCAGACCGTTCCTTGCTACTCATATTTTTGACACCTTTTGAAGCTCTTCATATTTTTCACACCTTTTCAGGCTCTTCATGTTTTTCAACACCGCTTCATGCACCTCCGATTTTTCACACCGTTTCATGCTCCTCATATTTTTGACACCTTTTGAAGCTCTTCATATTTTTCACACCTTTTCAGGCTCTTCATGTTTTTCAACACCGCTTCATGCACCTCCGATTTTTCACACCGTTTCATGCTCCTCATATTTTTGACACCTTTTGAAGCTCTTCATATTTTTCACAACTTTTCAGGCTCTTCATGTTTTGTATACTGCTTAATGCTCCTCCTATTTTTCAGTACGTTTCATACTCCTCATATTTTTGACATCTTTTTAACCTCTTCATATTTTTCACACCATTTCAGGCTCTTCATGTTTTTCAACACCACTTCATGCTCCTCCTATTTTTCAGACCGTATCATGCTCCACATATTTTTGACACCTTTTGAAGCTTTCCATATTTTTCACACCTTTTCAGGCTCTTCATGGTTTTCAACACCACTTCATGCTCCTCCTATTTTTCAACCGTTTCATGCTCATGTAATTTTTGACACCTTTTGAAGCTCGTCATATTTTTCACACCTTTTGAAGCTCTTCTAATTTTTCACACCTTTTCAGGCTCTTCCTGTTTTTCGACACCGCTCTATCCTCCTCCTATTTTTTCAGACCGTTTCATGCTCCTCATGTATTTCACACCTTTTGAAGCTCTTCATATTTATCACAGTTTTCAGTCTCTCATGTTTTTGAACACAGCTTCATGCTCCTCCTATTTTTCAGACCGTTTCATTCTCTTCATATATTTGACACCTTTTGAAGCTCTTCGTATTCTTCTCACCTTTTCAGGCTCATCATGTTTTAGAACACCGCTTCATGCTCCTACTATTTTTCAGACCGTTTCATGCTCCTCATATTTTTGACAACTTTTGAAGCTCTTCATATATTTCACACATTTTCAGGCTCTTCATGTTTTTCAACACCACTTCATGCTCCTCCTATTTTTAAGACCGTTTCATGCTCATCTCATTTTTGACACCTTTTGAAGCTCTCCATATTTTTCACACCTTTTCTGGCTCTTCATGTTTTTGAACATTGCCTCATGCTCCTCCTACTTTTCAGACCATTTCATGCTCCTCATGTATTTCACACATTTTGAAGCTCATTATATTTTTCCCACCTTTTCAGGCTCTTCATTTTTTTGAAAACGGTTTCATGCTCCTCCTATTTTTCAGACAGTTTCATGCTCCTCCTATTTTTGACACCTTTAGAAGCTCTTCATGTTTTTGAAACCGTTTCATGCTCCTCCTATTTTTCAGACCGTTTCATGCTCATCTCATTTTGACACCTATTGAAGCTCTTCATATTTTTCACAACTTTTGAAGCTCTTCCTATTTTTCACACCTTTTAAAGCTCTTCATATTTTTCACACCTTTTCAGGCTCTTCATGTTTTTGAATACCGCTTCATGCTCCTCCTATTTTTCAGACCTTTTCATGCTCCTCATATTTTTGACACCTTTTATGATCATCATATATTTCACACCTTTTCAGTCTCTTCTTTTTTTTCAACACCACTTCATGCTCCTCCTGTTTTTCAAACCGTTTCATGCTCATCTCATTTTTGACACCTTTTGAAGCTTTTCATATTTTTCACAACTTTTCAGGCTCTTCATGTTTCTGAACACCGCTTCATCCTCCTCCTATTTTTCAGACCGTTTCACACTCCTCATATTTTTGACACGTTTTGAGGCTCTTCATATTTTTCACACATTTTCAGGCTCTCCATGTTTTTGAACACTGTTTCATGATCCTCCTATTTTTCAGAACGTTTCATGCTCCTCATATTTTTGACACCTTTTAAAGCTATTCATATTTTTCACACCTTTTCAGGCTCTTCATGTTTTTGAACACCGCTTCAGGCTCCTCCTAATTTTCAGTCCGTTTCATGCTCCTCATATTTTTAACACCTTTTAAAGCTATTCATATTTTTCACACCTTTTCAGGCTTTTCATGTTTTTGAACACCGCTTCATGGTCCTCCTATTTTTCAGAACGTGTCATGCTCCTCATGTATTTCACACCTTTTGAAGCTCTTCATATTTTTCACACCTTTTGAAACTCTTCATATATTTCACACCTTTTCAAGTTCTTCATGTTTTTCAACACCGATTCATGATCCTGCTACTTTTCAGACCTGTTCATGCTAATCTAATTTTTGACACCTTTTGAAGCTCTTCATATTTTTCACACCTTTTCAGGCTCTTCATGTTTTTGAACATCACTTCATGCTCCTCCTATTTTTCAGACCGTTTCATGCTCCTCATGTATTTCACACCTTTTGAAGCTCTTCATATTTTTCACACCTTTTCAGTCTCTTCATGTTTTTGAACCCGGTTCAGGCTCCTCCTATTTTTTTGAAAGTTTCATGCTCCTCATATTTTTCACAACTTTTGAAGCTCTTCATATTTTTCACACCTTTTCAGGCTCTTCATGTTTTTGAACACCGCTTCATGCTCCTCCTATTTTTCAACCATTTCATGCACCTCCTATTTTTCACACCTTTTGAAGCTCTTCATATTTTTCGCACCTTTTCAGGCTCTTCATGATTTTCAACACCGCTTAATGCTCCTCGTTTTTTTCAGACCGTTTCATGCTCATCTCATTTTTGACACCTTTTGAAGATCTTCATATTTTTCTCATCTTTTGAAGCTCTTCATATTTTTCACATTTTTTAAAGCTCTTCATATTTTTCACACCTTTTCAGGCTCTTCATGTTTTTGAACACCGCTTCATGCTCCTCCTATTTTTCAGTCTGTTTCATGCTCCTCATATTTATGACAACTTTTGAAGCTGTTCATATTTTTCACACCTTTTCAGGCCCTTCATGTTTTTGAACACCGCTTCATGGTCCTACTATTTTTCAGACCGTTTCATGCTCATCTCATTTGTGACACCTTTTGAAGCTCTTCATATTTTTCACAGCTTTTGAAGCTCTTCATATTTTTCACACCTTTTAAAGCTCTTCATATTTTTCACACCTTTTCAGGCTCTTCATGTTTTTCAACACCGCTTCATGCTCCTCCTATTTTTCCGACCGTTTCATGCTCCTCATATTTTTGACACCTTTTGAGGCTCTTCATATTTTTCACACCTTTTCATGCTCTTCATGTTTTTGAACACGGCTTCATGCTCCTCCTATTTTTCAGACCGTTTCATGCTCCACATATTTTTGACACCTTTTGAAACTTTCCATATTTTTCACACCTTTTCAGGCTCTTCATGGTTTTCAACACCGCTTCATTCTCCTCCTATTTTTCAGACCGTTTCATGCTCATCTCATTTTTTACACCTTTTGAAGCTCTTCATATTTGTCACACCTTTTGAAGCTCTTCATATTTTCACACGTTTTCAGACTCTTCATGTTTTTCAACACCGCTTCATCCTCCTTCTATTTTTCAGACCATTTCATGATCCTCATATTTTTGACACCTTTTGAAGCTCTTCTAATTTTTCACACCTTTTCAGGCACTTCATGTTTTGAACACCGCTTCATGCTCCTCCTATCTTTCAGAACGTTTCATGCTCCTCATATTTTTGACACCTTTTGAAGCTCTTCATATTTTTCACACATTTTCATTCTCTTCATGATTTTCAACAACATTTCATGCTCTTCCTATTTTTCAGACCGTTTCATGCTCATCTCATTTTTGACACCTTTTCAAGCTCTTCATATTTTTCAAACCTTTTGAAGCTCTTCATATTTTTCACATTTTTGAAGCTCTTCATATTTTACACACGATTTCAGACTCTCCCTGTTTTTCAACACCGCTTCATGCTCCTGCTAATTATCATACCGTTTCATACTTCTCATATATTTGACACAATTTGAGGCTCTTCATATTTTCCACACCTTTTCAGGCTCTTCATGTTTTTGAACACCGTTTCATAATCCTCCTATTTTTCAGACCCTTTCATGCTACTCATGTATTTCACACCTTTTGAAGCTCTTCATATATTTCACACCTTTTAAGGCTCTTCATGTTTTCCACACCACTTCATGCTTCTCCTATTTTTCAGACCGTTTCATTCTCATCTAATTTTTGACACATTTTGAAGCTCTTCATATTTTTCACACCTTTTAAATCTCTTCATATTTTTCACACATTTTCAGGCTCTTCATGTTTTTGAACACCGCTTCATGCTCCTCCTATTTTTTAGACCGTTTCATGCTCCTCATGTATTTCACATCTTTTGAAGCTCTTCATATTTTTCACAACTTTCAAGGCTCTTCATGTTTTTGAACAACGTTTCATGCTCCTCCTATATTTCAGACCGTTTCATGCTCCTCATATTTTGACACCTTTTGAAGCTCTTCATATTTTTCACATCTTTTCAGGCTCTTCATGTTTTTCAACACCGCTTCATGCTCCTCCTATTTCTCAGACTGTTTCATGCTCCTCATATTTTTGACACCTTATGAAGCTCTTCATATTTTTTACACCTTTTCAGGCTCTTCATGTTTTTCAACACCGCTTCATGCTCCTCCTATTTTTCAGACCGTTTCATGCTCCTCATGTATTTCACACCTTTTGAAGCTCTTCATATTTTTCACATCTTTTCAGGCTCTTCATGTTTTTCAACACTGCTTCATGCTCCTCCTATTTTTCAGACCGTTCCTTGCTACTCATATTTTTGACACCTTTTGAAGCTCTTCATATTTTTCACACCTTTTCAGGCTCTTCATGTTTTTCAACACCGCTTCATGCACCTCCGATTTTTCACACCGTTTCATGCTCCTCATATTTTTGACACCTTTTGAAGCTCTTCATATTTTTCACAACTTTTCAGGCTCTTCATGTTTTGTATACTGCTTAATGCTCCTCCTATTTTTCAGTACGTTTCATACTCCTCATATTTTTGACATCTTTTTAACCTCTTCATATTTTTCACACCATTTCAGGCTCTTCATGTTTTTCAACACCACTTCATGCTCCTCCTATTTTTCAGACCGTATCATGCTCCACATATTTTTGACACCTTTTGAAGCTTTCCATATTTTTCACACCTTTTCAGGCTCTTCATGGTTTTCAACACCACTTCATGCTCCTCCTATTTTTCAACCGTTTCATGCTCATGTAATTTTTGACACCTTTTGAAGCTCGTCATATTTTTCACACCTTTTGAAGCTCTTCTAATTTTTCACACCTTTTCAGGCTCTTCCTGTTTTTCGACACCGCTCTATCCTCCTCCTATTTTTTCAGACCGTTTCATGCTCCTCATGTATTTCACACCTTTTGAAGCT